>NC_135164.1:9191922-9822292 GCF_050948215.1 Halictus rubicundus | reverse complement strand
CTCTAACGTCGCCGTCACCGACGCCGTCGGGTGGCTCGACGACCCTGACTACCCAGCCGTAACCTTATTTCCGTCCTTCACCGAGAAAACTGAATGCCGCCGCGCGGTACGTACCGCGTGTAAGGTAAACGACCCCTTTATCGACCACGCAAGAACGCCATTGTCGCACATCGTTCCCGGAACTACACCGACCTTCCTATCGGATACTATAATAATCATCGATACCGTTGCCGTTTCTGCGTCCTCGGAATCGCAGGATCGCTTTCGCTCGATTCGATTCGTTACACGAAGGATACACACGTTGGACAGAAACGTTCGTTTCGAACACGAGACGAGCCAATTCCGGGGAATTCGAGCTCTCACGCTAAACCTGAAATTATATCCGGACCGCCCGCATATTCTCTGCGAAAAGGTACTTTAAAGTCCGTTCTCGAGGAGAGAGGAATCACCCTGTAACCTGCAACGTAACGCGCACGACACCGAAGATCCTCAGATCGTTGGGTTCGCTTTAGCGAATTTAGCGAAAACGAATCGTTGGAAAGACGAAGCTAAAAAATTAATAGCGAAGGGGGAGATAAATATTCGTCTGCCTGGCTCGACGCAATATATTTATCGTCGTTCCATGGTTCGACTAGGCCGGCTGCGATCGATGGTTGGCACGGCGAGCCGCGCTGGTAGCACGCGAGCCAGGTATTTGGCGAACGTACATACGTATTTTCATAGTTGGTCTCGTTTTCGCGCGAGCACACGGCACAGGGCACACGGCACACGGCACATGGCACAGGGTACACGGAAACCCGGGTACACGAGTGGCGGATGCACACACCCTGGCTATCTCCTCCCTCTACGGCTCTCTTAGCTCTCTAGCTCTCGGTGTGCGCGCCAAGGCAATTTTCCGTGAGTAAACTCGCCGCCTTTGGAGAGCTCTGACGCGCGTTATCTTACGACTCGAGTTGGAGCACGGGGACTGGAGATCGTCGCGGTAGGATCTGGCACCGGGAGCAGGATCCGTCTCTGTCGGGGCTAGGATACCGGGATTCCCTTTCTCCCACTCTGTCTCTCTGCCTATCTTCGTTCCGTTTCCCGCCGCCATCGTCCCGCCTCGCCTCGGCTTCGCGATCATTTCCAGAAACCGGAATAGGAGGAGGTGGAGCACCGGCAAGGAGGATGGGGAACAACCTCGGGAAAGAGGGTCAAGTGGTGAATACACCGCGCCCCATCGGAAATCCTCTATACGGGAGAGTATTTACTGGTAAACGGCGAAACTTTTAATAAACGCCGTTCCTTTGTTACACCGCTTTTCTACGGCCGAACGTATAGAGTTTGACTTTCCGGTGAACCGGTATTTTCGCCCCCGTCGCGTATCTTCGAGAGAGGCTCGTCGGCGTGGCGATAGATTGCCCCGAGAGGCACTTCCGCCAAAGTCGAGGACCACGAAACCGCATTGTACGCCAAGACGGGACAATATACGCGCAATCGGGGCATGCGCGGTTTCTCGCTGTCTACGGTGATCGTCTACGCGAGGGGAACGTCTGTCCGTTTTCAAGGTGCCGCCGTGGAAATACGCAACGAAGACTAATTGCGACGCGATCGATCCAGGCGATGCGATGGCTCGCTCGGTTACCGTAATTAGAACGCGTTTGTTCATTTGCAGCAACCGATCCGTTTCGTTGGCACCGGCCAGTTACCGTTTCCGCGGTCGCGTCACCGATTCGCGTACGATGCGTTCTCTTGCGTATCGCAGCTTCTTACGAAACGCAGACGCAAATTGTCTCCGCGGAGCAACGCGTCGCGAGGAAGAAAATATATCAATTACCCACACCGAGAAAAACGCGATTGCAACCGAAATGACGTGACGCGAGTCACGTTCCGAGCGAACAGGCTGGGAGCTCGCGGAGAAAGCTCTCATTGTCATCGAAGCTCCGCGAAGCTGCAGGTTCTTTGCGATTCCTACGAGCCACCGTACGTAGTCTCATTGATTTCCACGGTACGTGACGAGAGCGATCGACCGTGAGCATTTTCAGGAGCCGAGTGCTGCCTCGCGTCGAACAATGGAACGGATCCAAACTTTTACTCTTTATCTTCTCCCGCGGCCTGTACGAAGTGGAGCGGTCCAAGTGGATCGTCTTGTTTTCCACGTCGGCGAAGAACTTGATTTCGAACGGGGGCCATTGCTCCGGTAACATGCATACGCTGTGGAAACTCCTTGCGACGCATGAAACCGAAAGACGTCCCGTTTACCACGGAGCCATTTATCCTTTTGACATTTCGTGAAAAAAACCACCCTGTTCGACGTCGTCCCGGAAATTCGCAGGGTTCGCAAACAAAACTTGGCGAGCTCCCGTCCGCGCGGAGTAATTTTTATCGACGATCAAAATTTGATAACCGACGCGCGGCCGGTTCTCGGAAAAAGCGTACGCCATTATCGACGGAACTCCAGGGAAATAAAAGTTTAATCAACGGGCAAACCTGAAAGTCAATAAAATTCGTGTTTCACCGTTCGATTTTAATTCGTTTTGCGGCCGAGGTTTGGTTTTATCGGAGAGAAGGCGAGCGACGGTGCAGATTCCCGGCCCCGTGAATTCGCGAGCCGAATCCGACGTCCGCTCGAAACGGCGCGGCTGTCCCACGCCGAAACGATCGCGTGGAATCGGGGGGTCGATCGTCTTTGAATTTCGAGCACGCGACTTGTCGAGCGTGGACTCGCGCGGCATACACAAACATATCCAGCATTTAAATCTTCTGGATCGGTTACCGTTTACTCGTCATGCACCGCAGGCTTTCGATCGAAAGTTATCCTCGCGGTAACGATAGAAAACGATTCTCTCGATCCGAAGGAGTGGTTGACGCGAACGGTGTACGGCGGGACTAGGATTCGGAGTGCTACGTATTTGTCGGCAATGCCTGGTTTGGAGAATCCGTTCATGGTTTACGGTCGACCCGTTCGCGTCCGATGCGAACTGAAAATAACCGCGGAACGTTCGTTTGAAACACGATGCAACGCGAATGGTACGCGAACCGTTTGATAGCGATTTGCAGAGTATTCGCCGAATTTTCTCGTCACGGTGAACTACGCAACGTTATGGTTGCGTCCTACAATCTCTTTGATTCCACTCGGTTTGAAACGAGGCGACGCGAAACGCTAAATGTAAGAGAAGCGAAACGACCGCGGCTCCGTAAATCGATGATCGCAGGCTCGTCGACCGGTTGATCAATTTTTATTCGCGGTACGTCGAGGCGCGCGCACCGGCAATACAAACGAAAGAAAGGACAGAAAAGACGAGGGGAGCACGATAAGCGAACGCTTAATCCGTGTAAATTACGAATTTGAAATATTTACGTCTACGCCATGCCGCACCGCGATTTCAGATAAGAAGGTTTGCTCGCGAAACACTTGCACGACATCGGTAAACAAACCGATCGACTCGGCGCCGGTTTCGCGTGCACCTACGACGCCTCTTGCTCGGAAATTGCGCAAGCTATAGGCACAGAATAATCGTCGCGGTATGCAACGATCGGAATCGTGGCGTCGCGTCGCGTCACGTCACGTCGGCCGGGATATCGTTATCGAATGCGTTTAAAAATAATGTTCTGCCCTTTCGATATCGTTGCAGGAACGGCGGCGATCGTTGGACCGATCCGACGACCGCGAGAAACCTTACGGACATTGGCTATAGATCATAGACCACGGTTCTGTAATAGAGGATCGCGGAAACTTTGGGGAAAGAGAAGAGAAAAGAGAAAAACGGAAAAAGAAAGGGACGAGAAGCGTCGGAGCGGCACAGGTGAAAAGAAACATTGGCGACGCGATGAATCATGGCACGGTAGGCAAGATTCCTCGTCTCGGTGAGAGGGAACGGGAAAATGATGGGAACGAGGGAAACGACGGAACAGTGGAACAGTGGAACAGAGGACGGGGAAACCGGAGCAGCGAGTCGGGTCATGGAAGGTTCGGGTCGAATGGATGCTCTTAGTGATTACATTTGCAAGTCAAACGAGCTAGTCGACAAGATGGTCTGTATACTTATATACATATAAAGGACAACCATCAAAAAAGGGTCAAAGGACCGGGCTAGATGAAAAAATGGAGGGATATCGGTACGGGGAAGTTACGCTGCCTGGAAAAGCGTCCTAAACGAGCTCGGAAAGAATAAAGGAGAGCGCCTGGGGACGAGAATAAGGGGGCGGAAGCTTCGTTTCGCGGGAGGTTGGAGCAGAGTATGGAAAACGAAGCGAATCGTCGAAGAGAATGTGTCGTTGCCCCTCCGCTCCCTTGCTCCCTTCTTTGTCGGCATCGGCGAAAAATAGGGGGAGCGGAGCGGGGCGGGTGGGTAGGTGAGCAAGTGGGCAGGAGTGGGTGGCCGGAGAAGATTGAGAAAAAAAAATGTCGGCGAAACAAGGACCGGCGAAGAAACCAGCGAAGAAACCGGCGCGACGGAGGAGGACGGCGAAAAGACCGGTGGAACGACTAGGCAGGTTTATCCCGGACTAGCTTCATTTTCAGCCCTCGTCTGAATATAAAAGACAATTTAATTATAGGGGGATTTTCAAAGGCGAGCCGGCTCTTTCTTTCGCGATGCTCGTTTCCCCGCGCGCGCTCACGAGAGATCGCGTGCCTTCATCCGTCCCTTTGTCCATCGTCGACCGATGTCTCCGAATTACTCGTAAAACGAAACGAAAAACGCACGAACGCGGAACAGCGCGCTAACAGTACGCTAATCGTGTACGAATCGAAGAGTCGACGGGCCACGAAACAATAGCGGGATTACCGCTCGTGACTTTATCGTCACTGTAATTGGGGAGCGTCGCTGATTTTTCCGGTCGATGTCGGCCATTCCGTTAGTGATTCAAACTCGCGTGTTTTGCAAACTAGCTTCTGTATTTCATTTTTAACGGACTCGTTCACATCGACTGCAAAAGAGTGATCGATACCGACACCGACACCGGTACCACGGTGAAATTTCCACGGTTGAAATTATAGCGTTGCGTTGTACGTCGTAGAAGTTGTTGGCGCAGCAAATTCGTGCAAAAAACCGGTGCTACGTTGTCCCGTCGAAAGCCAAGCAAATTATAGAGAGAGAGAGAGAGAGAGAGAGAAAGACTCGTCGTATCCTGCCCGGAAAAACACTGCCCGTTTCATCGGGCTTGTAAATCAACCGTCGGTAAACACGTCCACCAGGAAGCCCGGCGAAATAGAATTAAATGCGTCCGATATAATTTGCGCAGCGTTGCGTTGGCTCGCGTTCAGCTGCCAGCCGACTCCCCCTCCACCATCGAATTGCAGATATACCACTAAAATGGCATTTACAGAAATTTGAAAATGAAATGAAAACAGCACTATGACACATCTCGCAGTGAATGAGTTAAACCAACGATAGTCGAGCTTATCGATCGAGTTCGACCTTTTTTCTTATTCGCTTTTGAATAGTTTCGGTTGTGCAGTAGCGTCGGACAGACAATAAAAAAATTCCTAAAACGGTTGTTTCGATCGTTGCATCCTAATCGGAACTCCGATAAAAAACAACCGACCGACTGTGAAACTAACCGAGGCAAAAAGAAAAATATATTCGACGGCCACGCTTGTCAAAAACGTACGCGAAATAAAAAGAATCGTACACGGCGAAAATAATTGTGGAACAAAACCGCCCGGTTTCTAGCGTCGAAATTGTTTCGCGTGTAAAGGGCTGAGCGTAGAGGGAGTCCCTAGCGTACACAAAACGTGTAACAGGCAACGTTCGGAAAGCTTTTTTTTTTGTTGCTAGGAAAATGATTAAATGCTGATCGTAAATTGAACGGCAAAAACGCGCATCGCGTCGTCCGAAGACGCAACAGATGTCAATTCGACGAGGATGCGGCCGATACGGGCCTGCCGTAACCGCGATGGTCGAGTTAAACCGTGAAATACTCCCGAGGCAGTTCTTTTCAACGAGACCGTAATTATGGCTCGCGAGGCCGCCCGATCGATTCGTAATCCACCTCTAATCGCGATCATTAACGAACGCGTGGCGGAGAGAGACGCGCGGATCATTAGGCCAGTGTTTACTTTGCAAATCGCGTCGGATAAATGTTACGATAGTTCGGAGCGTCGCGTCGTGTCGCCGTTCTGTTTCCCCATTTCCCGAGGCGCGCAACATCGACGGATTAACGTTGGCATTTCGAATCGACATCGAGCGTCGTCGAATATATTTCTTTCAAATTCGAAACGAATTCGTGAGCGAACGCTGCGATGTCCACCGAAATGTTCCTTGCTGGTCGAAAAGAGGATCGCGGTCGGGAAGGATCAGTTTCCATGGTACCCGAATCATTGCGACGTCGTAACAACGAGCATTATTAAACATTCGACGCAGACGTAGAGACAAAAGGGAAAGCTTTCCTCTCCCAAGAGGGAGAGAGAAGAGAGAGAGAGAGAGAGAGAGAGAGAGAGAGAGAGAGAGAGAGAGAGAGAGAAAGGGAGAGGCGGAGCGAAAGATTAGAGGGAACAGAGGACGTAACCGGAATGATCACGGTGCCATTTACATATAAATTGCCCGCCTAAAATCATACCCGCGTTTAATTTTCCGCTTCCGAGCCAGCATGCACGGCCGCGTTCCGCCGGCTTTGCTGCTTTTAAATTACTAGGACGTATCTGTCTGCTCTGATCGCGGTTAAATCATGTTAGCCGCGTATAATTTCTAAAGAGCTGAACCGACATTATCGGATCCACGGTCAAACCGGGAACTCTCGTGACCGACCGCGCCGTTACTTAGCGCAAATACCCAGAGAAAATCTTGGCGTTCGCTACGGTTCGCCGGCTTCCAAGATATTAAAGCAAATATGTTTCCCACTTCATATTTTCAGGGTTGTTCTCACCCCCGTTGGTACTCGTTGCGAACCACCCTTTCGTTTCGTTCAGCCGCGTTCACGTTCCCTTCGAATTTGGATCGCCTCTCGCGCCATCCGCGGTGTCTTCTCTCACGCTCGAAAAGAACTTCCGGCTGTGGCCGGAAGCCGAAAGCACCGTATCGCATAATCTCCAGAGGTTCAAAACAGGCTAAACGACAGCCGACCCTGGTGTAATTCGCGCGTCCGGCGAAACAACTACATACATACGGCGGGAACGGTGTTTCGTGTTCGCGGATCCATCATCGTGGGGCGCATTCTTCCGCAAACTGTGGGAACGACTATGGTTTGGCCGGGCCAGTAAAATACCTCTCGCGCCACGTTCCTACGAGTCGGATCGTTCCGGAATAATTAAGTCCTTACCCGTTCATGGAAATTGTAGCGGACCCGGAGGGGTTCTGCTCGCGCGTTTCATACTTCACGATGTGCACGGAGGTCCATCGCGAGAGCAAATAGAGTCGGGATGGTAGGGAAGACGACGAACAGACAGAGGGATAAATTGAAACTGCCACGGCGCATTCTACCGGGGGTACATATGTACATAAACCTCGGCGAGGCGAGACGAGTCGAGACGAGGCGAGGCGTGGCATAGCACGTTAACCGAACATTTATGTAAAGCGTCTACCGAGCTCGGCTTCCCTGGCTCGGCATTGTCCGTCCGTCGTACAACCCCGGTATTCTTTTCTGAACTCGGATTAACCCTCGTCGCTGCATCCCACTATTTTCGTGACCCTCGGAAACGTTTGTTCGTCGGAGAAAACTTCGGTCGCATTTGTGTTTCGCTTGGCTCGTCGATGTCGCGCGGCTTCCTTCCAGCGTTCGACGTCCGAATCACGAACAGCTATTAAACGAAACGAGCCTATCAAAATCGATCGAAGCGGTCCCGTATGATTGGTTCCATTCTGTTCGGTTGTCGAATGGGAGTTTGGTCGACCGAGCCGTTAATTTATTTTTTCCACGGGAATCGGAATCCGGAAGGCACCGACAGCTAGGTATGCCCGGTCCGCGAGGCACCGGTCACCGGCTACCGATATCGCGCGGCCCCCGCGGTTTATTGCTTGACCCAATTAATTTCAACATTCGAAATTCATCGGGACACGATTCGGTGCCTCCTTCCGGATTTATAACCCTGTCGAGCCAACCGTTTGCAACGAAACCCACGGTTTACGTTTACGTTTACGCGGAACGGCCGTATCGAAAATTAGCGATACACGCGGAGAGACCCGCGGTTCGCTCTTTGTCCACCGGCGAAAACCTTTCTCTCACCTTTTCCCCGGGCTTTCTCGGAACGCGTTTTAACGGATCCTCGCCGACAAGACGGAAAATCGTCCGTGAAAATCATGACGTATCTTTTTACAGAGTATACACAAAGTACAGAGCACAGAGGAGGCGAAATGAGATCGCGGCGACAGATCGTAGAAAATCAACGAGAGGGAACGACGAAGCTTCAGGACAAGAGAGAAGAAGAGAACAGAAGAGAAAAGTATCCAATTGGAATTCGGAATTCTCGGTCGCTTTTCGAGAATCGGAGATCGCTTGGAAAGAGGACGGACGGGACGGATAGATGCTCGATCGAGCGTTCGAACAGTATAATGGAACGGTGCGTTCAAAAGGTGGAACGGTTTCGCGCGATAAATTCGTAGATTCGACCGCGATGCAACCGATTAATATCGTATTATTTGCGTTCCAAGTGTTTCGCGAAACCTGCTTCTTCTTCGCAGATGTCGAGATATCAAATCGACGTCGCGAAGAAACTGAAACGTGGCTGGTGAACGTTATGAAAATTGAATTTGCCGAATCAGAGGCCAGGAAGGAACGAAAGGGTGGGGTAGGGAGCGCGAACCCAGCGTGTGTCCCTCCGTTCGTTATTTATGTCTCCGACGCGACGGGACGCGAGGCGAGGCTCGATTTGTACAATAGAAATTTGTGCTCGCTACGTGTCGAGTAACCCGAACAGGACGAAAAAAGAAAGTGGATAGGAGTAAGGAAAAAGAAGAGAAGAGAAGAGAAGAGAAGAGAAGAGAAGAGAAAGGGCGCGCTGAAAGCGGAGAAGGAAAGATTCCACGGAGTTTCAACAGCGTGAAAAGTGTTCCCATGGATACAGCTAGATATCCGCATCCAGTCAAAGGGAACGAGACCCAAGGAGAGTGAACACCGGGGTCAGATTGATTGCTCCTTTCACCCTCGGTGCTTCAAGGCCGACCTGCAGACTATAGACGTACTCTCGCGACGCGTACCAGCGCGATTCGTGATCTGAAATCGAATCTGGCTTCGATTCCGAATTTCCCGCGGTTCCGTTAATCGAGGGATCCGCGAGTCGTTCCGGTTTTTCCCGTTCGAGGAACCGGTAAAAAATTCGTTTCACCATCGCGTGCCTCGAAAACGTTACGCTTTCCTTCGCACCGGGAAAAACAAAAGGAAATCTCGCACGCGTTTCTCCTTTCCTTTATTGCGAGAATACCGAGGTAACAAAAGAGGAAGATCGTTTCGTTTGCTGGGAATCGATTCGAGAAAAATGAATTTTTCAAGCAAAATGGCGGGGTTCGCCGAAAGTCCGGCGCGACGACCGACGTGGATAATTAAGCCGAAAAGTAAACTACCTATGTACCTAGGAGCGTGTAGGCTAATCCAGGCGCGTTTCACCTCCCTTCCCGGTGGTCGATGAACCAATTAACTGAATTATCGAGTGCCCATTAACCGAGAAGCGTTCGAGTCTGACTAATGCACTCGCAATGAAAACGTGCTTTAAATTCGATGCTCGTCGAATTCCTCCCGCGCGATTCCGATAAATTTATTCGACTGCCGGGGTGTGCCCGCAACACCGAAGATTACCATCGGGAACGGGATTACCCTCGACATTCTCCGCGTCCCCCGCAACCCTCGAAACCCTCGCAACCCGAACGTACCCCGAAAAGATCCTTTTTACTAGCTAACGGAAATATGAACGAGCGCCGCCCGGCGCTGCTTCTCACTTTTTCGATATTTTTCCCGAACCTTTCCCGGGATCGTGCGAAGCAAGCCGATGGAACTTACCGGGAGGAACAGTGGAAATTCTTTTATCGCGATATTCGATAATACAATATCGTAAAATGGTCGCGTCGCCGATTCTTCTCGTCCAAATGTTTCACAATTCCGATCGCCGAGAGCCGACAGAACGCGACGCGCGTTCCACAAAAACATTATTCGAGATTTCGTTCTTCACTTACTTCGTGGCGGTTTTCCAACGTGTCAACTCGTCTATTAATTGCACGCGTTCAGCAGCGCGATGCGTCGACACGGCGTATTAAGTCCTCGCTGGGAATCCCACCTGGCGGTTGGCGCGATTAGCGAGTAAGATGGCCCGATCTTCCGACAGCCAAGGGAGCAACTTTTTCAGAAACGGTGCGGCGCGACTCTTTGGATTCCTCTTTCCCGGGAAAGCTAACAGGGCTAACCTAGGTTAGGTAACCTAACCGGTCGCTTTACGAACCACCGGAATTTCCCCAGGGGCTCTGGCAACGGGGCCCGGCGCTACTCTTCTCGCACTTTTTAGATTGCTTCTCGGTGTACACCGCTAAGTTTCGCGTCGGCGCGGCAGTCGATTGTAAACTGACTCGAAGAAAACAACGAGAAAAGCGCGGGCCAACGAAAACAAACTTCGCCGCGTCACCGGATGTACATAGAAGAGCAAACGAAACCGATCGCGACTCCACCAACGGCGCTAATCGAACCTCCCTTCCGGCGAGCGACGCAAACTTCCACCGAAAAATGAATTTTTAAGGCAACGCCATCACCGCCCCGAGGAAAGTAAACCGATCGGCGACTCGCCGACGTTGCCCCGAACTGCCGAGAACTTTCGAAATTCGCTTAAATCCGAAACGATTTTTTAATAGAAAGCTTCCTTCCATTTAACTTGCTCGCGGATATAAACTTTGTTTTTATCGGCGTTCCGCCGTTCCCTCTTTTTCCGGGATTTTCTTTCGACTTCGGTACTTACTTTACTCGGTGCTCTGTGTTCGTCGTCGAAAACGCGAAGGAACTTTCGAAGTAAACGGCCGCGCAATTTCTATTTCGCCGCGTCCAACCTGAACCGTCCATTCTTCCCTTTTTCTGTCCTTCGAGATAGGCTCATTGAGTTTAATAACTGCTCGCGTCGCGTCGCTCGCTACAGTTCGCGAACCAGACATCGATATACGAACACGATCTATGTATACTTATACTTATATGAATCGTTCTACATATCGGCTTCGCGCGGCGCGCCGTGAATATGCTTCTAGGACAATCAGGCGGTATTACAAATGGAATTTTAATTATGCCAGCCTTGGTCGGACTCGATAAACCAATAATTAACAATACGATCCACCTTAAATTCCCAAGAATTTTCTTTTCGCGTCTAGCGAATCCTGTTTCCTTCAGCAATGATTTCCTAAAGGTTTACAAATAATCATTTCCGTGTTTAGCGAGTTCAGCGGTACTCGCAACGATTTTCCGAGAGTTTCCGCACGCTGTTGTCGCGAGGTAAATGAAACTCACAGTCTGTGACATTCGCGTTACACGGTCGCCAGTTACACCGGAAAAGGGAAAAGAGAAAGGGGAGAAAGGGGAAAAAAGAGGAAAAGAGAAAAGAAAACAGCGAGAACAGTTTAAAACAAGGCTCTGGTCTCCCGGTGAAAAGCGAGAACCAAGCTGGAACTAGCAAACTACTATCGACTGCAGAAACTCGAGGCATTCCGGAAGTCGGTAAACGCGCGAAGACATTCCGTGGACTTCCACGTATTTGTTAAGAACTCGAAACTGGAAAAAGACGCCCCACGGTCGATCCGAAGATTCTATTTACCCTTCCGACTATTTTGTGTTTCCCCGCGCGGAACCGCGATATCCCCGCGAAGGTTCGCATTTCAACCAGAAATTCCACTAGCTTCCAACAATTAGGTGCACGCGCGTACGTGTACAGGTAGGATAGGAGGGTCGACAACCGAGGTTTAACGATAACATTGTAAACCCCTCGCCAGTCGATGCTCGCTAGTCCAACATAGTCGGATCGATCCGATACCGCAGGCACGAACAAATTCTTATCGTGCCCGGCCGTAACGAGCAACTTTCCCGATACTGCGACGCGACGAGCGAGCCGATCGCGATCGCGAAACGCAGGTGTGTCGCGTCGCGGCGAAATTACGACGAGACTTCGTTAAAAGTTGAACCGTTTGTCTAGCGGGTAGCCCGGGGATTGTCGCGGCGCGATGAAAGCGGGAATCCGCGACAACGTGCTCCGAGGGAAGGTAGTTCTTATCGGCTGTTTTACCGGGGTTGACACGAGCTACTCCACCGAATGAAATCTCTCTCGGAACCTAACCGAGCGGAACCGTTTAATTGCCGCTTACCTTGGCCTTCGTTTTCGCCTTTTATCTGGCCGCGTCGCCGATGCCGATACCGATGCTGTCGGACCGATATCGACACGCTCGATTTCATCCGATTACATCGTTTTCGTTTCACCGTCCGCCCGTTTCCAGCCAATTATTACGATGTCTCTGATTACCGAGTCCGCAGGGGAAACGACTTCATCGGTCCGTGGAAAGTCAGGATTTCGGCCCTCGAAAATAATCATTCTATTCAACGTCAGCTGGAACGCGGAAATTCGATAAAAATTTAGGGAAGTTGGGGATCCGGGAGTCCTAGAATTCCGGAATCCCGGAATCCCGGGGAATTTCTTTGGTTACTCCGACTCTCTGTCCGTAAACTTTGGTCCTTCCTCGCGGCGAGCGAGCTAACGCGTCCCATCTAGAAAGAGAAGTTCCTAACGCGGCATTGTCGTCCTTTCTTTCTCGTTTCGCGAGAAGAGTGGCGGGCACCGCTCTCGCCTACCAAATTGAATTAGTTGCTAGAGCTTCGTGGACCCGAACACCGCCATGCCGCCTGCGCCTGGTCGAGCCCTGCGACGCCAGCCCTTCGTCCGCCCTTCGTGCCTCAGAGTAATTCGATTTCGAGCTCGACTCCGCTCCGGTGCCACTCCGCCTTCTGACCCCTTCGTTTTTCTCATCCGCCGAAACACCGCCGAAACAACGCTTTCCTCTTACCCGGGGAAATTTTGTCTCGCCAACAGCCCAACTATCCTCCCCTGTTTTTTCGTTTCCACGGGACGGGTTACGCTAAATGATAAATCCGCCATGCACCCACGACGTGGCCGCGTCGGGACTGCGACGCGATCCAATATTTTCGGAAATTTTAATTGACCGGTCAACTTGGAATTCTTCCGATAAAATGGAATTCTTGGAACGATTTTCTCCTTTCTTGATTTTTGGTGAAAAACAATTTGATCGCGCACGGAGTGCGGGCAACTTTGATCGTCCGTACGAACGTGTCCCCTCGTTTATCAAAGATATAATGGGATATAATACTAATACCGGCGGATGAAAAATAACCCGCTTCCATCGGCGATATTAATAACCGTCGATCGATGCGCAGATACGTACCGATGGAAAAACAAAAAAAGAAAGTGCCGCCACGCGTGTACCGCCCTAAATTGGAATCGAGATACGGGGACGAATTTCAATTAATTATCGTCGCGAGGATAGCCATGACCCTAACGAGGAAGCGGAGTTACAGAAAATATTGAAAATCGAACGCGTCGAAACGCATTGAAACGCGTTCGCTTGAAACGCGTTAAAACGCGTTTGGAACACGAACAAATGGATATCGACGGGCGGAATTAATCTTGTATTTTTGCACGATTCGTTCCACCGTATGGCGCGGACGATACCTATGGCGCGGATTTAGCCCTTCGAGGGAAATTCCGTACTTGTCGTATTTTTGCTTTAAACGCGAGCGCAACAGCGTTTAAAACGAAAATCGTTTTGCAGTTTGTAATTTATTGGCGATGGTTGTATCGTCGAGAAAGTTCGAAAAAATCCTCGAGATTTCACTTTGACGGCCGAGTACCAGAATCAACATGGATGCTCGGTTTTCGGTAGATTTTCGCCGAGGTAGGGCCTCGCGTTCTTCGAACAGACATTCGTGTCCCCGTCGGCCAAACGAAAAACTACAAGCGGCAGCGCGGTCGTGCTTTCCGCGAAAGAGAACTACAAGAAACTAGCGAAACGAGGCAAGGAAGGCAGATTGCAGTTCGCCGTCTGTTTCCCTATAAAAGTCCAGACGGGGCGAAAACTACATCCGTAGTTCGTTAACGAAATGCAAGCGTACTCGCGCGTAATTTCACTTTAATCCCTCAAACTCGATCGTCGATGAATACTAAACACACTCAATTAAAACTCGTGAAAACTTTGAAAATCGACTCACCTTCAGTGTCGTCCGCCACCGTGTCCCCGGAATTAAAGAGGTCATCTGGAACAGAAGTTGATCAGCGTCAGCCTCGACTATCGTCGGATGGAAGGCGAACGCTGCCCCGGGCGAACCAATTAATCCTCATTTTTCACGCTCTTTGGCGCGCTTAATATATTATACGTGCCCTGTCGTGCCTCGCCTCGCCTCGCCACGCCTCGCCTCATCGTGAAAATAAAACAGGTCGTTCCATCGCTCAAATTATTTCATGCAAAATCCATAACCGACACTATGGGAAGATTTTTTCCCGGCTTCCCGAGCATTAGAACTGTCGAGAAAATAAAATTTAGTGGCTCGTTTAGATTCGCTGCACCGTTTTATTACGTTTTTTATGAGGATTCGAAAAAGGGGAGAAGAGAAAGAAAAATGCGCCAGTTATATCGAATTTTGATGAAAAGCTGTTCACGCGAGAACGCGTCGCGTCGCTTCAAGCGACGCCGGAAGAATCTTTCGGGTTAGATCGAATAGTACCGCTGATAAAACGCGAACATCGTCGTTCGCGCGATCGTGACTCCCATTATCTTGCACGATAGCGATATTACGTACCCCTTACTTTTCTTTTTGCTTTTAACGACTGCGGGAGCAATAAAGACGATTTATTATTATTAAAAGTACCGGGTTGCCGCGGTACGGCGCGGTGCGGTGCGGTGCGTTGCGGTGCGGTGCGGTGCGGTGCGGTGCGGCGGTCTAATTGTTCTCCATCGCGCAATATTCTCGACCGATTAACGATACGCGACGTTCCGCAGCTCGAACGAACGTAGAACCGTTCTAATATTGCGCTTCCGAAATCGATGTATCGGTGATACGCGCGTGCATTTGCTTAATACACCGTAGGCCCTGGCCCGTAGACTGTTGGCGTAAACCGTGGCACAGGTTCGAATCGCACGGATCATAGATTACGAGTTTACTACTCGTACTTAAGCAACTCGATATTTCATCCATCCGGGGACATTTATTGCGCAAATACTTGAATGGATTGCCGAACGGCTAATACGGCGAGTAAATTTTGCGCAACGTCCCCCGGAATCCTAAACAAACTCCAAGTTATCCGGAAGTGGCGGCCGCGGAATCCTACGGCTAATCTTCCTTGGACAACCGTCGTGGTATTTGCCATTAATATTTGCGAACACGTAACTGCTCTCCGCTCCGATCAACTCCGCCTCGTCTCGCGTCTCGCGTTTCCCGTTGCCGCGCCCGACACCGTATCAACATCTTCTCCTCGTAGCAAACGCGTTCGTTCGCGTGCGTCGACGAGGCGTATTAGTGCGACGAGAGATGCAAACGCGGCGCTACATCGGTTAATAATCTCGAAACGTTCGAAATGTCTATTCAGCGCGACCGGTGCTCCGAACCGATGTTTCGTTTGAAAAATGAAAAAGTTGGATCCGTGGATAACGAGGGAAAACTACGGGCGACGGGTAGACGGTAGATGGGCGACGCGATGGCTCCGCGCGCACTTCCGCTCACCCGACAAGCTCTTCGAAAGGGATTAACCGAGCTAAATCGTGCGATCGATAAAACGTTCGCGTAATGACCCAATTATCGAGTTATCGGTTACTCGAGTGCGCCAAAGAAGGTATCCCGGGTATAAACGGTAATCTTGCAGTCGTATCACGCTACGTTCGACTACCAACAGCTAAACGGGTCGAAACGTTACGAAAATAGACCCGACCAGCGGGATTAAGAGAAAGACGATCGGCTTAGCCCGCGAAAAGTACGCTCCTTCGAAATGCAGGCTTTTTTAAAAATATTTCGTTGTACATGAAAAACCGATAATCCTCGAGATCGTTCGTCGTTTCAACGAGCGAGCAAAATTCTCCGGCGTGCGCTCACGAGACGCACAATTCAATTCTAAACGCGCTGACAGTTCAGAGAACAGAGTATAGCAAGGCAGAAAGGTGGTATCGCTCGGCTAGGTCAGTCCGAAACGGTTCGAAACGGTTCGCGGGTTGTTCGAGTTACCCGGCGGTGTGTACCCGATTCGATCGGTACAACGAAGACGATACGCGAGGCCGACACACGAGCCTCGTTAAACAGACGTTTAGGCAATCTATGCATCGATTAGTTTCCAAGTTAGTTTCCGCGTGGAAACGTGGCAACTCGACGGGCGAACTAGCGCAGGAAATGAAACCGAAGCAATAGACTAATATAAACTGGAACTAAAGTTGTTACAAAGTCGATCTAACCGTCGAACTCGTGGCCGAAACGCACGATCGCCGTGTACGTTACAAAAGGCATTAATATGTATCTAGCTCTCGTAACAACGAGAGGACGCCGGGCCGAACGTTCGGTAAATTCCGGTAATAGCTGTCGTCGAGGCCTGGACCAATTAGCTCGGTAACTTCGCGAACCTATTATATCAACGGTTTTGGTTGGCGAGCAAAAAATATTTGCTATTCGTAAGAATGGAAACCGAACTCCTTCCGGTGTCGGCTTTGAATCAGCTAGCTTCCGCGCATCTTATTACATTTTTCGCGTTACGGTAGTTCGTGCGAACGCGTTTACCAACTCGATGCATCATCCGTCTATCCGCGGTTCCATTATATCGCGCGATGCGCCACGGAGTCAGCGTACCAAGAAATATCCGACGAATGGAGTTGTATCCCACCGAAACGAATAATTTTACTTCAACGAATTTCCGACATTATGCGAAGTTCGCGCTGATATTTCATAGTTGTAATTTCTACGGGGGGGAATATGTACGAGGAAGCATGCGTGCAACGTTAATCGTCGTCGAAAATAAAGGTTTCGAGGTGAAAGTTCTCGACCCGACATGCCTCGGTAGAGATTGCCGACAGACTCGGTGATTTTAGCCGCGCGTTTAAGTCCGCAAAGGAACAATCCCTCTCGCCTGCACCTTTCGAGAACGTACGCGATTAAACTTCTTCCGAAGGATCGAATTGGACTTTCCGCGCCGGCGGAGGTAACTAATTTTGTTACTCGCTCGCTAACAACTTCGTTACAGGTTCGCTGCAGCGCAACGGCCAGTATTGCTACGGCGGATCAGCGAAAGTTCAGTTCGACGAAAAGAGCAGCTCAACTATTCATTTCGCAGAACCGAGCTACGATTATTCCCAATTTATTCGATAATCGATACTCCCCCCTGAAAACGAGAACGATCGCTCATGCGCTTCCACAGCCACAGCCGCATGCATTCAAACCTTGTCGATACTCTCGCAGTTTTTGCGCACGCCTTACAACCATTTTTCGCGTTAATAATGTTGTTCCGCGGGAGGAAAAGAACCCTACCATTTTCTCTCATTCTTTCTTCAGCAGTTACTTGTATTTTCTTTTCATTAACGTATCGCACGAGATTCGATCGTTTCGGTTCTGGTATAACGTTTCCCCGTCGAAACGGTCGGAATTCCTCGTCCCGATTTCGATAATAACCGTCGTTCCTCGCCGGCCAATTAAGTAAATCCAACGGAAACGTTTGATTCGGCGATAAACTGCAACGGTTTCCAATGTTCCATGAAGTTATAATAACCGGGAAAATGACAACGGACCGCTGCACCTCGCCCCCTCGCCACGCTTTGCCGCGTCTCGCCGCGATCGATAATGCATATGGATGGTGCGTTATTAAAAAGAATGTCAACCGTATACCGGGAGCACGCGCATAAACGCGACCAGTTCGTTTTTGAAATTCAATCTTTCCGCCTCGTTTTTGCGTTACCTCGTTGCACTCGGTCCTCGACGAAACAGGGGTCGCGGACGGAAAGGGGGAAGCCAGTTTCTCGGCGCGCAATCGAATTTTCGATACGCAACTGTTATTTTAATCGAGCACCGCCGGTCATCTTACGGCCGAGCGAACCGGGAAGCGGGAAACGAGAAACGGAAAACGGGACACGGAAATTCTATAGAGAATAATTGTTTTCGCGTTTTAGGAGGGACAACGATCAACCGGCTGGATCAACCATGGTGCACTATGCGAGCCGATCGTCGAATCGGAGGTACTAACGCGGACACCTAAACCGAATCGTAGCCCGGTTTCCCACGAGACTAAAGGTAACTGCTGCCCATAGTAACCATCGGTGGTAACCATAAGTTAACGTTCCCGGAGCACCCTAGAGAACGGACTGTAACACAGGGCTATCGCAGCTTACAAACGGCACGGCGCACAACTATAATCGGATAATACGGAAAGATACTTTCGCGATCGAGTTTATTCGTTAGGCGCATCTCCACCCGATAACGGTAATTAGAATCGTAATGATAAAAGGGCAAGAAGCGCTCGATACTTGTCATTGCGTAAGAGGTTATTCCGAAAGGATATATGTACGTAGAATTGCCCGTAGCAGTTACCCGACTATTCTAGGTAGATATTTCCTATAACGAGTTTATATGCACGCTAACTGGACCAAGACCGCGGATCTTTATGCAAATTCGCGTTTTGACGACCAATCGATGAAAACGGGAATGAAATTGAAGCTTTCGCAGTCCAGAGAACCGCTTTTGTTCGAAAAAGGGTAATAGATCCGTTCGTCGATTCGCTTCGCGAGACAATCAACATCGGTGCTAAAAACGACCCCATGAAATGCTGAACAATCGACATGCGAGGTTCATCGAACCGACATCGAAATCTATTTCAATAGCGAATTTCCTGTTTCGATGGATCGCCCAGCAAATGATCGCACTAACAATAAATATCGAAATAAATCGGAGTTTGGAATGGGAAACTTGAGGAAAACTGGGACAGAGTCTAGGTATTCTAATTGTAAGCATAGACGGGAATGCGGCAATCGCCGGGTACTCACCGTATCCGATTTTCGCGATCAAATTGAGCTTGCACTCGTACCGCGTTTGGTAAACGTAAGGCCGTGGTTCACCTGGACACCAGAGCACCGGCGGTCCGCAGACGCATTTCCCGGTCGCCACCGTGTTTCCGTTTTCCCCGGTGATTCCCTCGGAAACCAAGTTGCATCCGGCCTCCGACATTATCGGACCGTGCGGACAGTGCCTCCTCCATCTTCCCGGAATCTCTGCAAAATAGTAAATATCCAACGAGATAATAACGCGCTCTTCCGGAACGAAACGAAAGTTCCCTTCCCCGAAGGCATCGACCGGACCGAACCGAACCAACACAACGTCTGTCTATTGTCTCGTCTCGGTCAATCTCGAACCGTTCCACCGTTCCGATTTTCTTCGAGTTTCCGTAATCGTTGAGAACGCAAAGACAGTTCTATTTAGAAATTGTTAAATCGATTCATTTGTTCGTCCGTCAGGATTCTCGTGTAATTTCTACAGAACAAACCGTTCTCGCTGCTTGGTATTCGCAGCGTTAAAAATGGAGACTCGTTGTAATTGTACTCAAACATTTCGACCGGGAGAGACCGAGAAATATCCTGAATTCTATTTGTCCACGCGAATGAATTATTCGTCTACCGTAACGTAAAAATATTCGCCGGAGAGCCGGAATACCTGATGCGGTTGGCGCGACGCGTTGCGTCGCATGCTACGAAAGTCTGTGCAATTACGCGCGGTTGCCTAACATCGGTAAACAGGCCGGGTACAATATACGTCGGATCGAACTAAGGCTTCTATCGTGCCCCAGAGAATATAACGCGGTTTCCTAACGCTCGGCGCAGAGCGCTGAGCGCCGAGCGCATAGGGCGCCGCACACCGCTCCGATATCTACCCTCTAACGACTAATTCGAATTCAATTACAAGCGACGCGCAAAACCAGATAGCGATCTTATTGCGAACAATACAAGGGAACCCCGTGAACTCTGAATTTCGAGAATCCGGAGCGAATAGAGACGAAAACAATTGCGACGGTCGCGTATGAAAACGTGTCGAAAAAGCGTCTCCATCTAAATATTCATAATGAGACGAGAAAAGAAGGGGGAAAAAATAGGTGGGCGGGAGTTATTTGTTGCGGAGGAGGACGCAACGTTTGCCGCAAGCAACTCGGAAGCAGAGATGGTCGAATAACCTTCCTCGGTTCCTCCCCCGGCATCAAACCTAACCCAGACGAATTAGGCTAGACCGAGTCGCCGGTGCGCCGATCGATAAGTTTAATAATCCACGGTCGATCGCCCCAGAAATCGAATTTGCCGATTGGTTTACCGATCGACCATCCGCGCCGATGCAAACCCCTAAACGCGAATTCATTTCGAGTTAATGGTCCGAACGCGCTTCCGGCTAATTGGCCGCGGTTCGCCGAGTACACACCAAGAGAGCGAACGATCTGGATCGCCTTTCGATCAAGAAAATCCCGGATCCTGCGCGAACTTGCGCAAACAGGCCAGCAGACCCGAAATTACCAGAGACCCGTCCGATTATCGCTCGCGAATCGTAACGGGGTCACACGTTCGACGAAATCTATCTGTTTTGGAGGAACGTTGACGTGGCACACCGGTTCGATCGACGATCGGCATCGAGATCGGTTGCCGACTACCGCGTCTAATTAGAATCTAGCCATTTTTACGCTATGCGAGTAGCCTCCGTTCGTTGGAAAAGCAGGCTACGACGCATTTGCCGGAGAATTTATAAACGAAAAGTTCGTTAACGGCTAAACGTAACAGCAACAGAGCGTATTGTATATTGTATATTGCATATTGCATATTGTACACCGTATACGATGCATCGTTCAGTTTCCGCGTGGATCGCGTCCCCGACACGGTTCCCGACTCTGTAACGAGAAATTCGAAAAGCTCTCTCGCGATTCGAATTACAAAGGAGCGAGCCGCGGTACGCTGATTCCGAAAGAGACCGCTTTAACGCGCTTAAAACGCCCCCTTTCTCGCATTTATGGTCACCGTCGCGGCACGTTACGGAACAATGCTCGTTGATGTATTCGCGAGCTGATGATTTTACAGTGGCCGATGCGTACGCGTCTTTATTTTTATTCATCCCCGGCGTCAGCGACACCGCATAAAAGCGTTTTCTGCCCACCCTCTGCTCCGTGTTCGACCTCTCGTTGTCCCTCTTCATCCCTCTTAATACCTCCTCGTCTCTCTTCATCCCTCGTCGCGCGACACCCAGGTCCTCGGCATGCACCGCTAAGCTGTCCCGACGAGCTTCTTTAAACTTTAATCCCATTTTCTTCGAATAGAACAACTTTGTAAGCTCTGCCACTTTATCGCGGAACTAGGCTTTTCAAAACTTTTTCAAAAGCGCGTACTTTTATTTCGCGAACCCTGCAAATGCTTTCCGAAACTCGAGGAATTTGTTCAAACTCTCCCGACCTATTTTCTCGCGGCTGTTATCATTTATTGCGCGATTCGCTTCGCGGGCATCGGATCCGTTTTGCGATCCCGAAAATTTGTACACCGGCCCTGTAGATACGTCTCTCGTAGA
This sequence comes from Halictus rubicundus, assembly GCF_050948215.1. Classification (NCBI taxonomy): domain Eukaryota; kingdom Metazoa; phylum Arthropoda; class Insecta; order Hymenoptera; family Halictidae; genus Halictus; species Halictus rubicundus. Next base: position 9,800,800 of record NC_135164.1, on the reverse strand, counting down.
AGAGACGGATCTTTCGTCGCAGGACCTGTACGCTGCGCTCGCGGTATCTAAAGCGGCAATTGCACAAAGCGGCTTGATCGCGCCGGCGCGGCGCGGCGCGGCGCGGCGAGCGAATGTAACCCGGTAACAAAATCGGCTTTCGTTCTCGGTCATGGGATTGTCACCCGTTTAAAAGCGGAAAGCTGCTCGAAAAATCAAACTGCGATTGTTCCGGGCAATCTGATTCCCGGAGAGAAGGGGACAGAGAAACAGAGTCGCGTCGCGTTCCACGCGAAAATGCAGATTCCCGGTCGGCATGTAAATAACGTTATGAAAAATAACGGATGGCGCTCGGACCAGGTACTAAGTAAATTACAAGCGCGAAACGACATCCGACTTGATCAGTCGACGCACGTATCGCGGGAAATCGTGCCGCGGAATGATTCGCTGACGAAAAGCGGGAAACGCGGAACGGGAAATAGATAAACGGGAACGGTATGTCCATCGGGTGTTATACTTACACGCTACGCGTTCCGTAACACAAAAAAAATATATACCCGTGCTCGTGCACACGCACACACGCACACCGGACCGCATCAAAATGCACCGCCCGGCTTGACAGCTATTTGTTTCCCAGAGCCGACGCGCGACGTCGCGACGTGCCCGTCCGTAACAATTAAACGAACCGGAAACTAGAGCTATGCTTTCTCATTAGCCGTCGAGCGGACAATGATCGATGATCCGACGCGATTATGAGCTGCGAGCATTATTGTTTGTTTTCGTTATTTAATACCGTCGCGGCTCGCGCGCCGCGGAAAGACTTTTGTGAAATTTCGTCAAATTCCGACGAAATTTCGAACGCGCACGGAATTGTTTCGCTGTAATCCGTGAATAACAACGACCAGCCACGCGTAAAATGTTCCGTAGATCGGCCGATAATCTTGAATCGCCTCCTGTGTTTCTACATATACGTGCACGCAGTAATGTTTTATCCTCGACCATTATATTTCCATTTCATTTACCGAGAATTCCATTAATTTTGAAGCGATCGGCTCTTTTTCTTTTCTCTGCGATTTGATTTACTGGTTCGATTTTCGGTAGGAAAGGGATGGGGGGATAGAGGGAAAAAACCTGCAAAAAAATGTTGAAAACTTGATCGAATCGCCGTTCGTCCCATAAAAGGTTAAACGAGGAGGAGAGCGAATCGATTTTTCCCAGAGTAAAGCCAACCGATTGATTCTGTTCGATGCGTGCGGGAACAATGGCGGAGATCATGAATGTTTCAGGAGCGGGATGCCCGTAAGCGTACGTTTCATTTCGAAATTTCTATTTTTCCAGATTTCGTTCGAGAAACGTTGTTTCCGTAGTATCGATAATGTACAGACGAAAACGGAGAGACTAATGGCGAATCGAAGAGATAGCGGTTCGTGGCATCCCTCGATGAGAAACCGATTCGTTGCGTGGGTTCTGCCTTTCGGACGGTATTGTCTGCGCGTCGGTTTTTCTTTTGCGCAGCTCCTCGGACCAAGCGAAAAAGTTGCAGGAGACTCCCTCTTGGCTGAAACGTCGCGTCGCGACGCGCGCCTAATTTCTCCGGAACTTTCAGAGTTATTCCCTTTGCGCGCGCGCCCGCGGTGAATTCCAATTAACCCCTCAAATTGAATCTCGAGCACTGCTTGCCGCATTTTAACGGTGACTGCCTCGTCTTTGGATTATAAAACCCGCGTTCTCGAATTAATCGCTCAACTCCTCTACATACATCCCTCGAGTGCTTTTCCAACAAATCTTTTCGGCGTTCCATGTTCCATGAGTATTCTGATCGTGACAATATCAAAAAAATCGTATTGCCACGTCCGTTACGAGCGTGGTATCGGGAAACCCCATCGCGCATCGACATTACCGATACCGTATATCCCGCAGAATACACGGCCAATACCTCGGCTTAACCCTCCGCGGAGCATAATTCCCGAGGCACCGTGAAAAATCTGCTTGAATTGAATACCATGGCAAATTCGAGGAGTTCCGAATCGTTCGTAATTCGTACCGTAAGTTCGAGCGTGACGTGAAAGTTGCAATTCGTACCCGCTGTTCACGTACGGGAGCGCGGGATTAACGTTCAACTGGAAAAGTTAAAAACCGGCTATATTTCATCGACCGTTCCTCGAGTTTGATTTTGATTCGCGAAAAACTGAATCCGGGACGGGGAATCGGGAATTTTGTTGATCCCGGGTTAAATACTCGAGACACGGAACAAAGTAGAAAACGATTTCACCGTGAAAACATATCCGATGGAAATATCGAATAAATTCCTGCCACGGATCAAGCAACGGGGTCGAACCGTAACGCGTTCGCTGCCGACAGACATAGGCGTGGCCGTAATCTGTAATGCGTAATGAAAGTGCCTCTCCATAATGTATACTCTATACCTATTCTAAATAATACTTTGCTCGAATGACGCGTTGCGTCCTCTCCCTTTACATCTTCCTTCGCGCAACCACGGTCTCCCTAATTTCGGCTCGAATCACTGGCATCGCGTTTCTCCGACTTTCGACCAGTCGGTGCGGATCCAGGGGAGGAGGACAATGAACATGGCAACGGTAACGACAACGACAGCGATAGCGACAACGATAACGATTACGATAACGGTAACGGAGCTGACGAACTGCGTATTTCTTGGCAGAGTTTCTTCGACCCCCGTCACGGGGGAAACAGGTTCGATCCAGGGAGGCAGCAACAGAGTAGATATCGGGGTTTTGTATGCATTGCGGCCGGGTGATCTATGGACTTTCGTGGCCGTGTGTACTCGCTCCCATAGAATTCGCCGGTAACCGGTAACCGGTAGCCAGTAGCCAGGCCATACGAATGGCCGTACGAATAGCTGTAGACGTTCGCAGACGAACCGTTGCATAGGAATGCCATCGAGAGCGCGGTGCACGGGGCTATTCTCAAGATTTGTTGCTCGACGTTGAGAAACTGGGCTTCTCCCGATCCGCGTCCACACCACCGTGCACGGTGCACACGGAACGGAAGTCGGCCAGCTATCCGGCCAACATTCAGGAAAGAGTTACTCGCCGCTTTTTCCCTGTCGGAATCGGAATCCGGTCACGTTCCTTTGTTAATCTCGATACCGATCGCTCGACCGCAACCCTTTCTCGGTAATTGACTCGGTAACGAGCCATGATCCTTGTTCCAATCGAATACCGACCCTCCGTAAACTCCTACGAACCTTGGCCTTTAATCTGATCGATACAACGAAGCGGCGCCGAGCGACGCATTGTTCCTTGTTCAAATCCATACGTATAAACTGTAAGCGCAAACTGCTGTGTATAGTTTATACCATAGACCACGGGCTACCACCAACCACCGCGTTCTCTGCACTATTCTTGGTTTACTCGATGCGCAGCGCGGCGCAGCGCGGCGCGGTCGGCCGCTTCCATGTCCGTTCGAATCCTACTTCCGACCGCAAACCTACCATTACGCTATCCCCTTCCAATTTTATTGCGGCCTCCCCGAAAATCAAATATCCGGCCGATAACGCGTAACCCATCGATCGAGCCGTCGCATCTTTTTTAAACGAAAATTCGCCCGGCAGCTTGTTTATGAATATTCGAAGAACAGGCGGCGCTGTAAATGCATCTGTATCGTTGCGCGCCGGTGCATAGCGATCTACGAAATACGAAATACGAGCGCGGCTCAAATGGAAAGCACGAGGACAACGACGAGCCGCGGCGGCAGCTAAGCGAATTCATCCTCGAAAAACGACTCCGCCGGCACTTTCGCCGTTTCAGCGCGAGCCGTGTCCCCGCGTAAAGAGTTTTCTCCTGAAAAGCAAACCGTCGACGCCGCGTACCTGCATAAAATATACCAGACGGAAGTGTGCACTCGTATGCATCCTCCTCGACTGCGACTCGAGCGCGCGGAAATTTTCTCGCGCACGATCGAGGCAAGCCGATAACCAAAAGAAAAGCCGACCGTCAAACGTTTTCCAGTCGATCGAAACAGTTTCGGCGACGGATCGATTCGAGATAAGGGGCAACGATCGCGGGGGAACCGACGAATTAGGGCCAAGAACAAACGTTGGATTCGAGTGGAAACGCGATAGCGGAAATATAATGGGAAACAGTTCTTTCAGCGACCGTTCAACCGTTATCGCGTTCCGTGTTCGCGTGCCGTTCGAGACGACGCGACGTTAACGGACTAGATGTTCCAGTTTGGTGGTTCGTGTAAACACTGCAAACACTGAAAACACTGGAAATCCCGACTCGCGCTCTATACAACAAGCGTCACCGATCCAGAGCGAACCGCGCATCGAATGCGCAACCGGTTTTCCCTCTGTGAAAATTCTTTCACGCGATGCCAAACGATCGAGCATCGTTCGAGAACCGCCCGGTATCCGATGCGCGGCGATTCCGTCACTCCGTGTTGTTAAACGGCACTCGGAACATTGGGAGTATACCTACAGACCACATGCGAGTACGGATGCGGAATGTTATCATCCCGCACGTCCATTCGTCGCGCGATTAACGGATGCAGGAAAACGGCAGAACTACAGAGATCCGTGGTTGTTTCACAGCTTCCAAGAATCCAAGGATTCTTCGTGCAAATCGAAGAATCGAAATCCTTGGCATAGCGCTACGGTTCCGCAGCAATAACCTCTATCGGTCGAGATTAAGTTGCTCCAATTTTCCAGCCCCGCGGTAATTATCGCTATCCGCCGCGAGTTTCAAAACTAATCGCGAACGTGAAATCTCTGGAGTTTATATGTACATACATATATGTATACGTACAGCTGTATACAGGATATAATGTACGCTGTATGCATGCGTTCACAGGTCTGCGAGTACCAGGTAAATTCAGGAATTTCATAAAATCCACGGACTAAAAGGTGAAGGATGTGGTGTGTACGTGTACGGGTGTGGGTTTATTAGTGCCCGCGAGCATTATACGAGACAACGAGCGAATATCGAAACGCGAAACGAAGCTCGAACTTGAAAATTCCTCGGACCAAACTTTCGCTATTCTGGTTCTCGGAAAATCGATTCGCTACGCGTCTCTGTTAATATTTCCATATAAATTCGTGTCAACCGAAACAATCTACAAACGAGCCTACCCCGGAAACGCGATCGTCGATACGCAAATAAGAAAACTGTGCGACCGTGGGGGAAATGTGGTGATTCGATCCGTTCAAGTTCGAGGTGGAAGCAACTGGTTTGAACGAATGCGCGCACGCTGCACGGTTATTGTAGGTACCCTTTGCCTCGCGACTCGACGACACTCGTAAATCTCTGAAAGCGTGGAACAAGGAACGGGGAACAAGGCGTTCAACTGCCTCGATTTCTTCGTTCCCTACTTCCGCGGATTAAAAATGAAATTATGCACGCTCCGCGAGAGGCTTTGCAATGAAATATTGACCGTAACGACGCTATCTACGCGAACCAACCATCCTGCGGAGGCGCGTACACTGCTCGCGTTCAACTCTCGGAAACCCAACAATTTCAACGCTTCGCGTTTTTACGGGATACACCTTCCTGACCGATATAGAGTATAAACTGTAGACGCCTCGCGGAATTATCCGTTCGCGGATAAGCGTGGCATCGTTCAGAGATCTCGAGGTTCCACGGGGAAACTGGGGACGTCCGGATGATGCACGAGCACAAAAGAGCGTGGGTGTTTCTCATCCGAGATAACGCTTTTTCCAGTACGACACTCGCCTCGCCGATAAGAGAGCTAAGAAAATTTCCGGCGGGGGTGGCCGCGGACAAACAGCAGCGGCCGTAAACTCGAGTGGCGATTGCTATCTTGGAATGGGACTCGACTAGCCTCTATCGGGACCGTGTTTCTCTGCGACGGTGGCGCGGCCGGGGACGAAAACGGAAGAAAAGCGAAGAGAGGAAAAGAAAGGAAAACGAGAGGCAAGAAAACTTAGAGATGACCGCATAGCTGACGACCGATATCTCAACATTCACGGGCCATTTACTCGTCGCTCGTAACGACGTTATTGCCTTTTGGCGGCTCCGTCGGCCGGAGGTTGCCGAGAAACGGGAACCGTATCCAAATCCGTTAACCACCGACATTATCGGTTTTTGGCTGATGCGCCGAAAATGTAAATTCGCAAAGATCAGGCGGTTTGCGAACTTTCTCTCGCCGCGCCGGCTATAAGTTATTCCGTTCTGTTCCGGTTCCGAGCGGAGGCAACGCAGAGGAGATTGATTTCCTTCGACTGCCGGAAACGATGTCGAGCTGATACGTAACACCCGCCGCTCGGTATATAGTGCTACGAGTATCGTCGATTTATTTATTTTTCGACGCCGTATGGAACGCCGTTTTAATCCATTTTTATCGCTTCTTACCGAATAAGTCGACGTCGGGTCCATTGGCCAGTCGTATTATATTACTCGAAGGAAATTGCCATCCTATTTCACTTTATCGGGACAAGGGAGACGGGGGAGAAAGAGAGGAGGACGACGAACGGACGGATTATTTCGAGGCAGACGTTTGTAGCGATCCGTTCGCCTGGTTAGATACGCCGATTATGTTACGGTTGAAAAATTAATCGACGCTAGATTCTGTTCGGCGGAAGGGCTCGACCGTGATACGAATTGAAACCTTCGGTGAAAACGATTAAATCCGCCGAACGAATTCGTGCAAAAGAAGACCGCGGGCAAGATAATGTCGTGGAATAAATCGCCTCGCCGAATATAAAATATTACGTACGATGATCGACTGGATGTAGAGAGAAGATAGCCGGTGAAACGCGGGCACAAAACTGCACGCGTCAAACGAAGAGACGGAACCCGGTTGTTACGGACCGCTCGAATAAATCACAGATTAATCGAGTCGCGCGTTGTACAAATCGAAGTAATAAACATCGATTATATTCGGCACGGGCAACGGCAATGACCACCGCACAGGTTGCCGTTTGGAGTGCGTATGCCGCGCTGCGCGCAGTGACCATTCGATATTAGCCAATTTATAAGTGCAATGGCCCGTGTCCCTGCACCTACACAGTTTACGCGCGACTTTCCACACTGATCGCTGGAAAGATACCTGAACGTGGCGGCGCAATGCGGCTTGTCGTTCATCGATGGGAACACCGCTTTTCCATTTTTTCGAATGGAGGCGCGGTAATGTAAATATAAGGAGCTAAACTAATTTGCCGGCCGCCCTATCCCCCAGCTACCCTTGCCCTCTCGCGTTCGAGCAACGATATTCCATGAATACCGAGTACCCGGGCTTCTACGTCAAGTACCGGTGCATATGCATCGGCTTAAATTCAACGGGCGTATGCATATCCCGGGCCGCAGCGTATTCAGCTCTTTTCTTAAACGCTCCCCGAGCAACGAAAGATCCGGAGAGAAAAGCCGTTGCCTGAAACATACATGGAAATTGATTTCGGATTCTTTTCGCGTCTCCGCGAAAATCCAGTGTTCGTTCAGTCTCTCGCACCCGATGCTCGGGACAATCGTTACGATCGAGTACACGATTAGTCACGGTGACTCGTTTCAACACCGGACTGCAGATTCTTATGCAAATATCGCTCAAAGTCTGGCGAACCGATCGACAAACGCTCGAGAGCTCGATGGAAATTCAATTCTTTTGTTATGGATTCCATTGTCGCGACAATAATACAACAACACTTGTTCGAGACCTTGTAGCTTCGATCAGGTTTGTTACTCCGTCGCGTTTCACTCGGAGGGTCCCGATCGCGCGCTCGTGCACTTTTTGAAAAACAATCCGCTCGAGAAATGATTTTGTTCTCGCGACACGCAACGACAAAGGAGAATAATAATGAGGTTGTTCGGTCGACGCGGATTGCAGCAATCAGGGCACACGGTGCGGTGGGAAGAGTTTCGGTTAGCTGCCGCGTTCGGACAATAACGAGAAGATTGTACGAGTAATTATTATAGCATCGAAACGTTTACGAGCTCTCGTATCACGAATCCCGCGAATCAAGGAGGATCTCGAGCGGAGATCCGGATTCTTTTTCTTTCACCATCTAGCACGGAGATCGGATCTCGAGTCGAGCTACTCTTTTATTTTCCCCCCGGCACCTAGCGGAGAAGAGAACTCTACCAACGAGTTTCCAACTATCCAAGCCCGAGATTAAAAATTGGTTCAACGAGTCGACGGTTGCCACATTCGCCGGCAAGGCGGCACAACTATTTCACTTACGCGAACAATCTTCGTTGAATTCGGACCACGGACCGACCCGTCGACGACTTAACCCTTCAACTTGCCGCCCGAGACACCATGCCGGTCAAACTAACATTCTCAGAACGAAGAATCGTCCGCTTTCCAACGGTTCGACCGATCGAAAAGTAACTGTGATCGGTGATTCGATTCTTCGTGCGTCACGCTGCGCAGCGAAGAGCGCGAACATACCCGTTCGAGTTTGAATTTTTACGGGCAACTGCCAAGAAGGAAACGGCGTCGAATAAAATTTGATTTCGTTCGGTAATAGTTTGAGTATGCAACAAATAGTCGAAAACTGCGTGAAATCCCATCGAACTTTGCGTTTCGCGAGAACTTTTACGAGGGAGATGCATAAAAATCCTCGGTTCGATCGTGACTCTTCGCGCGGGTAGCAGGAATATGCTGCTCGCTGGTGGAAAAACCTGCGTGGAAACTGTGCGCGCGGAAAACGGAAAGTCACCGAAAGAAATATTCTATCGCGGACCGTTAACGTTCTTCCCCCTTTGCCCCGTTGGTCCCCCTCCGTTCCATTTGACCCCTGTCGCGCCGACCCGTCCAGATATCGACGAATTCGGATTTCGTGTCGCGCGACAAGCGTCAGTTTACAGGATTACCGATCACATCCGAGGGGCTTAAAAAATGTTTGAGCGCACTGTTGCGCGAAATTGGCCGGCTGCCATCCGCGGCGGCGTCCGACGCGCGACGCGGGACGCGGGACGCGGGACGCGACGCCCGAGACGCAAGACTGGCGACGCTGCATTCGCTCGCGTGAAAGCGTTAATAAAATCTGGAATTCTAAACAGATCGCTGCTTTGCACCGTGCACGCGTGCCCGAAATGCTCCACGAAGTATACAAATTGCACGTTTCAAAGTATTTTGAAAAATCCGATGAACATTCCGAGTATCTTTAGGAACTCGTCTCCCAAATTATTTTCACACCGAGATTTTGACGCGCTCGCCGAATGCCGCGGAAAGTTATAGTCTGCTTCGCTTGTGATTGGAACCCTTCTAGAACCGCGTTTTCCTCTTCCCATGAAAAATGCACGGCTCCTTTGTGGAGCATCCCCTCGCACCGGACGCGTTTCTCTTGCCTCGAACGCGAAAGAACCGAGAGCATTATCTCTAATAACGCGACGCGAACTTGCCGCGGAAAAATTGTTCAATTAAATTCGCGGACAGAGCCCGTTCTGCCCTCTACCTCGCTTCCTTCCTTTCTTCCTTCCTTCCTTCTTTATCCTTTTGTTACGAAACGACGCGACGCAGCTCCGACTCGACGTTAAGAAGTTTGGACGGTAAGGAGGTAAAAGCCGAACGAAGCACGGAACCTGTGCGCCGAATCGATCATTCGACGAACTAGGAAAATGAAAGAAAAACATGTTCCGAGGACAATCTCGATCGAGCAAAGAGCTTTTACATGCCTCGCCGGTCGAGTCGGATCTTAATAGATCCATCAGTCACCGTGATGACTCGTGTTACCCCCCCTGATGACTCGACGAAAACGAGAAAAGCAGGAGCTTCTTGTGGAAAGAAATTGACGCGCGAAAGAAACGCAGCCTGGTAGGGAAAATTTGTTTCGAACGGGAGCATCGCGACACGCTATTATTCGCCGTTATGAATCCCAATCGTTCGAAGTGTTCGAACGTGGAACGCGGTGGCCCGCGCGCAAGCCAGCGAGAAATAAACCGAGGGAAACGCGAAACAATCATTCCATAAATTTGTCTCGGTATCGTATTATTACCCGTTCTCTCGAATTACTATTATTACCTTCGCGTATCGATTATCGCACTCGCGAAAGACTGTCCCCGTTAACGTCGTTTGTAAGCGCGCGCGCTCTTCTCTCGCGCTCGTTTAACGGCAATCAACGTCCCCTGGCAATTATTCGCGATGCACCCTCTGTATGTCGATAGCAACCTTGCTCTCCGCCGTGAATCCGTGGCATTATGTTTGGCACCATCGCGCACCGTATAACGTAGCGAAACGTGCGCCGAAGGTAAGAATAGAATGACGTTCGGCCGTGCGTTCGCGTTGCTCTTTGCTCTCGTTCCCGTTCCCGTTTGTCAATTAAATGAAAACTCTGACGTCAATACATTTGCGTTCGAGCTCTTTACTCTTCGGACTACAGCTACTCGGGAAACGTTCGGGAACAGCGTGACGAAGACAAATAATGGGGACCGTGACGCGATGCGATCGAAGAGAGAGAGAGGACGAAAACGGATCGTACTTACTCGTGCAGACACCCTCGTCGACTTCCCTCGTGTTGGGCAGGAGATTTTTGATGACGCATTGGAGGCCGTCGGCGCAGCTTCCGGAAAAACCGAAGAGGCCACCGCACGGTTCTCCCTCGACGCGGGCGCAGACTTTGCAGCATCTGAAACCAATGCGAAATAGCGTCTAGCATCGGATTTTCTCGGGTGGACAAGTCCGTTTTGTCAAGTCGAACCAAGCTGAGAACGTATCTAATACAGCCACACAGTATGATATCCAAAACGACGCGGATGGTTCGAAGGTAAACGGGTCCCTGTGCCGTTGGCGGCGCGCGGGCGGACAGTGGGAACGGAGGAGCAGGAAATAACAGATGAAAAAAGAAAATACGGGCAGAAGAAACGCAGCGTCACGCCATACCCAGATACTCCGCCGCACAGAAAATATCCGACTGCAACGAGCAATTTTATTACTTCGCCTCACGGTACGGTCCTAGGACAATCAATCCTTTTATATTGCCTTCCCTCCGACTCTTCTTCCACCTTCTCCTCCTCCTCGACCTCCACCACCTTTTGTTTCTGCTTCTCCTGCGCCACCCACATCCCACCGACCCCGCGAAACAGTTCTCCAACCGATGAGACGCGTGTAATTCGCGTAACTCGGCCCATAGTGCCCCTTTTAATCAACCATTTACCGTATTCGTTCCGAGTTGCAATCAGCCGACTTCAAAGCAACGTTATTACGTGAACGAGCAACCCCGCGCGCACGCACGGATGTTTATGCAAACTCGCGTTTTTACAGACCCAAGCGAGGAAGAAGGACGCGAGTCGTCTACACATCTATTCTTCGTTAACGGTTCCATTGAATTCTAGCGGACTCGGTACCGTGTTATATTTGTTTCACCGTGTTACGAACCAGCGCAGAAGCTTAATGTTTCAGCGTTAAGGATATTTTTAATGCGAGCCTGGAGGGTTTCTTTCGCGGCTCTCCTTCCGTTTGCGCGTAGAGAGTGTGTAAAGCGCGTTGCTGAAATGGCCACGCGTGCACAGAGGGCCAGAGGAATCAAATTGTACCAGGCAGTTCTCAACTTTTCGAAATCGTTGCACTGCCATGATGCCGTTTCCACGTTCGAATTCGCGGACGCGAACCGGTTGCTCGTTCTGTGGAAAAATGGGCGGTCCACGCCGCTCAAAGGTTTCAGCGCATTCATACTAATGCGACGAGGGCCGGCCGAGTCCGACACGGAATTATTCGTGGCACAAATGTCGGCTAAAATTCACGAAACGCGACGACAACGCTGTTGATAGTTTCTCACCGTTTTCCTCCGGTACCAGTCATTTTTTCGATAGGCTCTAACATTTGTTAGCCATTATTTGCGCGACAGATTGAAAATCTTGTTCGCAGGTTCTACAACTCTTGTGCGTTACCACAAGAATTTGGCAGCAGCAGCAATCCGATGGGATGGAAGGTGGACGATGTTTTCCGTTTCCGAAAAGAGTCGAGTGGTCGAAGGGGACGATTTCGGTGTCGTAAAATGTTTATTCTACGCGAAACCCATCGCATCCCCTTCCCTGAGATAACTCGTCCAGCGGTCTGAATCTTCACGAATCGAACAGCCTTCGAAGCGACTTAGCTCCCTTCGAAGGGCCATGTCATTCCGAGTCCCCAAGAATTCTTCGATTTTGCGAAGCGATGAACACCGGTTCGCATACGGCCGTCCGTATCGAATCGAAAATTGGTACGGAAAAGGGAGAGCACGGAGATTCCGAGAGTTTCAACCGCATCGGTTTTCGATTTGTGCTTCCCTTTCGCGAAATCTCGTCGAATACGAACGAATCCGGCGAGATTCGAGACGAAAAATGTTTGCGGACGCAAGACGAATCCGAATCCGTTCCGTACGTTCTACGAATCGGTGTTAAAACGGTTTAAACATGTCAAACGCTAAATGTCGAATGCTGGACAGACGAGTTCCGAGAAACCGGAAAGAAGACAGAACCTTTCGGTGATTGACCGAACCCAGGATCGAAAGCACGCGCGTGCCAGCTTTGCTTTATCATGGCCTATTTTCCGTACGAGCGCCGGAATAAAATTCGCCCCCGCGGCCTTTAGACAAAGACCGGTACGCAACAAAGAACAGAGTTTTTTTCTTGCCCGTCTCCTCTGGGCTAAAGAACGGGCGTCCTTATTGTACGCGCGGAGATTTTAATTGCTCGCGGAAGGATTATCGCGCGCGCAGAAAAAGATCGGCCTTGTTCCAACGGGGGAACAAAAAATATCTGTCGCGCAGAAATCGTGACTCTCGAAACGTTGTCGATGATGCCTCTATCTCGATGGAATATGCGTGCCTTTTTACGGAAAATTTTCAGCCGTATTCGATCGCCAACAAATTTCCAGCGTGGGAATAATACTCGCTATAAATACACTCATGACTCGTAACCAATACTTAGGTGTACACTATTACACTGTACGCGCGACACGCGATACATGATCGACGTCAAAATCAACGGATTGCAGGCTTCGCTACCATTTTTTATGCGTTTCAAAAGCCGTGATATGTTTGTATCCACGTACTACCTATCGACGTATATGTACAGTATCTACCTGCTATGTATCTGCCTCCCACGCCTCTCTACCCCGACGCGAACGCTGTACGAATGATAACCGCGGCCGCGTCTCCGACAGTGTTTTTTCCATCGAAAAGCGAACAAAATTTTAAATGACTATCCCCGCGGCGAATCAGCAAAACGGAGTATGTAATCGGCTTTGATCGGTACTGTTGGCAAAGGGTTAACGCATAAAGGACAGTTTGGTCAAAGCATGTGTTTGTCAAAGCATAACGTTTCAAAAATCGGTTCGTACGCGAACCGAAGAATCCTGGGTGTCGAACGCATTTCAACCCCCGCGTCAACCCCCGCGCAACGGTTAAAACAACCGTTGCAAGTAAAAAAAAAAAATACATTGACGAGTCCTGGAAAGGCTCGCTGTTTACGGAACAGTTGCAGTTGCAGTATATTAATATAAATAACGCGTTCGACATCGGGCAGAGGACGGAGAGCGATTTTCCATGAAAATGGAGTCATGAAAATAGAAACTAGCGCAACTCACCCGCAGGGGTCCGAGGTGAGACCTCCGGGGCAATCCTCGTCCGTAAGAACGTCGCACTCGAGGGGCGAGCACACACACGAAAGAGCTCTCGCAACCGCGACCGAGAGTACCACGATGCCCCCCAGCAACAGCAACGAGGCCCTCATTTTTCTCCTCCCTTTCTAGCCGATCTACTGCCCCTCCCCCCCCTCCCACGCGTCGCGCACCAACCCCTTCGATCGTCCTTTTCGTTTCCGATTCTTCTTTTCGATTCTTCTCGCTTCTCCTCGATTCTCCTCGGTCCTATGTCTTCTATCCGTCTTCCTGGCCGTGAGAATCGCGCAAAGAAAGCTCCTCCGCAACGCGTTACCAGTTCATCGCGGAAAGGTATCGCGCGGTAGCGCTGTGCATCTCAAATTCACCAGCTGCGGTACACTTTGATGCACGTGCCGCAATGTTCGCCACCGTTCGCCACCGTTCGGCAGCCCGACTGCGGTACGGGATGCACCGTGCACGCTGCACGCGGTCTACGGGCTTTCTATCGAGTCCAAACACCTCTCCTCGAATTCCACGCTGGGCAAATTGCACTGGAAACGAGACAAAACGCCGAGCCGCGTCGAGTCGAGCCGATTCGAGCCACGCCACGGCACGGCACGGCACGCAACGCGCCGGCAGGTTCAGAGCAAGTCGAAAACGGTGCAACGTGTTCGTTCACGGTTCTGTGACAAGAAAATATTTTCCCAGCGGACGGAAAGCGGAATTACCGCGCTGAAATCAAAAACAAAAAGTTAAAACAAAACCCAAATTGATCTTGATTTCATTTCGGATCGAATCGGAATCGATATCGCGGAGATTCGGCGCGAGGAAATCGATAAATCGTAAGCGTTGCGCGGGGGTCCAGGAAATACGCCGGCCCCGACGATGCGAGGCAGAAATTTGGCGAGGTCCCGTCCCGGCCGCGGTTAAATTACAAGGGTAGATAGCGAACGTGGAGAACAGCCGCAGTGCCGCATACCCTCGGTGCAACACGCTCGAATTTCGTGGCACCGTGCTGAACGCGAGAATGCTCTTCGCACAGTTACGTTGCGCCACGTATGCTACGCGCGTCACAGGATCCCCATATTTCCATACTTCCCGACTCGACTCGACTCGACTCGACGCGACGCGACGGATGCAGCCACGATGTAACAGGAATCGCGGTGTACACGCGTTGCGAAAGGCCACGCGCCGACAATGGAAAATGCTGCTTTCACCTTAAACGGAACGATCCTTCAGCCTCCAGGGAATCAACTACTTTGCATTTAGTCCCGTAACGATCGTTAATACTTCCCGTGGAGCAACGCTACGTGCTGCGCGTCTACTTCGGCCTGGGCTGGATGGTTCGGCCCGGGGGATGCCGATCGAGTCGATCTATAAATCTCGCGCGTTCCCACCGTTCTTCCGAAGGAAAGAGTATCCTTATTAATTTGCTCGAACGGCTACAAGCCAACGACATCGGTGAGGTACGAACAGCGATTTGGTTTCGATAGAAAGCGCGTCGTCTAAAAAACGTAGCCTTGCACCCTTGCAAGGGTAAAAGGTCAATATTTACGAGAATCGTTTCGACGCTGGGTCTCATAGTAATCGCGATGGAAGCCACGCTTCCTCCAGGGTCCGGATCTACGGTGTAGTTCACGCTCGTGGCAACATCGTACACGGCGAGAATCGGCGCGTATCGGCGATACTCGGCGCGAATCGGCGGACCGTCGCGACGAAACGACGCTATCAAACGATCGCAAACCGCGACGAGAACGCGATGCGCTCGATGTCCAAGACGAACGTGCACTGGTCGACGATCAGCTCCTGCTCTTACGACGCGAAGCGGCGTGAAGCGGCGCGAAGCAGCCTGAAGCGCCTCGACGCCTCGCGTCGGCGCCCTGACACGCAACCCCTGTCTCCCATCCACCCTCGATCACCTCAGCTGTTCGCTCACCTCTTTCCTCCACCAACCATTTTCCTTGCTATTGTAGCGTGATTCCGGTTCTGCTACTGTTTCTGTTTCTGCTTCTTCCAAACGCTGGTTATGCTTCCTCCCATTGTCAATCGATCGTGGATAAACCGGCTATACGGATCCAGCCAACCCTGGAAACGTTTCCACTAATTCATCTGTTCTACGGCAAGTCAACAACAATTACGAGAAGTCGTTCGGCGAGATCCAACGAGATTCTCGTTGTAGTCTACGCGCGAATAAACGAATTTACTTCATAATTAGGTACCTACCAGATCTGTTTCACAACTGACGACAATTGGAAAACGAAACATTTCAAATGGATTACTGTCACCTGTCCGGTAATTTTATCGATAAATCGTTTTCCAGTTTCATTTTTCAGTTTCGATAAATAGGACGTTGCACGTAAAACAAAAACTTTGAGACGAGAGTCGCGAACTTTGGAAAGTTAGGAAACTTCGTTATTAATATTTGTACCAAAAGAAAACTGCCTTACCGACAGAGAAACTGCTGAACGGATAATGGGACGAGCTTCTTCCCATAGGCGTGACAGTCGACCAACACGCATGAGGTATAGTCACTGATCTACATATATAATAAATCCGTAGATGTAGGACAATATATTAATCGAAATCGCACAATTTACCAGTACTTACCTATTGTTTTGTCCTCGACGTGGAGCGGCTTTATTGTAGGGCGCTGCAGCGCCATTCCCCTAGATCTGTGCCTAGGGAATATGCTCCGACGAGGTTGGCAACGCGCGAGATGTCGCCTCTTGTTGTATCCCTACTGTTGGTAGTACTGCGTAGTACGGAGCGGCATGTACCGGTTGTTTGTGTGTAGTTCGCAACAGAGGTTATGTCATGCTTGCTATAAACAACAAACTGTACTGACAAACAACAAAACAATTATGTAGTGAAGGAATACTGTATTTATATTTGGCTGTACAAGATATTTGAATCGCCTTGCGAGAATTTACAAACATATTTCTTACGAATTACACATATATGACTTGATTACCGTTGAGAATGGATGGGCACGCTGTCGAGAGTTTGCCGTGAGTAAACACTTTCTCCTCATTACAATAAAACGCGGCATAAATTCTGATTTTAACTTTGGCATTTAGCCTTCATTTACAATGACCGTCATCGCGCTAAAGTAGTTGTTTTCACAGTTACTGCAAGGAGTTGTGGCTCTTAATATCGGATACGGTGTGCCGGTGCGAGAAACAGCTTGTCGAAGATGAAATTAAAAAGGAGACGAAATTGCTCAAGGAGGGTCTTCTGTTCTTTAAACCTTACACAGAAGCCTCTCTTCGTAACATTCCAAAAAATGATCCTTCTCCCCGAATGTACGAACTGATCGGCAAACTGGCTCCACTTTTGGTACGTGTTTCTAAGAAGCTTAAAAAAATGTTCTCTTGTTCGATTGATCGTGGTTCTCATTTTCGTATTTAATATTATCGACGTTGTAGAATTTGGATGCTACGCTTACCTGGGACCTGGTCTGCAATTTCATCAAGTACGAGTATCGCAACTGTACGGAAACCTTTGTATCTCAACTGATAGATTTCACCTCGATGAAGGCGTTGATCGACGACATTTGGAACTTTTATTACTCCGAAAGGATGACCTTGATAAAGTGTCTTAAACTCATGGTCGAATACAAAGACAACGAACACCGTTACCAAAAGGAGTTTGCCAAATTTTTTGATGACGTTCTATTCGGTACCCTGCTGGAATCCATTAGAAAGCAAATAGAAATGCTGAAGACCGTGAACCCACCAGTTCGGTCGCAGCTCTGCACAGAAGAGTACTTGCACAGGCTGTACAATAGTAGCCTCGTCGAAATGCGAGAATTACTTCACATTTTGACGGTCATTATTCACGATATACATATCGCTGACAACGAATTCTTGAAGTTATACGAAAGTATCGGGGTAAGTGAAATAATTATAATCGATTCCCGCCGCTCAATTAACATTTCAAACTCGATCGTATAGGGAGAACCGAAACGTTTGGCAAGTACCAAGAGTCACGAAGACAAAAAGGTGATCGCTAGGAAAATCAAAGAAATTCATCATAGTCAAGCGGCGTTGATCCTAGTAGCGTTGGATGTGAGAAAACAGTAAGCGATCGTTGACAGGAGTTCGTACAGACGAACCGATGATGTTTGGAATGATTCTTATGGTTAGAACAGATGTGATACGTGATATGTACTATGTTTGCAGCCCCGACATGGAAGACTGGGTTAGAAGCGTGAGACTCAGTATGCAAGAAATCTTCGAGCAGAAATGTATCCGCGACAACAACCCGCAAGACAGTCCGCTGTTTCTGTCATGGATGTTAGCAAACTACGCAATCGATTCCGATAATATGGACACGTTGTCGCGATTCCGGCCGTTCGGCATCAAAGCCATCCAACTTGACGTTTTCCGTTATTTACAGGACTTGATGAACAGCGAGATGATTCGCGAGAAAACTCATTATGCCGAGGTCGTGCGCAACAGCGTGTACAATCTGGTGACGTTGGTGTGCGTTTTCGTCGACGAAGACAAGCTCGGCGCGTTGAACGGTATCTTCGACGCGGTAGCTGCAACGATACAATTTCCCGAGACGGCCGCTCGATTCTGGCAAGAACGCGAGGACAGTTTCTGGCCAATCTACAAATTCGCCTCGGAACAATTTCCGCACGAGTTCGAGCCTCTGACCAACATCGCGATCGGATTGGCGACCGCCTCGAAATCAAGCGCCAAGAGGATCGCCGTCGAATTGGAAAATCTACGCTCGTTGACGCTGGAATTGCCGCGTCAACGGGACCACAACAAGCCGTTGAAGCCTTACCAACAGGAATGTACGATCCACAAGAACTCGTACACCATATTTGAGGACACCGTTCGAGAAAACGTGCGCATACTGTCGAGCGACCGCGAGGTAGTGATATTCCGGCAGAAAGCGAGCTACTGGGACGCTCTTCACCACAAGATAGAACAACTGTTCTCACAAGCGGGCGGCAGAGTTTCAAATATCAACGAGATCAGCAAAAACTTGCCAGAGAACGTGTCGCAGGGTCTAAAGCTGCTGAAGAAGCTGGCAAAATACATAGGGATTCGTCAGAGCATGGTCATTCCGACGGAATTGAGCTTCGAAATTATCAACCGATTCTCCTATACGGTACTGCCCGAGGAGAAAATGTACGTATACAAGTTAGTTGCGGCGTGCATCAGCATCTCCTCCGAGCTGATCCCCGAATATCCCGAGGAGATTCTCGCTAGAATGCGCGCGGGCGTTTATCCGAGGTTCAATAACCGGTGCCAGAAGGCATTGGATTTTGCTGAGGCGGTCTCGTTCGACGGCGGTATAATCGCATCTTGGCTGTCAGCGATAGAAACGATCTCTCATTCCTATCCGATCTTAAACGCGTATCTGGACATCCTCTCGAACTATTTGATCCGGAAATACAACGAGGAAGCTCTGTACACGGTCGAGATACCCGGAATGGTGTTCTTACTGCAAGGTGTCTTGCCAAAATTGGACTCCTGGTACTTTGACTCGGACGCGGAGAGGACCGATCTGTGGTTGAAGTGCATGTACTGTCTCCACAGAGCGCTCGAGACCAGCCTTTCGAAAGACGACATCCGCAACGAGTTGCAGCTGGTGGTCGCGTACAGTTTATTGTACCTGGAACCGAGGCACGCGCTGCTCAAACTGATCCGAACCGGCGAGCGCACCTTGCACAACAAGATGATGGTAGAGACCGATTGGATTCGCGGAAAAGGTTTGAAGGCGATCACAAGCGTGCAGTTGGCGTTGTCGGTGGTAAACAGGCTACTCATATTCAGAAAATCGCTGGGTCTTCGGAGCGAGGACAGATCGCCGCTGGAGGCTGCGTTGTACTCGTCACCGCGCGTGCCCAACGGACTTCTGATAGTACCGACGATCGTGAATTACCTCTACGTTTGGTTCAGTCCGCCGTTGCAGGCGATGGCGGTCAGACTGTTGAAAAAGTTCGCCGAAGGATCCTCGATGTCCCTGCTGGTCTGCATGGGCATGGACGGAACGGCCATACGAGAGACGTTCGCGTCCCGCAGGGGACTGATGTCGCCGACCTGCGTGGCGGACGTCAAAGTCGCGATTCTCGAACTGGTCGCTGTTTGCCTGGAGAAGCAACCCGGACTAACGGAAGCCCTCTTCAACATCGTACATCCCGCAGAATGCAATAGAATCTTTCCACGGTCGGTGGAGGAGTTTTTCACGGAGGGCTGCAGACAGTTCCTAGACAAGTACCTGAGCCGGATCTACGAGAGAGAGAACATCGTGTGCGACCAACTGTACAACAGCACGATGGCGTTGCTGCGAGCGATGTGGTACCACAGGAACGAGATCCTGGTCAACTTCTTCCGCAAACGGGACAAATTTTGGACTCATCTGCTCGCTCCACTGTTCAGGGATCTCGTTCCGGGCGCGAAAGGCTATTCCCACCTACTCGATATAGTCACTCTGGAGCTGTTCAAGAACTCCTTGCTGGAGGACGACTTTTCCATGAACCTGAGAAAGCTGATGGACAAGTCGAAGCCTCATTGGAAGAACCTGGCGGTATACATATTGAAGGACGAGCTATCGGGCTGCGACAACGACGATCAACGCGACGGGGACGGCGAGCAATCGCCCAGCAATCGCGAAAAGAACGACAGCAGCGCGTCCGTGGGTTGCTCGCTGTACGAGACCAATTTGGAGTCCTGGTACAACTTTGTGGTGACGTTAACGGACGAGAGAATCGCCGTCAACTATCCCGTGAACGTGATCCAAGCGCAGCTGATAACCCAACGCTCCCTCGAATCGCTTCTCGAACGAGTGAAACAGTCCCACGACCCCGCCAACCGTAAAGTCACGATGCTGTTGGCTTCGTTGTCGCTTCGGTGCATCACCTCTTGGAAGCAGATGTGCGTCGACGACTCGAGAATCTTCAAGTCAGGATTGACGCAACTGATGCAAGAGATCGGCCAGGCGTACCGTTGCTACGGGAAATCGTTGCGGCAAACGCTAATGTCTTTGCTTCTAGGGTGCGTTCAATGCGTGAAGAGCACGTTGCGCGAGGACGCGACCAGCCTCGAGTATCTCTTGGCGCACTCCTGCACGATCGCAGCGTGCGAGCTGGAGGAATTGAAGGAGGCTGCGATAAGGTTCGAGAAGCGGAACCGGCAGTATCAACAGTACCAGCTGCAATCGAGTGCGGTGGACGAAAAGGGGACGATCGCCCAGGGCAATGTCACCGCCCAGAAGAACGTCGACGAGAGGAACGCGGAGACCTTAAGGGGTATTCGAGAGAGTTTACCAGCGACTTTGGCCGTCTGCATGGTCACGCAACTGTTGCGTTCGTACGTGGAGCGAAGCTCGCTGTCGAAACGCCAAAGAAAGTCCGGTTGCGTGCAGCTTCGACAAATGATACCCGAGCTGACGGCCTGCATCGGCATCACCATGCAAAAGTACCCCTACCTGAGGTTCAGCAGCGCCGCGTTGAACTTGCTCAACTTGATCGTTCGATCGCCCTACACTCTGCACCCGATCAATGAAAACGACATCGCGAAGCTATGGTTGAGCTTGATCCCGCCCGCGGAGATCGGCAACAGCATGCTGGATTCGCTGTACCAGGACTGGCCGAACGGGTCATGGCGGTGCCAGGACTGGTGGCCGCTGTACACCTTGGGCCTAGAATTCGTGACCGGTCTGGTTACCAGAGAAACGGCTACCGTCCACATCAAATCCATTCTAATGTTTCTGAACTCGCACGAACACCAGCTGATGGTCGTCTCGACGTTGCTCAGACACACCGCGGACCTCCTCGCCGCCGACCTGGTGCAGTCCCTCGTCGCCCTGATTCACACGATGGCGACGCAACCCTACGTCTGGAACTCGGTGCAGCCGAACGTCTGCGAAACTCTGATCAAGTGCATGTACCTGGCATACGACAACACGGTAAACCTGCTTCTCAGGCCGCGAATCCTCAAGTTCATCATCGACGGGATCAGCGTTGAAAGCGCCGAAGAGCTGGAATCCTGCGACAAAAAATCCCCGAGCGGAGAGCTGAAGCTTCTGGTGAACAAGCTGATAGTGATCAACACAACCTGCGCGCTCAGCTTCGTCCACTTCTCGCCGAGACTGAACACTCTCGTCGACACGATCTACACGCAAGACTTTTGGTACACCCCGATGGCCGAGATGAATTTCGGCCCGCCTCAGATGAGCATGAGCTCGGGCCCCCGGCTGACCTACGGAACGATCATCAGCTCGACCCAACTGTTCACCCAAGCTCTCCATTCACGGTCCCAGCCGGCCGGCTCCTCGTCCGTGTCTTTCACCGGCCAGACCGACAAAACGGACTCCGCGAAGAGGGAGTGGGAGCACGCGACGCCGGAGGACCGACGAATGCACTCCAGCAAGGACCTCAGAAGAATCATCCACGCGGCCGCGGCCGCAGCCTCTTCCGGTTCGGCCTCGAGGTCGTCGTCCTCGACATCGAACGTGGGCGGGGACTTTTTGGTGTACGTCAGCGGTCTGGACGTGACCGTGCCTCTGCTGAGCAGCCCGAGGCTCGTCAGAAGGCCCTACGACCCACTGATATGCGAAAACACCATCCTCTCGAGGGCAACCGCTCTAACAAGTGGCAGACACGTCTCCAAAGCTGGCAGCGGCGGAACAACCGCCGCAAACACTGGAACCACCGGCAGCCCCGTTGTCGCAAAGTACCAAAAGTTTAGCGACCCCTGGTTCGAATCCATGGACGAGAACAACACCAGACTGGCGCTCGAAGTCAATCTGGTGTTGATTCTCTGTCAAGCGTTGGAGGGTGTCCGGAGTCCTCGAATCGCTCTTCGGGACCGGCAGCTGATAGCTCGCGAAACAGTCACAGAATTGGGGGTTTTCTTCGATTTTCTCGAGCACCGGGGCACTCCCGACAATTGGCCTGTCGAGGGGTCGTTGATCAACGCCGATTCGAAGAGCGCGAGAACGATCGACCTAGCGATCGATCCGTTTCAGACCATTCTACCCGCGAGGTTGAAACAGGGTGAAGGACGAAGACCCGAGGAGAACGTTTTCACTACTGGGACATTTACGACGAACGTCAGTAGCGTACAATTTCTACCATTGATGGGAAAGCTGTTGAAAGCCGTGGTGGAATCGTTGGATTTAACGCAGTACCGATGATAGCGGTCGCCTTTTTACTTTGATGGAAATCGCTAAATTCGCGGGAGGTTGGCGGTGTATGTACAAAAGGTGTAACAATCTCATTATTTCGTGTATGTTGAAGTTCATAATAAAGTAACAATTTTTATTATAATCTTCCGAGTTCGATATTGTATAAACGATAAAGAAACTAGAGTTAAAAGATCGACCGAGGACACGCGAACGCAAAACAACATTCAGGCATTAGCCTCAAGATCGGGAGACAAAGAATCTGGATTGCCGCGTTTCGCGTATCCCCGAGTGCAAAAATAAAAGACAACCATGTATCCAGCGAATTTCGTTTAATGTAACCATGTTCAACGGATCGTCGAGTTTTCGTTTCGTCGAATTTCCATAATCTCGTAGAAAAACTGGACTTTTGTACACTCGATACCAGCCAACGATCGGACTAGTGCCAAGACAACATTACGATTATCTCTTAGAAGTTTGCGCCCGGCGCTACAATTCTGTGATTGTAATTCGTCGCGCGAATCGCGTACCGCGAATCGTAAAATCACCTCGATAACACTTAAATATTTATAGATCTGAAAACGTGAAATCGATTCGAATAATTTAAACTAATTTTATAATCATCGATTCGTAAACATCTACGAATATAACGAGATAAGAGTAGTTGTCGTCGGGAACTAGAAAGCAGAAAATGGAAAATGCTATGCTAATTCACGGCCACGTGCCCCATTTAACCCGCTGCTCCCTCCCTTTTTCTCTGTTCGTTTCAACGACGTACGTATTTTAATACCTTTAGTTTTCCTTCTATCACGCGGAGAACGCGTTTCCTCCGCTAACGCGATCGATAGTCGTACTACGATACCGTATAAAAATATAATTCGTGATATTAACGAATATTATATATTATGACAATAGCAGTGTCGCGAGCGGCGAGTTGAACGCGTCGCGCGAACATATTCGACGCCTTCCAGGCTGAAAACCCGAAGGTCGCGTTCGACGCTAAGGAGGCAAATGAGGTAAAATGTTCTCTGGCGAGGGCGAGTCGTGGGAATCGTTGGTTCTCGAAGTCACCCGACCGTGGTAGAAATTATTCGAAGTGACGGAAGCGACGACGGAGCTGGTCGCGACCGTACTCGTCACTGCGTCCGCGACCGTCATCATCGGAACGGTGCTGCTGGCTGTCGTAGCGTTGATAGTGATCGTCGTCACGATCGAAGAGGTAGAGTGACTTCGGGACGCCAGCGTTGGCCAGACGTGTGAATTACCGCAACCGGTGTCGGACGGTGAACACTCGGAGAGACGAGTCAACGCGGCACAGCATACGGCCGTTGACAAGGTAGTTGGTATCGCGACCGAGGCTGAGGCTGAAGCTGAGACTGAGGCTGGAGATGGGGATGGGACCGAGGCCGACACGGTTGTCGGTGGTGGCGGTGGTGGAGGTGGCGGCGGTGGCGGTGGTGCTGGCGTTGGTCCGTTCAGATCCGCCAAAGGATCGACTGCGGTACTGTCCCACGGTTCCACGGACTTGGACTCGTCGTTGCTCACGGCACTGGCTGCCGATCGCTGTCGCTTCGCGTCGCCGTACAACAAACAATGAACGTTCGGTGAGCTGCTTCGATCCCTTACACCCTCTTGTTCCTCCAGGAATCGGTCCATATAGTCCCTGCTTACAATTCAACGGTCTTGTCATACTTCGAGTTTTCAATTACCGTCCGATGGAAAACGAGAACGGTACAGAGAAAATACTCACGTGATACCAGGGTGTAGAGCGTACTTTTTCTTTTCTAAGCGAGCCTTGTACGTAAATATATCGTGGCGTTCCGTCTTCTTCCACAGGTAATAAAATTGCACTAATTCCCCGACAGAACGCGTCCTCACCTGCAACGATAACGGTGTGTCGGTCGCAATAAGCGGTGAAACCAAAGATTGTTTATCTTTTACAAGATAATTTTGGCTATCGTACCACGCGTACCTTGTTCTTTTGTATCAAGTGGAAATCTTTTCCGTAACTCCGTAATCCAGACTCGAAATTGTGACATTCTTCTTCCGACCAAAGGCTAACCGCATCCGTTGGCGGCACGACGTTCATTCTACGTCTTCTCAATGCCTCCTCAAGATTGTAGCCGCACTGTAGCAACAAATATAATGCTTGCTCGTCGTCTCTGATGTGAGATCCCGTAGGTAGAGAACCACCCTTCACCGCCGGTAACTGGGCCCGTTCCAAGAACTCCTCGGTTTCCTCTTCCGGTATGTGACTAGGATCCCACAACATTTTGTCTTCGTTCTCGTATGGTAGAGCGTCGTCGTAGCGACACAGACCTTCCGGTATAGCTGCTTGGTAGTCGCTACCAACCATGATTGTCTTCTTCCATTCCTCCTCGTCCGGACTGTAGTCGCAGTCGTCCTCCTCTTCCTCGCTCTGCGGTCGTGAAACGCTTCGCAATAGTCTCGAAGTACCGGTTCCTGTACCGGTGTTGACGATCCCATCTTCTCCTCCGTCTACCGTGGCACCCGCGCCAGTACCCTCTATACCGGTCACGGTGGTATCGTCCGCTGCACAACCACCAAGGTCGCCAATACCGGTGCATTTAGCGGTACCGCTGGCTCCCAGTTTCCCAGTGGTCCTTATATTTTCGTTGTTACTACAATTATCGGTCATAGAACATTCTTCGGTTTCAGCTTCGACTTCGGCTTCGACTTCGGCTTCAGCTTCGGCTTCGACTTCAGCTTCGGCTTCGGCTTCGCCGTCTTCGTCGTCATCGTCGTCGTCGTCGTCGTGGATTCTGTGCCGTCTACTATTGTCTCCCGCAGCCACGCTACTAGCATTGTTCCCTTTCATGGTCGATCCCGACACCAACGACGTCGAATCCTTCCCTTTTACCAACATTTCGGTGTAAAACTGTTTAAGATCCGGCTCGTTACTGGCCGCGTCCGCCTCGTCGTCGTCGTCGTCGTCGTCCGCGTCATTGTCACCCTTATCCGAATACGGTCCGTCAACTTCTGCATCCCCGCTTCCAGATGGAATCAACATTCGATCGGAACTGTTCGAATTCTCTGTCGACGGATCCCCGTATCCATACATTGCAAGTAGATCTTTTAGTGGCATATCACCTTCCTGAAAGAAGACAAGAACAAAAATGATTATCACGCCGGACCCAACAAACAGACTAAACATACGAATCTCACTACGAGAACGCACTTTGAGTCCAAAGTGTTGTAGAAACTTATCATAATTGTAATTATTTATGGGCTTGATTTTTTCATTTCACAGGCTTGATCCTAGAATAGTTGGGATCAGAATCGTGTTACAAAGTGAACATCGTACATCTTAAATATTTAGCTCGTATGCCCCAGAGTTATACCTTTTGCAAGTTGGACAACTCGTTGTGAGAATCTTCACTACCTTCTAAAGCTTCTTCTTCGTCTAAAGTCCGTTCATCGTCAAAATCATTTACCATCATTCCAGTACCTGGGCCCATGTCATAATCTCGATCGGCCCTATAAATTATCCGATATTAATAATGTATCCGTGTCTTTGAACAACGAAGATCATTGATCTCTAACACTAATCTATATGTATACATACATATATATATATATATATATATATATACACATATATATATACATATATACTAACATGTTTACACGAATCGCAGTAGCCGAAGCAGCAACATAGCACGCAGATACTACACTCAGAGCGATGCACACCGTTAGAATGCTGACGAGGGATGTCCTTATACTACCTGCATTATAGATTTTGTTGGTTTTAAATGGTTCGATAAAGCATTTTGATCGAGTAAGCAATATATTGGATATAATTCATTGGAAGGTGTAATATGAAAATTATGACGCGCATCTAACCTTAAATTCTTGTGACATTAGCGCTGAGTTTACAATTGCGATAACAACTCATACTTCAATGATCGGTATGATAGAAACTGAGCCTTCCGTTCGAGTTTCTTTTTAATGGTACCCCGTACAGTACCGAGTTCCACTTCACCTCATTAAAAACATTTTATTGCGGTATCGTATATACATCTTCACAAAGAAAATTAAATTTTTCAATGCAAGAGTTTCATGATGTGTCCAGCACTTTCCCAAGGCACAATTTTGACCCACAAGAAAACCGTTTCAACTGTAGGAACGGGTGATTTCAACAAAAAGTTATTATCACTTTTCGAGAAATAAATCAAAGCACGCACAATTCATTATTTATATTCATCGGATGCATCGTATCGTTATCGTTATAGTGGTGGGCACTATCGACTAAAAACTATCGACCAAGTCGATAGTAGCTGTTACTATTTTCAGTCGACTGGTTTTACTGAACTATCGACTGAATTTTGCAGTGGTGGGGGTATTACTATTGTGACTATTTTCAGTTCATTGCTTTACTGAACCAAAGATTTCCTCTCTGACTGAATTATCGATTGATTTATGCAGCGGTAGAGCGGGCGGAGCTATATCGATCAGATCCGATCGTGAGATTTACTATCTCTTTACTACCCTATTGTTTCTTTCGTTAGCGCTATCAAATTAATTAATTCGTTAAACATATGTATGTATATTCAATTGTTCTACTACTAAATACAATTAATTATTACAAATATTCTCCTAAAAGATGAATAATATAGAAAAGCTTTTCATCAACGTCATCGAACATCGAGAACATAACCAGTAAAGCGCTCAGTCGACTGAAAACTATCGACTATTTAAATCGATAGTATGTCGCGACTAAATAGTAAGTAGTCGATAGTTGAATTTAGTCGATAGTGGCCGTCACTAGTTGCAACGAAGCAAATTGTATCGCGATTATGTTTTCAAAGCTTTCTGATTGGCCAAGAGGAAAACTTCTAGATAGTCAAAACCAATAATGTTTTTGCAGAGTCGGCGTTAGTCGTAAAAGAATTTTGATAAGAGACGTCATAGAATCGTGCAATTAGTCAAAAGTTTTTAAAGATAAATAATTTATTCGTGCCGTTCTTTAAAAAAATCTTTATAACATTGCGTATAATTAGAATCCGTTGTTGACGGAGTTGTCATAATCGTCTAAGTTGTGCTTTTAATACGGTGTACTGAATTGAAAAGCAGTTGCCTTATATGCGCGCTTTTAAAAGAATCGCATAGGATACCTCGAACCGAGGTTGAGGGTTCGTTCAGGGTCTGACTGAATGGTAAGATTATTTTAAGGCTCGCGAGGCGATTCAAACGGACAGGTTAAACGTTTACTATCTTCTTCGACGAACTCGCAGTCTAGCAAGTTGCATCTTAGCATCTCCCAGTTCCTTCGAATCTATCAGTTATCATTTCTATTATTCATCATTTTAGTAAAACCGTGCGAATCTCTTGTTGTTTTGCTAATTTCATTTTTCTTTCACCTGAATCATCTCTATCGTCATTGTGTCGTTCATCGACTCAATACACGACCTCCATTTTTGTTGCAACTATTTCGTTTGGTGTATTTCTTGCAGTATTACTGAGTTCATCAATTTTTAATCTTTTTGTCGATCGTTTTGCAATTTGTCGGCTGCAACTCTACGATAATTAAAACTTTTAGGTTAAAGTTAATGCAACCTTTCTAGACGACAGAAACCGTAAATTAATATGCACAGAATAGTGCTTGTTAATGGTAGATTGTAGTCTGCAACGAATTTGACATTTACATGCACAGATATAACCTGAAGGAACCTGTTTAGCATCGTTCACCACACACTTAATAGAATATGAAAAATACATATGTATTTTTTCTCAAAAATGTCATTTGCAGGAATATATGTGTATATGAAATCAAAGATGTCATATCTAAGGAATACAAGAAGTTTGGTCAACAACATTTTTTGCCTCTGAATTTGGAGCAGTTACAGTGATAGACTAAATCACGTAATTTCTTAATCCAAGTTTTGTTTTAATAATTTTTTCTCATGTATTCATGCATACTTACACCACTAATTCATATGAATTTATTTATTCTGCAAAGTTTTGTAAAATTTTGGATTGGTATGATGGAAAACTAATTGTTATCATACGATGGAAGATTAACGCTGTCTAATGTAATTTGTGCGTAACGTATGCCTAATCAAGATATCTAAAACATTCTTTGTTATGTTCACATGCTACAATAGGTCTGTACATTGTGAAAAACATGCCTCTGTTCGGAAAGTCTCAAAAGAGTCCAGCGGAGGTCGTGAAAGCTCTAAAAGAGGCGGTAAATGCATTGGAGCGTGGTGATAAGAAGGTAGAAAAGGTACGTTGTGACACTGATTTCTGGTTTCTATGATGCAGTATATGACAATTTTCAGGCTCAAGAGGATGTCAGTAAAAATTTGGTACACATAAAAAATATGCTTTACGGAACAGCCGAGACAGAGCCCCAGGCAGATATTGTTGTTGCTCAGTTGGCGCAAGAATTATACAACAGTAATTTGTTGCTTCTACTCGTGCAGAATCTTAGTCGTATAGATTTTGAGGTATTATATAACAAAAACAAACAATATAAAGCAAAATGTAAAGTGTGAAAGTTATAGAGTTGAATGAAGTTAGTACTGTTTAGTAATAGGATTAAATTGACAACAGTTGATATATCAACATATTGAAAATCTCTCGTGTAATGTTCTTTCTAATATTTATTTCTTTTACAACACAATATTTAATAGGGAAAGAAAGATGTCGCGCAAGTGTTTAATAATATACTGCGGAGACAAATTGGAACCAGATCTCCAACAGTGGAATACATATGTACCAAACCAGAAATATTATTCACTCTTATGTCTGGGTAAGTGTAGAAATAAAAACAAGATTGTTTTCCAGTAAAATTAGATCAATACTAACGCGATCAAATTAATTCTAGGTATGAGCACCAAGATATCGCCTTAAATTGTGGCACTATGTTAAGAGAATGTGCGAGATACGAGGCTTTGGCTAAAATAATGATCTATTCGGACGACTTTTACAATTTTTTCAGATATGTTGAAGTGTCAACCTTCGACATAGCTTCCGACGCATTTTCTACATTCAAAGTAAGCGATGATAAGCGCATGATATATCGTACTTAAAGTAAAGCAATACTGTTGGTGCATCCGGTACGTTGGTTTTTAGGAATTACTTACCAGGCATAAAATACTGAGCGCTGAATTTTTAGAAAT
The DNA here is from genome assembly GCF_050948215.1 of Halictus rubicundus. NCBI lineage: Eukaryota > Metazoa > Arthropoda > Insecta > Hymenoptera > Halictidae > Halictus > Halictus rubicundus. Next base: position 9,771,017 of record NC_135164.1, on the reverse strand, counting down.
AAATTACGATAAAGTTTTCTCTCATTATCAAAGGTTATTGAATTCGGAAAACTATGTAACGCGAAGACAGAGTTTGAAACTACTAGGGGAACTTCTACTCGATAGACATAATTTTACCGTATGTACAATGTTGACTAGTTTATTTAAAAACATATATTCTGAATCTATACACTTTAAAATGCCGTTGTATAATGTTGTTTTGTAAATTTCAGGTAATGACACGATATATTTCGAATCCGGATAATTTGAAGTTAATGATGAATATGCTCAAAGAGAAATCACGTAATATACAATTTGAAGCGTTTCATGTTTTTAAGGTATATCTTTTCTTAGTAATTAGCTTGTTTTAGTCATCACCAGTCTTTTCGTTTTCTTTTTGTTTTGTTTTTTGTTTGAAAGCAATAATTGAAAATATTTAAGAAGAGGTAGACCTGTATAATTCGGGATTCCGAAACAGATACAGATACTTTTCAATGCATTTAATACTCGATCCTTACTTTGCAGAACGGTACTTATATTATTCTAGAAGAATTATTCTATCATAAAAAAAGAATTTTGTAAAATGCGAACAATTTTTCTTTGGATTTATATTCTAATCTATACTCGTAATTACATAGGTGTTCGTGGCGAATCCAAACAAGCCAAAACCGATACTAGACATATTACTGCGCAACCAGGAGAAGCTAATCGAATTCCTGACGCGCTTCCATACTGATCGTTCCGAGGATGAGCAATTTAATGACGAGAAGGCGTACCTAATTAAACAAATTCAAGAACTTCAGTCTGTACATGAGAATTAAGTCCTAAATACAAGTTATTGCTACAGCTACCGTTAACTACTACTATTGAAGTCTATTCAGCTGCTGTTGCCACTGTTACACCATCACAGTCATCGATGTAGCCAACTATCATTATTTTCTTCCTCTCTTTCTGTCTCTTACTCTCCCTTTCTTTCACTTGTTATTATTATCGTTGGTCGATTCGAAATGAGTCGATTATTATTATTATTATTAATTATTATTATTATTGCTATTACTTTTATTTGCGAGTAGTTCTGTAAATAAAGTTTTTCGTTTAATTGAGTACTACTGTATATTACATGAAGATGATTCTAAGCCACATACGTATATTTCCACCTAAATGAAAGTTCATTAAATTGAGTAACATAAGAAAAGCATATTTTATATAGGCTTATAAGGTTCTTGTTCATTTCTTTTAGTGTTCGAATGCTGATTAATATTACCATAACTGTATCGTCTAACAACTAGAAATTACAAGACCACATTACAAAGTTCAGTAAATTGAATATCAATTAATATTTAATGATTTAAAGATATGCATTCAATCGATAGAATACAAACATTGAGTCGTAGGAAAAACCGCTCAATTTGAATGGTAGGAGTATCACGTGGTCTTTCATCGCAGAAATACGATGATGGTCAGATTAGGTTAGTCAATAGTGATCAGTATTGGTTAAAATATTCGACATTCAAAGTGATGGTTTTGCATTATTTACTAATAAAAATAACGGTTTTTTTATTAGATAGATACTAACAATCTATATTTCAGTGCAATTGTAAAATAAGTAAATTTGACATTAAATGGAAATCGTAAAAATCGAGAATTTGTGTAAAGTAAACTCGATGGAAAACGAAATCACATGAAACCGTTCTGGTCTGTCATGATAGGTGATATATTTGTTAATAAGGAATATGGAATAAATAAAAATGTTCGTAAGAGACCCCTGTGGCATTGTGTGCATCATAGTCACATACATTGCTGTCTTTTATGCAGATTACGTCGTTGTACGTTGGGTTATCCTGCATAGTTTACAAGACAGGTAAGCACTTATAATTTGAGTTTATGTTTATTTAAAGTATTATTTGTTCTACACGATGTCTTATATGTATTTATTATCATAATTGTAGACACATGAATATTTTAATTCTTCTATTTTAAATTTAACATACACAATTGAGGATATATATATATATATATGTATGCAATGATCTGTAATTAATATTTTTTTATACATTGTGTACAGTTTGTGGGGTCCCTTCCATGTAGTGGCTTTCAACACTGTTGTATTATTATTGATGATGTCGCATTTGAAGGCAGTCTGCAGCGATCCTGGTGTTGTACCACTACCACAGAGTCCTATGGACTTTTCTGATATTCATACAGATAATTCAGAGACAAAGATTGAATGTGATGAAAGAGATAATTGGACCGTGTGTACGAGGTGCGAAACTTATAGACCTCCTAAAGCCCAACACTGTAGAATTTGTAAACGATGTGTTAGAAGATGGGATCATCATTGTCCCTGGTATGACATAAACTATATACTACTTATTTATGAATATTATTTATATTAATATTTCTTTTTATAGCTCATCACTTAATTTATAGTTTTCTCTCTATTTTTTAGATTTTGTGATATTTCTTTGCTTTAATAAAGAAACTGTTTTCATTTTTGAATTTTAATATTTATTATCCATTGATTGTTTAATATTTCTATAAGTATATTATATTATATTATATGTATATGTTAAGTACATATTGTTTTCAATATATGTAACATTGGATTATTCGTAATATTCCACAAAGGATAAACAACTGTGTGGGAGAAAGAAATCAAAAATACTTTATCCAGTTTCTGGTCTATGTTGGAATGTTGGCCATCTATGCACTAGGCTTGGTGATAACATCATGGGTTATAGAATGTTCACGTTGCAGTAATGATATGGCTGTCAAACAGACGCGCATGTATGTTTTATACGAGTATTACTTAAAAATTATTTAAATAATTTCTCATAAATTCAACAAGTTCTTCTCGATCATAAATATTAAAATAGGCTGTCAACAAAAAAAGTTAATGTTAATGAGGTTTTTTTCTACAGCTTGCACTGTGTTATGTTGGTGTTGGAATCAGCGTTGTTTGGCATGTTTGTCATCTCAGTACTGGTAGACCAATTTTTAGGTATTCTGGGAGAAGAAAACACAATGGAACGTGTGCAAAGTAGTCATCATTATAAGAGAAACAGTTCACGTACTTTTGTGTTACTGTCTCAGGTTTGTGGTAAGGGTCATCCAATCTTGTGGATGCTCCCATGCCAAAACCCACCTAAATATACCTTCAGAAAAGATGCGTACCTGATTGATCATGAAATTTAAGCACACGTGATTAATTCTTCATAATTCTAAGCAATGACAGCTTTTTTGTGGCTTTCTCTGCCATAATTATTTTCTTATAGCTGTCAAGAATCTTTCCATTATTTAATCCATAAAAGGTGCAATTCATAATACATTGAAATATAAGTATAAATAATATAATATATAAGATATTTTTTTATCGTTTGGAACTAAAATATTTTTTTGAATTTTCCAATCTTTTTTAATACTAAATTTTTTTTAAATAGTAATATATGCACACAGCATGGAAAAGTGAAAGAAAGCATTGTTTTGTAAAGTAATAGTTTGTATAAATTTTGTTTATTACTAATACTTTTTATGGATGTTATTTTATTTTGGGTTTACTACATGATATTAATGATAGTAATGCAAGATAAAATACTAGATCAATGCATTCATTTGTAAGTCATTCCATAAGATTAAGTAAGTTTAAATACATTGCAAAAATTACAAATTTAGTATACATACAATTGAACCGAGTATTAATAATTATAATTAACGATAATCTTTTAATGAAATCTGCAAATTTGCGTACGTAGACTTTTTGCATCATTTCAATATGTATAATATTTAATTTTAACTGCACTATTTTTTACAAATATTGATAAAACTTATTTGCATTTCAAATTGAGCAAAATCATTTTAAATAATACGCATATTTTTTTATGATATTTGTATGTGTCGTGGAATTATACGTATAGTACAAGGTATTGTAGTGTTATGAAAAGGAAGTGGGGATCAATACAATCGAAATTATTTACATACAACGATAAACGAAAGGAAAGCTTATGCCATTTTTTGTAGAAAAACCGTTTATTTGAAAGATAGAATTTAAAGACAAGCAGCCATTAAGCCAGCAACGTTTTCAAAATCTATATTTTCTGTAATATTTTTTGTCTTAATGTTCTCGTCTTGATTCGCGATGAAGATAATCGTTTTACTCTCTTCCTTCCATCCATACTTTTTCACCCAATGTTTCAGGGTATTGTCTGAAATTAAATTTATACAAAGTAAGCTACTGATTTATGTCACTTTTCTTCTTTACGAAAATAGATATTACCATCAACACCACCAAGTAGTTGTGCCAGAAGACTTTTTTCTATTGTTTGGAACGTTATTCCCACTACATGGCAAACAAACTTCCTTATTGAATCTTGGAATCCTACAATTCTGTCACATCGATCAGACATTGAAAGGACTCTGTCCCAAAAGTGCTGAAAGTCGCACTGTTCTAAAATATCTCCCAAATACATAATTTCATGAATGGGACTTTCTTGCATCTGTAACAGTAATTTTATTCTTATTATTATAATTAATTTGATTAGTAATTCATATTATATATCATTCTTCAGAGTATTTGAAATATATAAGCATAATATATTTTTTATATATTAAATCCTTTTAAAAGCAGACTGATTTGTAGGAGATACTGATCAATTTTTAAGATGCAGCATGTACTCCAAAAATGTGTGCATTATAAAACAAATTGTGTTATATATTAATTATTATATTTCTTTATCTATAGCAGTTATACTCGTTAAATATTTATTGTATACATAAATATGGCAGCTATTTTTGGACATGTAGGAAATACATACAATGCTATAAACATATTTAATAAGTAAATAACTCACGATTCTTTCACTGAGGAGACATTTGCAAAGAACAAAGTCTGTGTGTGGAAGATTTGTCAGAGCCTTTAGCAATATTTGGCAAGTAATATCCATATTGAATCTATGCGGATTCAATTGATAGAGTTTTAAAACTGCTAAATTAGCTTCTAAATCGTATGCATTTTCTCTCGATTGGATTTCAACATATTTTTCGAGAGTTGCTAAATGATCTGGATTATACCTGAAATTGTATTTGTTTTACTTAATTGAAACATGTAATAAATCATAATTGGTGTACAAATACATCTAGCATACGTTTAATAAAACAGTTAAATTGTAATTAAAATGAAAAAAATGTTCTTAATATTTTATATACATAAGAAAAAGTAACTGGAAGTATACTCTATTAAGTATACTCTTTTTGAAAATAAGTTAATTAGTACAACCAATTTTTTATGATATTTGTATGCATTGTAATAAGCAAATGGGTGTGCTTAAGAATTTGACAAGTTGTATGTACCTTTCAATGCCTTTCAGCATACCAGCCACAGTTTGGCGCATTGCTTCTGCCATTTTAATAACACAGATTTCTCGAACTTCGCGTTACAATTAAATAAAAGCAGATTACTGCTTTAATTGATCAAGAATATGGTTTTTAGGTTAGGAAAAAGAGTAAGTGCAGTTCACGCGGTGACAGAACATTCAGGGCTGCCAAATTTGACAAAACTTACTTTGCCAATTTCAGTTATGATGGCGCTACTGTACCATATGTGTGATTAATGGCGGGGCAGGAGGGAAATTTGAATACAAGATGTAATGTTTACATCTACATCTACAATATTAATAAATATAGATACACGTTTTCAAATTGTAGACATACAATTTTCATAAATCTCGAACGTAAATTGTAAATTTTTCAATGTTAATTTAATCTTTGTTATTCTCCGATTTATATGGAATTTAGATTCGCGTTCATCAGAAAAACATCTCCAATCGACTGGTAAGATTTTCATTACGATATTTTTAATAATAAGTTCATTATGTTCTTTATCTCTATAAATAATCACTATAGAGATTGATCTACGCCTAACTTCGTCTGTGCTTACACTTGTATTACGCATTGTAGACGCAGGCAGACAGTAGTAGAAAGTAGTATAAATCGAGGATATTAGCTACGAACCTACAATTAGAATTTATTTTTACCTTATAAATAGATCCTAGAATATTTCGAAAATAAGGTAATCTAAAATATTATCTGTAAAGCGTATCAATATGTTAATATTCATACATGAAATACATATTTTAATAATTATATAGCTGTTTTACCATTATTCAAATCTGTAAAAACATTTGATGTGCAGAAGGTAAAGTGTTGAATAGTTGAAGTTAGTTAAATTTGATTTTATATTCTGAGATATAAACCGGTAGGACTCACAAAAAGTAATGAAATTATTTGAAAATGCCAAAAATTAAACTGTGCAAACTGGTCGATCATCGGCTCAGTAAATAAGTTAACTTGAAAGTGAAACAAAGGCGAAAAAATAAACATGTGGTCAAGTGGCGCTCGACCGGTTAAAGCGGTGCGATCAAACGTGTTTCTCGTTGGTGGATTAAGATGCTTGACAAAATCAAAGGTGGTTCGACTGGTAAAAAAGAAAAGAATTTGACCCGCAAAGCGTGGTCTTAACGTGGTTCCCGCGCCACTTCCCGCACATCCTCTGGTCATTGGGGATGCTCCCCTCTGCCGTGCTGCCCGTTAACGAGCAATCAAACTATGTGGGCGCGCGCGCGCGCGCTCGTGCGCAAGGTATAGAAATTAGTCTCGCCGAAAGTTTCCTGTTTTATGAAAAACATTAAAAAAACATGAAAAACCTATAATCGTATTTTCGAGCGCTCCCGGACAACCAGAGCTGAAGAGATCGAATTATACATGATTCTCTCGGCTGATAAAAGCTTCCGGAAGCTACTTCCGGTTACGCGGAAGTACAACCGGAAGATAAGTTTCCCATGACTATCTTCGACTTTTCGGATATCTGTATAGGCCGTCGGATTGACCCAACGACCAGTTCCTATCTATAGTATATGCTTCGGGATTTGTGTGAGTTAATGTCGATCATCCTGATGATCTATATTACAGTGTGTACCCAGAACGGATGTAGCGATAGATCGGTGTCACGTGAACCCTCCGGATATACTAGCTTCCTAGTCTTGCTCACCTACTTTAACGCGCTCTTCCATTTCGTCAGAAAGTATAGAAGTTTGGTACACGCGGAGGAGAGATTCCGTTAATGATGATGACCAGCGAAATTAGGTTGCGTCAATTATTTAGCGATTCGTGTTCACCAAGAAATTGAACTCGTTAGGTTGTTCCACGCCGATTACAGTATTTCACTCGCTATACGTACGGATGTATTTTATATTGAAGCGTAAAAACTATCGTTTACAACGTAGAAGTTACTTTGATGAAATTAAACGAATCGCGCTAAAACAAATCATATTTCGCTGCCGAAGTGAAACCAAACAAATTACTAATTATTTTCTGGTGTCCAATACAGGATCTATGGTTTTCTCATTCAATTAATTGTTCAGATCTTTCGCCAAAAAGTAAATGCTCCTCAAATCGGCTATCTCGTGAAAAAATTCTGTTTCGTGCGATAGCAGGGTATGTGCTGAAGATCCTTTCAACATTTCAGGTCAACTGGTCGACTAGAACTTGAGCTATCGTGGCAATAGTTTCGAAAATGGAAAACATACATGTACATGTATTTGTGTTTACGGGAGGATCCAACAATAAGCGCAAAAGTAGCAATGCATACCGATCGTGCATAGGCCCAACGCTCTCCGCGCAACCGTGTAAAAAGAAAACACGTACGGGCACGTATGTATCGGAACATTGACAATAAAGAGCACAGCACCCAGGATAGCCGTCAACTTGATGATGATATACTGCTGCGATCTTGGTGACCCTCTTTCTCCTTGTTTTCCTCGTCCCCTCTTGCTCTGCGCGCGCGCGCGCGTGTTCGCGCGAACGTATTCGCGCGAGCGCTCGGCCCGGCTGCGAGTGACCGCGCGCGGAATAAACGCGTGACACCGATGTAAACGGCAAGGGTGGACCGGGGGCAAAAAAGGAAAAGGGGGATCCCCCGATTTCGTACCCCCGATATTTCAGCTAGTTCGCCGTCGAAAGCGAACTCCCGATTCCAGTTCTGAGCGGGCCGGCCGAGCACTAGCATCGCCTTTCGAACACGCGCCTCGAAACAGGCTTCGAAAGTTGACAGAAAACATCGGCAAACAGGAAACGACCATCCAGGAAGAGCAGATAGAGAAGAAGACAGTTCCGACAGTTCTCCGACCGTTCACGCAGAGATCGAACGAAACGCAAAAAGTAGATTCCTTGGGGGAGAACGTGATCGATGATCGTATCGTGGCTGCGACCATCCGGATCGAGAGAAAACACTTCTGAATCGAAACCCTGTCGCTGAATCGTAGGATTCTACTAGTCCGGAGTGCTTTTGTCGTTCCACGTTATAGAAATGCCGTCCGTTTAACCCGATCGAGAACTGTTGCGCGAACGATCAAGAGTGCGCCCAGTGACAGTGCATAGAATTCTCCTCGGGAAAAAGTTCCAAATACAGCGTTTCTCCCGTGCGATTACTTATCCTCTTACGCAGAAGAGTCCATCGATTTCCCGCCAGAAACACGCGAGGGACCAGCGAAACCGGAAGAAGAAGTAGAAGAGAGATCGTGGTACCGGGACCCCCAACTACCTGAAAGAACAGTGTCCTAGGATCGAAGATTGTTTCGAAACAGGTTCGTATGCGATTGAAATCTTCTCTGTACAGTAGGATAGGAAGAACTGTAACACGTGCGACGTGCGGTAACCGGATATTGTTGATTCCTCGAGGGTTACGATTGGTTGGAGGGGATCGGCGCGGAGCGGCGCAACGCGGCGCGCAATCGGATATCCACTATCTCGTGCTAAATTTCTTGGGGCTGGAATTCCAAAGCCGGTGGAGGAATTCAAGATCGCAACCGATGTCGGTTACGCGGAACAACGCGTTCTCGGTTAATTAGAATATAGCTGTTTTTTATGAGCGTGGAAGAGGAAGAGGGAGCCGAGCAATAGATCGTCCGCGAAGGGGCCGGGGAAGGATGGAGCTTTGGGGGAACGGGCTCGGGATATTCATTATAGGGTTCCCCAGCCGGACATTCGTATTTAACCGTGTCGCATCGATGCTACTTTTGCGCCTTAATTCTTTCTTATTGGTCCGCGCGTCTTCTGCTCCCCTATCACAGAACCGGAAGAACTGTTACGCGCCGTTCTTCTCAACGGAACCTCGTCAGCGAACACTTGAAATTCAACTGTATCACCTGGATCGTTCTCCCCGGAGACGCGATTACTTTCATTCGGTTCACAATTCATAACTGCACCGATCCCAAAGGACTTGTCACAGTGACCATTCTCGGTGAAGTTAAACTTGTAACATACAGCTTGCCGAAAATATTTTTTCCCAGGCGAATTCTAATTACAGAAAGAGATATGTTGAACCGAAAGATGAAATGGTGCGCAATAGTATTGGTGCTGCTTGCGCTGCACATTGGCGCGTTGTTTTTATTCAATCTGTTAAGTGGAAATAAGAGATAATTTGACAAGGAATAACTTGAAAAGAATTTGTTTGTCAGATCGCGTGAAACCGTTTCTTTTCGTGTCAGAAGCGGCATGGTGAATTCTTCGTGGTGATTTCGAGTCACCCTGGTAGCCTTGAGTATTTAAGGGTAATAGTCTTCCGCAGATTTTCCACGTGACGAACCGCGAGTCGCATCCGGCATCGGAAGAAGAACTCGGTCGAATCGTTTACCAAAAATTGCATCCTTCGAGAGAACCTCGCGAAAATCCTGAACAGTGTCTCGTAAAAATCTTGAGATAATGAAAGGAATGTTTTACGCATACTTTTTAATGTAAAATGCCGAAGGAAACAAACTTGAATCAGTGTAATCGAGGAAAGCTAAAGAGTTAATATTTGAAGGAATGTTAAAAATGATATCGAAACAGAATCGGACTAGAGATATTACTTATTTATGAACAAAAAATCTAAAAGGAGACGTAAAAAGTACAGTATGTGGATAACGTGTATGATTGTCGACAGAAGCTCTGTTATGCATTCGCGGTAGTTGCGCGAGGTGTGGAGGAACACGCGAGAAAGGAAACCGGAAACGACGGAACTTCTTCGAGGTCAGGTGCCGGAGATCTAGTAGAAAATGACGGAGGCATCGAGAGAACCCGAACTCGGGGATCCTGAAAACCCTGACAAAACCGCGTTAAATCTGACGTCCAACAAACAGAAGCCACTCCCAGAACGTGGCACATGGAGTACCAAATTAGATTTTATTTTGAGCGTGGTAATGTTTCATCGACGTCTTTTTACTATTGTTCTTCGATGATGTTCAACGAAATAATTCATTCATTTCTGTATCACAAAGGTTGGTTTGGCGATCGGTTTGGGTAACGTCTGGCGATTTCCGTATCTCTGTTACAAAAATGGCGGAGGCGCTTTTTTAATACCATACTTCCTGACACTGGTGCTCGCTGGGATACCAATGTTCTTCATGGAGCTTGCCCTTGGCCAAATGCTTACCGTCGGTGGCCTCGGTGTCTTCAAGATAGCGCCGCTTTTTAAAGGCATTGGATATGCTGCCGCTGTGATGTCCTGCTGGATGAACGTCTATTACATCGTCATCCTTGCTTGGGCAATCTTCTACTTCTTCATGTCCATGCGGAGCGGTATGTTCCATTACATTTTTCTTTATCAAAGTTACAGACAAAGGAATTTATTTTTGAAATCAGCGAGTATATCGATAGATCGTAAAATCAAAAGTCTCGAGGTTTCTCGTCATCTTGAAAACAAACCTTTTTTTTTTTGTAACAAAAATTCAGGCTATAGAGGGTTACATAGGATATTCTTGAAATTCTTATCATTGTTTCAAATAATAATGCAAAGAGAGGCGTGGCGTGTAATAACGAAAACCTATTGAAACAGAGCTACCCTGGGGAACCTGCAACAATTACTGGAACACGAAGAACTGCGTGAACCCTTACGACAGGGACTCGTTGTCCTGCTGGTGGACCAAATCGAGCGCGATCCGACATCCCAGGGGTATGGGCGTTGTTCAGATATGTTCGGTCAACGGCGTTAACGTGACGATCACGGACCTCACCGATCCGGTGAAAGAGTTTTGGGAGTAAGTGTTCGGGATCGGATTCAACAAAACGAAACGAAACGAAACAGAAAGATGAGTTTGAACGCGTGCGTTCCTTTTCAGGCGACGAGCGCTCCAAATTAGCGACGGCGTAGAGCACATGGGTGGCATCCGTTGGGAACTCGCCGGCACCCTTCTCTTGGTTTGGATCCTCTGTTATTTCTGCATTTGGAAGGGTGTAAAATGGACCGGAAAGGTCGTATACTTCACCTCGCTTTTCCCGTACGTCTTATTAACGATTCTTCTGATTCGTGGGATTACCTTGCCCGGTGCCATGGAGGGCATTCGATTCTACATCAGTCCGAATCTCTCGAAATTACGAGAATCGGAGGTAAATGTGTGAAAGGTTTCTTTGAAATTAGTATTTTGTCTGCTACACTTATGTTTGAATTTCAACGGATACAATTAAAAATTATTTTAATCTATACATAACGGGAACATGACGTATTTTCTAGGTATGGATAGACGCAGTCACCCAAATCTTCTTCTCGTACGGTCTGGGCTTGGGCACGCTAGTGGCTCTTGGTAGTTACAACAAGTTCACAAACAACGTCTACAAGGATGCTTTGATAGTGTGTTCGGTGAATTCATCGACCAGTATGTTTGCCGGCTTCGTGATATTCTCCGTGGTGGGTTTCATGGCCCATGAGCAGCAGAAACCGGTAGCAGAGGTCGCAGCTTCCGGTCCGGGACTGGCCTTCTTGGCTTATCCTTCGGCGGTTCTGCAGCTTCCGGGAGCGCCATTATGGTCTTGTTTATTCTTCTTCATGCTTCTACTTATCGGCTTGGATTCGCAATTTTGCACCATGGAAGGGTTTGTTACTGCCATGGTGAGCTACCGTTTTTAAATATATTTTTACCGTGTAAAAAGCAAAGCTTCTGATTGATTTGATCGATACTAATGTCGGTTAAGTAAAGAGAACCGACCTGAAATTTATTTAGTGCGGACTTTTTACTAAAAATGAATGGTTATACTAATATTCGTAAACTCGTTGATTCAAGGTTGACGAGTGGCCACAGCTGCTTCGCCGACGCAAGGAAATTTTTATAGCGATCGTCTGCGTGCTATCTTACATTATAGGACTTTCTTGTATATCCCAAGGTGGCATGTACGTCTTCCAGATCCTTGACTCGTACGCCGTTTCCGGATTTTGTCTTTTATTCTTAATCTTCTTCGAATGCATTTCGATAAGCTGGGCGTTCGGTGTCGACCGATTTTACGACGCCCTCAGAGACATGATTGGGTATTATCCCCTGATGTGGTGGAAACTCTGTTGGACGTTCACCACTCCCTTGATTTGTGTTGTAAGTTGATAACAGAATTTTTATACAATACTAATTCCTCAGCCAGACATTTCCAGACAGTTTCGATCCTGCTAACCAGAGGCGTAATTACCTATTAAAGCGTATATGATTACTTTAAACAGTTTTAATTTTCGATGTCCAGGGGGTCTTCATCTTCAATTTGGTACAATGGACACCAGTGAAGTATTTAGATTATGAGTATCCATGGTGGTCGCACGTGCTCGGCTGGATGACTGCTTTATCATCCATGCTGTGCATACCTGGTTACATGCTCTACGCCTGGAAGACAACGCCAGGAGACGTCATAACGGTAACTTATGAATCACGTAACGTCGCTCTTGTCTAATTAAAACATTTCAACTGACAACTGATATCACTGTTTTATTCTATTCAAGAAATTCAAGTTACTGGTACGAATAGAAGACGACGTGGCAAGTCTGCGAATGAAAATGGGCCAACCATCGCTCGAATTAACACCCCTTTAACTGCCGCCGACTTTCCTCGATTCCGAAGCGAATCAATCGTTCTGATTTTTACTATTCCTTCCTGACTATCATTAATTTAACGAGCTAACCAACGTAACAACGTCATTTTTATGCTATCACTTCCCGTGTAATTTCTCGTAGGAGTATCGTTTCTCGTCGACGCAAACCGAGAACGTTTTTATGTTCCGCAATGCGGGCAAAATCCTATTATTCCAACGAGATATTGTTCTTTCCCCTTTTGTATTATTACTAATTGACCAGGTAATTGTTAGATTGTGGTTCACAGGATAGGGAGCTCTCATTAAAAGGAGAAAAAAAAAATAATGGTACGATATGACTAAAGTGTTCAGAAATCGCGTCTAGTATGTTAACGTAAGCGTATCGTTAGTTGTATTTATATAAGTACAAGAAATTCCGGTGTACGCGAATAGTTCGCAAACAGTTGTAATTATTATTATTATTATTTATTTATTATATTTTTGAAAATTTAATTTTCCTCTATTTTAAACAACCATGCGTGCTACAATTGCATAAAATCTGCAGTCTAATTATCATTATTATCATTGCCCGGTCACAAATTTAGCTGCTAACTTATTTTAGCGGTGTCGGTCGTGTACGATAAATGAGAATAACTGCACATTTTGAATTTTAGTTACAAAATACACGTATCTGTGCTGCCATAATTACTACTAGACTGCGGATATTTATGAAAAATTACACTTTCGTTGATAAATTTTCGGAAGCGAGCGATGGTTCCATTCGTTTGAAAACAAAAGTAAATATTTACGAAATTAGCGAAACACGTTTTTAAATTTTTTTATTGCGCTTTGTATATGCAAACATGTTATAAATGCATAAAATTTGTAGTCTATTTGTTACATTTTGTCGTCGAATTGAACGATGAGCCGCGATGCTTTTTTCGCCTTGCTGTTAAAAAAACCGAAAATCGATATCGTGGCTTACGAACGATTGTACGGAAAATGTTCGTGCAAATTTGATTCTTAACAAAAAGTCGTAGATTCGCTTAGGTACGATATGGTAATAGATATCCATTATATTGTTAATTGTTAATAAGAAGTCATTATCGACCCATATTAGATTTAGTCGATAAATATTAAAAATGTTTTTCGAACAAAACTTGACTGTACATTTAATTGAAAATTACTATTATTAGGCGTCTGAATAGTAGATATTGTAGTTACATACGATGGAAAAAGGGAAATAGAGAAAACGTATCTGTACGACGAAATTTTCTTTTGGTAAATAAAGACGACCATTAAAAATCTCTGAAGTTTTAAATACAACATATGTATATGAGACATAATTATCTAATTATCACACCTGCTTTTCCTCTTTTCTCATAAATATACCTGCTGAATGTAGCATCTTTAATTATATGTATATGGTTTTTAACGATTACATTCAACGCTAAAATATAACGGCTCGAATAACGATTTTGAATTTCGTGAACTTCAAGATGGCGGTACCGCTAATCTAACGGGTGGAGTATAATTAGAACCTCGATAGTTTTCGTATCAGATTTTAGACTCATGTCAAATTGTTTTCCACGTGTGTTTGACAAGTAGCCAAACCTTGAAGAATATTGATTTTTTCGTTTTATTGTTAACAGAAGTTTAAGGTAGAACGAATTATTCCAGTGAACACGTTAAATTAATAACATGATAGAGAAAAATGAAGATAATGCCGACAACGATAGCAATATTGATAGAAGAAAACTAATATCTGACAAGAAAACATTTTTAGAGAAACACTTTCTTGAGGTAACATTCTTCTGTTTTCGTAAATTTTTTAAATAAAATTTTAGAAAAGGATCAGCACGCTGATAAGGTTAAGTTTTAATTTTTCTTCGGAATCAATGTTTCATTTTTAAGTGCTATCGACAAGACATGAATTTTTTTAAACACTTCATAAATTATACAATTTGTTACTACAATTCCTTTTAAGGTCCAAAAGGAAATCAAAGTCTCGTTCGCACAACTGGCACAGTCATTATACGCTAGAGAGAAACAACTTTTACGTCAGTCAGAAGCACTCTACAGACAACAAATATCATTGGCATTGTCAAATCCTGAAATTCTACCTCCATCTATAACAATATTAGATGACAGAAATACTCTTGAAGAGCAGATTAAACAATTTGGAAGAATAGAGTTGATAGGTTCTAATTCAACGGCAATCACCGACTTAGAGCCGTATAAGATTCAGGAATATCAAGACATTAATAAAGATCATGTCAGTTTTGACAAATCTGTTAAAGGTTCAGAGGATATTTCCACCAATGGCAAAATGGAAGTGCCTTCTACAGCAGAAGACGGAAAGGTGGAAAATATTACCAATGGAATGAAAAGTTTTCGCATAGAATATCTAACAGGAAATGCCAGCGAGGTTTCTAATTTTCAAGACAAACAATCCGAAGGAAGCTTGAACCTATCGCCGATAACCACAGAGTTCAGGAACAATGATTTCAATTTTCAAAATGCCAATACCGAGCAACAAGACGATAGCAAAAGTTTTAGAAATTCTGGAAGAAATATTATGGAAGAGCAGCAAAATTCTCATGGACTGCCAGAGCAGGTTCAACAGTGGTTGGACCAGATAGTTTTGGAAACAGAAACAGAGCCAACTATTCACGAAGTAAAGAAACACTTAAAATAACAAAAACACATTTCTGTACAAAGTTTCAGTTGGAAACTTACAATCAATATTTAATTAAGTGAACAGTCATTCCACTATAATATATTTTCTACTGTCTATTCGTAGCTTACAGACAGATAAGGAAATTTCCCTTCTTATGATAAAATCTTCCATCATTAATTAAATAACTCATAATTATTCTTACCTTCTCTGCATACTTAACTGTATTTATTTATTTATATGTTAAATCAATATTATCTTAAATTACAAATGTTTGTAATAGTATATCAATATTTGAAAATTGTTGATCAGAAATATTTCTGAACTGTTAATTATGAATTGAATATTTATAATACAGGGACTCTTATTTATTGATGTTCATGATGCACAAACAGTGATATTAAAATAATATAAGACAATTAAGTATACCGTAATACTGTGTATAGTACGATATTTTTTAATCCATTAATCAAAACTATAATATTAGATTTATAATTAGTATAATTATCTTATAATTTATTCCTTTTACTTACCACTAATTAATGAATGCTTAGTTTCTATTCCTTTTTCTGGTATAGGTGTTCGTTAAAAATAAATAGTTTTTTTATGTAAGTTTCAAATAACAGACAAATACAGTAAAGCAAACATCTTATTGTATGTTAATTTGTTATTTCCATAGATATTCCTTAACCCCTTATTGCCTGACATAGTTTTTGTTATTAGAAACATATATTATTTATTTATATATAAAAGTTTTAATATTAATTATTGTTCATTAAATAATTATATTTTTAATATTAATGTTCTTATAATTAAATGGTTATTATGAAATGTACTTGTGTTCCATATCCAATAAAAATTGCGTGCATCTACGTTTGTCCATTTATATCTGATATGGTTTATTTTATATTTTACAAAGTTAATAAATAAATTAGATCATTAAAGGGTTAATTATAATATAAGGGTTAATTATAATTAATGATATATATTTGTACAGTAATAAAGGTTTTGAATTACTTTCTTTGGAGTTATTCGTGTTAAATCATTGGGTGATTCACTTTGATTATTGACAGTTATTAGAAAAAATAATTGAGCACCTTTGTATAGTTTATTAGTTACTAAACAATTAAATAAGATCAGATAACCACCACCTACTTTATGTACAGACGCCAGCGTGGTAGAGTCAATTGGGATTTTATATCCAGCATTGGGATCTTTTTTTCCAGAGACCAATTCAGTAGCAAAACATCCGCAATTAGAGTTGAATATGGGTCATAAGGGAGGAAATGGGTTGTGAGCATGCCTCCCCAGGAACCTCGGGGTTATATATTTAATCCATCATTCAAACGATACTTGGTAAAAGACCCACTCCTCGAAGAAAGAAGGTATAAAAGCACTGTCTTTAGTAAAGGTTACTGGTACACAGAGCTGTGAGAGGACCTGCTCGAACATTTCTAGTGCTTCTGGACAAGATGCTCCATTAGCCTTTAAGATAAAATATAAGTTATGTTGGTAAACTTGTCGAAAAGCCTCTTCTTCACGGATTTTGATCAAATTGAAATATGTTGTCAAAGTTATCATTCTGAACAACTTTTTCCTATATGAGATAATATAATAGGTGGTGTTTTTTCATTTTTGAGATATTCACAGAAAATTGTCAGGATAACTATTGTTCCCCGAAGGGACCCTTCGTCCCCAAGAACAAATTCGGTCATTGAAAATAGACGGAATTCGCATTGTGATTGCCCTGACAGTTTCTTGCGAATATCTCGGAAACTAAAGCGAACCGTCGGTTTCAATGTATAGGAAAAAGTTGTTCAGAATAATGACCTTGGCAACATATTTCAAGTTCATCAAAATCCCCGAGGAAGAGTCTTTTCGACAAGTTTACTGTTATGTTTATATATAATCCTAAAGTTTTAAGTAATATTAAATTGCAATTACAGATGTGTAATTGTAGATTTTCAAGAGTTAGTGACTCAGATGATAGGATACCTCCAATCATTTCTATTCCTATCATTCAAAGGAATTGTATTAACGATAAAAACTATATTGTAGTCTACTTACATGGGTCATATATTTGCCAGTCCGCTTTAGGACCTTCATTGAGTAATTTAGAATAAGTCTGGTAAAATCCCATGCATCATCATGTGTTGAAGTACTGATTGGTATATCTGTAAGATCACCAAAGACATAATCGAATTGTCGACCTTGTTCAATCATGTGTGCTAAGGCCTTTGCACAATCTCCAACAATAATCTAAAAATCATAAATTTGCATCAATATATCGTTTCTCGTTTCTTGTTCAGAAAATACATACTTCATAGTTTTCTCCCTTTCTTTTATCTAGACAGTCTCCACATACACTTCTCATATGTTGACTGCAGGCTTTTATAACAACATCATCAATCTGAAAATAGAAATCATTGACAAAATAACCCTATAACATTCTGTTATAGAATTTTATTTTATTCTGTTATAAAGTGAAGTAGACATACTTCCAGCATTGTAACAAATTTTGGATTCTCCTTAAGCAATTCCCACAACAATCCTCCATCACCTCCTCCTAAAATAACTATTTCTTTTCCTGCATAATTCTCTTTTCCACGCTGCATCAAAGTTTCCGTATAAATAAGGTCCGCTTCAGAAATATCTAAAAGAAATATATATATATGATATTTATGATATAAGTTCTAATTCAATCCTTAACATTTTATTTTAAGAATATGCAATTTTTATGTTTCTCACTTTGTAATTCGTCGAGGACCAACAGGTTCCCTAGTGATTTAGAATGAACAATTTGCACTTTTTGGTACGGTGAACGTGCTTCAAAGACCAGCTTGTCTATGTCATATTCAAGCAGTCTGTCATCTTAAAAGAAAAAACAATTGTTTAATAAAAAAATTTAATTGTACAGATTAATTATTGCATAAGAAAGCATATAGTAGATGCATGCGATGCAAAGCGCAAATATGTTAAAAGAATAAATAATTTTTTCTTATATACAATTAAATGACCAACAATCAAAATATCGAGGATTTAGGAGCTTCAGGTGCATAGTTCTAATCTATATCATTATTTATAGTAAATATTATATATTTCTAATGTAGCATAAAAATTAGAGGAACATGTAACTTCATTCAATGGATAAATACAGCTGTAAAGTGGAAGGTTAGTATTAAAATTAACAATTCTTAACATTATTTAGTACTATAGAGTATGTTTGTCTTATGTCTCTTTCTGTACTTGTTGTTTTCTTAGGAAACCATTTACATAGATACTGCAATGATGTTGGTAAAGCGATAAAAATGATAATATATTTAAAAAAGGGACATGAATAGTATTACTAACCGACATTCAATTCTAATAGAGTATGTATATATTTTTTTTAACAGTTAAAGTGCAAATATCATCATTTTTTTTTCTCAAGCAAAAAATAATGAAAAGAATGTTGATAGTTCAATGAAATAGGCCATATATAATCGAGGAAATTATTTCAAAATAATTACTTTTGACGACGCACGATAATGTTTACAATTATGCGGAGATAGAATTCCGCTGGTTCCGTAAACAGAATAATAAATAAAAAACTCACCGGCGGTAGGAAAGTATCTCTCAAAAGGTCCACCGCGTTTAATTGGTGTAAGCATGTGCGAACGCGTAGAGGCTGCCGCCGCCTGCAACGCCGTCTCCAATTCTCTGATCGACTAAAGGTGGCCGCGATAAGCGAACCGATGAATAAAAAAAAGAACAGAAACTATCTTGTTAAACCAATCGTAACAACTCTTCTTTTACATATGCGTCATAAGGGTCATTTCAAATCCCTTGGCGGAAGAACCAAAAAAGAAACACTGGGGAAAAATACCGCACCGACGGGAAACAAATTAATCAATTGGAGCTGTTGGCGTTTTAGAGTGCAACGAAAACGATTCGCACATTCATAAGGTGCTATAGATAACTAAGTATGGGAACTAATTGGGGAAGCGCTTTCTACCTGATAGTGTCAGATAGAGGTCATATATGGTTCCTCGTCTTACTGGTGGCAGGCACTTACTGCGTTGGCTATTCAGAGCCATCGCAACGTCCGTTTCCAGGTATTGCCACTGCTACAAGGTCCTCTTTGTTACACGTGTTTCTTCCGCATATAGTAAAATTTCTACTTATTTCTATTGGCACTCATCAAAAGATGATGATCTTTTACAACATATTTAACTGTATAACTTTACTCTTTCATATCAAAGATTGACAAATGAAAACCTCAAATGTTTTTCAGTAATGCTCTGTTACATGGATAAATTCAAATGCTTGGAAGCATGTTGCATATGGCCATTTTCATAATTTCTTAACAAATTAATATGTAACACGATATACCTTGTATTGACCCCATATTTGAGAGATACCAAAGCTGATTTCATATCTAATACCCATGAGAGGCAATTAAATATTATGAAGTTTGCAACTAGGTATTGCAAAAAAAACGATTATAGTAATTAATGTAAAGCGACTATACCTCAAAGTTTAAGAGTGCATCTTCATCGTCTTTTTTATAATACTCAATGTTAACAGTGATCAAGCCTTCGGTATATCCTCGAACAGTGATTAGACTACCTCTAGGACCCTCATAGAGGACTAATAGACTTCCATCAAGACTTGGTTCAGTTAACGGCTTAAGCCCATCAAAATGTTCTTTGAGAACATTAGCAATGGCTACTTTCAAATTAGAACGCTTCTCTATGTCTGCTATTACATTTGATGGTACTGTAAAATCCAGGAGTACAGTGTGGGCAACCATTGTGTATAAACCTAAAACAATTAAAATTTATTTATTAATATGAAATATTAATTACAATACATTAAAAAGAAATTCGTGATATGCACGAAATATAAAGCGCGCTTAATCCAAATGTTTAACAATATCAAATTAAAATATTGTTATACAAAAAATGTCGTGTCTAAACACTTCCTACTTAGAAGTGAAACAGATCAAGGTTATGTTCCACTATCGTATGAAAAGACAGGTTAAATTGACTTAACAACTTTACAACAATAAAACAATTAATCACACGAATAAGTGATACATTAATAAACTTCCGTGTTTTCAGGCAACAAATTACTTCTTAACATAGGGAAAATATCATAAATAATATTTCTAATCTGTAAATATCTTACATAAACTTATATTTAATAGCTGTTATTTTAAAGAAAATAAAATTTTAACGCAGACATATATCGAAAGTACTACTGCAATTTAGGTACATAAAAATAATATGATATAAATTTGATTAACATTTATCACAATTTAATGTTAAAAAAATTAAAGAATAATGTTTATCAAATAGAATTTGATATGTATTATAGCATCGTAAATATTTCTGCACTTTGAAAACACAAATTAGTCCAAATTGTTATGACTATTAATAAAAACAGTAATTATACTTACAGATTAGAATGTAGCAATTTTCAATTATGAGAAGATTGGTTCGTTATATAAAAATGTTTCCGTGGCACAGGTATTCTGTGGTGTGTGCGTATCAGTGCTACCACTTACTTGCAGTCAAAAGTTTCTAGATCATCCTAGATTTGCATACAAAGTGGTGATACAACGGAATATCTATAGAGTAACCCAGTGTATCAGAAATTATTTGAAGGAAGTTATAAAGTCAGAGGAAATGAGAGTGCATCATCTTTTTAGCCTGTATTAGAACCTGCATCATCTTTTAGGTTGGATCAGAGCCTCTTTTAACATAGAAGTAGCATCCACTCTGGCATTATTTGGAATCCGTTGCTAATGATGCAGATTCTGGTCCAGGCTAAAAATTAGACTAGAACTCTCATTTCCTCTCTGATAAAGTTTTCATAAAGTATTAGTGAACGCAATTTATTAACTTTTCGAGGTTTAAAATTAATTATCAACAAATAAATTAAAAATTAATTTATTCTTTTTGTATATTACAAAAACACGTTAATCTTAATGAAAATTTAGTATTTTAATCGCTAGCATTATCGCCTTGATTGTCATCTTCTCTTCCGCTTTCCGAACCACTTCCGGAATTTGACTCCTCATCTGAATCTTTCAGAACTTTTCCTTTAATGTTTTTCTTCGGTCTGAGAGCTTCAAAATCTGAACCCTCTTCATCCGATGAATATATATTTGATGCTAAATATGTAGAAGAATAATTATAATTCTTGAATTAAATTGTTCAAATTAAGTATTTTTAGAAATAATCTTCAAATGCCATTAGAAACTTACCTTTTACAGGAGTATTCAGTCCCTTCTTATATTTATTCTTAATTGCTGCCAAAGAAATGGCACCTTCCTCTTCTGAACCATCATCATGATAAGTATCGCCGCCATAGCCACCAACAGATCTTGCAGGATTTCTACTACCAGTAGTACTTTTCTTGGTCTTGCTTTGAACTCTCATTGCTATACGTAATTTCTCTTCTTCTTTCTACAAATGTTATATTTTCAATTTACAAAACTTATAACAACAATTTTTGATACAATAGTATCACTGCATGATAATACTGTTTCTGAATACTTTGATGGTATAATCGAATTAATTAAATTAAACTTACCTTAATCATTTCATATCTATTCTGATCTGGATTGGTCCCTACTTGAGACAATACTTTTATACCAGAAGTCTTTTGTGATCTATCGGCAAGTGACATTGTCATCTTTCTATGAGTGAAGGATTCTGTAGAATGTGGCCGGAATGTCAACTTAGTTCTAAAAACTGCCTGACCTTGGAGACCAGTTCCTTGACGGATGTACAGGTGATTGTGATCACCCTGAAGTGGTTGTTTGTATACATCAAAAATTTCAGAACCCAGATGCAAAGACATGCTACCATCTGACCATTTTACAAATCTGGCATTGCTTTCTTTAATAACTTTACCATTCTCATCAAAGACATCTTTCCAACGAAGAGTGTTTTCCACCTTTAATTTTAATCTAGCACGACCTTCTTCGTCCAAAGTTTCCTCCTCATCGATCTCATCTTCATATGTTTCTGTATCAAATGGTCGTGTTTCTACTGAAAGGAAGTTTGGAAGCTTTACAAAATGTATTTCACGACCTAAATCTGTTGTAATTTTTGGAATTTCTACATCAATTCTAGTTTCTGGAGGAGGTTCGGGTTCTTCTTCCTTTTCCTTATCAACATCCTAAAAAAGTTAGAGTATGACAATCAAAAATTAGTCTTCCTTTATACAAAATAAATATCGAGGTATTAATATATCATACATACATCCTCGATAATTCCTTGGCTTGGACCTTCACCACCACTGTCAGATCGGCCACGACTCCTACTTCTACTTCTGCTTCTGCTTCTGCTTCTACTCCTACTTCTACTTTTACTTCTGCTTTTGCTTCTGCTTTTACTTCTACTTCTACTTTTACTACGACTTTTCTCCCTCTTTTCCTCTTCCTTGTCTTTTTCATCATCTGTACTAATGTCACTAGCATCTCCAAATAGAGCATCTGCTGTTGGAGCTACAGCTTCTTTTTCTGCAGGTTCACTTTCTGAGTCAGAATCTATTAATGGCTTTACTCTTTTCATAGCATCATCTTGTTCCGATGCAGAATCACTGTTATCTTCTTTTTGGACTGGACTACCTTCCCCATCGCTGTCATTTGATTTTGTGCTACCTGTAATACAAGGAAAATAATACTTTGTATATTATTAAAAATTAGCCTAATTTTCTCCAGTTACAAACCTCTTATTTTCGAAGACTTTTCAGATTCATTATCCTCTTTATTGTCTTCAGGACTGTCATGTTTCTGTTCAGAATCTGCTGGTTTACTACCTTCAGGACCAGGAGAAATCAAATTTCTGAAATTTTATATATGTGAGCAATATAGAGAAAGGAAAAATTGATTAAATAATTATTTACTAACTCTGTGGATTTTGGACTTTCGGATCTCCTTTCTTGTGGAGAACCTGATCTTGATCTTTGCGAGTCACTGTTGTTAGATGCAACCGATTTTGGAGTACCACTTCTGGACCTCTGTGAACCAGATTTTTCACTCCTTGCAGAACCAACACTCGAGTGCCTAGAATCTGACCTAGTCGGAGAGGGACTTTTGGAATTTTGTCTAGAATCAGCTTTTCCTTCTACAGATTGGCTACTTGATCTAGAAGACCTTCCACTAACATGTGATCCTCCCGATCTAGCATCATTTTCATCATCAGAATTTCTTTCGTGACCAGAATTTGCTGTATTAGATGGTGAACCACTATGACTTGAACTAGACGGCTCTGATTGATAATCTGATTCTGAACCTGACAACAGTTTATAAATCAATTTTGAATTAGTGAAAAAAATACAATTTCGCATAATGTGTCAAGGGTTCTGTATTCAATACAAAATGTATATTTGAATTAAAAGTGTTCAATTCTTACCAGAATCGCTTAAGTCGCGTAAATATCCCCTCGTTGGTGACATTTTCCTTTCTCGTCTTGAAAAAAAAAAACAGTTCTTAAAAATGGGTTATCCGAACCATAGTTTCAGAAAGTTTTACGAAGTCAATAGATTGAAAGACAAGTTCATATATTCAACGTACTAAACCAGTGTTGAACACTTTATAAAATGTACTTCGAAAGTAAAAGTTACTATAAGAAACATGTGAATTGATATAAGCAGAGAGGAAATGCTCATGCTCGGGGCTCGGTGTCTCCGGTACAGTGCTGCACCAAGCGACCTGTGTAAGTCCTAAAAGGCTCCACGTTTAGCATGGACCAGAACCCATGTAGTTCCACCACAGACGACGTATACGAGTAGGTAGACCGCGGTGTATTACCAAAGACGAAGTGTAAGAGTAGACAGTCAATGTAACACCTTAATAAAACATATAGGATAAACATTTGTACCAATAATAAAATAAGAAATACCGATATCGTTAACAACAACTCGATTTCTTACGGCCTCTACGCTGACGAACGGTAAATTTTGGAACTATATCTCGGGGGATCACCCTCCTATACTCCTATCTCCGAGATCAAACTTTGCGGGTTGCGAGCAGTGCTGTTGCCAGTTGTTACTTATTATTGTACTATTAACAACTATTACGTAAGTAAGTATCTACATATATACAGTATTGTGGAGAAAGTAGTCGGGTACTCTTATTGGTGGGAAAGTACTGGAAGAATCCAGAACCCGTCGAATATCTATTCCAGGGATTGGCAACCTTTGATCCGTGGGTCACCGAGTGCGGGACCCCTTTGATAATTTCAAGTGACTCACTTTATTTCCGAAAATAAAGTGTAACGTAATAAAGTACTTACTAAAAGACTGTTTTAATACGAAAATATCTCGGAAGAAAGGTTGCCGACCCCTGATCTATTCATTCCGAAGTTTGACGCATGTAGATAACGCATAACTCTGTTCCAGTTACACTCGATAGATTTATTTGTTTTCTTGAGAAGATAAAGCGAACGAAACAAAACGTTTTCTCGCTTCCGCTCGTAGTACTACAATTTTATAATTTTTAACAATTAAATTTTTTATTGTCATTTTATTTTTGATCTGTGATATATAAATGCTCTTGTATGGTTGATCATAGTGAATGAAACTTCTTCGTGAGTTCTTCAAGCGTTTGTCGAGGATCAGCCCTTCTACAGCTGCCCGTGAAATGTCATTATCGAGCATTATCGAATGCCAGACCTTCCTGATTGAGGTGCATCAGAAAAATCGAAATTGCCCATTTTAAATTTGGCAAACCATTGTTGGCATTTACGTACGGCCAATTCTTTCCAATTGCTGATAACCTTTAAAAAACAATATGTGCAGCCAAGTACCGAACAACGTATGTAGGTGTAGGAAGTTAGCTGTTCTTACCATTCAAATGTTGACTTGCACAAAAACGACATTACTTTCAAATATATATATATTTGTATATATGTATATATTTCTTTTTTCTATTTAAGGAAATGGATAATAACGGTTCAGATGAATTTAATCCAAGGGCTTATCAAATTGATCTATATGAAGTTGCCCTCAAACAAAATACAATCATTTATCTGCCGACAGGTTGTGGAAAAACGTTTATAGCTATTATGCTCATTAAACAATTGAGCGCTGCTATACGAAGGTACATAGATATTGGTTAATGATAACATATACTTATTAAATATCCTTTTCTTTTTAATTTTTTAAATATAATATAATACAAACTCTATACACAATATATTTTACTTAATAATAGACCGTACTACGAAGGTGGAAAACACTCTGTGTTTTTAGTCAATACTGTACCTCTAGTTACACAACAATCTAGTTATATTGAGAGAATGACTGGATTATCGTGTGGAGCATACAGTGGCGATGTAGGGGTTGATTTTTGGAAAAACGAAGAATGGGATAAAGAGTTAGAAATGAATCAGGTATTACGAATTCATTCATTTATTATATTAAGCATCGTCCAACGAATCATACATTATAAAATAAACATTTACATTCTAGGTTTTGGTAATGACATCTCAAGTTCTTTTGGATGCGCTATGTCATGGATTTATTTATCTAGATCGAATAAATTTACTAATATTGGATGAATGTCATAGAGCGGTAAACGATCACCCTATGCGACAAATTATGCAATTGTTTGAAAATTGCCCTAAAGATGCACAACCAAGAGTTTTGGGTTTAACAGCCACACTATTAAATGGTAACGTAGATTTACATAAAATAGAGTCAACTGTTCGGGTAAGTTGTTTTGATTTTAGTATTCTCACTTAATACTTTTTCATATGAATTCAAATAAATATACCTATACAACATTGGACTTTATTACAGGCCTTGGAAGTTACGCTTCATGCGAATGTGGCTACAGTAGATTCTGTGTCACAAGTTAAAAATTCTTATGCGACTCCAAAAGTAACGTTTGTTCGTTTCAAAGAATATGTCTTGTCCAATGTTGAAACATTTATTAATGAGACAGTTGAGGAAATGATGGAGATTTTAAGGTCTATAGTATTGAAGTCTTCTTTAAAGAATATCGAGACGAGCAAGAGGTTCAGGCCGAAAGCTGTAACAGAAAAACTTGTGAACATTTTACAAGATGTCAAAGATCAATTTCTTCATGCGGGTATAGTTGTATTATAGTTGGACATAACAGAAAATTCATAAAAGTTGTTGCATAAATAATCGTTTAGTACAGTGTCCACTCGATATATATATATCCAAAACACTTTTATCGGTTAGATATTTGGGACATATATCGAGTGAAGACTGTATATATTTTAGTATTTTATTTGTATCGCAGGAATATATGGAGGAAATAAATGTGTTTTGCTTCATACGATTCAACTAGAATCATTAAAGAAACATAGTAATGATCCGGTATGTAAAAAAGTGAACTAAAATAAGAACTAAAAATCTTTCAGACTTTGACTTTATGTTCTTACCATAAATTATATGTTTAGGATACAGCGTATGTTTTGGAGTACCTTATTTCAGAATTCATAAAATTCCGAAAAGTATTAGAAGATAAAATGAAAGACAATTTAGAAATTGCAAAAATCCAAAAGTTAGTTTACTCTGTTTCTATTCGTTCTAATTTAGTTAATGGCTAACTTTCTATCGATCTGACTACTTACACATAACTTCAAACTTCAAAGTTAATTGTGCTATACTGTTATAGCTATTCGTCCGATCAAGTACAAAAACTTTTTGCCGTATTACTAGACTTTAATGAAAAGAAGTCTTCCGATCAGAAGTTTTGTTGCATTATATTCGTACAGCGGCGCTTTACAGCAAAAGTGTTATATCATATATTGAAGGTAATTAATAACTAGTATTTCTACCTTCTAATTCGAATGACATTATTCTTCATCTATAATTATTATATAAATTTTACTACTTCAGGATTTGTCGGTTCACCATGAAAGTTTTAAATTTTTACAACCTGATTATGTTATTGGTACTACGAACGATCCTTACAAAAATAACAAGGAATTATTGTGCATGTCTAAATGGAATAAAGAAGTTTTATGCAGGTATGCTGTAACAATGTAACGATGCAAAATACGTATTTCAAGATCGTAGAAGAGACATATACTACTTTATGCGTTCTGTTCGTTTTTATCGGAATTTCTTTTAGATTCAGAAATGGTACCACGAATTGTTTGATTGCAACAGACGTTCTCGATGAAGGTATCGACATACCAATTTGCACACTGATTGTTCGATACAATTTGCCAATGGATATTAGAGCTTACATACAAAGCAAAGGTAGAGCACGGTACTCTGCCAGTCAATATACATTATTGTTACCAGAAAGGGATAATAATTATTTGAAACGATATGAAAGTTTTAAAGCGACAGAGTCACATTTGCAAAAGGTTTAGTTGAATTTGGTTGATTTGATTTATTATTCATGTTCATATTCATGTTATTATTTATTTCATGTTCATATTCTGGATATAGCTATTATTAGGTAAAACTCAATATCGTGTGCAACCATCAAAGAATGAAATCAAAGATATGTTATATACATCCGAAGTAGAACCATATATTACTATAAACAGCAGTGGAAAAAAATGTATTATAAATGAACAATCTGCGATTAGTTTAGTAAACATGTACTGTGCTACATTGAACAGGTCTAAATTCACACAATTAACTGCTGCATGGAAATTGTTCGAAATTGAAAGAAGCGTGGAACAAGGGAAGCAATGTACAGAATATCAGGTATTTGAAAATATTAGTGTAATATAGTATAACAATTAATTTGTTCAATTATTCTCTTCTAGTTGATTCCTTGTTATAATTGAATTTTTAGGTTTCGATTCGATTACCAATTGTAAGTCCTTTAAAAGATACAGTGTACGGAATTTGGTCTCCTAATATTATTGTGGCAAAGAGATCCGCTGCTCTGAAAACATGTATAGAATTACATAGAATTGGTGAACTATCCGATAATTTATTACCATTCGCAGTTAATACTATTCCAAACCATGTAGAATATTTATTCGCTAATTGGGAGGAAGAGGATAAATCGGAAACAGGAATACTTGGAACAAATAAAAAGAAACGAGCTCACAAATTACAGGTGAGATTGAATGTTAACTAATTACACATACCTTTTGCTTTTTAAGTGCAACTATAACTAAGGAAAATATCTCTTTTGTACTGTTATCTACTTATTATACCATGAATGTAGATTTTCTGTATTCTTTACAGTTTCCGTCGGCTCTATACAGTGCATATCCTTTGCCAACGAAGCCAGTGTATCTTCATTTACTTCATGCTAAACCTACATATTCAGCCCCGCATTATGATAATCGATATCTAGTATTTTACAATTTACTATGCAACAAGGCA
Organism: Halictus rubicundus; assembly: GCF_050948215.1. NCBI lineage: Eukaryota > Metazoa > Arthropoda > Insecta > Hymenoptera > Halictidae > Halictus > Halictus rubicundus. The sequence continues at coordinate 9,742,183 of NC_135164.1, read as the reverse complement.
GGATTTGGAATACTCTCTTCGAAACGAATGCCATCGGTGACTTTTCGCTTAAATTCCTGGAGGCACCTCGAATGCACACATATATAATCATTAAACCTTTCGAATGCCAAATTTTTGAAAAATTTTCTCAGAAGGAAAACCATTTTAATTTAACGATACTTGACTTGTGGATTCGAGGAGCCAGCCCCCAAAGAAATCAAGGATCAATGAGATCAGCACTCAATAACTAATATTCTGTCACATAGATACCATCTTTTCCAATTTTCATGAATCTTGGTGAACTACAAGTTGACGTTAAAGTAAATTATGCAATCATGAATTTGTCTGACAGTGAAATAAGTTCCATAAAAGTCTTCCATAGTTTAATATTCAGTCAAGTTGTTCCAGTTATCAAATCTTTTATGGTATTCGACAATTACAATCTTGACAATTGCTTTTCAATTGTACCAGGTAAATTTGTGATAGTACAAACATGAAAAATGGTTGGTACTTCATTTTGTAGAAATATACTTGAATTAACGATTGTTTTCCAGTGAACGAAAAATGGGAAATAAATTGGGAGACCATACGGCAACATGAGCAGATACAGCATGTACCACCGCCGGTACCTTTCCATTTTGAGCCTAAAGATTATCACGAGCTATCATTAGTCCTGCCGACCTATAGAGGAGCGCAAGAAGTATACGTAGTTACACAGGTTTGCGAGGATCTTACTCCAAACTCGTGTTTTCCAACCGACAATTTCTATACATACGTTCATTACTATAAACGTAAACACGGTTTGACGATAAATAATTTAAGCCAACCGATGTTGGAAGCGAAAATGATATCCAAACGGATCAATTGCATAAAACCTAGGTAATAAACATCGATTTATAACTAGTTTCTGTTTGTATTTCTACTCTGTTACTACTACAACAGGACAATGCAGTCTGAATCGAAGTATCGTAAGCGCATGGAAACGAATGATGACTTGAAGGAGCATTTAATCCCAGAATTATGCACTATAGTTAAATTTCCAGCGTTATATTGGCTAAAGGCAACAATGTTACCTTCCATATTGCATAGAATTTCACAGTTTTTAATTGCCGAGGATTTACGATACACTATTGCTACTGAAGCTAATTTAGGACCTATATCCGAGGATGATCATTGGCCTCCGTTAGTAATAAAAGAGGAGGAAATAGGAGAGTTAAACGAATCGACAATAAAAATTCCTTTCGACGAAAGCATCGAAAATTCATCGCAGTCGGAGCCTGTATTAGATGTCCCGGAAGTAGATGGTATATATTTTTATTTTATTATTTAATTTATTGGTTCAGCGTGTCTTCGTATCTCAATATACATATGCATTCAATTTATTAAACATATTTTTGTTTCACTAAATAGTATTGAATACAGATATGTATCGCTATCCATGGACAGATGATCAAGAACCGCCAGATTTGCACAGGCAGATCGAAGACATTCGTTTAATTGATATTGAGCATCATTATCAATTTATGACTGGTGTTTGTGATCCAGAGTCTAGCACAATGGTAGTCTGTTTGTCATCTATGTATACAATCCTTAAACACAAAAACATGGCACTGAATTTTCATGTGAAAAACAAATTGGGTTTTGCAGAAAAATAAAAGGACAAAATTTCTGAAGAATTCGTCAATTTCAATACGTGATTTAAAGATCCTATCGGTAACAAATTCAAAGGGTGCGAGTCCTGTACAGATTATGTATGTGAGTATATTTAAAAGTTTTTTCACAATAAGCTATGCACAAATATTGCACACGACGCGGTCTCTACGTAATACCTTTTACAATCGTGATTTCTATTATAGGCACTTACAAGTAAAATTGGACACGATGCATTCGACTTGGAACGTTTGGAAACTTTAGGAGATGCATGTTTGAAATTTGTTACGACATTGTTTCTCTATAATACCTTTCCAAACAATAGTGAAGGCCAGTTAACGGCTCTCAAGTGTAAAATAATTGGAAATCGGAATCTTTATTACTGTGGAAAGAAAAAATGCATTCCTGGACGTATGAAAGTAGACGAGTTTGTACCTTTTAGTAATTTCATTGCTCCAGCTTTCGCAGTATTCAGGCAGCTTCAAGAAGTGTTACTAGATGCGGAGGTTCGTTAATTTAGTTAATTTAGTGTTCAAACAAGTATTTAGTATTTAAATAATAGCGTAATGCAATCATCCACGAAAGGTATCGCCAAACGTTCTGTATGAAATCCAAGTGCCCGAGAAGGAACAATTTAGTGGATGTATAAGCGAATTTACTAAAGATACAATACAAGAAAAGGTATCAAATTGGGAATCGGCTGAAACACAAACTGGTATGGAGCATTATCTTGGAATGCAAACTGTTTCCGATAAAACAGTAGCCGACTGTGTAGAAGCATTGATAGGTGTCTATCTCACGGTAAATACACAAACATAATATGTAGTGCTTCTTTTTTATAAAATACTTTAGTCACAACAAGCCATTTTCTATACATGTAAGTAAATACCTATATGTATTATTATATATTCAATACATTTATTATACATTTGAACAGAGCATGGGTATTAAAGCTGCTATCAACCTACTAACATGGTTTGAAATCTTACCAAAGAAAATGGTTGATGTTGATAGCTTACTGTCTGCCGTGTCCAAAAATGAGAATGATGCATCTAATCGAAACATAGATCAATTTATGCCCTGGGCTTCTGATATAGAGGAAAGAGTTGGTTACAAATTTCAAAATCGATGTTTGCTGCTACAGGTACCTTTAAACTTTATTATAATTTTAAACATGTACATACACCGTAGTAAACCGTGAATAGTGAAAATTAGAAACACTCTACTAGACTAGTATTTAAATGGTATCGCTTACAAAATATCATACATTACATTACGAATAGAAAAAAAAAAAAGAGAGAGAAAGTGTGCTTAATGATCCGCTATCAATCATTCACACGAAACAAATATTTTAGGCTTTTACACATCCCTCGTATTCTGCAGACACTATAACCGAGTGTTATGAAAGACTCGAATTTCTTGGCGATGCTATTATCGGTGAGAGATCATTTTCAAAACCTATAATAATGTTAACCAGTTTCTATATAAACATAATTATTTATCAACAAACCTCTTCGTGTTTCAGATTTTTTAATTACGTGTTACATTTACGAATATTGTGGAAATTTTAATCCTGGCGCTTTAACAGATTTAAGGTCTGCTCTTGTCAACAATATTACATTTGCATGTTTGTCCGTACGATATGGTTTGCATACCGCTTTAATAACTCATGCGCCACAATTGAACGATGCTATAGATCGTTTCGTTAAATTTCAAGAAGAAAGAAATCATGTTGTAAACGATGAGGTACTGTACCGTACTTTACTCTATTACTTTAGTACAAATTCTAATCATTACCTATATTTTCCGAAATTCATTTGTACAGCTTTTATGGATTTTATTAGAAGAAGATGAATGTAAAATGGTTGAATCTGTAGATGTTCCTAAAACTTTAGGAGATATATTTGAGTCTACGATAGGTGCAATATATTTAGATTGTGGAAAAAATCTTGGGAAAGTTTGGGAGATACTTTATTCTCTCATGCACAATGAGATTGGTAAGCTTTGACCTGTATAGAAAAAGCCTATTGTTTAATCATATATTATCTATCCTAAATATCAATTTTTTTGTTTTAGATGAATTTAGTAAAAATATTCCTAAACAACCGATTCGTGTATTATATGAAACTCAAGGTGCACGGCCACAATTTTTGTATGTATCTCGTTCATTTCTCATCATTAACACTGACACTTACAACAAAATTCTTTTAACTTGACACTTACAACAAAATTCTCTACCTAACAAAATTGTTACAAGTTATCAAGATCATAGAATTTTTCAAATTAATATAGAACCTATGTACTAATGTATTGTACATATTGCAATCTTTTCTATTCTTTCAGAAATGCGGTTCATGTCGATGGTACGGATTCCATTATGGTGCCATTACAAGTAGTTATTGCTGGAAAAGTGAAGGTTCTTCATGGATTTGGTAAAAAGAAAAAAGAAGCTAAATGTGCTGCTGCGAAGCTAGCTTTAAAGTATTTATTACGTAAAAATTAAGAATTAATTAATTAATGAATCGGTCAATTTGTGAAGTAATAATCAGCACTTATAACATATCAATGATATAATTATACGTAAAAATATCTACAATACTACAGTATAAACTGTATAGTACACTTAATTTTCATTTTTCCGCTTTTTTAACGATGGTCGATCAAATATTTGCTTCATTCCCGCTGCTTGATTATTATGAAATTTGAGATTTTGTGCTGTTTCCGAGATCCACGGCGAATCAAACTGAGTAGTGTCTTGATCAACCAAGTGAGTATACTTGGTTCTACCACTGCGACCAAAGTTCTTCACTTGCATAACCTTTGGCAAAATTGTTTTGTCAAAGTGATCTTCCAATGTTGCACCCGAGAAATCTCGTTTAAATATATTGTCCTCTTTGTCTAAATAGAAGGCTCCACGATGATAATATTTCTGCAAAAACTTGTATTTCCCTTTAGCGGCTTTATTGGTAATAACTTTTGGATTTAGCCGTGCCTCTTGTCTCCGTTCTTCTTCCGTCATATTTCGTATACGTTCGATCTCGAGACGTTCCTTCTCGAGCCTGAAAATAAAAGCAAAGTATATGTACAGTGTAGAATGTAGACTCTTAGCCAAATTTGTTAGTGCAAATTGGAAGCTGGATAATATCGAGTACGATGATCCAAAAGCAACAACGCGCTAAATAATACATACTGTTCTCTTTCTTCCCGATCGCGTTTGATTCTTTTTAGCTCTCTCAGTTTCCAAGCTTCGTATTCTACTTCGTCGTTCTCATCGTCTGTACAAACATCTTCGATTCTACCCTCTTGCTCGTTACTGTTTTTACCAACTTGTGTTTCCTTCCTTATTGCTTCTTCTACCATCTACGAAGTAAATAAAGAATCAAGAATATTAGATTACATTATACTATACTATATTATATTATATTATATTATATTATATTATAGAAAAATCTCATCTTTGTGTAGATAACAGTCTATTTATTTTGATAATTCAATTTACTCTCAAGGTCTGCCGTTTTCGTTCTTCTGCCATCTTTTTGGCCTCGATTTCTGCTTGCTTTTGTTTCATTGCTTCTTTTTCTTTCTCCATTACTGTAATTCTATCCTTTTTACGTACAAAGACCGGTTTTAATCTTGGTCCAGTTTCTTCTTCGGAATCGGTATATTCTTCGTATTCCGAACTCTCATCTGAACTGTCACCGGATCTTTCATCCTCCTCTCCATGAATTAGTTCCTCTTCATTTTCCTTTTTAGATAAAACTCGCTGTTTCAATGCTTCGCGTCTCCTTTCGATTTCAGAATCTGATAATTCCTCATCTTCCGACGAATCGGAACTTTCCAGTTTGATTCTTTCACGAGTTCTTTCCGGTTCGACTTCGATCAATTCTGGTTCGTAAATGTGCCTGTGTCTTTCCGTACGAATTTCTGTGTTTAATTCTTTTTGTCTTTCTAAACGCGTCAATCTTCTTATACGAGGATCATCCTCGTCGCGTACCCTAACTTGCGACTGTGCAGGCGTGTCCACAGAAATTTCATTTTCCTCGTAATGCTTGTGTGCTCGTCTTTCTAAAAAATCCTCGTCTTCGGACTCCTCTTCGGAACTAGCAGCAGGCGCATAATCAGGACGTTTTCCAGAAACGTAGCGGTGTACCTTCACTTTTTTCATAGATAGCTCTCCTATAATCAAATAATTTTATACAGAAGTTTAAAATGCAGAAAGGTCCTCTATATTATTAGAAATGATTTTTCTGATACATTGTTAGCCGATCGCTAAATACTGCAAATATAATGAAATTAGATAAAGATTTTTATTGTCATTTTGACTTCTAACCTTTGTCATTTTTTACGGGTACAGCACCAGCGGTACTCTGAATTCCCATGGGTGCGGGCGCTAACGAATTATTCGTGACAAAATAATCCATCATCATTTTGGTGATTTTTCAAACAATTTACAAGAATTACAATACTCGTTTAAATATTTATAAATTATGGCTTATGATATATTCTGCAACTAACAATAACAAAGCACTGAATCGATCCACTTCCAACATTACTGTTGCCAGAGAGGACATTGTATCTATATAGATGGATGACGCAGTCAACAAATTGGTGTTTCTCCATGCTTGTACTTAATTCAGGGTGTCCCAGAAATGTTGTATTTCCTTGAAAGGGGTGATACCTGATGCCATTTAAAGTAACTTTTTCCTTTGCGAAAATGTTCTCCGCGGCTTTTTGAAGGAGGTGTTAACGGAAAACACAGACCAATCGTATACTTTAACATCACTTCTACATACTTCCCATAGTTGTAATAAATATTTATATATTGTTTATACATAATTAATAAAGAATTGTGTACTTTAACATAATTTTCTATTGAAAAAAGCAGTTAATCATAATCCCAAATACAAGACTCGCATTATTGGAAATAGGACTTCCGATCTATCCAAAAGTTGTGTTGCCACGTTGTATTGAGTACGCTATCTAAAGAAAAGTAATTCATGATGGAAATCGACTTTTAGCGAGTGGTGGCGGTGCAGGTGTGTGGCAGGCGACGGCAAAGGCAGTGGCAGTGCGGCGTGCGGCGTCATACAGAAGTAGAACTATATAGTAGAAGTACAGATACAGAAGGTTTCTAGTTATTCGTTGCGAGTCGGCGCGAGGGTACCTGATTTGTGTTGTTCGTTAGACAAAACCTCGTGCCACATATATCCCCGTTTAACGAATTTTTAGATTTTAGATTTGAATTATTAGTATTTTTATTTCATTCAGGCAGAACCGAAATAACTATATCAGCCAAAATGTTTTGGGGTAAGCAAAAAACTCATTCGAAACAAAGACCATCGACTATCCAAAATTTGCCGGCAAAGAATTGTTTCAGGACGGCGTCGCCATGTGCTTTTTAAATATTCCCGATAAATATTCCCGAATCGAACGATATCGTAGGAATAATATTAATTTTTTAATCTTTTTTTCCGTTTTTAGGCTTAATAATGGAACCGAACAAACGGTATACGCAAGTCGTCGAAAAATCATTCCACGTGTCGATGGCGAGTTTAGACCTCACCGCGGCCGGTAAGGCTTGTACAGTAGTTTTTATCATTCAAAAAAGAAAGACTACGATTTTATCTCTCTATAGTTTTGCTTTAACAATTTCTCACTTCGATGTTTCTCTCTATTCTATGAATAATTTTTTTCACCACAAATACACTAAAGTTCGAAGCGTAAAGTGTAATTCATTTGAACAAATTTTTAGTTGTTTATAATGATAATCGTAGCAATAATTATTTATCATAATGAATATTTCGCTCGTTGCAGATGAGAATTTGGTGCAAGTAATGTTAGGATACGACAATAGGAACTACTTACTTTGCAGTTTACAAAAGGGTTCAACGTGGCAGGTACCCCTCGATTTGAATTTTCAAGAGGGGACCAAAATTGCATTCACATGCAATGGTCAAGGTCATGTGCATTTAACTGGTTATGTGATATCCGACGAAGACATGGATTTAGATGAATTGGAAGATGAAGAAGAGGAAGAGGAAGTACCGCAATTGGTGGATAAGAAAACTAAGAGGAAAGCTATTGAATCATTGAAGAACCAGAAGAATGTAAAGCGTGCCAGACAAGAGATAGAAACAGAATCATCGGGGGACGAAGAAATAGATATAGATGATAGCGAATCCAACGATTCGGATAGAGAGGCCGACGAGTCATTGGTAAACGAGAAGGAAGAAGAAACAGACAGTGACGAAAATGATGATGACAATGAAGAGGAAGAAGAAGAAGAAGAAGAACCAAAAAAAGTAAAGCCTCATCAAAAGAATAAAAAGAATAAGCAACAAGAGAAAAAAAAGGAAGACATGAGTAAGTTAGTAAATGGTAAAGATGCGAAACAAGAACAGCAAAATAAACAACAAAAGAAAACTAAGGGGAAACAACAATCAAGCGAACAAAATACTCAAAATGCCCAAAATGTTCAGAACAATCAGAAGAAAAGGCTAGTAGAAGGTGGAGTGCAAGTAGAAGAATTAAAAGTAGGTAGCGGTGCACCAGCAAAAACTGGAAAATTTGTCTCTGTATACTACGTAGGCCGATTGAAGAATGGAAAGAAGTTTGACTCAACGACACAAGGCGAAGGTTTTAAATTTAGATTAGGAAAGGGTGAAGTAATCAAAGGATGGGACGTTGGTATCGGAGGAATGAAAGTTGGAGGAAAACGACGTATTACGATACCACCAGCTATGGCGTATGTATTTCCTTTGGAATTGTTTTAATGAAAGTTACTTACTGAACATTATTTATGTATTTATCACTAGTACATTATTTCTAATCGATGTTGTTCCATCGTATGTTGTAGGTATGGTGCGAAAGGTTCACCTCCAGTTATTCCAGGCAACAGTACACTTGTATTTGAAGTTGAACTTAGGAATGTCCATTAAAAATTATATACATTTTACCAGCTTGAGTATTCGTTAAGCAATTTATATTGTATTTTGAAACAGCAGAATGTACATCCCTTTTTCTTGTTATTACCCCAAGATATTGCGACTTATAATATATTTTATACTATATAGCATCATTTAGATTCTTTTAGGTCAAGTGTGATGTACGAATATAAGTGAATATAGTGTAACTGACTATTAATTACGTGTGTATTTTCTAAAACAATTTCTGACAATTATGAAATCATTTGTTACGAATTGAACTAATAAATAGCGTTTACAAGTAAAATTGCACATATTTCATAACACTAATATTTGTACGATACCAAGTGTCACGTCAAACGAATTATATATATATATATATATATATATGCCCGCAAAATTATAAGCGCCTTTATGCGATACAATGACAGGCAACAAAAAAAGTAACAGTTTGTTTCGAATCTTCTAATTTAAATTTCGCGCCAGAACAAAAATGTAAATTTAGCGCCACTGGACGTAGTGGCGAAACGCTCAAACTGGTAGCCAATCGTTACCGATGCTCGATATTTTCTTCGGAGCAATTGTGGCGCCGTCTATCGGTCAAAGGTGACGACACTACGTTTCAAGCGTTACCGACCGTCGGTATCGTTTGGCTAACAGTTTGGGCGTTTTGCCGCTGCATGCAATGGCGCTAAATTAATATTTTCAATATGGCGCGAAATTTAAATTAGAACAAATCAACCAAACTTTTAAACGAAAGAAATAAGTAGAAAACAAATCTAATTAATTACGTAAAGGATAATATGGCCACTTAATTCGTTCGTTCAGGTCGTAAATCATTGATTTCTTTATTCTACGATTTAGCAACTTTTACCTACATATACATAAGTAAAACAGAGTAGTGTGAATACAACGGTATATTTATTATAACTTATCACAATATAATTTCTTGTATCTAAAGAAATAAATATATATACTTCATATATATATTTTTTATATTATATATTTACTGTAATTGATACTGTAATACAAATGATTGGTATCGATATTATTATAAATTAAATTTACATGCCTGGTATGTAAACTGATAAATGCTTGTTATAATTTATCTCTTCAATCTATCTTTTTATTGGATTGATTTTTACTCCAGGATAATGTGCATACATCGTTAATGCATGTTTTCACTAATTGTGGAGGTTCTTCCGATTCTTCACGTTTTCCTTTATTTCTACTTTGCCACCATTTTAACATTATTGGCTGTATCAAAAACCTCCATATTACAAGTAATATAGGGATAGCGACACAAGGTACGCAGACCATTTTAGGATTACAATGCGAGTCTGAAAAGTGCAACGGTTTTTATGAAGCACGGTGAAGTACGGTTTAAATATGGTTTCAGACATTGTTGCTGTACATTAGAATAGAAATGTATATATTTTTCTAGTATATGTAAATGCATGGCAGGTTACATTAAATCAAATATATTGCTGTATACCTGGCTCTTTATTCCACAGTAACGATGGTATCTCAAACAGTAATGTGAAAAGAATAGAACAAGAATATAACCTATATCATCGAATCGAGATACAAGGTAATGTAAGTTCAGTAAAACTTTACGTTGTTACTTTCTTATCTTGTCACGTTGGAACGAAAAATATTGGTGTAATATCGTTATCGAATAACCTTAAATTTTATCTTTGACGAGTCTAATTACCACTTTCCGAGTTGGTACAGATTATTCATGAAACTCAGCTGACTGTCATGATTTTACCGTATATATATGCAGGCAGAAACAGAGAGTAAATGAGAGTGCTCACGCTCCGGGTTTTATTGTCCCCACTTCTCATATTCATACCCATTGTTCATATTTTACCCACCAGCAGCGCTGCAGTCACAAGCATACTCCCTATAGTGGCGTATTGTATCTGTACAGTGTACTATCTATGTACGTCGTGTATATTACCAGTTTTGCGAAATCTGTACGGTGAAACATCTACAGATAGATACTACACATATACACATATATACGTTGTCAGATACGACGATTAGACAGCAAAATAAGGAGAGTTAGCATCCACCATGCAGGCGATTAGAGACAAAGCCGTGCAAGATTACCGAAAAAAGCTTCTCGAACATAGAGAAGTGGAATCGCGATTGAAAGAAAGTAAGGCACATTTATTACTATTACATATGATTTAAATTTAATCCACTACATTACAGTTATCAATTCACATACATAACCTTGCACACGAGTGTATTCCCAATATCGACTGTCACAGAAATTATAGCAACACCATAATATTTCACAAATTCTTATTCTTTTCATCTTTAATTGGTTTCAGTGCGAGACAATCTCAAAGATCTGACGAAACAGTATAATAAGTCAGAAAATGATCTGAAGGCTCTGCAGAGCGTTGGACAGGTGAAAAATAAATTTTGATTTAATAGTACATTCGATAAGTACAATGGAAATTCTACAAGCACATAACACATTTATATTTTAGATTGTCGGGGAAGTGTTGAAACAACTCACAGAGGAAAAATGTAAGTATACAATGACAAATATAAAAATTAAAATATTTCTAATTGAGTATTTGTACTTAAATATAGTTTTGTGTTTCTAGTTATAGTAAAAGCAACGAATGGACCACGTTACGTTGTTGGTTGTAGGCGACAGCTTGATAAAAATAAATTGAAATCTGCTACAAGAGTGGCATTGGATATGACTACCCTCACCATAATGCGCTATTTACCTCGTGAGGTAAATTTTATCTAAATGTTGAAGATTAATTTTATTTTGAAATTAATCTAAATCACGTATCGTCGATTAATCTGTGTAGGTTGATCCGTTGGTGTATAACATGTCCCACGAAGATCCTGGTGATGTTACGTATAGTGTAATTGGTGGTCTAAGCGAACAAATAAGGGAGTTGAGAGAAGTTATAGAATTACCGCTACTAAATCCAGAATTATTTCAAAGAGTGGGCATAACTCCTCCAAAAGGATGTCTTTTATATGGTCCTCCAGGAACTGGGAAAACATTATTGGCTAGAGCAGTTGCCAGTCAGTTGGATGCAAATTTTTTGAAAGTTGTATCCAGTGCAATTGTCGATAAATATATTGGTGAATCGGCACGATTGATTAGAGAGATGTTTAATTATGCACGGGATCATCAGCCTTGTATTATATTTATGGATGAAATTGATGCAATCGGTGTGAACGTTATTGTATACATATACACATATGTTATTTATAAGGATAACAAAATTATCATTTTGCTTAATTCATTTCAAATCATATAGGTGGACGCAGATTTTCCGAAGGAACAAGTGCTGATAGAGAAATCCAAAGAACCTTGATGGAACTTTTGAATCAAATGGATGGCTTCGACTCTTTGGGCCAAGTTAAAATGATAATGGCAACAAACAGACCAGACACCTTGGACCCAGCTTTATTACGACCTGGTAGATTAGACAGAAAAATTGAAATACCTTTACCTAATGAACAAGCACGTTTAGAAATTTTGAAGATTCATGCTGCACCTATATCCAAACATGGAGACATTGGTGAGGATTTCCTTTTTTTATCTTTGACCGTTTTAGTTTACAATAAGATACATTAACAATTTGTGTTTCACATAGATTACGAAGCAGTGGTTAAACTCTCTGATGGATTCAATGGAGCCGATTTGAGGAATGTCTGCACTGAAGCAGGATTATTTGCGATAAGATTAGAAAGAGAATATGTAGTGCAAGAGGACTTTATGAAGGCGGTAAGAAAAGTTTCAGACAATAAGAAACTTGAATCCAAATTGGACTACAAACCAGTCTAACTGATACGGTTCCATTTACCGATTGGTAATTACTCATTAACGAATGTGTGGTTCAATAAAACGAATTTACTTTGTTGTAATATTATTTGTATTTCATAATAGAAGCATATATTTAATAATATGGAGTCCTTGGTTCAGATTTAACGATACAGACTGTAAAACTGAATACAACATTCTTTTACAACAAAAAAACTGTGCAACTTTTTTTAAAAATATTAAATATTACTCAACAGCACTTGAAAGACGTGTCTTTTTCCTCTCCAAATATTCTTGTACATTGTCATACTTTCTCTTATACAAAATTGGGAATAAATTTTGCTTAATGGAATCTTTCTTCAATGTTTTCCAAATGCTATTTAATTTATTCAGTTTCAAATTGATCTCATCGCCAGCAACGAAATTATTATGTTCAAATTTGTACACTTGAAATCCCACTTGGCTCAATAACCAGAAATTTCCCTCATAAAAATGGCATTCTATAGGTTCATAGTCAACAATTATGCTTTGAACATACGTAGCTTTGAATGTTGATTCTCTGGTGCCACTAATGGCATAAACCAATAACAATGTGTTATCGTAAAAGCTCATCACAGCTAAAGATGATGTGCTATCCAACCTGGACAGCCTTAAATGTTTAACAGGTAAAATCTCTACAGTTTCGTCCAAGTGGCAATCCTCAAGCTTTCGATTGAACTTCTCGATAGCGATTTTAGGTATTTTATCGCAGAAATCAACTGATAATAGTTTTTTTCCACTTTCATAGTTCCACAAAATAAAAACTCCATCCCCTCCACAAGATACCAAAATACTTTTGTCGTGAGGTAATTCTAAAATGTTTGTTACAAACTTTTTATGTCCTAAACAGTAGGACATGATATTATATGAATTTGGAAACATCGAGACTCTGATCTTTTCATCTCTATCCGTGGTAACAATGTATTTTTCATCTTCCGTAACTATTATGTCGAGCAACATTGATAAATGTCCCAACAATAATATCGCGTTGTCGGTTTCATTATTCGGAAATAGGTAAGCATCTCCTGTTTTGTCAGCGACAACTATATCATTACCAGGTGTAAATCGTACTTTGCTGGCTGCTCTCGTTAATGTCCGATTCGACAAAAGATTGCAGTTTCTTCTTTCGTATAGACACAGTTGTTTGCGATTCGTGCAAACAAAAAAGTATTTACCATCATTTGAAAATGTTACATTTGTTATAGTGTGAAACGTTTCGATATTTACATTATTGTGTGAATCAATATTTTTGTCCGCTTGAAGTCCGGGTAACTGGATCGTTTTATCCGTATCGTGTTCGAAATCGTATACGACCACTTGTTCATTGGTACATAGAACAATGTCGGAGTTGTATATACAGAAGCTCATAGTTGAAATATAAACTTTGTTAAGCAACAAACTATTTATTGCAACTTTGCCTTCAGAAAATTGTAATTGTAAAGCGGATAGGTCCCGATAAAACAAATTTATTTCTTATCTAAACGTCATATTCACGGACGTATATTATTTTAAACATAAAAGAATGATAAACTTCGTAACCGTGACGTGTACTCCACGTGCGCAATAAACATTGCACGCATTAATGATATATGTAGGTATAAGCCTACTCGTGGGAACAGGTCAAAGATTCAGAACACGTGGTTGAGGTTAGAAACTGCTTTATTTTCGTGACTGTGTTATGCTCGTTGCAGCCACTCTACAAAGACTCCACACGAGAGTGCCTCGGGTAAAATCCCCTAGGACATCTCGTCGCCTAATTGCTGCCAGTTGGCAGCGGTGCCAACTGCGCCATCTGCGGAAGTGCTAGGGAGTTACACTCTGCTCCCTACAATGGCAACTGTGACGACAGTGGTTCGACAGAAACTATGAAAATGAAAACACCTTCTCGATCTGTATTCTGTAGATTGATCGTAACATATATTCAATATGTAGTACATAAAGTATATTGTAGTATACGGTATATGCAATGCATTGTATATGTATGTGTCAGTAACGTGGAGTATGATTTTAAATATTTGACCAAGTGTCACATCTTTAGCACATACATATATTCATATATATACTTACATCCTATTTAGCAACGAGTAAGCTCGAGAAGTTTTCAAAGTTAATATAAATCGAAATGGTATTGTAAATATACACATTCATACACATTCTTACATATGTATCTATATACATACGTATATGTACATTGTGTTCTACTCGTTAGGTAAAATTTAAATATATATATTTATTAGATGGACGGTTGTTGCAACATCTAAATAGAAAACGAATACCTATATATATATATATATTAATAAGAATTTTGGAAGAGGAAACATTTGATTTTTGAAAAATAAGTTAGAATGAAAAAGGATGTTTCGTGACATAGAGTGCGCTGTTTTTCAATGTATGGATAATTGTTGCCTAGTTCGTTCCAATAAGTTCCAAATAGAGTTTGAGCGAGAATTGTCACGGTATACATAAGTACTTCTAACTGCTTCTAACTGCGCTGTACGTTTGTAGCGTTAACTGCCTACAAACACACAGAGAGACATACGTACACACATACAGACAAATAAACATACATATGCATGTAGTTTTACTCTGAATCTTATTGTAACGAAACGTCGATTACATTCTACGATGTTCTTTGCTCGAAACGTTAACTTTATACATGGTGATCAGTTTAATATTCCGAAAGCAACCAATATGGCAGTACGTACGAAAACTACCTTTTGCTCCTATGGCGGATAATGATATCGATACACGTAGAAATCGAAACTGTGAAATATAGTTTCTGAAAATAGTCCGTATAGTAAAGACAAGATAAATGATGTACATACACGTAAAGTATTAAATATTTGAATGTGTAATATAACCGGAAGAGGTGTAGGACGACACAACCGATCGGCCATCGCCGACTCTCCCGATTGACCAAGTTTGAATCTTGTAACGGTCACGCAGGTACATATAGGTAAGTGTAAGCATTCTTTGATAGAGCATCGTCATGTATGGTGTTCTAATTATGAATTCGCATATCGGTTAAATGATTCTTGTAAACACGCTTGCGTGTAGGTAGATGAATCTAGTTTATTTTCATCACAACTACTCTATCCTTCTGTATGTTTGTGTATTTGTTGTAATCTCTATTCGTGCTAATTGAATTGTAACCCTTGTTTAATTAGTTACATATTAATGACAGTCTTATTTGGTTCGTTTTCGTAGAAGCAGACGCATTAGAATAAAACAAGAATGGAGGATACAAACGACATACTAGTATGCGCGACAGAATTTATAAAAGGTAAACTGAGTTTGAAATAATATTTTCAAATCCGGCGTAATCGCCAATTTTTATTTGCATAATTATATGTGGTTCGATTAAATCCTATAAACATATGGTGTATTTTTTTCCTTATTTTTTTTAGATCGATTATATTTTATAACGTTGAGAACGACGATAAAGCCAAAGAGTACTCCAAACACCCATTATTTCAGTATCGATGACGAATTAGTTTATGAAAATTTTTATAATGATTTTGGCCCATTGAATCTTGCAATGTTGTATCATTACTGTCAGAAAGTGAATAAAAAACTCAAGGCGGTGACCTTAAAGAAGAAAAAGATTATACATTATACGACTATGGATCCAGAGAAGAGATTGAACGCTGCTTTCCTTATAGGAAGCTACGCGGTAAGATCATTTCATGGAACATTTTAACGAAACGAGTATTCCATAATCGATGGTAATAATAATAATTACAAAATAATACTTTTCAGATATTGTATTTGAAACGTACATCAGAAGATGCGTTTAATTGTTTAACTAGTAGTCCCAATTGCCCATTTATTATGTTTCGTGATGCTTCTGTTGGTACGCCCTGCTTCCAAATATCATTGAGCGAATGTCTAAGTGCCATATATAAGTGCCACAGACTGGGATTTTTTAATTTTCAAGATTTTCGTGTGAAAGAATACGAGTACTTTGAAAGAGTTGAAAATGGAGATTTGAATTGGATTGTTCCTGGTAAATTTATTGCATTTTGTGGGCCTTATGTTAAATCTAAAATAGAAAATGGTAAGTGTCTACGCTCTTGGTGTACAAGCATACAAGATTCTTGTAGTAGGCTACAAGTATTCAAATGTTTTTAGATAGAATAGATAGAATATTCTTATATTTTCGCGTTTTTGCAGGATATCCTCTTCATGCACCAGAATCGTATTTTACATACTTCCGACGCAACAACGTTTCTACCATAATACGTCTTAATAAGAAAATTTATGATGCTTCGAGTTTCACGGACGCAGGATTTGAACATAAAGATCTATTTTTTGTTGATGGTTCGACTCCAACGGACTCGATTATGCGTCAGTTTCTTAAAATAGCGGAAAACGCGAGCGGCGCTGTTGCTGTACATTGTAGGGCAGGCCTTGGTAGGACAGGTTCTTTGATAGGCTGTTATATCATGAAACATTATCATTTAACTGCTCATGAAACAATCGCATGGATAAGAATATGTAGACCAGGCTCGGTGATTGGGCACCAACAACAGTGGTTGGAAAAGTATGAGTCTGTCTTGAATAGTAGTATATACATGAATTTTGCACATACATATATTGATGAATATATGTACATGTGGTTTGTATTATTATAGAAAACCTTGGCTAAAAATGAAATTTTATTACAGGAAGGAAGCGTACCTTCACTCTCTATTGAAAGAGCCTTTGCAGCCGGAATCGGAAAATGGGAATCCAGTGCACAAATATGGAATTTATTCTATAGTTGGCAGACCTAAGATAGCATTTTTGTCTAATTTAAAGGAATCTCACTTGGTACAGGATAATGTTTCGGGAATAATGCATCGGGTAGATGGGATTACATTGGATGATCATACCCCTGCTGCTGGTACTAGTACCACTATATATATGCCATTAACTCAGGGTGGAAAATTAAATTTAATTAAAGCAAAACGAAGGAGTTTACCAACAAATCACAACATTAATACAACAACCAAACCTTCCACGGTTGCACAGTAAATATTATTTGATATATTCTTTTTAGACGTATATATATACATATATATCTATTATTTACAGAGAGGATGAATTATTCATAGATACATACTATATTTTTAGCCCTTATTTAAGACCGTTATTGCAAGCTAGAAGTCAGAAGAGTACAAGTAACGCGTTAACTAGAAATAAGGAGAAGGATTCGACAAAGAAGGTTCTACCTAGATCCACGACAACAGCTATCGCTAAGAGGTGAGCAGATTGGTTTTGCTTATTGTTAGATAATTGTTCTCAACTGCTTACGTTTATTGGTTCCTTTTCTTTGTTTCTGCTTTCTGCTTTGTTGCTTTTCTTTAATTCTTTAATACTTTAATAACTTGTCGCGTCTTGATAACATCTTTCCGCATATTCAGCTTTATATCGTGGACATATTAAACTTGGTTCGCGTACGAATAACCGCACATTATCAACCTAAACAATGGATCACTATCTTTACTAAAACTTATAGAAACAGTTGGCTGGTCAACAGTACCTGTGATCCATCTCCGCGTCGTGTTAAGTCTACTAAACCAGCAACACAGATCCATAATATCAACAACAACAACAACACAACTACCACTACTTCCGTTACATCAATATCTGTATCGAAACCGGTGACAAGGGCCAGTATAAGAACTTCCTGCATCACAGAGACTCGTACTTCGCACGAGTCTACAAATTATTCGGTCTCGCAACCCCAACAAGGCATGAATATGATTCTCAGGTCTGCAGATCGAGTAAATCGCTATCATTCTCTAAAGCAGTAAGTCTTCATAACTGTTACTCTAAACATTTTGCTAAGTAACAGTTACCATAGCTCTTTTCGTAAAAATTTCATGACTTCTGCACTTTATTGTAACATGTTGCTTTATTTCATATTCTGTATAACAATAAGCTCCTCCTCTGCATTGTATTATATTTGTAATTTAGCTTCTATCCTTTTATTGAAGTTTTCACTAGGTTAAGAAACCTAGGCCTAATGCCTGAATATCATCATAACTCTATGTTTGTTAATTAAAAAACATATATATATATAAAAGGATACGAAGCAGTACCAAAAACTTGCAATGTGACTGATCACTAATATTGACACGCATGTAGCATGCACTAAGAAACCTTCATTTAAGGCATGTAATTAGATTGTTTATAAGTTAACTTTAGGCCTGGACAAATAATAATAATAATAATAGTAATAGCAATAGTAGTAATGATAATAATAATAATAATAATAATAATAGAGAAATTAACCTTGTTTATGAATTCTATAAATGTAAATAGCATTTAACTAAATTAATTTGTGCTTATTATTTATTCTAGAAAATTAGATGCGCTATAAAAATAAAATACCTTTTTCATTAGATTGGATTACTGTCCAGGCCTGTCAGCTGTATAAGCTACATTTAGAGCTTAGGGATGAAGTAGCTCCTGAGGTGGCTAACAAAGTGCTCCCTTTTATTTCTGTGATTTGCAGTGCGCGCACAAGCAAAAGTTATAAAACTGCATTTATCAGATGACTAACCGATATTCTCAGTGGCGTTGGAGAGGACAATCCAGTAATTCGAGCATCTCACCAGCGCCGAAGATCTCATCGCTTAAATCCAATTATTCAGTAGACCATCCCACTGATCTCCAATCTTCAACTCGAGCAACTATTATTGCTTGCCCATGCTTTTATCATAATCAACGAAAATCAAATAGACATGCAATAGTCTCTATAACTTCGTCAAGGTAGTGTTACTTCATTTTTACATTTGTATTTTGGGTTATAAGTTTCTTCTACTTATTTCTGTACCACCTGTACACAGCCACAGCACACAGCTGTTTCAAAAACTCTTCCATGTCCTATAATACGTTGAACATACATACAAAGGATCAACATGATTTCAATCAGTTTCACTTTATTCGATCATATATCTGCTGGCCAGAAGAGAAGCAGAAACGATACTATAAGAATATCTTTAAATGATTTTGAACTACACGTGTTCGTCTTTCATTTTTGTTTTCATCGTTTCCGACAGAAACTTTACAAGAATTTCTATTTATCTACAAATAAAATTGAAACTATGATCGTGTCTGTAAATACTGCATATTGTCTTGTAAAAATATTCTTTTCGAGAAGTCGATATTTTTCTGCTTTTTGACGTTTGTGAAATTAATTATGCGGTTTTAAAAGTTTGCAACATTTTTGCTGTTTCATAAAGATTCGAAGGATACAGCAAATAGAAACTTAAATCCCAATGTGCATTATTACTTATAGCTATGTGATTAACCTACTTTACATGTTTTCGTTTAAAACGTATAATATCTACACGTATACATCTCTTTCTCATATATCTATTGAATCGGAAAAAGAATATATATATAATTATATGATTTTAAATCCGAAATTGAAATAACAGTTTACAATGAGATGTAGATTTTAAAGGTACGTTTAAGTTTACAAGAATTTCTTAGGTTGCTAATTAGGCTACATGTATCTATAATGAAATTCTTATTGGAATAAGAATGTGCGTTCATTATGTAAAGATAATGAATTCACCTGCCAAAAATGCTATACATATAATATAAAAATGAAATCGATTTGTCTGTGCTATCGTGTGTAGCGTCTTTAACTGTGTCTTCGGATGTCCTGATCATTGATATAGCTGCAAAAAATGCCATATTTTTTAATGTATTTCTAAGTACCGGCGTAAAATAACTTCGACATAAAACATATCATAACGTTGTGATTGAAAAGTAACGATTATAATATTATACATACATTTACACAAAGATCTAACTTTTTGCGATTTACATATACCTGTATCGAATGTTTCGGGATGTTTTATTCATGTTTCGTAACTAGAATTTGATTCATTTTCAAGATATGTATGAGGTTCACAACCAAAGGCTACTGCTAACTGTTTGAATTTATTTTGCCATGTAGGTATACAATCTGAAGATACAGTTAAAAGTCATAGTTTTCCTTTTGTAGTATCGCCGCGTACTCTGTGAAAAGAGTATGTACAGTTTCAATATTCGAAATGCAGTTGTCAATGTAAGTATCAATGTAAGATGATAAGCTGTTATTATTATAAATATTTACCTGTTTCACATTATACGTACATACTGTTTTAGAAAATGCACAGCTTTGTAATATTCCCAGTTGCAGCATCTATTTCTATCAATGAAACAACACACAGTGAGTTTGATTTGTGCATTTTGTCTGGTTTCTCACTTATTTATCTTATTAGTCTCAAATAGCATACAAAAATTGAGAAATATGGGAAATTATTTCACACTACTATCACAGTACTTATACTTACTTCACTATAAAATGTTATTCTCTAATTGTATATCGGAAAATTATGCAATGTACATATATTGAACTGATTGTTTAGATAAGATTTTGCTTACAAAAGTACTATTAAAAAATATCAATGACTTCTGAAATACTTAAGGATAATTGTACAAACTTTATAACGAATGTTAATTATGAAAGTCAGTGGAAGACGTTCGAATGATATTGTGCGATGCGATGATAACGTACAATGTGAATCATGTACAGCTACTGTTTTATTAATTTTTATTGGTGTAGAATATGTAATTAAAGTAACAGATACACTAGTAATAAGGTACAACGTAAATGACTGTAATATTTTAGTTAACGCGAATATAGTTTGTTCACAGAAATATAGATGCTTCTATATATGTGTTGTATATTGTATATACACCACGTAAGATAAATACATATACTATACACAACATACAATATGATACATGTATTTGAAAGAAGAAAACAATCTCGTTATGGATTTATTGTAAAAGAGTAGTAGCTACATTGAATAGGATGTTTATTCTTGAGAAGTTCCTGACACCATTTTTTATATTAATTTCTCTATACATAGAAAGCCATAGTAGTATCTCTTATTATTGAACTACATATTCCTTCGAAGCTTGATACTTTTTTGTTTTTTTTTTTTAATTATTTCGACAGCATCCTAATTGCAGAAACACAATTAGCACAATGTATCGCTCGGTGTATGTATATCTGTGGTACATTTATATGTATAAATATATACATATTAAGCTAATATAAGATTACATAAAAGTTAATTAATATTTTAACAAATTAATGCATTTTTTACAAAAGAAGTGTCATTAATGCTTAAGAACAAAGATATTTTAATAATATGAAATTATACATAGATATTGAAAATTAGATCTAAATACCGAAAATTATGGAGAAAGTATATAAATACATGTTTTAATTGAGAGAGAGAGAGAGAGAGAGAGAGAGAGAGAGAGAGAGAGAGGGGGGCGGTATAATCAAGGAAAATAAGTTGAATAGGATTTTGAAATCAATTATGAACCGACTATTTGGAAAATCTAATATGATTTAGTTTAAACTGTATAATAGATGTCGTGAAACGTTTGTAAATTGTACAGTCAAAATCAATTGAAAAATTTTGTTAAATCATTCAGAAAATTGAATATTATTGAAAAAAAAAGAAAACGTGATACGAGCATTAATAATTTGATTCTTGTAAAATATATTTGAAAGATTTTATTCTTATGAAGCTGCGAATGTATTCATAATGTAGTAACTTCAATTGATGGTCATCCAATTTAAAGACGATAATGTGTGAATTAAAAACTATGTGACATTTACAATTTTGCCTTAAAATATGCAATAAAATCTCACATGCATTTTTTCATATATTTTATGAAGAAAAATATACCTAGATGAGTCATTCAAAATTACTCTTCTTCTAGATTTCTAATTTGATATATGTATGTATAGAATATATGTATATGTATACTATGTTAAATGCACGAACATGGTGTTTTATTCCAGTTAAAATGCATTGATTTTGATTGAAAAAATAACTTTATTCGTTGTTATGATTATATTAAAATTTAGCAAAATACAGTTTAATATTATTTATAAAATATTGATGAAGTATTATTTAACAACTACAATACATAAGACTTCTTATAGCAATTAAATAATAAATCGATTATAATATGTATGTTTTTTACACACATGCAAATGCAAATATACCTTATATTGTGTTATACATCTAATAAAAACTATGTATTTTACTTACTTTCAGAATTCTACACGCGCGCGCGCACACGCACGCACGCGTACACCCCTTTTTCTTCTACCTTTATCATGATCTATTAATTACAAGCGTTATAAAAATGTAACAAAAGTTTGAATTGTTTCGTAGAAAAATTTTAAATCCGAAGCATGATATATGTATAACATAATAAGTTACTTGAATGACTTGAAATATTATAATATTAAGATATAGAGATTCTAAATACAGTTTAGTGTATCGTATTACCTAATTAAAAAGTATACAAAGTATGTAGCAAAAATTACCCAATGGCTAGCAAATCCAAGTTGAGACCATTTTTCAATAGTATGCATGTAACTATACCCTGTTTCTTGTAATTCGGATGTATCAAACATAAGACCTAAATATGCTAAATGGAAAACCGATAGCCCAGAAAACATAAAGTTTGTTAGAAAGACCCACCAGGAATTCTGACTGTTACAGGTATGTGTACATTTACTTTTAGCACATTGCTTGGACGCTATGCACGCGTCAAAAATATTTGCAAGCATAGATCTTAGCTGGAATTCTACATACGTGTAAAATCCAAGACTAAGTAAAACCGCTGCCAATTGGAAATTTAATCCGTGTAGAAGAGCGCTTGTTAAATACGTCACGGTTACAGCTCCGAACTTTCCTAAGTATCTAATACTGGGACGAAATATATCTAAAAATTAATATCAACAGTTTATTATTCGAAATCTGTTAAATTGTATGGACAAAAATGTGTAAGTGTGCTTCAAGAACATCAGATACGATTACATACATGTCTTCAACCAGAAATGCATGGGTACATTCCAACAAATAACTACTTGTACGAGCGACCGTGGGAATTCTACTTTCAATGGTTTTACCAGAGTAGCTAGAGAATATGGAAATCCTCCTATTAATAATACTGTGGATGCTACGTACGAAATAAAGTAATGAGACGTTCGAAAAGACAGGGCGTCTCTATAAGCTAATAGCCACCTGAAATAATAATAAATTTGGCATCCATTATAGTTTGAAATACAAAAGATTTCTCTGTCTCGTTGTTTCTACTTACTTCCAAGAGCTGTCCGTTACTATCCATTGGGTCCAACAGTTTGACATAGTTAAAAACAAAAAGGATAAAAACATAAATTGAGCCGCATACAACATCCACCATTTATCCTACAATTAAAAAACGTGTTATGCATTGTTATGTATTCTCACAGATTATAAAAGAGTTTATGAAAGAGAAATCTGTTCCTCTAGAAGAAAAAAAATATTCAATACCTGATGATGCATGTGCCTTATCGAAACATAATCCTTGAATGATATCCATGGACCGAATACACATGTGACACCGCAGAAAGTGTATCCCATGTAACTATAAATATCGGGTAAATCGTTTGAATTAATTTTGTCTACTGCTATGCTAATAGTTTTCATTGCCATGGTCATTACAACACTACGTATTTTATGCCAAACTATCGGAGGCATAGAAAATTCGCTGGAAATTGAAAATACAAATACAATTAAGCTGCTTTTATTTTTTCAAGGAGAGTTATTTATGCGGTTTGTTGACTTACCAATATACAATAATGAAAAGGGGTGGTAGGAATATTCCTAAACTTTTACAGTATTTGTTAGGTACACGTAAGGTGATGTATGAAAATATACTAAGTACTAATAATATATATAAACATTCTGTTACATAGTGATAAATGTTGTACATGCCAATCAACACTGACAATACATGAAAAGTTTCATGCGTTATGTATTCTGCAACAATGAAAAGAAGAGTTGAAAAATAATTTCATCTTATATTTCGTTTATACGATTACATACTGTATAGAAAATTGTATCTTACGAGAACGGGCACATAATCGAAATAAAATCATGGAAATGAATAAAGGTAATATATATGATGCTGTATCGTAAACAGTGGGACCAAGACAATATTGGTATAGTTCCAGCAGTGTTTCCTTTTCGGTATTTTCCTCGTATTCGTATTCATAATCTGTATCTTGTAGATAGTCGTGTTCAATAAAATCACCCTCGTCGTCGTAAAAAATTGGAGTTTCTACATCGTCCATTATACGTATATAACGTAGTAGAAATTAAATAACCGGCTTGTCAACGGCATGTAAATAGCATGGTAATTAAATGTTGCCACTTGCGATTATTTCGACATTTGTGTACAATCTTTTCCTTAAATTATTTATTAGATCCGTGGAATTCATGATGTTGTATCTGGAAAATTGTTTCTACACGAATCATACGTTATCATTGCAGTGAAACTAAATTTTACCGGACACTCTTTCTATACCTCTTTCGAAAATAACCTAACCTAACCTAATAAACAAGTGTAAACAGCTGACACATACATATGTATGCGTGTGTTGCGTTACGTGCGCGTATATGCGTGACATGCCGCAAGTACTTAGGCACATCTATGGCGCGCATGACCCCATCAAATGAAATGTGTTCTTGTTATTATTCTCGAGTTACAACTAAATACCAATGTGTATAACAATGAAAAAGAGTATAAATACTATATGTATGTAATCTTTATTTTTCGAGTAAAAATGAAATGCATCGCGATGCGGAACTTATAAATTATTTATGTACATAAGGTCGTTAAAAAGTATCGATTACATTCTTAAGTTGATAAGCCTATCCATAGTACCTGCTCGTGTAACATCTTCTTTTGAAACACCTTTTTCAAAGTTTTCAATACCTCAAATGACAATAAGTAGTAGAATTTGTCCTGAACTTTGTGGTGGTATGATTTATTCGTTACTTGGTCGTATCCGACTTATACAGCTTCATCTTAAAACTGTACATATTGTTTCATTTCAACTCTATTGTAATACGTGCATAACACGATTTGCATACATATCTCTATATGTGTATAAACCAAGGTATACAGAGTCTGAAGCGTGTTATGTGTCGTTACACATCAGGATGCCTGTACAGTAATCAATGTACTGTAACTAATAAGGTCGTGATAATATAACTTCAAGCTTCTGAAGCAGGTACAGGATTAGGTTCAGGTAACAACCCTAAAGTTTGCAAACAAATCTGTGCTGCTTCTGCCTTTGCTTGTTTTTTATTAGGACTTGCTACGCTCGGTTTATATTCAATTCCGTTTACTTTAACCTGAAAGATAATATTAAACATAAATGATGTGCATGCAGACATTTTATGATGTAAAAGCAAAAACATAAACCAAGCTATGAACTGTTATACTTTAAAAAGAAAATTTTTTCTGTGATCTGGTCCACATTCGAAACACAGTTCATATACTGGAGCACCAAGTTTTCGTTTCGAACAATATTCGCCTAAAAGCGATACTGGATGTTTCCCTGGAATATATATGGTATATTCGTTAGCGTATAATAATTCGTTAGTATAATATATGTACATAGATGAATAACATTACAATGGGCAAAAAAAGTTTCATCTCTATTCTATGCATACCTTCCAATGTTTTAATGGCGGGTACCAACGGTTTCGTAGTTTTTCCTATTTTTTGGCCAATGTCTTGTTCCGAGACAAGCCCCCTTTTATCCAATTTGACTTCAAGCTGCAACGGCTCAAGAGTGCCTTCTTTATTTTTTCCCAAACCCTCCCCTGGTCGCCAACCCATCTTCTGCAGTAAAGCCATACCCATCCCACCCGAAACAGGTTGTGCCGATACTAATTGATCCTAAATAGGTATTTAGATTAGGACAACGAATGTTGCGGAATCGATCAAATTAATATAGAAAAATGACAGCAATACGTAACAAAAAGTAGTAAAATAATAATCTTTGCCCAATCATGATATTACAATGTAGTAATAATAATCGACTGTATAAAACTCTAATACTATCTAGGTGAGGATACTTACCAAATAAATTATAAATTTGTCATCACGCCGCTGAAGTTGTTTCTTCTCTGATGTAGCTACGTGCCTGTAACAAACCCTCAGGTGGATGCAGACTAATGCTAAATATCCCAGCTTTATGACAGAAAGATTCAGTAACACCCGATGAAGTCCTATGATAGGAAGCTGATGATAATTAGCAATAATCTCACAAGAGCACATTATCGAAAATTACTTTGTATAATGAATAATTACTGTGTTTCAGCTTTGTGCTGAAAACTCACAGTGTTATATCTTTCTACAATTGTACAATATATTTCGTGAATTACAAGTTGCAACTATTTATAGTATAGAAAGTAACTGATATTTAAAATAACGGTGCTCTTGTGTCCTTGCAGGCACAGAATCTACCTCTATCCAAGAAATAGTCTGTGCCTACGTTACAGTTTCTATCGGATCAACTGCAAGTTGATCTTAATGGAAACTGTACCTGAAAACTTGTTACAGGCATATCAGTATCGGTCAATGTATTGTTAAGAAAGATAACAAAGAAAAACAGAAACAGAGAAAGAAAAGACGATAAAACTAAAATTGTGATGTATACGAAACACGTGTGTCAACCTGTAAATATGTACATACGTAGATCTACATTTCAGATGTAATTTTGCGATCTGACATGTAAATATCTTGTTAGATCAAGATCAAAACTTTCAGTGATAAAACAAAATATGGAGTGACAAACGATGAAACATGATTAAACTGCAAATAATACTGTTACCTTACGAGCCCAGGCTTGGTAACCTGATGTAAGTTCTGCGGGAGAGAGCACTTTGGCTCCAGTACTGCCTGTAAATTGGCCTGGCATTTGTTTACTTTCAGCCCATGTTCTCATCTGTAATACAATAAATCTACGTGTAAGGTCTACCTACGTCTACCTATGCGCGCGCACTATTGACGTTACACTTTATATGTATGTATATATCAGATCATATATTACCTCATTTTGTGCACGATACATTTCATTTTGAGCACATATGTCATTTGGATTTTCCCGTAATTTTCTCATTGCCGCTAACCTTTGAGACACTATTGAACCGATATCTATTGGCTGTAAATATAATGCTTATCGTAATAATAATAATAATAACCATAATAATATGTTAAAATATATTTTCCAAAATTGTTCTTTCCATGCCATACTTCTGTAGGGACTGGTTGAGAAAAAACTGTTGACTGGACTGGATGTACTGGTGGCGTGGGTATGGGCATTACAGCTGGAGGTTTACTTGGAACAGTGGCTGGTACAAATTGTTTCTTCGGTTCCGGTTTTTTCGAAGTAATCGGTACCCATTCATTTTCTACAAAACGTAAAATTGTGTATACATATACACATATATATATATATTTTTACCTGTAACGGAAATTTTACCAGTTTTTCTGTGATGTTGTCCACTCGATACAGGAAATTGTAAACGTAACTGATTTGACGACTCTACCGTTTTCTCTTGAAACGTTTTCGTTGGTAACTGCTTTGCATCCTGAAGTAACGAAACGAAAATAAGTACATTAAAATAGTAAATAAATACTTACATGCCAGTAATAAAGAAAAGATGCATAGAATATTTCAAATTATTTATACCCGAATATTCATAATAATAGAATTGGGTCGTCCCTTAAGCAGGAAAGGATGGTGAAAACCTTTCTCTGTATCGCTGCCATCCTCTTCCGAAGAAATGCTAGAAAGTTCACCTAATGCTTCAGATTTTGATAATGATTTGCAAAAATCTAAAATAAAAAAGCCCATGTTTTGTCGAGAACTGTTACAAAAGTTTCTATTATGTTCCTACCGAAATACAGAAGTAATTTACCTGTGAGTTCGTCTACTGTTTTTCCACCAGCTTGTATCGCCGCGATAGCCTTATCCTGTTGCGCTAATGGTAATGTTCCTTGTTTAATCATGTTTATTGCATTTCTCCTTGCGATCTCTAATAATTTCTTCTTGTCGATTTCTATCCTCTCCCTTGAAAATGTATAAATATACGTAAATATGTATGTACACGTATTAACATATAAAATACATATTGCTGTCTCATATGTTTCTATTTCTATTTCTGTTATATATTTCTGCGAAAATAAAAATATGGTACTCCTAACTACTAACTTTCGTTCTCTGCTCCTACTTCTTCCTCGCGAGTATTTATCTCTGCTTCTTTCATCGCTACGGCTTCTGTGCTTTCGTTTTTCTCTAGCTTTAATAGACTCTCGTCTGTCGTTACTTCGACTTTTTGCACGTCTGTCTCTGCTTTTGTCTCTTCGTTTATCTCTTCCTCTGCTTCTACTTCTATGGAAACTTGTGCGTGATCGAGACTCGGACCGTCTCTTCTCGTGCGAGCGAGAACTGTGACTACGTTTACTCTCTTTATTTATTGTTGTTTTATGATTGTAACTGTACTCCTTCTCTTTATATTCGCTATCCATGTACAACTTTGACTTTTCTATATCGTCCGATCTTTTATCCATATTCTCGAGTCTTTTCTTTTCTTTTTCCCTCAAAATCAATCTTAAGTCATTCCTCGCAGTTATCCCTGCTTTTGCTGAATTTAACAATCTATCCTCGATCTTTTCTAAACTGGGACTTAACGTTGGTGACCTTATCGAATTACTTCGTACCGGACTGGGACTTAAAGTTGGAGTTCTATTGTCTGTACTACTATCGGATAGTTCTCCGTCTTCCATTCGTGCTGCTTTTTCCTTTACTTTATTTTCTATCTCCTTTACTGTATCATTATAAACTGTGCTATTCTTTAGATCTTTAATTAAGATTCTTCCTTGCATCGATTGTTTCGGCTTCTCTGTAGATAAAAAAGACACGATACAATAACAATGTCTGCCAATGTCTTTTTAATGGTTGCCAATGTTACCTCTTTTAATAAAGAAATATCAAGGATTCGTTAAACTATACGAACCAAGCATTTTAGGTATCAGCTGCTCCTCTGTTTCTTCCTGAATTTTCCTTGAAATTGGTGGGAGTTTAGGACTTCCAGGACTGTTCTCGCAAGCATTTACCACTTCGGATTCCTTTTTAATCGTTACCATTTCCTCGATATTTGTACCAGCAACCAGACCCTTTTTCACTATCTCTGATCCATTGTCGTTGTAATGACCTTTTCCTTTTGCATTGTTACAGGAACTGCCAAGTTTGGATACCTTAGCTTTGGGCTCGTCAGAATCCGACGATTTACTCGAATTATTTTCATGTTTCCGTTTTGTTTTCTTTTTATGCTTCCTCTTCTTTTTTATACCTATTCGTTGAGAAGGTACTATTATATCTGACTGTTTAATGAAAAGAACATTCACAAAAAGCTATTGACAACAGAAGGTGATCCTAATGAATTCTAATTGTCTAGTATATAATAAAGAATAATAAGCATCTATATGGTAAAATATATGAAGGATAGCTGCCTTTTATTTACATTCAAATTAAATAAAAATAAATTTACAATTGATGATAGCTTACTATTGTTTTCTGGATCGCTATTACTGTCGGAAGAATTGTATTTCGACTTTTTCTTATGTTTTTTATCCTTGTGCTTGTGTTTCTTTTTCGCCTTCTTCTTTTTAACCTGCGATTTCTTTGGCTTTTCAACTTTGATGTTGGCATTTGGAACTTGTTGATCAGTGTTCTCTGACGATACTACTTCTTCTTCAGCATCAAACGTACTAAATAACTCGGTTAGTATTTCATTTGATGATTTCTCTGGAACTCCAGGTTCCGGCTTAATTTTAATTCTATCCACACCGACAGCGGTAATTAAATTTGCAATATCGAATAAGTCTCCCATTATTAGTGCTCGTTCATTTTAATAAATAATCATGAACCCCTCCAGTCACGACCCAGCTTTTGTTGACATAAAATGTTCACACTACTCGCATTCGATCGTGTTGTTATATGTTATATGATCGTGGTCGTATTCAGTCGTATTGAACCAACAGTCATCGCTAATACCATTGAAATTCACCATTGTAGTATTGTCACGTTCACGTATTTATGTATTGTATTCGACATCAGCGACATCTTCGTTACTAAAATACGTGAAGAAATTTCAAAATTCAATGTAGTCAAATGTAGTTGACCAACTGTTTGACGTAGATACTTATGGCAACATTTTTAACTACGATTAGAAATTTGCATAGTGTGTGTGTACATTATGCTTATTCACATGATACTTGGAGTAGAGCAAATATGCACTTGTATACTTATATAAGTATATGTGGATCTAAAATTTTCATAAACTTTTTCAACTAGAAAATATGTTTCTCGATTAGGAGAACTAATAAATATATGCATAGCTCAATCAAATCGATCGCATCAGAAAATTTAAATAGATTGGAATTATACGTTATATTCTATTTTAAAGGGTTATATATTTAAGTACGACGACGAAGAAATATATGTATTACCTTTTTTTATTGTATGCCATTATCACAAAAAATGATACCCCAATTGTTTATATGCCATTGTATATTCTATCAAGGATTTGCAACATGTTATTATAGTATGATTGTGATAAATTATGAATGATGTACACGCACATGAACATAATACAATGTATACAGATATATTAATTCATATATAGTTTTCTAAGTTTGTATTAAGAATAAATCGAATGATGATAGAATAATGAATATATACTGTTATAATTAAAATGTACACGAAATTAGATGTGAAATGAAAGGTAGTAGTGAATAATGAAAATATGTTAATGATTCTGAGTGTAACATAAGATAGAGTATATGAAAGTCGACAATTCTATATGATTCCTACACGATGTTGTGCTTCATCAGTTAAACGAGTACATATTAGAATGAATCGTAACACGTATTAAAAATCTTAAAAGTATCGATAAGAACTTTGTACTCGTCGTTTGCATATGTAGTTACGTTACGATCTTAAATGAAGAAGCAATTAATTATTTTCATCGCGGGAACTAATGTTCGGGTGCAATGTGAATATATCCACTAAACCGGCTTCTTTTACTTAAACTTTGAGTTTAAAAACAGTAAAATTTCGCCATGTGGAACTTTATATTCTGCCTCTATGATTTGAACAATTTTAACAGACAAATGAACGCAATGTTTGAATCATTTACAAATATATAGTAACTAATATATATATATAGCGGAAAGGCAAAATTGTAATGAACTACATCCTACTTTATTAGCTACTAAACCCTTGAACCCTACAACAAATAATTCTCATACATCGTATGTTATATTATATATGATAAATATCTATCAGTCACAATATATGTTGAATGTGAATTTTCTTGTTATGTATGTTTGTGTGTATGTATGTATGTATGTATGTATGTATGTCAGGGATCTGCGGGTTCTCGACATTTCGGGTTCGGTTCGGATCAGACCGGACGAGATCGAGCGGGCTCTCAAAAGTATTGAAACTCGTCGGGATCTCGGAAGTATACTTATCCGATTGCTTACCTACGAACGTATCGAGATCCCAAAACGATCTGACTGAAAACTAATCAGAGAGATTGAGTCTTAATTATACGATAGAACTAAAATGCAGAACCGAAAAATTATAGTTATAAAACCATAACCATAACCGATATAAGCCAGAATTGATATCCTCATAACAGTTACAACATTATTTTGGTTCTGAAAATAACGGTTTCAATCATAACCGATTGACAAATAACAGTTTGAAACAGTTATTTTCAGTACCTTTTCAGTCTCTGTAATGTATACTTTCAACCATCGCACTTTACATAAAATGAATACACAGATTACATGGACTAAGGATCAAAGATACAAATATAAGTACAAATTATATTTACAAACGAAGAAAATTAGTCTTTACATCACAAGATTCATTCTTAATAAATCTGTTGAAAATTTGAATAGTTCTTAAAAAATTTAGTATAACGTAGACTATATTACGCTTCACACTTGTTGTTATATATATAAATAGGATAGTTCGGGATCCCGATATGTTCGTAAGTATAAGTATGTAGTCGGATAGTTTCGAAATCACGAGAAAACTTAGGCAGCCGGATATATATACATACATACTTTCGGGATTCCGATACGTATCATAATCATACTTTCGGTAGTCGGCCCTATCTCTTCCGATCTCTTCTGACCCGATCCGAGATTCGTACATCCCTGATATATGATATATTACATACATAAGAAAATGTATATACATGCATACACACGCGGACCTGCCAATTAAATGTAAAATGATTAAATAAAAACTTAAAAATTCTAAGCGACTCCATGTATTGTTTGCGGAAATGATCTAACAGAAAAATAGAACATATCGTTTCAGTTTCCTTTCAAACCTGTGAAATAAAGTAGAAATTGGGTTCATTCGAGCAACATTTGATTTTGGATGATTAGCACTGTACAAGTAAAATTCAAAAGATGAAAATCAATTATTAATGTATTCCATTGTTCATTGATGACGTACTATTACAATATTGTTAATCATAGCCAAAAGCAGGTGGCTAGAAGAATTCCAGCATTACTTGTTAATTGAATGTAAATGCCTATTGTGTCTGTTAATTTGTTATTTAGTAAAACGAATAACATTTCCCTGTTTCATAATCACATTGTATACACAATATATACATCAGTTTCTTCGGTAATATTACCAATTTCCTTAACTCGCAAAAGCGCTAAAATTTTCCATTGTGTGGAATATATGAACATTACGAACCCTAGATTAGTTAAGTCGAATAATTTTATGTGTACATATCTGTATGTAGTTTGCGATTCGAATATTCACAATTATACGTCTGCTTAAATATTCTCGGATTCGTTATACACGTTACAAAGTGCTGCTCTCACGCTTCACGCTTATCTACCTTGTAGCAATAGCAAAATAGATACAAATAAAAAAGTGGACCGATAATGGTACCATCATATGTATTGGACGAAACTAAACTAGGGTAATGAAGTGGACATTAATTTTATTAGTATTGTAATAAAATTAAAATTGAATATTCTTTCCATTAGATTTCTATAACTTATAGCTGTAAATCTCTACGCGTTTCCGTCATCGTTACATACTAATGACTAGACTTCATGTTTTGTTGCTATTTGTACTTTTTTGTGTAAAGCACATTTTCTCTGTTGCCTTCCTGATTAGTCCAATCATGTGGACAACAAAAATTTATGAATATGCAAATAGCAACATTCAGTTGCAGGTACAGCTTGTTACGTTTCAGACAAAACTATTCTGAAAACTTGATTACGGAGTCCAGTATCGGCAAGTATCTTACCACTCCTCTACTCATGATATGTTGTGCATTTGTAAGAATACTTAAATATATATATATCGTTTGTTCTAATACTGATTGCGCATGGACAAATTTTAGGCCACGAAGAGAAATTACGTTCGAATAAATTTTTCTTATTCTTTCGTGTGCCAACGATTTAATCCTTGTGTAGTCAACCACGTTCACTGTTGTTGGACAACCGGGGTACCCGGTTGGCTACACAAGGGTTAAACATACAGAACCTTGAAACATTGGTGGAATTCTTATAGCTTGTACCCGCAGACTGGTATGCTACATGAGTCATGTCATTTAATGCAGTTTGCGATTGATTATCGCTACCAGTCGTGGATGATCGAGTATAAAATACTGTAGGAGTGAAAATATTATAAGAATGTTATAGTTTCAAAACTACTCTCTCTCTCTCTCTTTTAAAGGTACCGCGCGCGCCGGCATGTGTGTGTGCGCACGCGCGCGCGCGCGTGTGTGAGGAGGGAGAGTGTGAAGTTTGTGTAAAGATCGACGAGAAAATATCGAGGTTGATTAGATTGATTCAAGTGAGAATCAGATGAGCAAACCGCGACGGTACTGCGTGACGTGAGAAAGAGTGATAAACATTGACATTTGTAATTGTGAAACGTTTGAAATTAAATTATTTAAAAATTCTACAATACTATAACAGAAATCATATGTATAATGTAATCATTTTCTATCACAAACTATGGAATACTATGAGATGAAAGCTCGCACGGTCATGGTAACAGGCTCTCTGCACACTGCGCAAGTTGTCATGCCAGGAGCACACTTAACACAAGCTACCATATGTCCACATGGTAAAAATACTACTCCTAATTCTCCGTTGTAACAAATTTTGCACATCCTCGCATCATCTATGGGCTTATTGTTTTGCGTTTTCGCATTCGATAGATCTTCTATGCTTCCTTTTACGGATCCTGTGACAGATCCGATGCTATCTATGCCACTATCCGCGGAACAGGATTGAGAACTTGGACCAGGATTACTTCCCGCATCTTCCTTCATTTCTACACTCGTCGATACAGGTTGAACCTTCTTAATGAAACTTGGTAGATTCATCTGCATTGTTTCCTGGAATACAATAATATAAGAACGACGATCTATGTACAGAGAAAATCGAAAATTTAACATTTTTCCACGTACCTCTTTGGTTGGTGGTGATATGTGTTGACCTGTTACTTTATTAACATAGTCTTGTCCTTTAACCATCAGCAAATAATAACATTTCGAGAACCATTTTGCGTGTTGTTCCCAGGGCTCATCTCCTACTTCCCAATCTTTCAAACCACCGCCGCAATAATAGCACAGAGTTTGATCACCTTTACCAGTGTAATAAAAACCAGCATCTGCTAATTGTTCTTTTGTTTGTGCCATAATTTTTGGCCATGTTTCGAACGTCCGTAGTCTAGCATCGTAACTGGCATATTCGGAATGTACTGGTCCTTTAGGTCTTCCTACACCTAAACAACTTAGTTTCGCTGTACTTGGTAATTGTAATTCAGACGTTAAATTATGATTGTCTGGACCAGAAGTAGGTCTATACTCTACTCCGTAAGGGCCACATACGTCTCTACTCCTTGGCCTTGGTGGTAAAACTGTGTTAGGATCTACTCCGATTGGGACATTGCCACAATTAATTTTTCGTATAAATCTGCATCTTGCCGACCAACGTTGATGATCAACCATCGGATTATCACCTTCAACCCATTGACATATTTCCACGTAACATTCAAAGCATCTTACTTTATCGCCTTCACCTGTGTAATAAAATCCAGCAGCCGCAAGTCTTTTTGGTTCTATGATATACGGCACAGGCCAATTTTCAAAACTCTGTAGTCTGGCTTGTTCGAAATGATAATCAATGTTATCTACTTCGTCGTTTAACGGGTGAGTTATAGGTGTTGATGGTGTTAACTGTGAATTTGCTGAAGACTTGATACTCGAATCACTTCCTAACTCTCTACGATGTTCAACAATACCAGTCATCGTGCTTAAGCGTACTTAGAAGTAATGGTTTTGTAAAGGTATCCTTGTGTATTTCAAAACCTGTCAAAAATATTGAATTTAATGTATGGAATGATCCATCATTGTAGTTGCTTATAATTGTATCGTTTATAATAGTTTCAATTTTTTTCGAATTATACTCTCAATAGTTATTTATATGATGCTTGAGAATACATATTTTTTTGCAAAATTTAATCTCTCATAACGAAACTGCCTGACATATGGCACTAGCACCTAAATGCATATATGACGTAGCACGTAATGTCGACGGACGCACGATTGTGTTGCACATTTATGGAAAATTACTTTTGTGCACACAGGGAACAGGAGAAAATGGAATAGACAAAATTAGAGAAAGAAAAGAGAGAGAGAGAGAGAGAGAGAGAGAGAGAGAGAGAGAGAGAGAGCTATTTTAGTAAGTGGGAGTTGCTAGGCTGGTCGCGATGCCGTTATGATTCGTGAATGACGGAGTATCGTAGGCTTTTCTCACACAGCTTCGTAACATCGAAATAACGCAACCTACATATCACACACAACAAGAACTTCCCAGAACGGGCTTGGGCTCTCGTCTCCTACGATTAGTTCTCAGAGATACACATAGCCGCGCACACAAGGACAGCTGCAATACAGAGTCGATGTTTACCACCCCGTGCGACGTTGCCGCTTGTATGGCCCGTATTTTAACTTCTCTTGTTGCATTACACCAGTGCGAGCTCATGGGAATGAAATGTATCGACAAGGGCGTAGCAACTACTTCTCGTTCTTTTGTCAAGTTATAATATTTCATTAAACATTCTAGACGTTGTATTTTCTCTATTTTCAAATTATTGCTGTGACACTGATCGAATGCTTTCTTTTTTTTATTGAATTCACGAACAAATTTGACATAAATACTTGTATAATATGTGTATTTTGACATAAATACTTGTATAATATAAATTATATTTTATTTGTTGTATTGTTCGAGGTATCAATACATACTTACGCCAATTTGTATTAAGAATGTGGTATACTATCAAGAAAATACAGTTTACATGGGGCACTAAACCGGTTTGCTACGGCTCTGAGCTGGAAATCTACAGCGAATTCCTTTCTTCCCCCTTCCGGAACACACACTGTTGCAATAGCTGTTCGTGTGAAATGAAGCTACAAATTAATCATACTCACAAATCCTGGAATTAGTGAGAATGAGATACTACGCGATAAGGAAAAGAGTGGATGAATGATCGCTTTTCAAATACAGTTTAAAAATAACGTTTTCAACGATGAATCTATTTAAAAACGTTTTCTATGCAATATTGCACGTTCATTTGAGCAATCGTATATGATTAATCTGCATTTTGCAGATAGTAACATCCGTCTTTGTATGAGAATATAATATTTATTTGTGCATCGAGTCATATGAAAATGAACAAAACTGTGAACGTGAAACGCCTATAATGGAACGAAATCTTTTATTTTCCCCTGAACTTTCACATCTGTTTAATTCTGAAACATCTGGCAACGTCGTGACGGGGAGCAACAAGGCAAGCACAGAACGGAAGTTGGATACGAGCAGCAGAAATCCAAACTGGTCAATTGTTTGTATAAGGAGGAAAACTTGAATTTGCTAGTATGATTAGTTTTTATCTTTGAACAGTTAAATTTTTACATTACATTCTACTTAAGAGACAGCCAAAAGGTTACATGTTTTCGTAAACATTTTTAAACTTGTGGAAAATACTTTGTCGTTCGTAATTAACACGAAATTACTTCATATTTAATATTATTCTCGAACCGATATGACTTCCCACCGGTGCTCTTTTTGTATAGAAATGATGTACGTGTAATCATAAGTGACATACCAATTTCAAGATTAACAGGAAAGGCTTGGTAAACACACATGCACTTTGTTCTTGCTTCGCTCCTTGTGATCAGGTGATTAATTCTTGCGTTAATTGGCAGTTTCACGAGAGCACAGAAAGTAACTAGATTTTTTGTCGAGTACTACATTATTTTATTTCGTTGAAACGATATTATTGTAATCATTCGATAAAGAAAACTATTCGTTGACACTCTGTTAGACTTTCACTGATTCTTGATAGTTTTTGATGACAATAACAGCTAACAGCAATGGCTTCTACTTACTTCGCTGTGCTTCTTCGTCACAGCCAGTTACAGTCCCAGTTCCCAGTTCCCAGTCACAGTCCCCACTCGGGTTCGATCCGATCAAGGCATTTTACAGAGCAGCAACTACGTACCACGTACAGTAATGTCTTCTCTCTCCCTCTTTCTGTCTGTCTGTTCCCCTCCCTCTCCCTCTTTCTGTCTGTCTGTCTGTCCCCCTCCCTCTCCCTCTTTCGCTATCTCTCTTTTCAACTACGCGTGTAGTTCAATGCGTATATTTCACCGAAATTTTTATACTTTTCAAATTCTATACGGAAGTGCATATGTACGCTCCATCATAAAATCAATACATTTATTACTTTCGTGTAATTTTGAACTTGTGTATGTATATATGCATGCGTATTTGTGTGTACACACACACACACACACACGCACACATATACATGATTTTTCAATTGCTTTTGTATGTATTCGCAACATGGTTTAATGTCGAAGAGTTAACAAGAGAAAATGTAATATGGAATGATAGAAATTAAATCACATTTCTACGTCGTGGAATGTAAATAACATGTATGCAGCTGTTTATGCATATATATATGTACATACAATCGTCGATGCGTGGGATTCAACACGTAACCATGTTTCACATGAACGAAACTTTTCGTAATAAAATTGAATTGAAATTTCTTGACCTTATAATTCTATCTCGTTTCCTTCTTAATTACTTCAGTACATGCAATTGATTCTTAGAATGAATCTTGATTATTGTTTGTCAAATCATATGCAGTGTTTTAACAATGAGTCAGTTATTAAAATACGTACAGTGTCATTGCATTGTTTTGAGTACAAAGAATTTATTTAGTGGTAGAAAAAACCAATGGAAATGCAATTAGTCTTTACAGCAACAACACAAAAATATTCACAAAATTGAACAAGCATCAAAGAGAAGTTTGATTCTTTGTTATAGAATTGTTATACCTCAGATTAAGCAACATTATTGTTATAATCTAAATTTGCCCAGCTCATACTTACCTTCAGAAAATGCAAAGTTAACACCAGGCATTCTTCAAGCAACTAAGCTGCATTAAAAACTATCATGGTATTATAGCTTAAGGATGACACATAGTTTGAATTATCTCTCGTTTATCTTTGAGTGTACTGTACATTAAGTTTTAACACTCTTATAAATTGCGGAAATCATGCGTGTGTAAAACGAATATATATATATTTTTTTACACACGATAGATTCTGATTATTGCAGTATTGCTAAAGCATTGGATGATAATATTTTTTTTATATTACTCCTGACGTTTCGCGTTGTTATTATTAAATTTGCATGAACATATTTACAGAGTTGATAATTCCTTCATTAAATCAAATGTATAATTTATTATGTACAATTAGTTAATTAAAATATGTTACTTATGTATAATTTAAGTTGAAACATTGACATTAATATAACAATAAGTATCTGTACGATCAATTAAATTTCTTAAATAGGTAAATAGTGCTTTTTACATAAAATCTTTTATAATTGTAGTAAACAAAAAACATTCACATTTGTAATATAGTTTCACTTCACTAGTAAAAATAATTCAAAGAATGGTATACATTATTCTAGAACACTGTACAAGAAAATACTTTACAAGTATCATATACATTGATAGTTTAAATTATAGAATTAAAATAGATAGTCATAATTATTTAATGTTTTGAACTGTAATTTAGTTCACGATAAAAATGTACGAACTGTAGCATGAATTTCTTGTCGACACATTTGACAGTGAGTAAGGGACGGAGCACAGTGAATACAAGTTGCTAAGTGTCCGCATGGTAAAAATACAATAGCTACTTCTTGATCCATACAAATTTTACATAAACGAGCTTCCTTTAATGTCCTATTTTCTTCCTCCAAGGATGCTAAAATAAGTATAGTAATAGTGACCGCCATACTTGGATAAATACATAGAAACAGTAAACAACACTATGAACAAAGGTCGTAAAACTATCGCGCATAGGAACTTGAAAAAATCTAATCATTCTTGATATCATATCATGTTCTGATTGTTGTCACTTACCATTTTCTTTCACGTTTACATCCTCCTTCTTTTGAAAAGTGTCATTGTGTATGTCAGACAGTTTAGAATTCTCCTTTTTGTCTTGGGACTCAGAGATTACTTCATTGTTTTCCTCATTTACGGCTTGCCGATGATTGGTTGCCTCATTATCGTTGCAACTTTCTTTGTGGTTGTCGTCTCCTTGCTCCGATATTCGACGATTCAATCTGGCGATTAAAGTATGTCTGTGAGTCATAAAACCTATTAGTACTTATTATCCTATATTGTTAGAAGTAAGTTGGTTGTGGAGCTTTGTTATATTCATGTATGTACATGTATTGCGGATCACGCGAGGTATCGTTTCGAATACGAAAACTTTGCAGTGCAAACATTCCTGCAAAGTATCGAATATCTAGATTTACTACATAATTGACATACAATCGTTTCGACGACAAATCGTCTTCTATTTGGGGACAGGAATTCGTATGTACAGTTTCAATTTCTTCTGTTCCTATGACTTCTGGCATGGAGGACGAAGCTGCGCAAACTGGAATGGGAGATGTTTCTATTCGATTTGTACGTTCTTCTTCTGGTACACCCTCAAAAATCTGTAGAAATATGAAGTACAATTTATAATCTCTCTAGATATCTATTGTACCAATATAACCAAATATTACTTACCGATGGAAGTAACGGTGGTCTGTTATCGATGCATTCTTGAATGAATTTTCGTCCTCTTATAAGATTTACAAATTCGCATCTAGGAAACCATCTTGCGTGCTCTGTCCACACATCGTCGGTTACTTCCCAATCTCCTAAACCACCATCGCAATGAAAGCATCTGACGTGATCTCTGAATCCTATTATGATTATCATTATTTCGTATTTAAACGTGTTCAAAGCAAATACAAATATATAGGTGATTCATCCTGTATATATGTATATATATATTCGTGTCGAATGTAATATTTACCTGAGTAATAGAAGCCTGCTCTGGCCAATATTTCTGGAGTTTGTTTTAGATTTTCTGGCCAACCGTAGAAAGTACGTAATCTTTCTTCGTATGTTGCATGGTGCGGCTGTTTTGGAGCTGTATGCGTTTGAATCCCTAATTGGGTAAGACTCGACGTTGTACCAGGCATTAACTTTACATTGTTTAGATATAAGGTATCTATGGGACAAGAGGATTATAATGAAATAATTGTCATAGATCTACAAAACATTCTCTCTACAAATAAATAAATACCATC
Organism: Halictus rubicundus; assembly: GCF_050948215.1. NCBI lineage: Eukaryota > Metazoa > Arthropoda > Insecta > Hymenoptera > Halictidae > Halictus > Halictus rubicundus. Next base: position 9,701,062 of record NC_135164.1, on the reverse strand, counting down.
CATGTCTTGATGTAAATAGAAATCACACTTGGGAAAATGCATTCTGTGTTCTATGTCTGGATCGTCGCCAGATTTCCATGTATTCAAAACACCTTTACAATAAGCACACTGTACCTACAAATTGAAAAAACTAGTGTATAACATATATAATGTGTTAATACTTGATAATTTATCAGGTACATAGCAGCACTTAAAATATTCATTACCTCATCTTTGTGCAGAAGATAATAAAATCCAGCTTTGGCTAGCTTCTCGGGCGATACGATAGAAGGAATTGGCCAACTTTCAAAGGTTTTTAGCCTTTGAAAAAATGTGTTGAATTCTTCTGGTAGATCATCACGAAGATCTCTATCTCTACTATTGTTTTGTGACAGTAAGTTGGTGAACGTTGAAATTAATTCATAGTAAGCACTAGATCTTGGTACTAACGGTACGTTGAAAGTATGTGGTTCTTGCAGATTACAAGCGGATGGGATCTGGTTTTGAATAAAAAAGCAATCGGGTGCAGCTTCGCGATGACGAGTAATAGCTTGATCGCCATAATTCCAATCAGAGATTTCTATTCCACATAAAAAACATTTTACTTTCAGAGCTTGTCCGCTATAATAAAATCCTGCTCTTGCCAATCGTGTAGCATCGATAGGGGCATTCGCTGGCCACTGTTCAAATGTCTGTAGTCTATTTTCTTCGACGTTCATTTTCAAACTTTGTTTCTTTTATTTGATGGAAAAAATATTCTACATTATACTCGAAATGTACAATATTTTTATACTTTTTATGAAGTACATCACGCTCTAACGTTCTATGCAAACAGACCGAGATATTACTTGCTCGGCATGTAAGCACTGCGCGTTTGATTTGGTATGGTAAATCAAGTAAAAAGTAAAACTAAAGATTACTGTACTGTACTGTGTATATAGAGCGTAGTATGTAAATACGTACAACTATCAGTACCAGACTACTTACTAGCAGTTATTAAATACATACTGCTACACAGGTGTTTACGCTCATTTGCGCGCATTGTATTCGCTACGCGTGCGCGACATAAAGTAGCCGTCGGAAGTTGAGGGCGCTGCGACCTCCTCAAACTCCCTACTTCACAACCACTATCAATATACGCGGTAAAACAAAAGTACAGATTGTACTTCTGCTAATGAGCAGAAGAAGTGAGTAGGAAATGAGTGGCGAAATTCGCGAGGCCCGTTGTACAGTGGGAAGGGAGTGGGAGTTCCGGCAATTATGGCGACGATGCGCAGAGCGAACGAAAACTGGTACCTCGTCTGTGGTCCAACAGTTTTCTTTAGATAAATGTGATCCATGAGAAAAAGATGTAATCAATATCCAATATCAACCATGCTACGTGTTTCTGTCAGCTTGTTTCTCGCAAAATACCAATTACGTGTAATGCTATATCAACATTGTATAAATCTACGCGCGTGAAGTAGAGTACTAAATTGTAGAGTTATCGGTAACGTCGAGTATAACAGGAAAATGGTAATGGGGCTGTAGAATATAATGAGCGTATGATAGAAAAATACATTGGTTAATAGGTCTACTCTTATAGCTCGTCTGCGATCTCGACTATTGTTAAACAAATCTAGAAGAAAAACTATTCACGATCCCATTGAGCCAGCGAGTTCAGTATCACTTCCATCGGTAGATGGAGCCATCGTACCGTTGAGTCGCTCGTACGAACCGGGTAATCACCATTTTTCAATTAGACAACTAATCGAACGTACCGAAGCCTCGCAAACAATTTCCACGCTCGTTACAAACGACAATATAACGCAGGTAATATCCTAATTACAGGAAATACCAATATTTCAGCACGCTATCCAGCTGCAATCTCGTTTTTGCTAGCTATCGGTTCGCGAACCGCGGCAACCTCCTAACTGTAGTTTTCCCCGTAACATTAATCACAGAAGTTTTTACCGAGGATACGTAAATAGAATGTGTCGGCCGCGACAGATTCGCAACAGCGTTATTTCTCGCTTCATTACTCGCTAATTTGTAATTTCTGATGATTGCGTGGTCTTCGGGCATACAGCGAATCACGTACGGAGAAGTTGAACGTCATTCGGCACTGTAATTCGGTACATGTCGAATGAAACATTATCCTTTGTTATGTTTCAATTCGAGATCGATTCGCCATCGTTTACGATCGAACGATTTACGTCTCTCGAACGCACACTGCGGTGAGGACAGGCTCTCGATCGTTTCTCGAGATGATCGAGAAGCGACTGACTTTCCCGAAGACGTCGCGTTGATTTCCCGTCGCCACCTAAAAGAGAAAACATGGTTCTCGGCGTTACACGGTCATTCCACACGCGTCCACCTCTCGTTTCTGACAAATCCACGGGAACGAGCGCCCGAAAAAGGAACCGTAAAATTAGGTAGCATCGTTATCGAAATATCGAACGGGAGTAATGAAGACTCGTGGCGGATTGCGCGGAGGGGACCCCATGCAACTCCTGATGGCCCCGGTAGAGGCCAGTCGTGAATTTTACGGTGCCCGGTAAGTTTGTCTTGTTATACTACTTACAAATTTTGTATAGGACTTAAACACTCCGATTGTAATTTTTACGACAGGTTTGACAGTTACCACGTCAGATAGAGTGAACGTCAAGAAGGATTTGCGTCCCGCCAGTACACACAAAAGCTAGACAAAGTTAACCGAGTATGTTCCTGCATTCGATCGCACACAAAACCAACTTTCCGGGACGATAGCGTCGCCATTATCATTCGCGGAGAAATCAAAGGCAGCGGAATTCGCTCGGGACATGCAACAGCGTTCGCGTGCGAGCAGCCTGGTTGGTAGCGAAGACCGTTTGAAACGCGATACCGGTTCAACAGCAGCGTTGGGATCTCGATGTCGCGTCACCTGTATGATCGGTCGCTTTCTAAATCCAAAGATGACGAGATCGCGATGCGTCTTGGTTGATTCTGCGAGAGATAGAGGATCGCGACTTCCTTCCCGACAGCGGTGGAAACCGCAAACCGTCGACGGGGGAGTAATGGAGGATGGTTAAAAAGACGGCGATTAGTCAAGCGAAATCGTCCATCACGTCTGAACATACGAGGAACACATGCGGTCTAGCTTCTGCCGCACCTCTCGAAATAGAGGGAGAACCACGAGAGGAGGGAGAGGAGTAAAGGGAACGGAGAGAGAGAGAGAGAGAGAGAGAGAGAGAGAACCGAAAGTGCAGAGTTCTTTTCGACTAACCGCCTACTTAATTAAAACAACATTAAGCCGACCGGCTTACGCCGCTCTCCATCGAGCGTGCAGCGGACAGACGAACCGCGAAACACCAGAGAGAAAAGACGACGCGATGGAAGGAGGAACCGAAACGCGACGCACACGAGACGAGACGAGACGAGACGGTACGAGACGAGACGCGGGGAGAAGCTACGCGTCGTAGCTGTTAAATCTCGGCTGTAACTGTTGCCGGTTGCGCGGCTCCCGCGCCGCCTCATAAACTACGTTCCTTATTAAATTATGTGCGTTTGGACGTCCGCTCCTTGCCCGAGCGTTTGCGCTCCCTCCGCCTTGGGCCTGACCGTTTACCCTCCGCCGACGATCGGCAACCTCTCGGAATAGCTGGACCTGCTAATTTTGAACAATTCGCCGCGCGTTCTGCTTGGCCAGGTGCTACTTGCATCTCCAAATACCTAGAAATCGGCAATTCTAGACAGAAGCTGGACGCGTCTCTAATCCGAGTATAGGAGCAACTAGGCCACGCCTTTTTGGTGCAATTTACATACAACTAAACATGGTATTTTCATTGGCACAGGTCATTTCAGTGATCATGTTCGGATCGGCCTTTGAGGCAATTATGCTTCTCCCGAGCTCAACTAAGTCATCTTATCTTAGCAATCGCTGCGTCGTCGTCGTCGTCGTCGTCGTCGTCGTAGTTGTCTGGCCAACGTTTCAGATTTGGATCGACGTCCTGGGACATGGTCAAACGTGAACGATGGCCTCCGTTGTTTCGCCGGTATAATTACGGAATGAAGAACGTGGCTGGCACGAGGAGAGATCTATTTGAACAGGGCCCGTATGGATCCTCCTGGTCGTTTGTTCGCGCTCGCTTGACAGACTGAAATATGCCCGCGGAATCGGGAAAGTCTGTTCCCGGGGGAAAAAATCGGAGTTTATATCAACGTGACTATGGCAACTGGGCACATGGAGGTAATGGCCGTCAAGCGAGAAACAGCGGGTTGTCAGCGCACACGCCAACCAATTAAGTGCCGATGAACAAATCGCGAGAGCCTCCGCATCCGTCAGTATAGCGATGGCGACCTATCGCGGCATTAAATGGCGCGATTCGAACGCGACAGCCGCTTCCTTATCGGCAAAGAGCTTTTTTCCTGTCGCCAAGAAAACTCGCGACCGCGGCCTCTCATTACCATGTTCGCCGATTTCATATCCCAGACCAGGAAAATTTATTTTAGCCTAAGTTTCCGGAAATCCGCTTCGCACTGTAATTAACGCTTCTACTGTTCTCACCGTACGACTATCTTCGCGATTACAATCATTAGAACTTCTCTGTCCTCGATATAATTTCCTAGAAGAGCACGTCCACATTCGCTTCGTTGCTATTTGAATTGTGTCTCGGTAGGGTCATCGGTTCTCGAACGGTTAATTCAATTAAATTCGAGAAGATCGAGAGGCAAGTGCGAATTCGCGCGCGCGCTCGCTCGCTCGGACGCGGATTTAAGCCAAGAATAATTCGAAGTAGACACGCGCGGCGCATCCGAAGTGGAAACACGCGAGCACGCGCTAGCCAATTAAGTGCGATGCTGAATACGAAAGGGTGAGAAATGACCGTGACACTTAGCGGTCTTAAGTAGCAAGATTTAGAGTCGACAGGTGCCCCGATAGCATCCCTGGCGCGTACCCTCGCTTTTCCTCGACCCTGCGAAGGAAAAATACTCCTACGGACCTGGCAACCGACAGCTCCCGTATTAACACGTTCTAGATTTTCTTATATTGTCGTTTCAAACACTTACCTCTATTTGCATAAAGCAACGCCTAAAATAATCTCCACCGTGAGATGTTCAAGGAAGGGTTCGCGACGAGGAGTCAAAAAAGATCAAACGGAAATTCAAAGAAAATATTGTATTAGCCGTGGAGATAGAACGATAGATTGAGTAGATCCTGTTAATAATAAACTGTTAATAATAATCGCTTGACAACGCGCCAACTGTCGCGCGCCACGCTCGTTTAAGCAAATTGCCGTGAAACCTCGCGGCAAAACTCGGGAACGGCGCGCGAAATTTTCGCCGGTCCCAAACGAGACTCGTTAGCTATTAGAAGCCGTTTTTCAGAAGCGAGGCGACGCATCTGTGATTATAATGAACGGACCGTTTGCAATAAAAGCCGGCCGACGGGGGAACCGATAGAAAAACGCGTAGAGCGCTCGAAGGCCGAGGGTGGTTTCATATTTATAATAATATGTGGAATCGAGGGAGCTGGGAAACAATGGGGAGAAGAAACAAGGGGGAATGACCATCGGGGGTTGCGTTTCGTCGAGTTGTCGCGGGACTTCTCCGTCGTTGAAACGCGGCGCGAGACAGGTTTCATGAATAAAAGAGGACAATATTCATTTTGCAGTAACTTGTTGTGCCACGCATGGTATCGGCGCAGTGCTTCTCCTCGGGGTAATTTAAAACGATCGATCCCCGCGGACAGAGGACCCGAACGTGCAACGCTCGGCAAGCGCTAAGAAACATTGTTCTTACAATTAGAGAGTGCAGCCGTAACGATACGAGAAAACTGATTAAGGTGATTCATGTTCTCGCCACGCTGCCAAGAAATATTTCAATATTTCACATGTGCAATGTTTCCGCATATTGTAAGAACACGAACATTCGAGCGGGATCGTTGTTTTTTTTTTACTGGACGAGACGTTCGAGAGGTGTGGTTGTCGAGGAGATACGAAAATAAAAATTACGTATCGTCGCGGAGTGTATTTAGCGTATTGTTAAGGGGCTCACCGAAGCGTAGCTCCTTGAGGAACTCGTGGCGCGTTCGTTCTTGTCCGGAGACATAATGGCCGGCGTACTTTGTATCCGATAAGTCCCTAAAGAAACGAGTAATTGCCGTTCTTCGGGCTCCGTTGAATACGCGAAAATGATGGGAACCTTTCCGTGGGGACCCGGTCCCCATTGCGTTGCGATTCGTCCGCGCCATTGTCGACCGAACGGAATTAATCGTTCTCGGCCGGCAACGCGCCGCACACTTGAAACGGATCGAAATGACGGGCCGCACACGACGACTGTCCGAGGCTCGTTAATTTATGCGAAATGCTCCGTTCGAGGGAAACGCGAGCCTCTCCCGCTATCTACCCCAGACATCGACCACGCAAACAGATATTCGCGACGAGAAAACCCGTCTAATTGGCCGAGCATCTCCAACGCGAGCCCGTCAAGGAATGCGTGATTTTATCCAAGATTTATCAGAATTTACGGGATGAACCTTGCCCTCTTTAAACTGGACTTGGTCTTTTTACATCTTCGATTTTTCCTAGTCCTGTGAACGTGTGGTTGCTTCGAACGGAAATGTCACAGGATTTAGGATACGAATTGTTTCAACCTCCTTTGTCAGTGCACGTGCGTTGGCCAACCGCCATAGCAGAGTCGAAGGAAAATTCGAGTGTTTGCGGTCACGCGTCCCCGCCTTTTTTCGGGGCGTTTTAATAGAGAATGATCAGCTGCGTCTGTCAGGTGTTCCCGGCAAACCAGCCAGATATCAATTACCGGCCCTTATTTCCTCCAATGGATCGATAGCATAATTCCGGCGAACCCTTCTAATTCTAGACGCTTTCAATTTTGGTTTGGCTGTTAGCTGGTGTCGTAACTAATGGCGGCCGGTCCGAAATTTCACCCCGCTAAACATCGGTTCTAACTTGTTGCACTCGCACGTTTCTTTTTACGAATGCTCCTGCACAATGAGCTCGCATGACTGCTACCATCATAGTACAGCCGGACTCGTCCGCAAATTGCATAAAATCCATCGATTTATGACTCGTCTCAGGTCCCAAAATGGAGGACAACGATACGTATCTCAGATTTACAGTCGCGCGTTGAAACTCCGTGGGCCTTTCGCTAAATTTCAATGTTGCCATAAGCGTGGTCGTTACGCCGCCGATAGAAATTGCTTGCGGTAAAAATCAATCGAACCGACGCGTTCCCCGGTGTGTTCACCGACGGCGCATTCGTTTGCAATTGTTTAGCGTTTATCCACGGTTTCGTAGAAACCTACGACACGCTGGCACCGTCATTCTTCGTCGCGACGGGTACGGGAAGCGAGGCGGGTACGTGAATGGCGTATTACCCGCGAACGGTAGTGACACCTGAACAGTAATAATCGTATACAAACGGCAGTTCATTTTATAGTTTGTTGAGTCGTCCTGCGGTGCGGGTTTAACGCGGCCCGAGACGCGTCCATTATTTTTCTCGTTCATTCGTATGCGCATGTTTATTGGCCAGTAAAAAGATTGATGCGTGGACGTTCTTTCGGATGTCGCGCCCAGCCGCTTATGCCAACCGAACGAACTATACCGCGGAACGCGAGGACTCCGACAAAAGGAAATGAGACTAGAGGAGAAATATATTTGGTCGGGAAAGATGATACGCTTATTTCCTATACTTTTACTTTCTCTCTCTCTCTCTCTCTCTCTCTCAGGAAATTATACTGAATTTGCACTGCGTGTGCAACAATCTTAAGTGAGTGTACAAATTGCACTCGACTCGTTACACTTTGTTCGAATTATTTCCTTAGAAAAAGCCGTTTCTTCGTCGATCGCCGAGTTTAATGTTATTTAATGCACTCGGAAAGCAACAAGGTTTACGATCGTTTTTATTGGCGCGACCGGTGCTTTGACTATCTCGCACGTCGTCGGTGTAAACAGACACCGTATAGTTGTTCGATAATGTTCGGAACACGCGACAGTAAAAAAAGGCTGGAAACGAGATAAAGTGTTCGCATCGTCGATAATGAAATGGAATAATTGTTCACCTTGAGGGAACGTTGCGAAATCGCGAAATGGTGATTCGCGTTACCGTCACGCCGTTTACGACGACGTTGGGGGAAAGAAGAAAAACGGACGGATTAGAATTTCGGTTTTTCTAGGCGATCGCGGGCAAAACACGCCGCGCCGGAACAAAAAGTCATCCCGATGACGACGGAAACGACGACGAAGGGGCTTTTAAACACATTGTTAAAACTCTACTTAGTGCAACTTTTATGCATCCGCTCGGGGGACACGCCCCCGCTTCCTGGTACGCACACCAGGAGTTTCTACGGTGGGGCCACTAAACGGCGGGAATCGAATTTTATATGGAGATTGCCGTTGTTCCCGGGAACACTAAAGAGTTAAGGGCCTCTTAAAATGGCTGTCGTTTGTCCGTAAGAGAAGCAGCAGCCTCGCTTCTCTCGCTTTCTTTCTTTCTTTCTTTCTTTCTTTCTCCTTCTCCGTTTCTCGTTCGCAGCCTCCCTCGTTCCTTCTGTGTGCTGTGTCGGAGGGTAGCTGCTACTATTATTATTATTATTATTATTATTATTACAAAGAGGCGTCCGAGTGGCATAAATAAATCGTAAATCAAGCCGACGTCATAAACGTCGAAACGCTTCGAGACAGTTCGGACCCGTACGATCGCCGCACAATGGCGCCGCAATTTTGCAATTTGAACGCTTATAACACCTCAACCCTCGCCCTTGGCGTACGCCCACCGAGTACTCAGGTGCTGTACCACCATCAATGCAACACCATCCTGCGCGCACTCCCTTGCATTCTTTTTCCATCCTTTTTTTTCCCCGTAAAGCCTCGCCGCCGTCGTCGCTGCAACCGCGACTGCTCGCGAACAATCGATTTCGCGGATTTAAATGCACCACTGCCGTGAATCGCTTTTCCAGACGTTGCGCGACAAAGAAACATCGAATCAAAGTATTTCAGGTTCTTGTTCGCTAAGTCCTTGTTAATTAATCTCGTGGAACCGTAAAGATCGGAAAGAGGAGGAAAACCTTGTCTCCCTCCGGCCTCATTAATAATTCCCCTCGCGTAACGCGTAAACGACACCAAGATGGCGGTCGGGTCCGAGGACTGTACACTGTCTCGAACTTGTTGCCGAAGTGCTGCATCATTATTTATTAGACACAGCGTCGTGCAGGTAGCACCGCGCCGATTTCCTGCGTCCGTGAGGGCTCTGTCTTTTTATCATCGATCCTGCTAGCTCCTCCCTCCTTCCTCCGTTGTCTTCGCGACCTGCGAAACAAAAACGTTTAACGAACTCGTTCCGATCGAACGATTTCATCGCGGCGACTATAGTTTTTAGTCCTGTCCACTCCAGGCCGCCGACCGCAATTAGAGTAACTTGGAAACTTGTTTCGGACTGTGAGATTTGCTTAGAACACCGGCGAATTTATTGAACGATGGGTGTCGTTCATCAGTTTCTTGGGACTCTATGGTCTGTTCAAACATATTTACTGGGTTAGAGTTCCTCGGGTTCTTCGATCTCAGGTCGAATGGAACATTTTTATTTGCTGGAACAGGGATCGAAAAAGCGTCCCGTACCTTTCCCAGATACTTCGGGAAAGCGTCCGATACACGCATGACGTGAATTAATGCGATCGTCTGCCGTCCGATGCCATTTTTTACGAATTTCCCCAGGCGATGCTATTAGAGGATAAGCGTTTCCAAGCCGTATCTTTCCCTCGGACACGGCGAATGACGCAAAGCGATAAACAGGGACTAATTACGGGAAAGAGGGATAGAAAGAGAGAGAGGGAGAGGGAGAGAGAGAGAGAGAGAGAGAGAGAGAGAGAGAGAGCGAGAGAGAGGAAGGGAGCGAGAGAGAGCCAGGGTAGGTGGGTCGGTTGTCCAAGTTCGAAAATAAGAGCAGATCCGCTCGAGGGTGCAATTAATCACGCCGGAAAGAGAGGCTGCCTTCCGGGGTTTTATTAACCAATTACCCGAGACGCGGCGTATTTGATGCTCCGAATAAATAGCCGGCAAACAGCGACGGGAATTCATTAGCGGATCATTGGGCCACCGGTACCGACTTAATCATTCCCTTTTCGTACTTGAACCGTGGAACATTCCAATCGAGACCGAACTCCCGCCAGATCTTTTGAAATTCAACCGCAATTCGATCTTCGTCCGAGATCCCGACTTATTGCTCATTACCTAGTACGGTGATATATAGATCGCAGGAGGAAGATTGCGAGATTCGCAGGAGATCCATCATACCGATGAAGGGAAACGCAATTTTCGTTTAGTCGATTCATAACGAACAATTCCGTCTCCCATTTCTGATAGACTTTTTCTCTCGTGAGAAATCCCTTCGAAATTTTCTGAGAAGTCTCGATCCCAAACTGGTAAATCGAGATTCGGAACGAGCGGGCGCGCGTTTTGAGGTTTTTCGGGCGACTCGTCGCGATTCCACGAGAAGAGGAACGTTCTGCGGCCGGTATTGTTGCAGGAGGCAGCTGGGAAAAGAGAAGAAGACGTCAAAGAGGATGCGGCGACGATATACGTATAGAGAATAGGATATTGCAGTTTAGAGGATCGCGTTGGAGCTTGGTGTGCGGTTCAGTAACGCGTAGCGGCGCGGCGCGGCGGGCGTAGCGTGTGGCGTGCATACCACCGTGGTTGTATGTCTCGTCTGGTCGCTCTGCTCTCTCTCTGCTCTCTCTGTGCTCTCTCTCCCCCGCAGCCGACGGTCTCGCTCTATCGTTGGCGGAGGTACCAGCGGCGGCACCCTTTGATCTCCCTGGCCACGCCCCCTTTTTTCATTTTTTCACTCCTTAAAAGGCAGATGGACAAAGTGTATTGTAAAGTGGGCAGCGCGCCCGAGAAGACAGTCAGCGAAGAAGAAGAAGAAGAAGAAGAAGAAGAAGAAGAAGAAGAGGAGAAGGAGGCAGAAGAGGAGGAAAGAGAGGAAGGCAGATAGAAAGGTGGATATCTAGGGAAAGGTGGAAAAGGAGAGCGGAGTCGGGAGAGGAGAGGAAGAAGCTCGCGATAGAGACGAGAGACACGGCGATAAAAAGAGAAAGAGGACTCTACGCTGGAGGTGAGGCTGCTGGCTTCGTGTCCAGTTACAATTATTAAGGACTCATCTCCGGCTTGAGTCAAGCAAGCGAGGAAAGAGGGAGAGAGAGAAAGAGAGAGAGAGAGAGAGAGAGAGAGAGAGAAGAAGAAGAAGAGAAGAGACTGCCGGTCGGTAGAAGGAGGCAAGAATCGGGCGAATGCTTCGCTAATTATCCGATCCCCGCGTCTCGGGGCTAATGGGCCGAGCCGGAGAGAGGCCCGAGAGCCAACGAGCACGAGAAGGAGAGAGAGACCCACCGGTCACCGGCAATATCCAATTGATCATCCGACAAACCTCGCTGATGAACGAGGAACTTCCTATCCCATCGCAACCGTCCTCTCTCTGTAAAACCTGATCTTGCTCGCCGATACGCCGCCGATACTCGATTCGCGTTAAGTCACCGTAATACCCTTCTCGCCCTTCTCCTGTATTTTGTCCGCCATTACGGCTCGCGTTGTTGTTCAACGGGACAACAATCCGTCCGGCGTGCCAACACTTTATGGGACCAACGACTCGTGTTTGCGCACGTCAAGCCTACCCTTTCAATTTCACCTCTTAATCGCCGCGCAACGACACTCTGACCGATCGCTGCCCATTCTCCCTCTTTCGCGACGCCCCGCGAGCTGTCCGAGCTGTCTTCTTCGATCGGTACACGCTTTGGATGATCAGGGGTGAGGACCTTGTCGGCAACTCGGCTGATCTATCGACAACAGGGATACTGTATCGAGGATCGCTCGCACAGTGTTACCTATTAGGTCTACGCGATTTTAAAAGATGCTTTCGTCACACGATGAATCAATTACCGTGAATTGATTTCACCGAACGTTTGAGGCTAATGGATGGACACTCCAAGCGTCGACCACGTTTAGAACAGGCTCGAGCGAAGATCCACGAGCAACTCTGTGCGGTTCTGGATCTCGATGCTGGGCAGAGAGACGTTCCACGACCCCGGGTGCAGGTGTCTCAATCGATTGTGTTGCTGACAATGACTCTCGAACGGAGGGTTTAGGGGATGAGTAAGGGAATCGATTGGTCGCAGTTTGCGGCTGAGACTAATTGCCTCCCGCGCACTCTTTCTTTCGCCGGTTTGAAACACAAGCTCGTCGGCCGGTAATCCATTTCACGGTGTATCCGCGCGAGATCCGAGCCAGTTGGCGGGCTATTCAAATTTTCGGCGAATCACGGTGGTCCTCTAAGCTCGAGGGCCTGAAGCGCTGGCAAGTATGGCCACTACCATCACCTACGGGTCCCGAGGTTTCAGAGCATCGTAGGTGAGACAAGGTGACTGGGCTGCCGAACTAATTCGCTCTCCCACTCCTCTTTTTTCTTGCTCGTTTCGCCCGTTGAGCCTTTATAGCTGAACGCGGGGCCCGGTCCGGCCCGGCCCGGCCCGGCCCGGCACGCAATTGTTGCTGTCTTTGTACCGGTTATCGACGTCCGCTTTCGCGCCGAGTTACCCAGGCCAGAAATGATGTCTTAATTGGAGGCGGTCGTGGAGGGGAAGGGAAACAGAAAACGCGACGCCGTCCGGCCAGGTTCATTTATTAACCTGACAGACGGTAGTCGCTCTGCTCTCTTCTCCCTCTCTCTTACTCTCTCTCTCTCTCTCTCTGTCTCCCTCTCTCCGTCTTTTCTTTTTCGCACGGGGACACGTTTGTTAATTCGCCGATGGATAAATCGATTCAACGGCGGCAATTTGAAGCGGCAATTACGCGCGGTTAATTCGAACACTTGAATTTATTAGGTCGGTAGGAAAATAACCTCGGTCTGAGCGATAAAAAATCGCGAGCGTTTTCGTTGACTCGCCGTCGTTCAATCATTAGCTCTAATTGGTCGCGTATTAACGGTATAAAATTCGCTCTATAAAAAGAAGTGGAGCATGCATTTATTACGCTATCAAGGAGCGCGGGAATCAATGCGGGAAACGCCCTCGGTAATTAGTAGCACTGTCCACCGTGACGAGGAAGCATCGTTGCGTATTAAAATTTACAACCGTAATTAGTCCCCGCGTACGGCGCTAACGATAGCTCGACGAACAAGCTCGCGCGGAAAATATCGATCAGCTGGTGGCGGGAATGGAAAGTTCGAAAATGCGGTGGGTCTGTGACCAATCGCCGGCACGCGATACAAACTCTTTGCTCGGGAAACGTGGAACACGCTCTTGGCATAATCGATTTGCAGCGTCGCCGCACGATTACCTTAGTAATCAACGATATCGTCGAGAGAACGTGTAATAAACCGTGCCCGGAGTAGTCGAGGCTTTTCCGCGTTTCTTCGGGTTTCTGGTTCCGATTAGACAGGAAACAATTGTTTTATAATAGTTACGAAAGCCCGTAATGCCGGGTTCCGAGCTCGTGACGTCTGCTGGATTATGCTAGTCGTCGCGGTGAGTAATCTTGTCGAGGCTTCCATGAAAAATGGCCAGAAAAATTAACACGACCATCTTCTATACACAGAGCGATCGATTTAGATTTTATGTAGACCTAATCGAAGTACGGGAGGTTCTCGTAAAATGATCGATAATTGTAAAAGAAGGAATCCGAAGCAAGTCATTCGTTATACAGTTCTAGTGTTCATCCTCGTGTAACTGTTCCGGTCAATTTAACCGGAAATGCGGAGCTCTGTTGGTTGCGACGTACCTAACCGAAATATGCAAATTAATCGAACAAGAAATTGTATACATTGCAGACGAGTTAAGGGCTGCATTTCATTTTTTACTTAAGTATGCATATATTCGTTTCAGGAACGAGATGCAGACAGCGAGCGGGATGTGGGAACCGAGTCGATTGGAAGGTGAGCAAAGGGATAATAAGGAAAGCTCGTTACCTCATTCGGAATTCGGGCGTACATAAAGCCCCGGACGGGAGGTAATTTTCGGTTCGAACGCAAATGGAGTGTCGACGAGTTCATTCTAAAAGGCGTGCGTTCATCGGCTCGATGCGATCGAGGAGGATTTCGTGCGACGGCCGCCGCGCGCCGGTTCGTGTTCGTACAATTCATACTGATCATTCTACAGGCAACAACTTCCGTCGATTCTCCCTGTGGCGTCCCGCTAATATACGCGACAACTATACTGTGCAGAGATCGGAAGTTGTCGAGCATCTACAAACTGAACAGGACAAGGTAACTTGTTTACGATAATAGAGTAATAAGTGCACGGCAATTTACGATCTTTGCGTGTGCTCATTTCGAGAGACACGCTTGACACAGGTTGATGAAGCAGTTACCAGGGTCGAAATGATTTTTTTAGAATTGCTCTTTAGTGACACGTGTCCCAATGAACCGACGGTGCTGGAAGAATAAAGTTTTATTAGGTTATACGCGCGCTACTTTGTCTCTCGCTACTTAGTTTCTCGCCGAGTTTTGAGTGTATAGCTCGCGTAAAAAGTCGGTTTGTCAAACTGACGTTACCAGGGAACGGTTCAACTTTGTTCCACGTAGAGTTTTTTTTATTTTGACGTCCGCAAATATCGGCTGGTAGGTTTGATGGAACAACCTGTACACACGCCTCCGTGTCCGCCATCTTGCGTGGAACCGAAGGATGTGGTTATTAAAATTGCAGAGGAGGGTACCGAGCGTACTTCCTCGAAGATAACGAGTGTGCACGAGCTCTCGTTGGCGGAGGAAGGGGCCTAAGTCGCGAGCGTCGCATTGGCTTAAGATGACACTTCTACCTGAACGAAAAAAAAAAAAAAAAAAAAAAATAGAAAGCAACAAACGACAAACAAGTGGCAATAAAGCTAAAATTCCGCTCGCTGTTAGAATCGCGTGTAAAACCACAGAGAGCGCGGAGTCTCGTTGACACAGAAAAATATTCGCGTGCGTGTGAACGAACGCGTGGCGCCGTAGCGCGAGAGCGTTCAATGTTGCAGCATATGTGATTACGTCGCAAAATGGAGTGCAAACCCGAAGAGAAGCCGTGAGAGTCTTCCGGTGGCGGGTCGCTCTCGTTTTCGTCCCTTCGAACGGTTTCGGAACGGAGTGTCCCGGTGAATTGTCACGAAAGCCGTGAGCGTTCTGGTGCCGTTTTGCCGGACAAATTGGACGTATTAAAAGGTCCCGGGGGCGACAAAGGGCCCGTGGGTACGGCTCTTTAGGGACATTAGCCGCCATCTTTAAGGGACCGTTGCCGGCACGGTGTTCCACCGGCTCTGACTAATGGCGGGAAATCGTACGAGGGGGTGGTTTTATGAATTCCAGACCGTGGAATCGACGCGAAGCGTCATTAGGAGCCTCCATTCGGTCGCTCAAATGATCCCCGGCTGGCTCCCTGTAATCTCGGCCTCTGCGCAGACCGGCGACCGATAATCGCCAGCTGCTTACTTATTAAAAAGCCACACACGGAAACTTCCTTTTCCATTCCCGAGCCGAACAACTCCCGGCAACACAGAAAACGCTTATGCCTCCCGTACAATGTACCAGCTATAGCTTTTTAAATGTCAATCGCGACATTCGTTCCCTGGCTGCATAATAAAAATCGGCCGAGCTCGGTTCGTGCGACAGTATGTCCATCACGGAGAAGGGACAGTTCTCTGATCAATAACGCCGCCGCTAATTCGAAAAGTTTCCGCCGTTAGCGAAACTACGAGTTTCCAATTGTTTGACACGTGTGTGTGTGTGCTCGCCGGTGAACACCGAAGATTTTCCACAAAATCGATTTGGCGAAAGTTTAGCGTGATTGCTTCTATTAATTTTTCCTCGGTATAGTCTATAGTCTTGCTAAACTGTTGTGGTATCGTTTAGAACATTGTCCAAGTTGTTTACCATCGTTCCTCGCATTTTCTCAGATTTTTATATAATTTTCTTTCCCACCGGGATGTTCGAAGCGCAATTTTTCCTACCGCAATTTCGCGGACAGAAGTTTATCTCACGAGCTCATCCGACCTGCGGATTAACCGGTCGCCTCGTGTCTAAAATTGCTCGTTTAACCGAGTCGCAAGACTGCACCCGCAAGACCGGCGATCGCTATGCACGTAGAAAGCGGCGGGCGTGCGCGCGCGCGCGCGCGTGCGTTCGACGCCCTACAAATCTACGTGACTTATATGCTCCGGTGTTAATGATACTAGAAGCGATTACCCGGGCACACGCGAAATACTCGTAAGCTCATAAACATTCTACGCGCTCGTTCGCCAAAGGTGAACCGGGTAAAGTGTTCCGCGGCAGCCACGGATTTAACGAGAGCCTGCCACAAAGGGAGGAAAAAACCGGCTTTGTGCGCCGATTGCGCGAGAAAATCGCGCGCCCGAGAATGATGTCTTAAGCCGGTGCCGTCGGTAAAACTTTGCAAATTGATCGCTACCTCACTGAATTCAGGATCCTCGCACTGGCGGCGAAACTTGTAAAATGTTACTATTGTTGCAAGAGTCAACGGTATGCGCTACGCGAATCGCCTGATCTGCACAGGGTTGCGGCGGCGGTGGGGCTGCAACGTCTGTCCGCCATGTCGTCGCTCGCAACACGCTCGCTACTTCCCATCATAATTGGTTTCCTGTTTCGTTTGTTATCCGAATCGACACTTTGTTGCCTGGGCGCGGGTTGGCTGACGAGCCGAACGTTCCCATGTATAAACAAAGCACCACCTTGCTCGCCTACCCTCTTTCACTGTTCCTGCCTCTCCCCTCCCCCGCCGACCGTTTTGCACCCGGGGCCATTGTGCCCTCGCGAAGGGTTTTGCGGAACACGTTAATAAATAGTATTCCGTTACAATGGCCGTTCTTCCGTGCAACCGCGAACGCGATATCGACATTGTGCAGCCTCGCATGTTCGCCGCGGATCAAACGACCGGTTGAACAAGCCTGTGCGCGAAAATTGCGTGTTCTCCATCTTGATGCGAACCCCTCCCTTCTGGCCCCAGCGGAAGATGAGTTATGTCCGCGGAGAACTTGTCGGCCGAGCGAGATTTCTGCGTACCCCGTTTTCAGGAAAGGGAAATTAACCCTCCGGCCGCCGCATGGGTCCTGCGCGACCCGGATCACTTCCAATTTCTCTGGCTACTTCAAGAGACTTTGCTATTTTGTACATTTTCTATCTGAAATGGAGTAAACGACGTTTGCTTGTTGGTTTGAAGGTGCTTGGTGCATTTGGAAGTGCAGTTGGAAGGATTAACCGGTCGGTTGTTAATTCATGGGGTTTTCAGCGTCGAACTGCGGCGTCAGCCATTTTATTAAAAACGCTACGGGATAGCAGCGGCCATCGCTGGCGGTTCAGCTCGTGGGACGGCGGCCGGGATGCTTGAATATTTGATGAGGCTGCGACGGCGGCCGTCTCGCGTGTCGCAAACCATTGAACAACAAGGGTTGATAGCTTCTTTATCCACGCGCAGTCTTACGTAGTCGGTGCGTCGCGTCGGCTCTGCGCTTTTTCGTCGCAGCGGCGAGCACAGCGCAAATTACAACATGCTTTAAATACAGATCGATAATATTTTTCTGCGCGTTCAACGCGCTCCGCGTATCGCCTAATTGTGTGCCCTGTTGAAAGAACTCTGCAGAGCAATTGAGAATTGCGTGGGAGTAAGCGAGACCGACCAGTGTCGCATGCGAACGAAAATCGCGTCCAGTATAACCGTAACCTAATGCAACGCGAGCTCCGTGCACGGCTGCAAGCCTCGTCGATGACTACCCGAACGTATTTACCTGGGTACACCCACGTTACGATGAAATTACGGTTTTCAGCTCGCGCCGAGATTACAGGTACACCGATTCGTCGCTCGTAGGAAGTGCACCGTGCATGTCGTCGATACTATCCTCGAGCTATCGCTCTTCCTGCTTTCTCTGTCGATACCTCCGCGTTTCGGCGCCGTACAACCTCGTACAACTAATTTATAGCCGCTCTAAAAATCGATTTTTATCGCTCGACAAGCTCCTCGCAACTGTCCCATTCCCGTTGAAGCTAATAAAACATCTTCAATTCTCGGAAACACGCTCCGAACGCGAATCTCAACTTTCCGCTTGAAACCGTCGCCATTTAACCAAAAATAATAGTACAGCAACGAATTTAGACGCATTTTAACTTCGATCCTGCGAGGTAAGGTATCGATAATTTCTCTGCAATCAGGGACCCAGCGTTCGAATACTGTTCGATGATAATTGAAAGCATTAGGGTGGCGGAGGCCCGCGGTTTTAGGCGTTCTTCCACGAACGGTGTTCCGCCATGGAAACGATGGAAATGAGAAGGCGTCGGTCTCGTGACGGGATCCAGTAAAATCTGAAGCGCAAATAGTGGCTCGTAGGTGGTGGAGATTGGTTGCGGCTAGATTACCGTTGTCGAGGCGAATCGAAAAGAGGTCTATGCTAGACGGCTGATTGCTGCTGGAACTCATCTGCATCGACGGAATTCGCTTCTGACACGAACCCGAGCTTCCTCATTCCCCCTCCGCTCGAGTCGCTGCGGAATCCTCCTGCTTCCAGCCAGTTTCCAGGATTGGCTTTCGAAGAAACGAATCGTTCACTGCGAACGCTTTCGGCTATCGAATTTTGCGTCCTGTTGGCTGAATCGTTTAGCTTCGCCGAGCCATTCAAGCCCGAAGTCGAGCGTTCAATTCCCCCGATCAGAAAGCTGAAGAGAGCCGCCGACAATTTGCCACGGAAAAGTCTTCTATCAGTGGGGATAATAAACAAAATTGAATGAATTTAGCTCTTAGTTTGCGAGCTAATTAAATACGAGGTGCAGTGAATATCATTCCTTTGAATTTTTCGGGAACAGCGTCGAATGAAATAGTGAACTGCTAATGCAAAGATACGAGGCAGAATGATCGAACCCGATTCAATGATCGGGCACAAGCGAGTATGCGAGGTTCGAGGCGAGCGTTTTATTTCGAGAGTCGGCGAGCTCCTCGAGGCGACGTGGTGAACACCCACGCCGCTGAGTTGCTCGATGGATGGTAAATCATCGCGATCTCGAAAGGGGATCTTGTTTCTTATTCTGGAACCGACGGCGTTCTTTCTACGTGGATTTGTGGAATAGGTCGGCTCGATGACAGCTTTATTACAGCTTTCGAATGATTACTTGCTCCGTTTTAGTTGCGTCTCAAACGCCATTATCCCCCCCGGTACCGTAAACTTTCTGCGCGGGATATTCCCGTTTGATAGACCCATTTATTCGTTCCCTGGCTACTCCTCGCGCTATTATAATCATTCAGGCCGTCTAATAAAGATGTTAATGCAAACTTGATGGCACCGTACCGGGACTCGCCGCGAAATCCCTTTCAAATTGGCCCCGGACAATAACTTTCGATCGGACACTCATCTTCTGCCACACAGAATGGTTCACAGATCGATCGACTATATCTCCGAGTTGCGTTACATTTTACTGTCAGAGATTCGTCGCATAAACTGAATTTCGTCAATTTCAGGGCTGCACGCCGGTGAACGGTAAAAGTCGGAGGAACATTGAAGGGTCATCTCTGAATCGATCCGACGAATGAGCGGCTGACAGAGCTCGGTTCGCATTCCGAGGTGAAAGATTCGCGGGCCGGAATTTCTCCGACGAAACGCGGGACGGCGATAATTATTCCGGCACGAAAAGTTTCCGGGGATAATAACTCCGTGGTCCCCGCGTTCTCTCCGCGGCTCGTCTCTTGTCCATCAGGCCCCGTACACGGAACATTTCCAACAATTTAGCCCCGGTTCTAGGACGAGAGCCGTTGCCGGAACCTCTCTGCTCGGGTCTAATGACATTTTCTAATCTCGATTATTGCATCCAGCGTCCACCCACGCTTCACCAACAATCGGGGGACCTACGGAGGATTGGATTCTGTCTCTCGAAGGAGACGAGCACAGAAGACAAGCACCGGGGATAATAATCGACGGGCACACACAACAACGGAGCACCGGCGCGGCGCATCTGATTTTTTCCGTGGATTAATTGCCACCGACGCTGGCTTTTTCGTCATTAAAATGATATTATACCACGGCCGTAGCCGAGCCGAGCGGAGCGGAGCCGCGCCGCGCCGCGCCGCGGACAATTTACATGAGGGGTGCCGAGGACACGCTAATGGAGAGAGAACGCGCCGAGGGAACAAGCCGAAGCGGAGAAAAGGCGGCGAGACGTTACGGTATTTCGTTGATTACCTCGGATCGTCTGTGCATCAACGCCCGGAATTGCTCCTCGCTCTTTCCACCGCCAGCGATCGTTTTAATTACCGGGATAGATCTCGCGGATCCACTCGCGCGGTTCGTACCGGAAGTCGCCCCGACACCGTTTCCCGATGACCAACTGCCGCTCCATCAAACGTCTCCACTCTATGTACACCTCGCTCAATTATTTCATTTCTTTCGAATCCAGCTGGATGACTTCATCTCGGGACCTAATGGCTCCCGGAATTACCGGGACTCTCGGGATGCTTTCTAATCGAGCGTTAAAATTGTTGCGCGACGCCCACAAAATCAAAATTGCCTGCAACTGTTTCGAGATAGAAACAATTTTTAATCGTTGCGAAGACGTGCACCATCGTGCCTCCATATTCGAGTAGCGAGATCCATAAACCTCGGAGAGCTCCTCGGTAAAAAGTCCGTCCGGTCGTGAGCGTAATCAATCCTCGGACAGTTTCCTCGCAAAAGTGTGTACCGGAGCGATGATACTGGCCGGTGTTCGCCGCGAAAACTATAACGGTATTAGCCGAGCGTTGCACAGCGTTCGCGAGGGCTATCGTGCGAGCAGTAATTGGAAGATGATACACCGCGTTAGGCTTTTAACCGAGCAGGGTAATTGCTTGTGTAATTCTTAATTTCACGTTACGCTGGAATTCCGAAAGCGTTGTGTCTGGCCTGTTCCCTCTCGCCTGTTCTTCCTTTCCACCGGTTTGTATCTTTCATCTGCACGCACGCAAGTCGCGCTCGCGTTGCCCTCACGACGTGTACGCAGACCGATAGACAAACGCTGACACGCTTCGTTAACGTCGTTCTCTCTCTTTCTCTTGTCGTTAATTAATTCGTAGATAATTTTTAATTCAGTCTGCCTCGGCCGAGCTCGTACGTAGCCGATCTCGATGGCGTCGACAACCGGCTGATTTACAGGCGTCCGCGTAATTGGATGACCTCTTTGTCAGATGCCAGTCGAGATAGACGAAAATTATAGAGCGACCGCGCGCGGGCTAAACGGCTCGATTGATTTCATTGCGCCGCATTGTTGCTCGCGCCTATTCTTTCCGCGTGGATCATTGTTCTGCGACCGCCACGGGGAAAACCAGATCTTATCTCGTCCCTGATTCGATCTACTGCATGGATCTAGAGTGCGGAGAGCCCCCGGAGCTAGGCGTCTTTGCTGCCCTCGTCAAAAATCACGTCCGATGTTCGTTAAGTTAGCTGGTCTCGTGATTTGATTAAACCGTGCAATTTAGATGATTAGCACAAGCCTTGGCGGAGCTTGTCAGACCAAAAAATCAAGATCGGTCTGATCGAAAGATGCAATTTAAATGGGTCGAGCATCCTTGGTGGAGGTGTGCTGTATTATAACAAAATTATAATTGACCTATTATTAGGGGGTCATCGAAATCGGAATCGAAGAAATCAATTCAAGCCCTGAATAACTGTTGCTCCCGAGGAACAATTCGTATCAATCATGCTAGCAATTTTCCTTTCGGGAAAAATGCGGATATTATTGATAACGCTGACAATTAATTGTTGATAGAGAGCTCGGAGGACAGGCGGCATCGAGCAGCCTGGTGGCCAGCAATTATCGTTGGTTGTGCGGCTCGGAACTGTCGTATAAACTTCTATTAATCATGGCTGATTTGGCGTGGGCTTGCATCTAAATATAAAGCACCGATTAGACCGTCGACAACGGTACTTCTTGGCCGATGCTTTACAACGCGTGTCCCGTTTTCCTCAGTCCGGCGACGTATTATTAAATGTCACAGTGCTAATGAAACGTTCCCGTAACGATCCGAGCGAGAGGTAATAACGGCTAAACACGCCGGTAATTGCAGACGCGATTATATCGATCGTTGTATTCGTGTAATAATCGCCGTTAATGAATTCATCCTTTAGAAATTCCCAACCGCGGGGGCCCCCATGAGCTGAACTATTTTATCACCGATCTGGTTTGTTGCGTTAGCCGGTTACAAACTCGTCGTCGCATTAATATTAACTTCGAAGGCCTGTCAGAATTCATTTTCCGATTGGCTGAACGCTCGTGTTTCAAACGTCGAGATATCTCCTCCTCGTTACCGGATACATACAGACTTCGTACAATTATTTTTCTAGTTTATTAAGATGTTTGAATAAAAGATGAATGCACTCCCACCGAAATCTCGCTCGTTAAATATCTCTATTTGCATAGCAATTTCCATGTTATGCCGGAGGAGGAGCTAACATTTATCCCGTACAAACAGATCGTCAGGGACTGAATACAGATGATCGGGCCTGTTTGAGTTTCTTATGTTCAGCGAACAAATACATTATTATATAAAAATACGTCGGATCTTCAAGAGCTAGGTAGGGGTTGACCCCGGAGCCAAAGGAGTCAATTAGCGAGACTAAACAAACGATTTCTCGCAGTCAACGCGTTAGGGGACCGAACAAGGTCCTGGCCGGCGTAAAAACCGAGTGTCGCCGTATTCGGCGGGTGAGGATGTGCCATAAAGAGCCGCGATCCGCTAATTACGGTGGTCGTCGGAATCGGCGACGTGTCCTCTGGCGATTCGGAATTTTAGTTCTTCTGATGGCGCGTATCGCGGCGCGATCTCAGGTAGCCAAGCATAAAGTACATTGCGAGGCGTGTGTTCGAGGTGTAAAAACGTCGATGAAGAAAATGCTCGGTCAAGAGAGAAGGAGAAAGAAAGCGAAAGGGGAAAGAAGAAGAAGAAGAAGAAGAAGAAGCAGCAGCAGGAGAAGAAAGAGATAGAGAGAGAGAGAAGAAACCCGAAGGAAGAAGGCGATTCGACGAGCGGAGAAGAGAAGCGAGAGGAAGAAGGACGAGGAAGGTTAGCGTGGCTGGTAAAGGGATTCAACGAAGGGTTGAGGGGTGGGGGCAAGAGACGGGAGAAGTGACTCCCACCAGACGCGGGTAGGCAGAACATCAAAGGGAACCGACTTCTCGTTCGCGAGGTGAAGAACCGGCCATCTCCGGGCCACACACGAATTGCTTTTATATACTTACTTTAAGTTCTGTGCCACTAAAGTGTAATACCTTTTGAGCTTGCTGCGCGCCGCGGCCATCATTGATCCACGGAAATCCGGAAGCCAGCACGAACCTCCCTGCGCCTCTAAACACGCTCGCTAATCTTCGCTCCAACAGGTATTTCCCTTGGAACACGCTCTTCAACCTTTCCTCGCCATCTTTTCTACTCGAAACACTGCATGGAACACGCGTGTACTCTCCTCCAAAAATTTAACCCTTCCCACTCTATTCTAGTCGCTCTGCTTCTATTTAAACGACATCTACTGTGATCATCTACACTGAGGGTCCAATAAGGGAACATCGTAAATCTAGTCTGCGACTCGGATGTCCCTTTCTCAAAGACGAATGGAAAAGTGGATACGTAATTGTTCTAGGGTCGAAGTCGAGAGTGTTCGAAGATGATCTATCTGTGACGACTTAATATCGAGAGAGGTAATCGTCGACTTTAGTTGGATGACTCGGTTTAAGAGTGATTAGTTCCATGTTCCGGTGGAGGGGCGTCCCGAAATCGGTTCCCCTGGCCGTCTACCTTTTCCTCGCGCCCCGTGTGGGCCTGCGTGGCCCTGTGGGGCCCCGCGTGGCCGGGGTACAGGCCCCACACGGTGCTCGGGTCCCGGCGGGACGGAAGTCGCCGGTGTTCCGGCGTTGTTCCACGGCTGACTCTGCTAAATTGAAATTGATCCTGTCGGGACGGTGTCGCGCGGCTCTTCTAATCTACATTAAAACGTTGTGTCTCCCCGCGGCCTGAAAAACCTCGGGGCTGCGAACAAAACGTCCGTGGGGGAGAGGGGGAACGGGGACGGGTAACACGGGGGGCGCCTGGTTCTTTCGTTCTCGAAGTATCAAGTCATCAAGGACTATTCAGTGGCCGCCGGGACGAGGACGAATCGCGGCGCGCTCCCCACGACCGACCGTGACGAATCCGTCGATGTCGTTTGGCTTCACGAACATCCACCAGATCCAGAGAGAAAAAGACAGATGGAGGGAAGAACGGAGAGAAGACGAGATCCGTTGCGTCGCCACGATCGACGACCCTCGACTTCGAGCCGCGGCAAATGAGGGAAAGGGGCGGCGTGAGGCATGAGGCGCGAGCCGGAACGGAAAATTGATGGTACGTCACGGAGTGGCCGGCACAAAAGGTCTCCCAGGTTCGAGAGCACTCGACGAAAATCCACAGTGCCGAGCCGGCCGAATCGGTTGAATGGCCCAACACCCCACGCCCCTCCCGAAAAGTGGTTAGTGAAACTGATTCGAGCTAAATGGAGCCTAAATGGAGCTGGAATTGACTGGCTTAGCCGCGTTGCCTCGACTCGCGTCGGCTTTTGTGCTCGCGGGACATCCAGAATGTTTCACTGCCCCGAGCGACGCGATTACCGGCTGAATGCGACTACGAACGGCCCGGGCCCGAGAGGGACGAGGGTTGCTTGCTTGTCGCCGCCATGTCATCAGCCACGCGCTCCTCTGCTCCTCTAATCGACGATTTCACTCGTTCCACCAAACGCTCACACCCTTTCAGTTCCTCTCCGTGACACTAGGACGCTCCGAGTAAGAAGAATCGTTTCAGGAAATTGCTGAAATTTTAGGGTCTCGATACTTGCCCTGTTCGCTGTACACTGTTCCTTCAGCCACAGAAAAATCGTCTCCTGGAAATGAAGGCTCGTACAAGGCTCTCCGTGCACCGAAAGAATAAAGATGTCCAGCACTAACAGCGAGCAGGCTCTCCGCTGAGGGAAATGCTTCAGGTTCGCCAGAATTTTCTGTTGAAACGGGCAATTCCGCGGAATCGTATCTGTCCGAGGGTTCGATTAGCCGGATCGTTCTGGACGGGTCGCCATGTTGGCTGGAGATCTTGCCGGAGTGGCGCGACCGCAACAGGAAATCTACACAAGGAATTTACGACGTCGTATGGCGACCGAGCATCGGGCGCACAGTGAACTGCGGTTAATATCGAAGCCCGCCGTTCAGAGAGGAGAGAGCCCCAACCGATATACGCACAACTCCGGGGACCAGAGAATATCGCGTGTGCAGCCTTCGGAGCGGAAACGAGACGTCCAGGCGGAGACGGCCGCGATATTTCACGTCGGCCGATAATTGTGACGCGTAATTGTCGTTGCGAATCGCAAGCCGGCCCTTTTATCGAGCGCCAATGGGCCCGGTGATGAATCGCAGCT
Organism: Halictus rubicundus; assembly: GCF_050948215.1. Lineage (NCBI taxonomy): Eukaryota > Metazoa > Arthropoda > Insecta > Hymenoptera > Halictidae > Halictus > Halictus rubicundus. The sequence goes on along the minus strand of NC_135164.1, from coordinate 9,675,686 downwards.
CGATCTCCTTGCACGCCGATTCCTCGACCACGATAAAACCGCTGTAAAAACCCACTTTTACCATTTCCGTCGCGACGCCGCGCCGACTGGACAACATTTTTTCAAAATCTTCCTCGCACGGTACCTTAGTTCTATGGATCATCAACGCCTATTCCAAACAGGGGGATAGTGCTTGCAAATCTAGCTTCAAGGGCCACAAAGGGTTAACGCGACAGGGCAGGACAGTTTCCAGGCTGTTTGGTTTCGCGATTCCGATGGGTTTCGTTGTGAGACGATGATTCGATGAACGGGAACAGCCCCGGGAGATCATGCACGCCCTTTTCCAGGGGGGTGGGGGGCCAGCCCCGAAACTGCGCCTAGCCGGGGCCCCTCTCCGCCAATTATCGGGGTCATTCAATGAAGAGATTTATGTAACTCGGTGATGGAGTACCCGACTTCCCGCCGAGGCTGTCGAGCCGTTCTCTCTCTCTCTCACTCTCGAACGACACGTCAAATTGCGAAGAGTAAGCTGTTAGGCGGGGTACGTGTGCGCCGCGCCGGCTGAACGTCAGCTGACCGTGTGGTCGTCGACGGCTTCATCGGATCATCCGCAGGAAGAAGGGGAAATTTAGGCGGTTCGAGGAACGGGCGGAGTCGGTGTTCTAGTTTTTTGTTTGACGAGGAAACTGGCTCCTCTCTTCGAGTAATTATTATCTTCCATGCTCCTCGAGCTTGTTCGTCTTTTTTTTTTTTTGTTTGGTCCCGTGCTCGCGAGCGGACACGTTTAGCTTGCACGAGCTGATACCGGGTATCTGGGGTTCCTCCTAACGACTGAGGAAAATTAACCACACCTGACGCGGTATTATAACGCAAAATCTTCGGTCCCTGTTTCACGCAATTAATACAGAACGTTTTCATAAAAGTGCGCAGTTCACAAAGTTTGCCTGTGTGAGTCGGGCATGTCAGATTGAAACGTCGATGTTCGGTTGCAGAGGGGAGACCGGATTAAACGCGTCTCGATTAATCGTTCTCGAATAACTTAGGTATGCAATTTAAATGATACGCCTCGGGCCGACGTCTCTCGTTGGCCGAAGAGCCGCGCTGGGAATCGGAAATGGACGCTTCCAGTTCTGCAACAACTTTCGACCGTTACCGCGAGCCCCGAAGAGGGCATAGTCTGCTGGCTGCTCGACCGGTAGCTGCTCCAACGATTTATTGGTATCGATGGGCGTGACTAGCACTCGTTCGCTATCTCCTCGCCAGTCGTTCCGCTGCTCGTTTCTTTTCCCTATCGAATTTAAATTTCGAAGATTAGGAACTGACTTCTGATCCAGCTCGACTGCCCCCCTAATAGGATTTTCAATAATTAACAGATGGGAAACAATTTTCTTCGACCGTTATCTTGACGTTTCTGGCCATCGCGTCTGATGTTCGACGACCTAAGATCGCCATTGTTATTCCGTGTGCTTCTCCTGCCGGCAAAACTGGAAGAGTACGTGTACGAGCGCGACGAGGAAACCGACAGGAAACGGAAGTGCGGTTGCGCCATTTTCTACGTTAAAATGATGAAACTATATCCAGTATATTGTACGTTCCTTCACGGTCATTGTAACACCAACTTATTGTTATGTAGAATTCATTCTCTTCTTTTAAACACTGTCTTCGTTTCAAGCGTGACATACCTGCCCAAGCACATGTTGCTGTACGCGTGCAAGAATATCTTTCGCCATCGATGCGACTCGACTAGCTCCGAAATGGTACTTCGACGCAAACGTTCGAAAACCTAGAAAAACCGGATCCAGCGAGGATTCTTCGGGAAAAAGGCGTCGAAATCGAGGCGAAGACAAGGTTGGTTGACAGGCAGATTGACTACGTACGGCGGCAGCCAGTTTCAGAGAGCGCCGACTCTTTCGAAGTATCGCGAATCGATCGGACCCAGAGTCACGCTCGCAAATAAACGCCCGCGAGAGAGAAAGAGAGAGGGAGAGACAGTGAACGGAGCCGAACCGGTGCCCGTATTCACGTTTGCTATACCTGGCCTGTTGGTGGTTCTGTGAACGCGGCTGTAGGCGTCGAACGTCATCCTCGAGCCCACCCATAGATACCAACTCGAAGTAGGTAAGCGTGTCTAACCGCCTATAGGCCTCGCGAAGGACTTATAGCCGGGAACGAGTCGAACGAAGACAGGGCTCTCTCAGAGTTCATCATCGATTTCGGATTTACATGTCGCGCGCCCGCACCGCCACGTCGATTCGACGCGGCTCCGGACCTCACAAAGCCGTGGGAAACGCTCCGGAATTTAATAATGGCGAAACGAGTGCTCGTCGAATCGCGACTGCCCCGGAGAATGGCCCTGATTGCCTCGATTCTAGCCTGAACGGGCCTGTCCCTCGAGTGGCTTCGACGCTTTCAAACCGATTCTATAGGTACCAGCCTTTAAAGCCTCCTATGAACTGATCAGTACAGTATTATTAACGATTTAACGCTACCGCGACCACGTGTCACGCCGCAGTAATTAGATTAGAGTCTGCGCCGCGTCCCAATCGGATAAAGAAGATTGTGCTCCCTTTTTAAGAGAATTCCATTTCAATTTTTACAGGAAGAAAAAGTCCGAAATTTCAAGTAAAATCTAGTAAACCAGAACTCCTGCGATTTCTATTTTAGTATCGTTCGCCTGAAAGGGTGTTGCCGAACGGAAAGAGGAATCGTCTAAAAATTTGTTAGCTATCGTCGAAGAAGGTGGTTCGTTCCGAAGGAAAATGGTGTTCGTCAGCGGAGAGAGAGTATCGATCGAGCTCGGAGCGGAAAGAATCTGCTGCTCCAGGGTGACCGAGACGACGCTCGATTTGTCAGCACCCTGACTCCGCTGGCAGACGTTCCCGAGCTATATCGAATCATTTCCGGGCGATAGAACACGAATTCCCCGGTGCTACAGGGGAACAAGGACCGTGTAGAAGCGTATAGGAGACTGGCAACTGCTTGCCTGAAAGGTTTGGCTTTCGATGACGGTGCTCGACAAAGAGCGGCGGGCAAACTCTACGCTGTGGAATCGCGGTACCAACAAAATGGCTGCCCGTCTCTCGCCTAGCGCGACCTTCCGCGATAAAAGAAAAATAACGAGGGAATAGGCTGACGCTATAATCGCCGCTCGAGTCTTTTTATCAGCGGGACGAAATTTTTTGTTCGATTCAAGAGCCATTCGTCGGACCGGTTACGTCACTTCCGTCTATACATATCGTTAAATACCGTTCGACGTCCATTCGTGCGTCACTCCGTCGTAATACCCGTTCATTTACTTTCTATTCTCCTCGAATAACATTGTTCTTAACTTTTTCAGTTGCTGTGTCCCACGTTCCCTCTGGGACGACTATCGGTGGCCTCTTCGACGGACAAAAGGATCTCTTAGGATTCAGAATCTTTTCCTGTCGATTCGTCGATATTCAGCTTCACCCGCCGCCAGAACTCTTCTCCGAGGAGATTCAGATGAAGAAGCATTGTCTACCATCCGACTCGCAGTCGTGCCGCCAGCCATCTTCTTTCTACGAGGGTCGCGTGCCTAATAAGAGACGCTCCGGAGGCCCGACACCTTCGCGGGGGTTAACAATGACCGGTCGTTTGTCCGATTCGTCGCGGCCATCGACCAGCATTGTTCGCCGGTCGATCTGCAGGTATTTACCTCGATCGCCGCAAAAGCGGACCTCCGACGGTTTCGTGGCTTCTCCGAGATGCTCTAACCGCCCTGCAGGTCGTCTTGCGCCCCCGAACGGGAGCACTCGGCTTCTCGATCCTTTGTAGGTTCTATCCGAATCATCTTATCGGCAAACCCGCTCTAAAGTATCTCCAGAACATGGATTAATACGGAGAACGCACCGAGCCGCAATCTCCAAAGAACACCCTCAACCCTAGAAGACCCTTCCCCGAATGTTCAATTTTCTCGACTTCGTGGCTCGCCATCAAGTCAAACATCCCCTTTACAAGCCAGTGACGAGTTTCGCTACTACATTTGGTTTTATCTCGCACCGTTCGCGGGGGGTGAGCAAAATCGAACCCCATCCGCCACGAGCCTGCTTCGGGTCGCCGATATACTTCAATTTCAGGGCGTCAGAGTGAATCTCAGCCCTTTTCGCGATCGCGGAGGGTTTCGCGTAGTGGTCTCCGAGGAAACCTCGTTAAATCAGGCGGGTCCGCGCGTAATTTCGCCAGCGGCGGCGGCTGGATCGCCGGGTAGGAGATGAGAAAAATACGGTGGGCGCGGAGGGGTTTGGGGCTGATGCTCGGCGAGACGACGCAACCACCCCCGGGGTTGGACGTAAAAATTTCGGTGAGTGGAGCTCTCTCTCTCTCTCTCTCTCTCCTTCGAGGGAGAGGAAGAGAGAGAGAGAGAGAGAGCAGGGGGCGGCAGGAGCAAAGTGAGAGGGGGTTGACGGGAGAGAGGAGGGGTTCGCCGTCGAAGATATAAATCGGTCCTTGGGAGCAGAGCTCGGTGGCCGCGTTCCGGCTGGTTCGCCAATCAGGAGGCCGAGGGGGCGTGGACTGCGAGGCGGCAGCTCTGACGGCGAACGACGGGTCGAGGGTGGTGGTACCAGGAACAGCGGACGATAACCTTGAACAGGAGAGAGAAGAGCTAGCTGGCGAGCAGGCGAGGGCGTGCTGAGGGCAGTACGGTGGCCGAGAAGTGGGGTTAATTCGAGCCCGTGCTCCTCTATCCCGCGTACGTGCCACGGGATCGAAGGAAGGGGGAAATAGATAGGCTCCCTACCCCCGCGTCCTGGCAATCGGGAGAACGAGAAAGAAAGAGAGAGAGAGAGAGAGAGAGAGAGAGAGAGACGGGGAGAGAGACTGAGCAAGGAGATCAAGAGAGAGAGGGAGAGAGAATACGGAGCCGCACATGCGCCCAGCCACGTTAAACTGCTGTCGGGAAAGGCTTCGCGTGACTCGGCTCTGGCTCTCGTCAATTATGGCTAAGTACACGTATCGCGTCTAACGCGGAGAGGACACAGAACGTGATGGAATAGGTCGATACCGACCCGAAGACGTCGTGCACACATTATTAGCGGGCGTCGCCGCGACGCGACGTCCAACGAGACTGCGCCTATGGAGCGTCGCAGCGTCCGCGAGCAGAGTTTGCATACAATAGGGGATGAAGTCCACGAGTCGTGGAGCCTCACTCTCCTGGAGGACCTGGAGAAGGTTGCTAGACTGCGAATGATAGACCTGTACAATAGTCACAGTCCTTGATGCTTTGATTTCTCCCGAGGGTCTCTTAGCGATGAAGAAAATCCAATTTTGCCCATTTGCTTTAATCCCAAACTGTTGACAATTTTGGAGCAACGATTGGTACCTGGGAGACCATCAGCTTCTGTTAATTTCAGCAACTGCTTCTCAGCTCCTTCTCAACGTCGAATCTTCCAGAATCTATGGTGGATAGTAAAAGTAGAAGGCCGAAAGTAGGAGAATGATTGATAGTGCAAACCGCGATGCGTGTCGATCAAAGTCGGCGGAGTAACAAGAACGGTGAAAAGTCTAAAGAGCCCACGGGTCAGAACGCTGTCAAAGACGAGGGCCCCGTCGACGGAGGTAGCCTTCGAGCGGAGTCGCAAACAAGTGTTCTCTCCATGGCCTGCGAGTTGTTCACTGGATCGTTATTACGAGACGCATGCGGCAATTACTGCTAAGTATAGGTGTCCATTATATCAGCTGAATGAGAGCTTCGGATTCGATGGAACGGCTTGATAAGAATAACGGTGTCGTGGATAGTTATTAGTGCTCGTCACGTCGCTTTACCCGTATGATTGCGAGTACCCCCATTGGCCTTCCAACAACCATAGATACGACTCGACTTTATTCCGTGGCCACCACGAACTCCGGGTACATACACGTTTCCGGGGGAATTCGCATGTTTTCCACTATCGCCGGTAGTCGGCTCTAGAATAAATTTTAACCAGTTATTAAGCTCGACAAGGTGTAAACAGATGGCTAATCGCTGATTCTAATTATCGATACTCGGAGAAAATTAGGAGCGTTCTCAACAAGGTGGAACATCGGCGCTAAAACAGATTCCATGGACAAAATTGAACATTCGACTGATCAGGATGGATAAAAAGAGAAATGCAATTGCACAAAAAAGAAAAAAGAAAATTGATACTTTCTTTAAGAACTGTAGCCAAGCTCTGAACGCTATTATTTTGCAATAACGTTTCAATGACGGAGAGGGATAAAGAGTCGACGAGTCACGCCATTCGGATATGTTAATTTCGGCCGGGATCTCGTTCGGATCTCACCGATGCTCGACCCGCTAACATTCCGGCAAATGTCACGAAACCTTTGGCAAGGGGAAAGCCGAGGCGGATCAGGCCCGCGGATACGCGCGTCTTGCGAAAGGTGTTGGTCGTTGCACGCTTATTTGTCCGACCACGGAGCCGGACACCGAATCCGCGCTGGTGTTCCCAGCGGATTACAAGCCAGCGAGCTGTTATCGCATAAATATCCCTTCATTAGCGACCAGTCGCTAAAGCTTCTTACGGCGCGGGCTCCTTCCGTCGAGTTTCGCAAAATTCCCTGGCCAAACAGCCAGGTTCTCCTGCTCGTGCAGTCATCGGAGTGACCCGAATGACGTCCGAGCATCGTTCTTTTTGTAATCGTGTACTCGACGTAACCGTACCGAAGCTGAAACCGCCGTCGAATCAATGTACAGCGTCCCTGAAGAGTGTATTCGGCTTTCCAGTTGCTGGTCTTGCGAAATCGGCGGGGCTAATTTATTATATTTGACTTAATTTATACTTCGCCGGTTGGCGATGGTAATGAATGACATTACAGTAAATTAGCGGCGATAAAGCGTGTCCGGCAAACAGAGCCGTGAACGATTCGCGGGCCGGATAGGCTGAAAAAGCAAGCAACCAGCGGAGATTAATCGAGAACGGTAGAGATCGTGTTCGGATCTTCGAGAGATCTCGCGTGTGGTCCGACGAGGACCGACCGAGGAAGAGGAAAGGAGGAAAGGATGAGGCGCGCGCTGTGCAAAGTGTAAATTTCACCCGAAAAAAAGTGCTCATTGATGAATAGTTTATCGTGTCCTCGTCGGAGAGGAGCCGCGAGAGAGCTCGCCTCGGCCAGCTGTAAATACGTGTATCCGCTGCTCGTCGGTGAAGAGTCGTCGCCCCACCAGAACAGCGGATCGCTGCACGAGGTGGTGTTCCCCTACCACCACGGCAGGACAATGGGCCCTACCTAAATATCGGGGGATCATGCTAAACGGCGGTAGATCAAAGGGACCGACAGAATCCAGTGGCGAGCTATCATAATAATTAGGCTCGCTCGCGCCTCTTTGTATCGGGATAGAAAAGCCGACGGGAAGGTCGAGAGACGAAGAAAAAGGGCCAGACCCGAACCGCTCTTTGGTTAGCTTTGCTCTCTTCTCTCCAACTCCTCTTTCTCTCCATTCACGCTTCTTCGATCGCCCTGATCGCTGCCAGAAACACCCGAAACATTTTTACACGATTCCGGACGATACACTTCGGCCTCTATCCTTTCATCCCCAATTTACTCCGCACGCGTTTACTTTATTCTATGTTTCGCTACTTGACTCCCGGCGAACACCGCCGCACATTTTAGTCTTCGCTCCGTACTATACTTTGCCTCCACCTCTGCTCTTTACCTTGCGTTCCACTTTGACCTCTATTTTACTCTATTCTGCGCTTTCAAGTTTCTTCTTTGCTCTATGACCCTGTTTTGCGTTGTACTGTTCTCTATACCTTGCACTCTACGCTGTCTACTTCGAGCTCTATGTTACTCTCTACGGAGAGAGGAAAATAAAAATTGAAATAAAAATTCTCTGCATTGAGTGCAAGGCACAGAATCTCTTTCTGTTCAATGACTCGAAGAAATTGAAAACTGTGTATCCTGTAATTCTTTTAATCTTGCCAGTGTGTCTAAGCTCTCCTACTTTCTGTCTAGTGTCAAGGAAAAGAAACTCGACGTGTTCCTGTTGGTGGTGAACGGCAGACGTTGGAGCATTCAGTCGACGGTTCATCCTGCTCGATGTCAGTATCCGGGCGACTCAATCTCGAGGCGAAGTTCGCAGAAGACAGGAGGCCCGTTTCCCATCCGTTGTGGTCTGGCGTGCGATTCGAAAAATGAATACATAAGTCTGCGGACAGCGATTGTCTGTGCCGCGAACGGACTCGTAGTCCTCACCGCAACGACTTCGAATTCGAACGGGTCTCTCTCTCTTTCCCTCGGACGAGCTCGAAATGTTACACGCGAAAAATTCAGCTTCGGCCGATGCCGAAGCCTGATGGATCGAGATTCGTCCTTTTTCACCGTGTCCGAGGACGCTTGTTCCTCTCTGTCGTTTAGGCCGGACAGTCACGCGAGCATCACCGGATAGAATGTCAGCCAGATGGGGCGCAAAAAATCACGGGGTCTCTCTCGCGATCCTGGTGAACTGTGAAGGAAATTAGGCGAGGGGCGACGGGGCTGAATTCGAAGGGAGACACGGCCGCGGAATTTCTAACGACTACGAGAGGGAGAGAGAGAGAGCAAAGCGGAGCGGAGTGAAGCAGAATCGACGCGGAATGGATATGTCTCGGTGTCCGCGCGCAGATTGCTCCACAATTACACGGGTGAATCGATTCTCAGGACTGATCCGGGGATAATAGTCTGTATGTAATAGTCGTCGATACCTTTCTAGGCCCGTTCCGGGCCAGCGACGCTCGAAACGACGCCGATTTTTCCGCCGGTCGACCTACACGAGCCCCGCGCGACTCCGCCGTTTCCACAACCGATTCCGGAAACATGTTCGACGCGGCCGGCTTCCGCTTGTCCCGATCGATCGATCGTTCTTCCCTTGAAACGCGAGCACAACCAAAAAATAACACCGGCCGTACTATACCGGCCGCAGGACCATTCCAGAGATCGGTCGTTAAGCTGGGATCGGTTTCCTAGCTGGGATCGCAATACGATTTCTTTCGATCCTCCATGTTTCGCGGCTTGGTATCCATCGATTACGGTCGCGGAGAGATCCGACTGGTGATGCAACGAGCGAAGGGTATGCGATTCTACCGAGACCCATCTGCGCAAGACTAATCGTTCGAGCGGACTGAGGGTAGGAAAGTTTCTATCATGGCGTTTAAATAATTTGTAAAAGCGTTTTTGTCTGACGGCAGACGGCACACGAAATTGTTTCTGTTTCTATCGCTTCGTAGGATTGAAACTTTTCATTTCGATCGTCTGTGCAGCCGTGGTTTGCATAAATGTCAACCGATTAGGCGACCGTTTTCCTGGGAGACAAGCAACTATTTCTCAATAAAGAAAGATAAGAAACTATTTCTCTGCTAGGTGGGAAAACGAGTATGAACTGGAATTATTAATCTTACAAAGAAGTTTATTTAAAGTACAGTGGAAAGTTGGCTTATTGGATTTATAAAATTTACATTATATTCGATTTAGAAAGACTGTTCTTTTACCCGCCCACTAAAGGTTCAGTCTCTGTACAACAAGTTTTACAATTTATTCAGCAGTTTTTTACTCGATCCTCTTTACACTCCATTTTTCTTGAACAATCGCGCAACTTACGACACTGCCAATCACCGTGTGCTTCAAAGTTTCACGACGGCATTACGACCTACTATTATCGCGGTGCCTTTATCGTATATTTTACGCCATATTGCGTAAGGGTGAATCACAGACAAAGGCTTATTTAAAGCCTGGCAGGAGCGTAAAAATCGAATGCCTCGAAACATAGGTCATGGTGCGATGGCTGAATGTCATTCATCGTTCATCTCGCGCTCCAAGGATCGTGTCCTACCAGAACAATCTCACCTCGGTCCGATAATTACCGATCGATGCGATCGGGGGCGAGATCGGGCTGGATCGCGACGGGTCGTGCGATTTTTTGCCGGGGCGTTTCGACGAGTCCCGGTGGAGCGGAACTCGGGAATCATCGGCCCGGGTGGGATGAAATCACGGCGGTGGGCCTCGTTAGGCGTTTTCGTCGTGGAGGGTCAAGTCCCACGTTCGTCGGAGAGAGCCGGGGCTTTACCGCAGGAAGAGATTTCCGAGCGTGTGTACGGAGCGAGAGAAGACGAAGAAGCGAAGGAGAGCGAGGGACAGAGAGAGAAAGAGAGAAGGAAGGAAGATGCGGAGGGAAGAGAAGGACAGTTCGAAAGGGGATATCGGCCGAGTAAGGGAGGAAAGAAGGAAGAAGGTCGAAGGCCGGGGTACGTTGAGGCCGCTCGAGCAGCGCCACAGGACGTTAAGTACGTCTCGTAAAAATTCCATCGAGGCAGCGTCATTTTGCCGTGTCGTAGGGGCTTCGGTTAGGTCGGCAGAAGGGGCCGAGTGGGCATGGAGATGCTTGGGACGGCCCACTCGTGTAACGCAACCCGTCTAGGCTCGTCCCCGTCTGCGGTAGGTGGTGCGAGCAACCGCGAGTCTTGTTAGGGGATTCGAGCAGGTTCTTCCCCACCGAAGACCGTTCGGAGGCGGTCCGAAGAGGAGGCAACGCCCCTCGGGGAACCCGGCGATACCCGGGATCCCCGTCCCCGTACCATTTCGAGTCACTGGCTTGGACTGGCCTGATACACCGAGCCCGTCCAACTGCCGCCAGCTCGTTCACCATCGACGTTTATCGACGTTTCGTCCGCGCATCGACCGCTCGCTCGCTCGTTCCGCATGCCCGCGTCGATCCCAGCTGGCCTCGGGACCATCGGACTCGTTCGGACCCCGTCGTGACCGTACCTCGATCAGACCCAACAAAACACAGTGTTACCGTGCGACGAAACCGAGATCGACGGCTTCCTCTCCGCGCGAGTGCGTCGACGCGTTTCGACACTGTCCGGTGGTGTGCGGGATGAGAGTTCGTCGCTGAAACTGAGACTGAGCAGAAGCCGGAGCGAGATGATCGGAGCGAACAGCTCCGCGGGGTGGACAGTGACAGTTTGACCGCGGGTTCAACCTGGGAGCCTGACAGAGCTGGTTCGAGAGTCCCCGAGGATGACGAGCAGGCGGCCAGCCGGTGGGAGGCTCGACGGGCTCTCCCAGTGATGTAACGCGAGACCGTGGGCGACGATGACTGGAGGACGATCAGCGGAATGACAGTGCACCGTTGAAAGGAACAACTGCGTGGACAAGTCGCTCGCGGCAGTGACGTTTCGCGAAAGGGAGAGACAGAGAGAGAGAGAGAGAGAGAGAGAGAGAGAGAGAGAGAAAGAGAAAAAGAGAAAGAGACATCCGGGGATGACTCGAGGGGATTAACGCTCTGCTCCAATCGTTGACGATCTCTCTCGAAGCTGTGCCAGTGTGTAGGACATGTGTGCGACTGTTGTCGACGGTGTCCGGGAACAGTAATCGATCGCGACAGTGATGCAGGACAAAAAAGATTGAGGGAGGACCGTGTGCGTGTTTTGTGTGTCAGTGCTCGAGCGCGCGCGCGCTCGAAATCGAATTTAAATCTCGACGAAATCGAACAGGATAACTGTAGCAGCGATGTGCACCACAGAGATGACGGAAGCGTACACGATGTCGCCGTCGACGACGGTGTCTTCCAGCGCGACGACTCCCGGCTGCCTGGCCTCGCCGGTGCACCGACGGACGCCTTGCCGAGGCTCGCCGGGCCGTGGCGAGGCTCAGGACGACGAGGACGAGATCTCCGTCGGGTGTCCGAGCCCGTTACCGTTGGTGGTTGTCGCCCCGACCGCCGAGGAAGACGAGAGGTTGTCGTCGCAGACCAGGGAGGAGTACGACAGACTGAGTCCTCCCAGAAGGAGCTACCAGCGGGACTCGATGATCGACGACGAGGACAGTTACTCGAGGAGCGACTACAGGATGTCGAACGGCAGGAGTTTGCGAGCTCGCGAGAGCAGCGCCGGCGAATCTGTCACCACGCTGCGAGAAGACGAAGAGGACGAGGACGACGACGAAGAGCTGGACAGCAGGACCAGCAGCAACGGCCCCTCGGCGACCGGGGCCACCGACGACTATTTCAAACCTCTGAAACGGCTGAAGATGGTCCAGATGCAGCAGTCCGACGAGGAGGACGACAGGGACCGCGACACCAACGAGAGAGGCGTTAAGTCGTTCAGCATCCTCGACATCCTCTCCCACAGACCCAAGGCGAAGATCGTTCGACCCTGGGACACCGTCGAGTCGAACCTCGGACACCATCATCGCCACCATCTACAGCAGCAGCCGCCCCATCGACAACACCATCTACACCATCACAACCATTCCACCGCGCCCAGGGATTTGTCCTTGATGGGCATGTCCCTGGCGTCCATGTCTGGATCCATCAGCGAGCCGCCTCTCAGCAGCTCGTCCTCCTCCGGAAGAAGCTCCGTCTCCGACTCCGGTAGCCCCGATCCTCTCGCGCATCATCATAGCTTGCACCACGGCTTGCATCCCGGCCTGCATCATCCCGCGTTGCAGCAACAACAACAGCAGCAACAGTTCAAGAGGAAAACGTCGCAGCAGCATGGCGGACAAGCAGGCCACCACGGGAAGAGGACCACGGGCCAAGGCAGCCCTCTCGACGCCCTCTTCCAGATGACCAGCAAGACCTTCGACGCTGGCGAACACAGTCAAGGTGAGCGGTCCATGGTTTGCCTATGGTTGTCCCTTTGTCTGTTTGTCCCACGGTGCGTTTTTTTTTTCTCGTTGACCGATCGAGGGATTAGGACGCGGAAGGATCTCGTTCGAATCATTGTGCCGGAAACGGAACGTGACGCTAGAGAATATGTTACGTGGCGAATTTTCGGAGAGCTACACGCCGACACGTGCGAACGGGACCTAATAGAATCGGGCCACGGTTTTTATCAATGACGGGGGGCCTGTCTTTTGTAGCCGCGAGTGTGCACGCTGAATGCGCCGCTTGATTTTGATTGATGCTCTTTGTGGGCGTACGAGGTTCGTTTCGCTGCTCCTCGGACTTCTTTCATTCAATTATCCGCGAAGATTCGAACTGCTTTTTGCTCTCATCCGCGGCAAACATTGAATAGAAACAGTCCGGGAATGGATTCGGTCTTTGCGGGGCAATGTTTGCGTTCGAAAAGTAGGATAAACCTGTGACCGAAACCTTTGTCATTTTGCTACACGATATTCGTATGTTGATCTTTTTAGTTTCAGAATAATGTGCAATTAATTCATTACTCTCGCACAGAATCGTTCGCGATTCCTGACAAAATCATTGTTGTCGATTCAGAGTTCAACGTACTGTTTCAAGTACCACAACGAGTACACACACGTGTACTCAATTAGAGCGCAGTTTAATTCGGAACGTTGATTAATTCGACACGATTGATTCGGTTGATCAGTCGGAAGGGTGAAACGACGCGAAAGTTACAGTTACCGGTGTTGTAACGAGGTGGTAGCGATTGAGCAATATCCACTGGAGAACAGTTTACCGATTTCCGTTGCGTACAGTTTATGACGTGAATTATTCAACCCCTCGTCACCCATCTGTGGCGTCGGACGCGCGTGCACGATGCGTTTATTGTGTATTTACCTCATTTCGAAAGTGAGGAATGAACATTAAAAGAAGGCTCACCGGAGCGCGCGTACTCTAATTTTCGCGCGGACCGTTGCCACGCTGCAATTGATCTCTATTATTCGCATATAATAACTCAGAAGTCAGAAGCAACTTCTCCTTAAATTGTGTCCAATAGATATCGGTTGACCGCCTCCGGAAGTGCAGCCTGTCTGACGAACACAGTCCTATCCGCGTTCGGGGAAACATCACCGTATTCACATAATCGGTCGAGCTGCGAGCTCCGCTCATTTTCCGATACCTAAACCGCGTGTTTACATATTTCTTTGTAATTTATCTCGCTCGCGAAAATCACAAAATTGTAGGAATAGGGGACACTCGTTTCGATTCTGTCCCATGCAAAATATCACGGCTACAGATCAATATTGATCCTTCGTGGACCATCCAAGATTAGATGTAAAATTTTTCTCGATCTCGCATTCTCTTGGAATCAACTTCCAAGTTTTCGACTCGTGCCTCGTTTCGCAAACGGGGAGCAGGTTTCGGGAGGGTTGTGGAAGGTTCGTGGATCAACAGCGATCAATATTTGCCTTCGAATCCCGATCAGAAGTCGTTCTGGCCGGTGTTGCGGTGACGAGCGCCGCGACAGCTCCGGTCACGACACTCCCGGGCAAGAAACGCTGGTAGCAGAGTCGTCGAGCACGTTCCAAGTGCTACTTTCCAGAAGCACGCTTCCACGAACGCTACTAATATTAGTAGCCGCGTGGCTGTTACGAGGTGCACCGTAATTGAACGAGGATGACATTTTTATCTTTTATTTCCTATCCGTTCCCCCGCGCTGTCTCTTGGCGTTTCTCTTTTTCTCTCGACCCTGTTCTCTCTCTCTCTCTCTCTCTCTCTCTCTCTCTCTCTTTCTCTCTCTCTCTTTCTCTCAACTTCTCCGATGCTAGGGTAAAATATCGATCACGAGATTGCCAGAAGAGATTGATGTCACACGAGGGACAAACGATTACGCTAGCAGCTTAATGGGGATGCACGCTCGCCATTCACTGTGTCGGTAAACGTTTACGCCGTTTCAGTCAATGGGAGCGACGATTTATGTCGCGTCGTGCATAGCTGAAACGTCGTTCTAGGGTGGAAAAATTGATTTTTCAGCGAAACATGAGTTTCGTCGATCCAACTGGAATTAGGAGGCTGACGCACGACTAGGACTCTCTGCACCGTGAAAAATTCCACGAGTTACTTTGTCGGTCGGGAAAGTGTTTGCCAATTGCCAGAGGAGTTTGTTAACAATCACGGCAGTATTCGTCCGTTGTTTGCCTCGTCTATTAGCGGCTGTATGCTCCTGCGGCTAAAGCGTTGTTCGTTGTTTAATCCGTCGGGTTTACACGCGAAGTGTAAACTCTCCTCGGGTGGAGGGCCCGAATGGTTTTCGCCTATTGTTCAAAGAGACGTGCTCCTGAAATTAGCAGACAATGGTCTCTCTCTCTCTCTCTCTCTCTCTCTCCCGAGGAAGGACGAAGGTCGAGATCGCTGCTCGATTCCGGCCGAGGCGAGGGCCGAGCCGAAATTGCCGGCTGTAAACGCTCGATCCTGCGGTTAATTGCCAGTATCCTTTATTGAAACGTTCCCCTGGCCTAATGGAATTATTATTTCGCGCCAGTGACCGCGCTTCGCAGTAAAACCGGAGAATATCTCGGTCCTGGTCACTCGGTCCGTGCGCGAATATCGCGACTGGAAAGAATTGGATTTGCCAGATGATATTCCCCTGCTGGAATGGAGGCGCAAACAGAGATAGAGCCCTGACGATCTTTGCTCCCTGTTGCTTTAATCCAATTACCTGAGCAGTAAAAGCCCCGGGCTGCGTGGACCGCACAAACACAGAAGACGGAACGCAGAACACAGGGACCCGTTTTCTTCGAGTTTCCGCCGGCCATCGCCGCCATAAAACCCAGTTTTTCGTAACTCTCGGCCCCCGGGAACAGACGGAATTTCGCCGTGATAATCATCGTAAAATTAAGGGGTTTGAAACGAGGGTTGGCCAGGTTTACGGTGTCCAGAGGAATCTCCAGCGAGAGGCCATACCATCCTCGTGATCGCCCATTGTTTGCCACGGGTTCGGCAAATTGTTTTACAACCCCCGCCCGATCGGTGTTTACTCGAGGAAGAAGGGAAACGAGTCTTTTCCCTCCGCGCCGACGTAAACACCGTAGCTCTGCCACAAAACGGATTTAGGCGGCACATTGTCGGCCACTCGAACCCCCATGCATCTTCCAAGGAAATCGCTGCCGCTGTTGAGCCAGAGAGACTACTGTCGATGGTTCCCGAAACAGAATAACTTTCATAAAATCGAACAAAATCATCCGAATCTTTCCTTAGTTTTTGCAGAAATGTATCGAAACGCCATTGAACAGCCGGCAAAAGGGAATGCGAGAAACATGGCCGCGGCGAAGGTAAAGAGGCGAGAGAAACCGAACCAGAGGAAATTGATTCGCGGGTCAAGAAATCCCGAGACAGAGTTAAACGCTCGCGGAGGAACGCGTCGAAGCGAGATGCATCACGGGGAATTGAATATCCTTTCTGCTGCGCGGCGCGGCTCGGTGGCAGGATAATGACTCGGGAAAAGGACTCGTCGTCGGAGGACAAGGATTGTCGGAGCAGCGGGACGCGTCGTTCATCATTTTCGTACTTCCGTTCAATTATCCGCGGGAGTACGAAACGAAAAAGGAGCGACAGTGGAACGTGACCAAGCGGAACAACCGGTCGACGCTCGTTGGTTCTTTTTACCGACGATGATCCACCGACGAAAGCTGACGTTTTCGGCATCGGACGGCGAACCGGGCCTGGACACACACGAACACGTCCCCGCACGACGCGACGCGACGCGAGGATGTCGAGGAGAGAGCACAACGGAACGGACGCGGACGTTGCGAAGAAACAGCGCGCGTTGCACGACCGGCCGATTGTTCGCGCGTGTCCCTGCCGGGCCCAGCCACGTAATTTTAGGCCCACCTATACACAACCACCGGTACCTACAAGCCGCGTAATTTGTTATTTGGCGCGGCCGGGGAGCATATGTCTCATTTGCATATAGCGTGATACAGAAAACGCGAGCCCGGGCTTCCGACGGCGCTGCTCTTCAAGCTTTTCGACAAAACCCACCACCGCCGCTTTCTCCACGAGTCCGATCGATCGGCCATCGGTCACAGGATCCTCGATCCATCTCGGGCACAGAAATCGACCATCGACTCGCAATTACTCGTAATTGACCGGTGTCGTCGTAATCTTGTTACGCGCACGGTGCATACCGTGGACGACGAGAAACGATTCGATGTTATCAAGTTTCAAAAGTTAACGGTGCAAATTAATATCGACGATGCCTTTGTTGCATATCGGAGAAGGTATTTTACCGCGTACGGTAATCGAGCCACGAAACAAAAATGGTTTCTCCAGGGCAATGTGTTGGTGTTTCGAGGCGGAATGTACAAACAAGTGTTTTCCATGTGGTTTCCAGGATTGGTGGCGGCTCGCCCGGAGCGTCGAAAGTCGCCGATCGTCGAGAGAGCCGTTTAAAGGGAAAGTCACGTAGGGTTTTGCAATCTCGTAATTGACCCAATATCCGAGGGCTCTCCTCCCGGTCCTTAAGGGTTGCCCTCTCGCGGAGAGAGAGAAACGTGGCGGGTCAGAAAAAGGGGGGGGGGGGGAAACACCGTTGCCCCGAGGCGGCAGCCCGGCATAAAACTCGGTGCGCGGCTTCGCTTTACGCAATTTATGATATACGTTCTTTAAACGGGCTAACATTAGGCGAGCCGGCGTGGCGCGGCGGCAGCCGCGCGGCTTAAAGGAACATTATAAGGTCCAGCTGATTGGCCGCACGCGTATCGAAAACTGTCCGATATTAGTGAAATCCGCTTGGGTCTCCTACGAACGTCTGCGTACAACAACCGGGCTGTGTCCGATGGTTCGATGAACCCTTCGTCCCTTCGAGAACCTACTGGTTTTAACGGTACGAGTCCGCAATCTCGGACCCGAGGAAGGATCTGGGTGAACAGCATTGATTCCACATCCGTTTTGTCTCGACCCTTTCGTTTTTTTTAGAAGGGTTATCAAACTAAAGTGGAACTTGTCAATTTGTTATTCGGTCAAGACAAAAACAGTGGATCGGATCACATCCCGTGGACGTTCTATGGTTAAAATTGGCCGACTCTAATCACTCGAAGCAGTCTCCGAGCAGGACGACGATCGGGGAAGAGCCGGTCAAAGCGGGCAGCTTATTTCAAGCACAATTCCGCAATCGCGAACGGCGCAATTGAGGGGATCTATAGATCGCGGTGGATTCACGCGTCTCGATGATCGCGGCGTCGGCGAAAGGGTAGAGCGCAATTTTCCCGGGGCAAATGAAATTCCGCAATCGATCGAGACGAGATCTGTCCCTGGGCTTCTCGGATATATCTGGTCACGATCCGCTGTCTCGTCTCGATTCTTCTCGGGGTCTGTAAACGGGAATATCGACGGGGCTCTTCCCACGTCCCGCTTCTCCCCGTGGAATTCGATCATTACCATTCCACGGGGCCCAGTCTGCTGGGGGTTCGAGTGCTCGAACGAGAGCGAGATCGCGTTCCGTGTCTCGGTTTTTGCGTCGAGGATCGGAGAGCCAAGGCGATTCGTTCCCTGTTCCCTGTTCCCTGTTCCCCGAGACGCTCCCGCGTACCCCTTTGCCACCCGGAATACGCATAAAACGCGTTGTTCACACGAGCGATCGGGGCCCGACCGGCTACAACACAGCCGGCTACCTACTCCGACCCGGGAGAGTTGCGGTCTCGGGCCCGAAATTACGAATGATATCGAATCGAATCGCTCGTAATATTATTCGATACGTGTTCCATTACCTGGAGCGGCTCAGCCAGCGGCCTCTCGGGATTCAAATTAGATTACCGGTACCGGTGGGCTAGACTCTCTGCACGATCATACGTACCTGCACCCGTGTCCCATACCCCCCTGCTCATCGATATTTATATACTGGGTGTTCCGACTGTTATGTCAATTTTCCCTGTCAGACGAAATTGTGTACCGATCAGCTAAGTACACGGATTATCCCCGGGCCTCTTGTCTCCGGCTTCTTTATTGCTCGAACACACACAAAACTAGTTCGATCTAAAACTTACATTCTTCGCGTACTTATTTTATTTTTATTGTGTTTTGCACCTCTATGCCAATTTCTCCGAGCAGCCAGCATTCCGTGAAAAGAGCAAATAAGTGGTACACACTGAGTCGGTCACCCTGTATATATTATTTACGTTCAACGACACTTCGCACACGGAGACGTCTGCGAGCATGTAGACCGCGCGCAACACATTTGCAGAATAACAGAAGAACCGGAGGAACAGACGGACGAACACAGCCAGTGGGCCTCCGAGCCCCGGGCCCCGGGCCCCCGTACAACACGGTAGCCTCACGTATCCGCAATTTACTTCTGATTATTATGCTCTCTATACTTACGCGGCATTCTTATCTCCTCTTCTTTTTCGACTTCTTCTCCCTCCTCGGCCTCCTCTTCGTCCTCTTCTTCCTCGACGAGACGAGCCCCCCTCCCACAACGAAACACCGATTCCTCGTCTCTCTCTTCAAGGCCGAGGATCGAGAGCATGGTATCAGTTGACCGACAGTCGATCGTCGGACCTCTGATTACACGCGGCCTCCTCGGGGCTGTCGGGCCGATTTTCTCGCATTTGCTGCTTGTCGATGGGAAAATGAGTTCTTGAAGAAATCCGACGCAATATTGGAAATACGATATATTCGAGATTTGAATCTAAGTCTAGTTACCGGTAGCTTCACAGATCAAGAGTGCCATCATCATGTGAAAAAATGCTGGCGAAACGGTTTTCGCAGGTTCCTTCGCGCGTTTGAATGCCCATCCATCGCGAGCCATTCGCGTTTATGTTGTTTGTAGTCGTGTATCCCGTGCGTAAAACGCTCCTGCGCAAAGCTCGGTTCGCGGAACAGGCGTAACGCCCGTCGAGCGTGCTTTTTACCGGGGACTTAGGCTATTCGCTAGTCGCTCGGAAGGTCCGTGCTCGTCGTAAAGGCCGCAGAAGGCGACCGCATCGTAAATGGCACGGCGCGGGCATGTTCGCACTATTTTTCCCGTTCGGTTAATGCGAAGCGAGAAAGAGAGAGAGAGAGAGAGAAAGAGAGAGAGAGAGAGAGAGAGAGAGAGAGAGAGAGAGAGAGAGAGAGAGAGAGAGAGGGAGAGAGAGAGTCTCGAGCGAGATCCAATTCAACGTTGATGGATTGTCACGATGAGCGAATCGTTTCGCGAGCACGAGCTCTCCGCGAAAAGTGTTAATGGACTGCGGTGGCATTCTGGCGAAAAAATCCACCGTTTTTACCCGCGTTTCTTTATTGTCGTTAATCCGGTCGTTCGACGAGGACACAGGATCACGCGTCCAGATGGTTGCACCGATTAAAATAATTACTAAATCCCGCGAAATATTTCCGTTAATCCTTTAAGCATTTGCCAGAATTTTTTCAGATTTTTCGACAGTATGAAACTGCAAGGAAATAAGGTTGCGTCTACCGATTTCTGGCGCGAACGTGTAACGCTCGCTCTCCAACAATTACAATGCGCCGTCGGCCCGGTAATCGACGTCTAACTTTCTGTTCCAATTAATCCCTTTCTTCCGAAAAAGACAGGACCGCTCGTGTCGCGTTTAATCAATTTCTCTTTCCTGTCGAAGTGTCACGGAACTTTCTCTGGTCTTCGGGAACGAAGACGGAGCATATAAAAGTTCCCGATAGGGAATGATCGTCGAACTGGCCGGTCTCGATGCCAGTCGGAGCAAATATTAATTATTCCCGTTCTTTTTCCCCGGCCGGGAACGTAATTATGTTTTCTGATTGACGGACGCGCGGGTACGTGTCCGCGGCGGCTCGTTACAGCGACAAACGATCGGGCCGGTAATTAGCCTGAGTATGACATCGTCGGTAACGCGCATAGTCGCCGGTTACACGACCGGTAGCCGCCGGTATTATCAGTCATAATAACGAGCCCGAGCCGGAGCCGGTGCGGTGCTGCTCGCGCGGCGTAACAAGCGCCGATGAAAGTATTTACGCTCGGGAATGATTCCGTAATTAAACGTTCCCGGTGTGCGTCGCGTGTAATTGAACGAATCCATTCGGCCGATCGATGTAATGCGATTCACGTAACGCACCGGATCGGCGGAGCTCGCTAATAAGCGATCGATCGATCCTCTCCGATCGTGTCGGAACGATGAAGAACTCGCGCGGCTGCGCAAAGCAGAATTTCTTGAAACCTGTTGTTTTCACGTTAACGTCTCCAGACGAGAAAGACAGCTCTGCCGGTTTCTGTAGTAGCTTTTTAAAAGGATAATGAGAGACGCTCGCTTTCCGCCTCTCCAGCACGTGACGTATTGCTTCTGCTTTCTTTTCCTGTTTCAAGGGGCCCGTTAAAGGGCCACTCTCGAGTTTCCGGATCCTCGTCGCTCGAGCAGAGAGAGCGAGAGAGAGAGAGAGAGAGAGAGAGAGAGAGAGAGATACCGCGGGAAAAAAAGCATTAGATAAAAGAGGGTGGGCCGCGTGTTTCGACTTGTTGTGACAGTTTGCCGAGCAAACAAAACACCAGCTCCGCCCCCGTTGTTCGGCAGAGGTCCGGATGCCGGGCCGACTTTTTACCCGACACGACCCGGGGCACCCCCGCTGCGTTAAGTGACCATTCGGTTTTCGAACAAGTGTGCCGTCTTTCGAGGACACCCGAGACCATGCTACTCTATGCCAGTTCTCCCGCACCCTGTCGCGACCTTATTCTCGCTGACGAAACCCGAGGGGCCGAAGGAGAGCGTCCTGTTGCGCCATCGGTTCACGCTGATCCGTTTCCTCTTTCGGAAAATACGAGCATGCTCGCAGCACGGGGCCCTTTGTCTACCGAAAACCACCGCTAAACATTGTCGAGTGTCTCCTGTCGGGACTTGGGTGGTCGCCAATCGCTTTTCGCGACGGCATAATTTGTAAACCGCTCCTCCGCACCTCCGTTTCCCGGATCTTTCAATTCTGTCCCTCTGGGAAGCAGTATTTTCAAATTTCCCGTCAGCCAAAGTAGCCAGATGGCTTTCACGATCATGCCCCTCGATTCTCACCGGTTAACACATGGTGCAGGATTATTTCAATATTTTGAAACGAGAATTACCGACTTGACTTTCCATTATTTGAAATGTTAACCGGTCGTTTGTCGGTTTAACGTTAATCGAACGACTCGAAGGTTGATCCGAGGTTGCAAGAAAAAGCAGCCGGATGTAAACGGTGCTCGGGAGCGATCGTTGTCGAACGATCGTTTTAGCGTGGAAATCGACAGGCTGTGTGTGGGTAGGGTGGCAACGCGTCGGTTCCCGGGCAATGGCGGATTGAATTCATTCCGTGCACGGTTTGCTGCACACGGTCCGTGGCATTGGGTGTATTTGCCGGCCTATTAATGCACGCAAGAGGAGTCGATTGGCCTGAAAATTGTGACATGTTCGTGCAACATTGTATTATACACTGACGTCGAGCCGTGGCCGGCGAAATGACCGGTTGTACATTGTAATAAAACGTTGACGGCCGCTCGAAACTGGACGTAAAGCGACGTTAATGGTATCATTCCGGCTCGGATAGTGTCGGAGGGCCACGGGAACCCGCGGTTTCCGCGCGAATCGAAATCGTGTGTGTGTGTCACACGGGGAAAAAAGGGCCCGGCTGAATCGCGGTGGCTTTAAACGCAATTACAGGTAGGTGGGTAGCTAGGTAGACACGAAACAAAACTTCGGTGAGCGGAACGTTTACTTTCAGCATCTGGAATTTCCGCGACCCTCCGGCTCTAGCAACCCTTCTACGCTCGTTGCAAAGAGGTTTTATTTGTTTCTATCGGTTGCACAATGCCGTTATTCTCGCTGGCTCGCTAAGTCGTGAATTTTTAAACGAACGAACAACCGCGTTTCGAGAAACCACGAGCGCGCGTTTTCCTCGCCTGCCGGTGCGCGTGCGAGAAATGCTTGAGTCTACAAGGTGTTTCCGAGTTTTTTCTCGGCCGACGAAGACACCGCGTCGCTTGTGCAACAAGCTACATGTTCGAACTCTCCGGTAGAAAGTCGATGTTCAATGTTTCATGAATCTTTTTACCATGAAAAATCATTCCATACGTTTCTTATCCAAAGATCGTCTAGTTTATATGCACCGTGCACTTATTCCGCGTACGTTTGCCGTGACGCAAGTTTCTTGGTAACAAGAAAGAAACGAAGAAGAAAAAAAGGAAACGGACACGCGCTGTTAAAAAGTAATGAAGCATGTTATACATGTGTTCGGTAAAGCTTCAATTATGGCGACGTGTTGTTAGCCGCACTGACTATGTAGTAATTCACCGGCTGTGCCGATAAAACGATGGCACATGGCGCAGAGGAGTAAAGACGCGAGGCTGAACCGAAGAGTTCGCTTCTCTTGCTGCACGGTGCACCACTAATTGAAAGAGCCGACAAAATATTTTTCCCCGGTAGCTACCGATTCATTTTACAATTTGCACTGTCAATGGCTTGTTGGTCGTGCGAGTTTCAACGGAGCTCTGTATTTCTACAGAAATATTTAAGAACGCGAGCTAGTAGAACGAGTGCAAATTGGTCGAAGACTTCCTTCTTAGAAGTTGTGTCCCTGTTAAAATAAATCGCAACGTATGAGCTGATAAACTGGGACAAAAGTGCCTAAACAGTTCACAGTTCCTGATTAGAAAAATCGCGCCGCTAATCGACAAGGCTTACAAACTGTTTTCCCCGATTCGTTTACCAATGTCCTCGCCGATAATGTAAATGAGAAGGGCTACAAAGCTGTAGAAAAGTACAAGTGAGCGAAATGAGATTAAAGAGCCCGAAGAGTGAGTTTCCGAGAAAAATCTCGCGCGAATTGGCAGGCCCGATGAAATACGATCCCCCGGAGCGTGAACCGGTTCATTTGACGGCGCTGCGCATTATCGGGATCTCGTCGGTAATCGGCGGGATCGTGTCGAATCGGGGGAAGGGGGGTGTCGCCCGATTCCTGTGGGAGGTGATTCGTTGTTGGCCGATGTTTCAGCAATTCCATTCGCCGCGCGTAATCCCGGTGTCGTTCCTCTCGACAGGATTTCCACCGATAACTCAGCGGAATTAGCCCGGGCGGGTGTATTGCGGGGGAATAATTCTCAATTAGTCGGCGGAGATCGCGAGTCCCGGCTAAGTCGTATTTATGTCAGTCGTCGGAGAGGTTCGTCCGGGCTCTGTGCGCTGTCGCCCCGTCCTCGGGAGCTTCGGCTTCGTATTAGACCGCGCCGGGATATTTATGCGATCGATCCGTCTCAGTTTGCTCTCTCGCCGGATCCCCGTGTCCAATAATCGTTCCGGCCATTCGTCTAGCCGTCTCGTTTCGTCACGACGACTCTCCAAACAACCCCCTTCGTCCGCCACCCCCGCATCGGCAAACTGTTGCCGCAGAAAAGTACGCGCGTGCCGTGGAAAATCATTGGAGATTGTACGCAGGATCGAGGGATCCACCGCGACGGGACACGTAGAGTAGAATCATCGGCGAACCCTCCAACGACAAATAGAAATAAATTCCCGGCAGATTACGCCCGGTCGACACGGTCCTGGATTTACGCGAACCTAACCCGGGCGGTTCGACTTTATTGCTTGTTTTCGAACGCGGATCCGGAACGCTGATTTATTCCTGGATCATGCCGTCTTGGGGAAATCAGCGGTGGAGAGATGGATCTTTCGGTCTGCATAAATTTCGAAGAAAGGGCATCGAATGAATAATAATAGCGGTCTGGTAGCTAGACGCAGCCAGGTTGCGTTAATCACTCTATCGGAAGGCGGGAGCGCGGTCGCGGCATATGTCAAATGTGAAATCGAATTTCGCACGGGAACCGCACTCGGCCAGCCGGTTCTCCTCTGTCTCCGGCAGGAGTAAATAAAAAGACGGTGTAACCGTTGACGTCCGTCGGTGTGTAAGAATGGCCGATATAATAGGCTGCGCAGAGAGAACCAGGTTCTCGGTCCGTGGCGTGGTGTGATGTGGCATGGCGGTGTACGGGGCCCAACCACCGTTCAAATTGATTTTCGCGTGTCACGTATTTTTCGGCCGGGGTTCGGGCTGATTGTCAGAGGATGACCATGGCTCCTTTTTGCCTTGTCTCTGGGTCTCCGAGCCGCTCGGCCCGGAGGCTATCGCGCGCGTACGTACGGGATACACACGAGATCCAGCTCGGAAAGCGGGAGAAAGAGAGAAACAGAAAGAGAAAGAGAAAGAGAAAGAGAAAGAGAAAGAGAAGTTGGGACCGCAACGCATGGACGCACGGACAGACGAAAGGAAGAGCGGACGGGAAAGAGCCCTGTGGAACGGAAAGGGCTCGAAAAAGAAGCGCACGAGCAGAACGCGAACGGAAAAGGAAGAAGCCGAGAAAGGGAGAAGAACACCACCGACCAGGCCGGCCACGCCACGGCAAGAATAGAGCCATAAAGCCTTTCGGTGTGGCTCGCGTCAAACCGCTGCGCTGCGCTGCGCCGCGCCGCGCCGCACCGCGCCGGCTCCCTCATTGTTTCGGATTCGAGACTTCCGCTCGGGAACGCTTCTTCCCTCCGGCTGGATCCTCGTTAGATCCTCCGTCGAAGAATGAAGACGTGAACCGGCCGAGAAATTGCCGGCGAACATCGCTCGATTTCGAACCGACTCTACGAGTCCTCTTCTCCACGAAACGCGCCCATTTCGATACAATTGGCCGAGTTTCAAAGCACACGTTGCCTTTCGTGTCTCTCTCCCTCTCTCCCTCTCTCCCTCTCTCTCTCTCTCTCTCTCTCTCCTTGTTTCTTTCTTTCGAGCCATGCAAATCGGAGCCGCAAACGGACGTTCGCGTTCCCTTCCACGAAACTTTACGACCGTGTTAATTCCTCCGACGCCGAGGTGCTAACTGGCCGAAACAAAAGCCGCTTCTTTCGCCCGCGGCCGATCGATACGGGAACGTATTTTCCGAAAGATAGTATCGCGACTAGGATCGGCCCGCTTCCTGCCACCGGATCGTTCGTTTTAATTTTCGTGTAAATTTCACTCGGATCCGCAGTTAGCGGCTATTGTACCACCTGATTCGTGACCCGATATACCCGAGCAAGAACTCGAGCTGTTCACTCGAAGGGATCTTCGAAATTGGTTTAACAAAAACTAAACGAATCGGACAGTGGGGAACTATTATTAAGGGACGAAATCGATATTGAACTCTTGCAACTAGTGAAACGGAGCGTAGAACGCGGTTCGAAAGGAAAAGACGAGGGATAACAGAATGTCGTATTTACGAGGGCCCTCGCCGGAACTAAACGCCGGCAACGGAACGTGTTAATAGTATTACGGCGATATCGTTGAAGGATCGCAAAAACAATGCGAGCGCGCGGTTGTGTCTCTGGGCTGTCTAGCTCGCGAGATATTTCTTTTCCGCGGGAACGTTAGCCGTCGGAACAACGACCTCGAGATCCCTCGGCCACTGGTTCTTATCCGGTACGACGAAGATTGGCCAATTAGCCGGAGATTTGATCGCGAGAGGCCAATTAATCGAGCTGAGGTGAAACGGCGTGGCGCGGCGCGCTCTCGGTGAAATCACTTTAAGCGATCGTGTAGACAGAGAGAGAGAGAGAGAGAGAGAGAGAGAGAGAGATAGAGAGAGAGAGGGTTGAAATCGCGGTCATCCGGTGACATTTGAAAAATTGCCACGATCCCGCGTCTTGCCGCGGGATTGGTCGGTTTCCGCGTGACTCGCGCGGCCGGTTCCTTTGCTGTCCGATTAAAGAACGTGAAACGCCTGGCCGTTCATGTCCGCGAGACATTAATCTAGAACAAACATGGCCGTTCTGGTGCCGCCGTATCGAGCAAGGCTATCATAGCTAATGCGCTAATGACTCCGCGATCGACTAGCCCGATGCATTCTTCATTCTCGCCGTTGCACCGCGCCGCGCCGACCGGAATCGCAAGAACCCGGGTTCAATTCGTATCTTTGTTAATTGGACGTTATTGATCGCAAACGGTTTTTAGGCTCTTCAGAGGTTTTAAAAGCGGTACCGTTTATTCGATATATTCGACGGAAAAACAGAATTTTAATCTGTTCGATGGTGTACAATTTTTGCAGATTAATTCCGTCTATTACGTTATACCGAGGAGAAACGCCTACTGTCTCCTTCGCTCCCTAGATCCTCGATCCGACGATGGATCGTTTGTTTTCCACGCGAACGGCACTGTCATTGCCACCACCCGACGAGAATCGATACGTCTCGTGCCGCACTACTCCGGTGCTTGGCTCTTTTATTGGAAAGAGTAGTCCTCACTCTATATTACTACAAGTAGGACTTAACAATCTTCTAAGTTACTCAGTCAAATGAATTTTATCCAGTTTGTTGTTGAAAATCCCCGTGTAATTGTCGTTCGTTTTATTTGAAAATTGAAGACCTTATACGAACATCAGTAGTACCATTGAAAAAATTGCGACGAATAATTGCCATCCACTGCAGGGTTGAAAGATTGAATTTAATTTCTATTTTCCTCCCGCCGCAATTGATGCAATTGTAGAAAACGATATTTACTGTTTCTACACGCGCTATCATGCACACCATGTGAACCATGCGACCGCTGCGACCATAGTATGAGACGATAAACACATAGAGTGAAACATACCTACGATAATAACGTCGTTGTAGAAAATGATATTTATCGCCTGCGGGCACAAGGCGATCGCACCCCCAGGTGAACGTTGCGAACACGGAGGACCATACTATGGGAACATAAGCAGCTTGTAGTTATCAAGCGACGCGTAGAACGGAGCGGCGCATTAACGATAAAACTGTCGTTTCAACTGTATTCGAAACGGAACGATTTGTTAGCGTTTTGCGCTCTAGGAACTCTATAGACCCAACAGTGTCGCCGAGGGGATGAACAGTCGTCAAAATATATGCTCGACTATATTCTGATATCTTCTCCAAGGAGAAACTTATTGTCGAAGGTGTTATTGTTTGTTGTGTTCGGTTGTAGTCTATGCGACGGTATAAACAACAGTTTCGTACACCATCGCCTCGCGTCCTTGTCTCACGTTCAGCAAAGACACAGTCGAGGCAACGCGATCGGTTGAGGCTGCCAAACATAGCCGTCGAATGGCAAAGTTTCCGTCACTGCACTTTACTCCCTCGACTGCATAACAAATATCGGGAGCAAACCGCAACTCCGTACTCTACAAAAAAGAAAAGAGCAAACGTTACTTCTCATACTATTGTTCCTGCAGTGTATCGTTTTCTCTTGAAATGCTTGGCTTTATCTGCCAATTGAACAAACTTCTCGGCGTTACGACAAAACATTCTTCCATTTCTCACGGAGTTTTGCGGAACCGGTTGATATTGCGCAACGATACCAAAGAGGGAAGAGCGAATTATCAATTGATAACTCCTCTGGTCTCGACAAACTAGACTAGCCCAGCAGCCTAGCTAGGCAGTCCGCCTTACCACCGCGCTATAGGCGAGCAATCGAACGACTTGGCACCAGCGAAACACGCTCAAATAAATAACGAATGGTTCATAAGTCACCCGCGCTGTCTCGGGCACAAATATACCCCGGGATTCGCGGCGGTTGATATCGCGCAAACGAGGGTTGTTTATTTTGCGTGACACACGCCGTTCCGTTTTAATGGCGAATAATCGTGTCGCGGCGCGGTCAGCGTCCCCTGTGAACTCTATAGCGTCGTCGTCGATGTTCCTGCGATCATTCTACTTTTTCACCCGACCGCCCAAATCAAAACCAGCCACCCCTTCCCGTACAAGTCAGACTTGTAATTTTTCCGATGAAATTACTGGTACAGTAAACCTAGTGAAATCCAATGTGAATATACCCCGCTGGAAATAAGTTTCTAAACTGGGTTAAAAAGTAGTATCAACCGTGCGCAGCCGAGCCGAGCACATTCAGAACGCAATAAAATCGAACAGCTTCGAATCCCGACGATCCAGGACATTCGAACACCCAGTTTTCCTCTCGGATCGCAGGCTCTAATTCCCTCGAACGATCACGGAGCGATTAAAGTCGCCACGGAGAGAAGTCGTGTTGGACAGTTTCGATTAGCGGGCTCCCGGGAAAAAATGGCCCGCGAAACGAGACTGCGCGATTAACAATTCCCGTCGCGTATTAGAAGCAATTAGAGCAGCCCCGCGGCTCGTTCGAGGCGCAAATGATTATCGACTTTATGGTCGATCGGGCCGAGTGATTTATTCGCGCGGCGCGCAGCGGCGGTGCGCGGTGGCTGGCCACCGAATTGTTTCGCAAAGGGTCGAGCGCAATTACGCCTAGCGGTCGTTTGCGTCGGAGATAGGGAAAGAAAAACTGGAAAGAGTGCGGCTGCTAATTTCAGGTCGTTAAGATCGGGGAAATTTTTAACGATCGCGCGGGACACGTGCGCGTTATCCGAGTTTCTGTTATCTATTCTGGAACCAGCGTGGAAAACCGGCGAACAGGTTGCCACCTCGATCCGTCTCTCTACGATCCGGTAAATCCGATCGAGACTCGTTAGCGGATTTAAAGAGGACTCGTTGGTTCTCCGCGAAGGATCGATCCCAGAATTTTCCGTCGAAGCAAAGGCTCGACCCGAGTGCATTAGGCGCCCGGATACTGTTACATGATTGAACTAGAGCAAGGTTTCCCGGCGGAGGTTAACGAGTGTTAGCTGTTGCCACATTATAACGAGATATCGAACGAACGAACAGGCAGGCAGGCCCGCGCCGCGGTATCGCGTTTCACCCTTAAACAGCGGATATTGCAGCTCCTGCGAAGGGAGAAAACAGGGTGGTGGCCCCGAAGACAAGGAAAATCGCTGTAGCAGCCGACACTCGAGCATCCACGCTCAGCCGGAGCACACGCGATCCTCATTACCGGATGCCTGATCGTTACCTCGGCTATCTACTCGCGCATTATGCTTCCATATCGGTTAATACAACTTCTATTTGCTTCGACTCCGGACGAAACCCTTCAATCTCTGACGATAGTCGCTTTAAAACCTTACCTTCCACAGGGAGTCCTCGATACACGCTCCCCGAGACTTCTAATCGCATTCCTCGAACTCTTCCGAGTTGCAGGAAGCCTATAAAATATTGTTTCTGGACCAGCCGATGGTTAGGGACGATTCAGGAAGCGATAGGCGATCCGATAACCGGTCAACAAGGTTTCAAATGCACTCGAGTCCCGAGATTAAAGGCTAAATAAACGCGTGAAGAAGTCGGACAGAAAGGAACTTTGACCAGGTGTCTTCGAACCCGAAGATCGAAGTTCGTTCTCAACGCGGCCAACGAGAGCAGCGGAAGTTGAAAATTTATTTGAACCCGATTCTTTCACGGACGATCGGTATGTAATTTCGCGAGGGTCCCGAGTTTTCTCCGTGTTTCCGCTGTCGAAAGAGAGATCGTTGTCTTCGGTGTCAGCGCGACGAGAACAGCCTTTCACGAAGCGGCCCGTGTATGCGCGTCCCGATCGGCTCTGGACGCGTGTTTCCTGTTTCGAGAAAGGTAAACGACTCGGACCTTTGTGCACGCGACACTCGAAACGATTTCGACACATTCCGCGAAACAGCTGGAGGGGTTCCGAAAATTTTCCTGTTACGAAACGGCGAATGACCAAAAAATTCAGTTTCGATTGGACTTGTCAGAAAAGGGAAAAAGTGATCCGTACGCTTTCGAAAAGCCAGCTAGGAGATTCGATTACGGGGGTAACAGAGTTGGTGCAGCAGGAGCCTAGGGGCAGAGATAAAGATGCAGCGGTGGGCGTAGAAATAGAGGGAGCTGCGAATTTCGTTGTTTCTCGCGATTCAGGATGCATGGCAGTACCGTCGCTCGTCGTTAGTAGCGAATGGTAGCGGGACAGGCATCACCACCTCATTCTACCGTGTCTGGTCGGTGGCACGATCCCGAAAACCCCTGGTAGCGTGGTCGGAGGCGTTGCGGAACGATGCGAGGCGACGTCAGGGGCACGATCATGTCAGCCATGCTGGGGGTGTCGAGGGGTCGTTGGCAGAGAGGTGGGAGGCGGGATGTCAGCATCGTTGCGGGGAAATCGGCCGGAAAATGGGAAATCCAGCGGCCTGGTGACAAATGGTTGATCACCGCGGGAGAAGCCCGAGTCGTGGCTGGCTCTAGACGAGTTTCGGATGGCGGAGGGTCTGGAACGAGGAGGGGACCAAAGGGGATGAAACAGGATGGGACAGGGGGATGAGAATGCGTCGGAGCTATGTGGGCGAGAAAGTTCGTAAACGTTGCACGCTCCGTGTGCTCTTTCTTTTTCGTTATTTTCGCCCCGGGAACCCGGGAATTCGCGGGAGCCGGACTCTCTCTCTCTCTCTCTCTCTCTCTCTCTCTCTCTCTCTCTCTCTCTCTCTCTCTCGGCGAATAAATCCGTGGATTTTATCTCGCGAGGTCTGTGTTTGCTTTTTTCCCTCTGACAGGGAACCGCGATTCACGGTCGGAGAAGATCGAAAGATTAGTCGATTTCCCGTATTCATGTATTCACCGGCGAGAAATTAATCTTCGCGTCGCACGCGCGTTTCCGAGATAATTCATTCCCCGTTGTCCGAATGGTGTGACGAACCGGCTCCGGCTGTTATGCCGGAGCAAAACACGGAAAAAGTCGCGAGAGCCGATCTGAAAGTCAAATATTTGACACCCGGCGTAGGTCCCGGCGATTTTCATCTTAAACGGACAGGTGGGAAACCCGGCGACCGATCTGCGCAAATATTTGCACGCGCACTGTTTTCTTCTTCGGAAGAGGAGAAAATGTCTACGTGGCTCTCGTATGGTTTGCAATTAATACCGGCAAGTTTTTACGTCGATGCGACTATACGTGTACTAACTAGTAAAAAAAGCTGAGCGACTATAGAATCGAAGTACAGGATAATGGAGTGACAGCGCGATTTAGCCGGAATAACTATAGCTGGAACGGTGAAAGGGGAGAAGTATAACGACGCAATCAGTAGCAACGGAAATTTTGACATGACAGTCGCGCCCTGTCTTATTTTCGAGTAGCAGATAACGACGGTGGTTCTCGCGGCTGAAAATTATTCAGCAGAGCCCCGAAGGACGATTGACATTTCAGTACAGCGAATGTAATGGCGTTGAAGGCTGATTTATACCCTCGCGCTATCTCTCAAGTGTTAAAATAACCTGCGCGCACCCTCTTTCGCCCCGTTCGCTCGCGCCGGATAAATAATGCAGCGAGGAATTCGTTCCAGAAGTCGGTTTTCCCAGGTGTTTACTTCGTAGAGCTGCTCTTGGGTCCGAGCCGAGAGAGAGAGAGAAAACAGAAGTTGCAACAACAGCTCGAATTGATCTAATGCGAGAGCAAAGCAGAAATACGCGTGGACGACCTCTAATTGTCCCGAAGGAATTTACTAATTTTCCATGTTACCCCCGCGCGCCAAATTTTCATTCGGAACGGTTCGTCTGTTTTCGCGGGCGTCTTCTCGTTCTTCGTGAGAATCCTCGCGATTCCGAAAACGTCGAAGAATTCCATTTTCCTCTCGGAGAGATCGCAGACAAAAGGCGGCCTGTCCCAAGGGCGTCGTTTAATTATGCCCGGGGAATTCAACGATCTCGGTTTTATCGCGCAGGCTGTTCGCTTTGAGAAAACAGCAGGCTCGCCGGGTAGGGCTGATTTTTCCAGGCATCTCCCATGGAAACGCCGAGCCGTTGCGGTTGCGCGGTCGCCTCGGAAAAGTGGTTTTCCGAGAGGGGGGACGCGACGAAACGTCTTGCCTTGGCTTGCCTCACCTCGCGTAAAATAAATGGACCGATTTATGTGCCGCAGACGCCGGTCCGCTTAATAAAATCTCCGCTATGTCGATACATTTTCCTCGGGTATTCGACGAACCACCCTCTACGGAAAGAACGTCACTTACCGACGCCGCAGAACGGCCTGGATATCCGATAACGACATTCGCACATCGATCGGGGAACGATGTTTCCTGATCCCATTAACATTCCTGGGCACCGAATACCCCGCGTAGAATTCTCCACTGTTTTACAGCGCCAAGTGTTAAAACAGTCTCTGTTTCTCTCGTTGTCTTGATCTGGGAATTCTCTTTTTGCGAAAGTTTGTTTAAATTAGTATGGACAACGGAGCGAATTAAGAAGAAGATGAACAGATACGCGGCACGAATGACGGGTTAGCTCGCCCTCGCCGGTTAACAGGTTAAGGGGTAACGGTCAGCCATGGACAGACACGTCAGTAGATTGCGGTACGATAGCGAGTGCAGTAGAATAACCTTTAAACTCATCATTTCTAAGTGAATCGTGTACGAGTTCGGTGATAGTCATTCTGAACCCTTGAACAAACTAATTGGAGCCTGGCCTACTCTCTGTATCTTTAAACTAACAACCATTTAACGAATTTAGATAACATCCCTGCAAGAACTGAAACAATCTCGTACCACTTCGCAGTTGTTGGTTCCCGATTCGGTAAGAATCGATTCAATAAACTAACCAAATGAGCGCTATAGTATACAAAACTGTATACACTGTGTATTCTATAGTATACACATACGGCTACCACTCGCTAGAGCTATGACTCTTTCGGAACAAAAGTTCAAGAAAAGTGGCAACTTATTTATTAGTACATTTCCGCAAGTGACGTCTATAGCTGGTAAACGACGACAATTGCTTTTGTTCTGACGAATTAGTCTAGCTCGTATTAGCAGTCTGAGAACTGATATCAAAGTCAGTCTAATTCCTCAAGTCGAACCAAACCTGTCTGCTATAATTGAGCGGGAGAACTGAAAATTTAATTAGCGCGTCAGCATTTCAAAAATTCATTCTCGAGTTGCCAAAAATCGGGTTTCCGTGGAACGGCACGCACCTGGAGAGCGTTGGCGCGCAGGGCGATTCGTTTGGGGCCGGGTTCAATAAAACGGAAAATTGCTGAATTCTCGGGGAATAATTAAACGGGGCAGCCCTCGTCACCTCCCCCCGGCAGAGCGGATTTACTGCCGCTCTCGTGGATCTTACGGCCGTTACGAATCGGTTACACCTTTTCCGCGCGAAAACGATTAACGTCGCACCCCCTTTGGCGAAACAGTGGCGGCGTTCTCGGGTTTCCGGGCTCGAAGAAGGGAAGACACGCCGGGAATAGGGGGCGAGGGGGCAAAAGGACAAATAGTCGACCGGTCGGAGACAAACCGTGGAGACGCCGCGCCGCGCCGGAGGGGGTGAAAGCCGTGTTCAAACAGAGGAAGAAACGAGGGGAAGAGACACGCACCGCGAGCTGGAAGGGGACAGCGCGACGGATAATCGCGCGAAACGATTTGCTCTTTTCACGGCCGATTAAGTCCGCAATCTGTTGGCCGAGAGCGAGGAAACAACCGGGGTGGGTAGACGTTGAAATAATACGGGGAGATCGGTGGCTGATGGCCAGCTCACCGGATAATCGTCACCATTAAAAGCCTCCGCTCCTGAATTGACCTGATCGCTTCTTTCGGAATCGCTGCGCTCCTCACGGTGCTCCGCAATATCGCTTCTCACAATGTTTCCCTCGATTCGATCCGATTCCATCCGAGAGCAAGATTTTTGCAAGAATTTTTCCGATGCCCGATGAACGACGATTCCGCCTTCGGACTCGTACAATGGTAACGAGACAAGTTAATAATAGCGGCAACAACGACACGCTCCAGTTCGTAAAGATATAACGGGGTCAAAGTGTCGGGCCGCTCGCGATCGACTGCAGTTCCGAACTGGTGGTGCTTGTTTATTTCAGTAGGTGGCACTTACGAGCTTTCACGGTGGCGGGCTCTGTCTTTCCACGGTCGTTGGCAGCGGGGTGTCCTTGTTCCGTTCAGCCAGTTTGGGGGCCGTCCGTTTAATCGACGACGAAGGATAGTCCAGCGACACTCGCATACAGCGCATCGGGGACGACCATCTTTCTGCCCCCGTGCCACGAGCATAAGTGTCCTGCGGGCGAACCAGGCTTCTGCTTCGAATCACGAACAGATACTCGTGCGGGCGGCGTGTTTGAGGGCTTATCTCGGGCTCTGGTCTACGGCCGTGCCTCCCATAAGCCTGAACATGGTGCCGTTAGCCTGCTCGCCGCGGGCGACCTCCATTCATGCATCCAATTTAGACGTCAATGGCGCAAATAAAGCATTGGGAGCCCTTAATCGATCGTGGCGTCGATCCTGGGCCACGGGGATCTGTTTATTCGAGGACATGGGGGTCCTCCAACCTGGAACCTTTAAAATACGAACTGGTCAAAGTCTCGACTCCTTTGCTCTGCTAGTTTAGGCTCGCTGCAATCCCAAGCTAGATTAAAATTAGAGCGAAATTAATCCGAGCGAGTTTTAATGTCCACGGTTCCATTCAGGAAAATCCGTTTCGATTCTCGCGAGACGGATGAGCTGATCTCGAGCCCGAAATCGTCCCGAAATTGGCGGTGCCACGTTTCCGTGGCAGGAATCCAATTCGCGAACGTGGTCGCGCGTCAGCAAGGACGAGGCACAGAGGCGAAAGCGAGCAAAACGATCGCGTGGAAGCCGAGCAGACGTGGTTACACGCGGGTGTCATTAGTCCGGCCGGCAATTAGGAATAATTTGAAAAAAGTGAAGCCAGTAATTCACGCGGGGGACAAGAAAATCTTTTATCACCGTGTCGTCAGCGTCATCGGCCCGCGACGCGACGCGACGCTACGGCCGCGCTAGTTGGCGAGCCTCCAATCCTCCACCGGGGAGTCATTACCTAATTACCGGGGCCGCTTTATGAACACTTACGTGTCGGGGTTCGTCGTTCGCGGCCCATTCGAGGAGACAACCACGATGTGGGAAAAGCCTGTCGGGAAATGAGAACCACCTTGTGGCTCGCCTCGCGATTTCACCGGCCGATATATAACTCGAGCTTAAGTCGCCCGCTTTGACTTCCCAGCAAAACGCTCTTGTCGTCGTTGGCGAAATTATTCGTTCGGCGAAAACGCCCGCGTGCTGGAGACTGTCAAACGGAGCTGCCTTTTGAGATTGTTACGTACGGTGGCCGACGAAAATCAGAATAGCTTTTTCGTAACTGCAGCAAACGACTCGACTCTTTCTTGGCAAATTGGAAGAATCGATTTTGGACGAACGACTGGGGAAAAAAGAATGGCCAATAAAAGTAATTCGAGCTCTGTCGGGTTAAACGACGTCGTCGAACCTTTCGTCTACATTCCATGCAAATTGGACACGCGCGCCTGCTGCATGACGAGCTAGAACCAGCGCTCGCTCTGTCGGAAATAAACACCTGCTAATGTCCATTAGTCAATTCTCCTCTCGGCCACGGATTCACGTTCTCTCTCTCTCTCTCACACACACATCGTTTGCCGGACCTTTTTTTCCCGAACCGTTCGGTGCACGCGCTCGGTGCATGGGTTCGGTTTAATCGCGCGGAAACGGTAATAAGTACGCGGTGGCACTCGAGCGACACCGAAATCGGTTCGACGCGCACCGATATAGCATATCGCGTGTTTCGCCGATTATTCACCGGGCCGATCGTTTCTTGTTCGCAGCGAGCAACAAGGAATTTAATTACAACGCTCTGCCGGCGGTGATCGATCGACCACCGTGGGCGAAATCGGGGGCGGGTGCCGTTTCGAAAGGAAATCGAACGATGCAACGATGCGCGAGCATGCTGCGTTCGATCCGTTTCCAGATCAACGCTTTTTTTTTCTCGAAAATACTAGACACAACATTTTTTTTGTTCTAGCTTTAAAGCGAGTCCAGGCTGTACTATTTGTGATTCGTGTTGAAATGATCACTGTTTATTCTTTGGATATTAGTTGTTGACTCGCGCGCACAAGCTGTTATAACGTTTTCTGCGCGGCTACACCGGGAGACGTCGACCTACAAATCTCTCGTCGTGGACGGGAACGACTCCATTCCTCCGGGCTTCCGCGGAATGTTAGTTGAAACGCTCGGCGCTCACAAAACCGTAAAACACGCGTCCTTTATACTTTCTAGCGCTCGACCCTCTCAACGCCCGCCGAGATTGCTTTTTACTGTCAACCCTTAACAGCTTCTGGAATTCCCGAGGAACACGCTCAAGGAACTGTCTTCTCCGTACTATTTTTAATGAAAATATTTACAGCACAATACGCGCGTTCTTTTTCCTCTCGATCAATTATACTCGGAGCTCTTTACGATTGCTGTGCATACCAAGCGAGAATAATTGAATTCAATCTTCATCCGACATCTGTGGCTATGCAAATTTATGGATCCCCTTTTTACAGCAGTTTTGGAGAGATTTCATAGACCCCAACACGTTCCCTGCCGCGTGTTTGTTTGTTTCGCAACAGGTATTGTCTGTTTAAACGATCAGAGTTGTTGGTCATTATTTTCGTTCGCCTCGTAATGAATTTTTATGAATGAGTCGTAACGAACAATCTTGTGACCATCAGCGTAGGAGTGCGTCCCAACGTGTACCGGAAACGGTACGGGGAACGTATTAAGCAATATTTATTTTACTTTCGCAGGGAGCTCGAATTTTTTTATAGCCCAGTAATGCGTGGAAATCTGCAATCTCATCATTATCATAAATCATAATTAACGTAGTCTACAACCTATTATTATCATCTTGTTCTGGCTTCCTCTCCAACCTTTAGATTTCTATCGCGTATCAAAAACAACCTGGTCTATGAACTTCCGAATGCAAATCGTTTTTCTCCAAACAACCCTGCGTTCGGTTTCGTTTCGCTATCCATCGGTAGAGAAGACAATAACGTTTCAACTAATTCGAAACTGATTCAGGCATTGTTCGCTGATCGAAACGATAAAAGTTAGTGGAGCCCGAGATCTGCCGGGTAATGGAAAAATACTTTAGCCCACGGTGTTGCGTGACAATAATTGAAGTGCGCGGAAAACGTCGCGTATTTGCTGCGTCGCTGCGGCCTCGGTGCACGGTGCAACGAAACCTGCATTCTGTCTTGACGGGCCTCGGCGTGCAGGCGAATCAATGGAATAACATTGTTGTAGGCGATCGACGCATCCGCTCTCGGAACAGTATCGTCCTGCTCTTAGGGCACGGGTCGTAACGATCGAGTTGCATCCTCCCGAGAGCTTCCGCGTTTCTTTATCCGGTTGCATGCTCGATGCGCGTACCTTAATGCCCCATTACTCGAAGACAAACATCGTTCCGCGCTATGATCGCGTTTAAATCAATCCGACATCGATCTCCGCCCCGACTGGCTCTCGTTCGCTGTGTACAATCTCGCGTTCATGATCTCTTAGAATCGCAACGAGACAAATCGGATATATTAATAGACCTGAACTGTTAATCACGACATTAAATGCGAAGATTCGGCAACTGGCAGACCCGGCAGGTTTCGCAAACACGTCGTTAGCATCGCGAAGAATCCCCGAGTGACGAGTGTGTTGGTTGAATTTCAGCGAGAAACGAAAGAGAGCAACACCTGCTCGGTGGCTGGTTGCTCGGTGCAACAATATCGATTTCCACGGTGCATCTGCGTCCTCCGATTAGTCGCGGATTATTCCCACGAGCGGCTCTAGTCTTCCTCGGGCATCCAATTACGGTCGCAGGACTCAATCTAGTGGAAAGCCCGGGGAAAGCAGCGGAGGAAACGCAATCGGTTTAGCCACGGTTCTGCGTCTACAGGTGGCGACGTTTGACACGGTGCACCGGCACGTTCGTCTTCCCTCTTTGTCCCTTTCGCTCCTCTCGCTGTGCACTCTCTTTCCCTCTTTCTTCCTCTACCTCCGTTCGCGGACCCACGATCATCCTGCTCGATCGATCCGAGCCCGATCCGGCCCGATCCTTCCAATTACCGTACAACGCGGAGCATTACGCAACAAGCTAATCGACCTCGATCAACCGAATCGCAAGATTTTCCGAGAGCCTGACCTTTCAGACAAACCGAAGCTTTATTGCCGCTGACTAGCTCCGAGATCTATCGGATACATCCTCGGTTACATTCTGATGGATCGTGCGGGCCCGTTGGTCGCGAGTCGCACGGTCGTTTTCCGACCGAATATATTAGCCTTATCGCTGTTCCATTTCCTCCGCCGCGGCTTTGTTCCCCAACGAACGTGTAATTTATAAAATTTTTGCCTCGGGCATGTGCAATATTAATCACAATGTGATTAGACCTTAAGCGGATCGCTGCGGGCTCTCCGCGTCGTTAGATTAATAGTCGTTTAATTCCCCGCGGATTCTCTCTTGTGCGCTCAGCGTTTCGATTAGCTTTGACTTCGAAATTCTGAAATTTGCAGAGAGTTTACTACGGCGTTAAAAGATTGCAAACCCCTGAAGAGTGATAGCACTTGCAGATAGAAAAGGCAGCAATCGATTAAGTGCCTCGTTCGTGGCTCGCCGGTGTGGATGACGCTTAATGGTCGATACCGTAGATAAACGAAGTTACCGAGCGGGTTTCGAGGAACAAGCGCGTGCGAGCTCTCCGATGCAGCCCGACGCGCGGTGCAGCGAAATTGATTGATCGAAGGATCCCTACAATTACGTTTAATGGCGACTGCTCGTCGGTTATTGCGAAACGTACGACGCCGGCGCGATTACTTCTTCCCGAAAAGAGCGACCCGGTAATGTTTCGGGAAAATTGCGTTTGCAAGCAGGGCCCCGGATCGATAGCATTAACGACGCACGAAAACCCTTCCCGGTAATGTATTCGCTATTATTTTAATGCCTGTTCCTTTATATCTGGCCGGAGCGATGGCTGCGAGCGTATCGCGAACACCATCGACGCCGAATTTCGCAAACAGATAGAGTGCGGGAGAGAGAGAGAGAGAGAGATAGTAATGACGGCCCGTTCGTACCTTATACGAACCGTCCAGCTAATTTGAAATGATAATGTCGCTGCCGGGTGTAATTTCTTTCAAAAAAAGCCCCGCAGGTTTGCTTACAAAATGAACCAAATTTTATTTAAATGACGCAAACCTTGGAAAAAGAGATCGAGGACTGAAACGGGCACGCGTGACGAAACGATGACAGAGAGCAAAAAATTTTTTCGAAGGAAGATTGCTCGTCTTGCTGTGTCTTGGTTTAGGGGCGTGGCTTCCTTGCTCCTGGCTCCGAAAGCGCCAGCTTAGTACCTTCAACGGCAAATTCAAAGGACTCTATTCCGGACAGTGAGTACAGCAGAAGACAAGTTTGTCTTCTCCTGTGTGTTTCATCTGAGTGGGCGTGGCCTGGCAGCTCCGAATGTTGGCCCACACCTGCTCGAACCGATCCCCGTGTCCGTCGATTGGCACGAGCGGTCAACAAGCGCGCTAACGAAACGGGCCCCGACTCGATTGATCGATATTCCTGGATACGGATCGATCGCGATCTCCTCGGTATCCGGCGGAGGCGTTGAGGCGCCGACACCTACAATTACGTCTGATTGGCCGTTCATACTGGTCGGACGAGGATGAAGAAACGTTCGTTTCCGTCGAAAGCTGTAGGTGCTCTCCGGTAATGATTAATCACTCGTTGATCGTCACTCTCGGGTCTGACGAGTACGTCGTCGCCGCGATTTATCGTCCGTAAGCTGTGTAAATAAACCAACGAAGCCAAAATACATATAAATTTAGAGCACGTTAGGCAGCTACACACACTGAAAGAAAAGGCTTGCATGTTTAGGGAAAAAACTTGTGTGTTGGCCAGGATTTCGGTGGAAATTTGCCACCGTGCGACGGACGGGACTCTGTCAGAAACAGTAACAAGGTAGTTTCACCAATTTCTTCGGTTTCCTCGGCGGCCAATTAACAGATCGCCGCGATGATATACCGCCTCCCATTATCCAGCAAGTACACAGCTAATAGTGGCCGATAAGAACGGCCGGCATCCGCGGAGAATAGGCGCACCGCTAGATCAGTATCGAAGATAACAACTAGTTAGGCCGGCAACAAAATTTCATAAAACAGCCACGCTTTAATTGCAAAGTCGTAACGACGCCGCGCCGCCGCCGCCGCCGCCGCGCCGACGAGCAAACGGCGTCTACGATCTTGTTGCTTGCCTTCGCGAGACATTAAGCCGCGCATCCAGGCGATCGACCGGCTAATTGGACTCTGTTTATTAGGAAAACATGGATTTTAATGTGACAGGGGATTAGCCGTGTTTGCGGGACCCGCGGGAGCCTTCCGGTACGCCGAGCACGAACCAAACGGACGCGTACTTACCGTTTTGCTCGCGATCTGTTGGCGCAGCTGTCTCCTCGGGGCCATTTTTCCTACCATTCGTTAGTCGAAAAAGGTGGTGTTGCTGTTGTCGAGGTGCCGATCACAGGTGACGATTTTTCTGCTGATCGCGAGCGTGCTGTTTTCTTCGTCCTCGGCTCTTCGAAAAATTTAAGTACCAAGGGAAAGTGAAATCTTCAGGTTTAGGAATTTTTTTTGTTCTGACTCTGAGAGGGTTCGTCGGTAAGAGTAATTGGACTGGAGATCGACGCGTCACCGCCAACCTCGCTGTTCACCGTTTTTCTGATCGTTGATAGATAAGCTTCCCGGGGAGAACGCGGTATCATTACTTGTCGGCGATTAGGCTCCCGGTAAATTTACACGGCCGGCGGACTGCATTAGACGGCTGCTAATTAGGCTACTCCGGTTGTCGCGCATCGCTGGCCACGGCCTTTTGCGGCCTTTCGCACCGGCGAAACTAAATAGAACACCATAGCCGCTGCGGAACCTGTCTTCTCCTCCGGCTTGTCCTTTTCTTGCGATTTCTAACTGATCTCTTTATCGCGAGGTCTTATTTCACTTCTGGCCGATTTCATTCTCAGATCGAGATTAGATGGAAGACGATGAGTTCGATATTCGGGATAATCGGAATCCTTGACCGATCGCTTTATTACAGACATTGAAATTCGTTGCAATTTATTTTTCTGCTCGAATCGATTTCATTCCTGACCCGATTGGCTCTCGAGATAACAAGGAAGATTGCAATCGCCGGAGGCTGTCTTCTCTTCAGATTTCTGACGGATCTCTTTATCTCCGACCTAGATCTATCCGTTATCTTGCTCTTCCGCTTGGAACGAATTTTACTCCCGGCTCGATCGCTTCGAGATAATAGGTAGAACGGGAGAAGTTTCAAGCAGGAGGAAAATTTAACACGGTCCCTATCAGCATTCGTTTCAGCAACAGCCTGTGTAGTTGCTAAGGACGTCAATATAATATTTCAAGGGTCCGGTGCTAATTCGCGAAAAGATCTCAGTCTAAGAAGGAAAGGGGGGCAGTTGCCGAGGTTCCATGGATCTCTTAATCTAGCTCGGGATCTGTCTGTAACTTTGCTCGAATGCCTGAAAGAATAATCGACCGGAGCATGAAGGGTTAAGAAGAGACGGTCGAACGGAAAATCGCGGATCGGCGCGAGAGCATTCGGGAGTGGCGGTGAAAGGATCAAAGCGTCCCGAGGAGGCAACACTCGCATTATTCACTCGGTAATACACGTAGGCTCGATACCCGATACCCGATACTTTGGTGCGCGGGGCTTATTAAT
Organism: Halictus rubicundus; assembly: GCF_050948215.1. Taxonomy (NCBI): domain Eukaryota; kingdom Metazoa; phylum Arthropoda; class Insecta; order Hymenoptera; family Halictidae; genus Halictus; species Halictus rubicundus. The sequence goes on along the minus strand of NC_135164.1, from coordinate 9,633,713 downwards.
AACGCAGGCGATCTACGCGCGCGGTTGTCGGTCGTAACGAAACCTGGGCCGGACAAATGATTCTATTAATGAATCGATGCGCGCCATTAACGCACCTGCGCCGATCAGGCGAAGCTTTCCCAACGGTTGAAACTAAAACCGCATGCACAGGCGAGAAACAAAGGCGAGATCGACGGGGAAAAAGCCGGCGGAACGATCGCGACAGAAAATCAATCAATTACGGATTCGTAGCTCTTAATAACGCGAGGGCCCTTTGCACGGTCCATTGTGCCGCGGATAAAACGTCGATAAGTACTCCGGTGATTAATCGACGATATTATTGTTAATTACCATTCTAATGAGTGATTGATCGAGAGAACGACGACGCCCGCGATTAGTTGCACGCCGGACAATTAATTACCGGAGAGAAAGTTGCAACACGTTCCGCCTCGTCATTCCTCGTCGTTTCTCGAGACAATGACGCTCGAGAGCTCGAGCCTCGAGCCTCGTTCTACCGAGATCCTATCGAAACGCTTTTTCTGCCGCGCGTGGGTAAACGCCGATTAAAAAGAAAACAAGGAGAACGGACCGAGATCAAGGAGCTGGACGCACCGGTGGCTTAATGTGCGATTACAAAAGCTGAAGAAAATCATTTCTACTCGTTAATCGTCACTTTTTAGTTGTTCTTCTGCGGATCCGAGCGAAAGACATTTGGCAGCGTAGTAATTTTTAGTAGTCGAGTGCACAATGTTGAAATACCGTGGATCGACTTATATTCGGTTCTTCAAAATGTTCGAAAGATTGAATTTGTTTGCGATACATGTGTATTAAGAAAGCTTCGATCGACTGCTCGAGGCACCGTGAATAGCGACGTCGAACGGTCCGATCCTACGGGATCGAGGAGCAGGTTCGACACGCTTCGTTGAGAGAAAAGGAGTCGAAACAATGGCGGCCGATCTCGGGCCCGAGATCAGGTTCTTAATTTCCTGTCCGAATCGATTGTCGCGGGCCGCTCTTTTGCGTCTTTGTGCCGGCCCGGACGCAAGGCCTCCTTTTCACTCCGATTAATTGGCAACGTAAAAACGCTTGCGCATCGATCGCACTTTCGTCACGCGTCCCGCAAAAACGACACCGAGACTCGGCTCCTCTCCACTTCTATGCGATCGCCGGAAGTGTTCATCTTCCATCTCGCGGAATTTTCGATCCTCTGTTCGCAACGCGGGGATATCGATCGGCCGAGGTTTATTTGCACGGCAAATAAAAGAGATCGTTCGATCTGCGGGCGACTGAAATAATGGCGCTTCGGTTGTCCTTCGCTTTTTCGAGTCAACAAACGGAAAAAGAACTTTCTCGCTTCTTTTTCTAGTAATCATGTCCAGTCGAGTGTTAGGTGCGCGCGAGCGAGAGCATCTCACAATGTACCATACCGGTTGGAAGCGTTTACCTTAACGGGTTGTCATTAAATTGGGAGCGATAGACGGGCAACGCAAAGAAAAGAAGAGAAAAGAAAAAAGAAAAATCAATTATAGGAATAGGTCTGGTTTCAGCTTCGCCGAGCCATAAACACGGCCAACGATCCTCCGCGTCCGTGTAACACAGAGATCGACGGATCGAAATGAACAGGAATCATCGGTAGAATCATTGGCCAGCGGCGATTGCATTAAGAAAATTAAATGGAGGACGCCGGGGATCGACGTTCCAGGGAATTCAACGGGCAACGACACGTTAACGAGGACGACAGCTTTCTGCCCGGCAGGAGAGCCCGCGACGCTGATTCGAGCGTTCGATCGCGATTTTAATTCGTCATTCCATTAAGCGAGATCCTGGGAATCGGTGGCTCCCCATCGCCGCGTGACCGTGTTATATATGCTAATTATATGGCTGTCAGCTGCTCCTTTCCCCTCTCCAACTCTTTCTCTCTCTCTCTCTCTCTCTCTCTCTCCCTCTCTCTCTCTCTATCTCTCCCTCTTTTCTCTACTCTGTTTTATTCCACAGTCCTCTCTCTCCCTCTCTCTATTCTGTTTCTTTCTCTCGCGTGACCTTTCCCGGGCCAAACGACACATCAGAATGCTCGCAGGCGGATCGGTTTATGGCACACGAGGCGATTCCGCAGGATCGGCGTTTCGTAGCCTTGAACCTCCTCGATCGCGAGATCGTCGGTTTCCTTTTTTCCACGGTAATAAATCTTTTAATCCATTAGGGTATCGCGATTCTTGTAATCGTCGCGGGTCGAGGTTCTCCAATGTTAAATTTTTTTTTTAAGAAGTGATTCGACGTTCGATCACGTTCGCTCTACGTGTTAAATCGTTTTATGTCTCATTTTGATTTTCATACGTTCTCCATACACGAGCGACTGTTTTCGTCTCAACGCTGTGCTTCCAAGTTTTTTTTTCACATTATTCGGTTCGACGTCACGAAACTGGACCGTGCAAAATGTCTGTCGGAGTATTAATTTCCCGGACCGGTGTCTGCGTGTAATCATTATATCAGGAAAGGAGGCAATTATTTCGTTCGTACTTGCACACCTTCGGCCGTGTTCCAGCTCGCTCGAGAACGCCGCTCTATTATTTGTCTAGTCGATAGCCACCGCCCTTTGGCGCGCGTCACGCCACCTTCCGCCCTTCGAGCCCTTCGAGCCTTTCTCCGCGATCGCCAGTTGCTTGTCTCCCCTTCGGCGTGCCATACGACCAACAGGAACCGCTCGAAATAAATTATGTGATCGATTGGGCCCGTCTGCGATACCTTCTCTCGAACAACGTCCGATCAATTCCCATTAGCATTCGAATTTGTATTTCGTTGGGCAAACTGCTCCGGTTTGACGGAGCTTCGGGGATCGCTGGATCGCCGGACTGCGAAAAAATTAGTAATTACCGCGGCCGGATCCTTTTCTCGTGAAAAAGGTCTGCAGCGCGGCGCGCGGCGCCTCTCCGCTCGTTAAAATCGCAGGAACTCCCGGAACCGCAGCTTCTCGAGAAATTTCGGGGCTGGACCTGCGTTGATTTATACGGGCGAAAGTGTCAGCCGATCGTCCTGGCAAACTAACCGCGACGACACGTTCGAGGAACTGCCGGAATGCGGTATCCCGACGACAGATATCGTTTTCCGAGAAGCATCGACTGCCTTCCCACACCCGCGGCCTCTGTTACTCAATATGTACCGTGAACCACGAACCCTCTGACGGGATATTGCACCCAGGGGAATCGCGGCCCGGGTTTCCGGGGTTAAACCCAAAGGGAAATGACGTCGACTGTGGCCGTACCTATCCGCACGTGGAGCCTAATGTCGCTCGTGGCGACGATGGACGGGAAAATTAGTCGCCTCGATCCTGGAGAAAATTTGTAGCTCTGTTGGAAATCGTTCGTTTCGCCGGATTAACGTCTGAACTTTCGTTTCTGATTTCAATAGCAAAAATAAGTGTGTTTTTTTACGGCTTAATAAAATCACCGAAGAGAGAGATAAATTCCTATTTAATTCCTACGTGCCTTGCGATTAATGCCGAACAATTTTTATTCGGCCGGTAACCAGCCTAGTAACTTTACAGCTTCGATTCGAACGCACGGTCCCGATAATAATCGCTGCACTAATATTCCCTCAATCAAACGAGGTCAAAGTTGCTATTCAATCAAGACCAGCAGAGACTCGTAAATTAATACACCTATATCCGTCTGTAACGAAGAGTATAATTAACAGGACCGGCTTGCTTCCACGCGAAATTGATCCGAGCAGAGCACGAAGGTTAATAATACTAAAACAAGAGATCATAAACGCGCCCCGGCTCATTCGGTGCACCCAACATAAAACTGTTCGATGCGTCAAGTTAAAGCGGGCTTGCACCTCGGAATGCAGAAGACCATAAATGCAAATATTCATCCGGCGCTGTTATCATTAAACTGTTCGACGCACCGCGGCGACCAGAGGTAACCTTGCGCTTCCTAAAATCGCAAAATTTCCATAAAATTGCTATCCCTCTGTAAGATCGCCGAAGCTGCGTAAGAATAACATAACGATCCCCGGGGGAAATAGCATAAGAAAGCGTCGTCGTTCGTCAGATGATCGCTCAACAACTTCCGGAGGCAGAAGAGCGGACGAGCATCATCGGTGGAGCTATAGTTTTCATTGGTGTGTTTAAAATGCGCGCTCGTCCGCACCTCGTAGAAGGACGCTCGTCTCGTCGCGTCTACTGACAGGACGTCGTCTCCCGGTCATTAGTTACGGCGTCGTCACTTCTGCAATTAGAAGCCACTAACCATTTTTTTTTCTCTTCCTCCCCGTTCCTCTGTGGTTGCTGCTCTTCTCGGACGGTGTCTCTCCCTCTTTCTCTCCTCGTGGTGTCTTTATGAGCTGTTACCAGCGTGAGTCAACACCGCCGGCATCCCAGGAGGATTCTCTCTCCCACTCCCCTTTGTTTTCTTCTTAATTCGACGAATAATTATCCCAGCTTCGCATTCTGTCGCAGCACAGACAATTTCTAGCAAAAATCAGCAGGCGATTCAATACTACTGCTAGGACGTTTAGAAGAAATCAATTTAGTAGCGAAAGTCTGCGATTGCGACGGAGCTAATTAATTGCATCGCGGTAATTCGAGTTCGGCGAGGTGAAGAAGCGGGGAGGAAGGAGGGGAGAGTTAAAATTAACGAGACAAGGGGGACGAAGACTTTGTAGTAATGGAAGCCGTGTAGCAGCCGACGGAAGCACCATCCCTGCTAATTTCCGCGCGGAAAAACGCGGCGGCACGTTCAGCACCGGCTCGGCGCGAGGAATTTCTCTGATAATTACGCTAATCAGCGGCACGTGAATCGGGCAACTGTCTTTCGACGGGCTCAAAGCCACTAAAAGCGAGTAAACGGCGACAGTCGCTGGAAATAGCAAACGCGGAGCGCGTAGAGAACGGCCGACGGAGAGAAGAAGCCGGGGGGTGGGTCTGCGGATACACACGGTCCCCGAGGATGGAGCAAGATAGAAATCTGAGAAAGAAGTCCGACTTAATAGGATCACTGCGCCCGCGGTCAAACGGCTCTTGAAGTCCCTGTTATTTCAAGAGACGGGAACGAGCCGGCTCGAGCCGCCAACGCTGTTACATTCCTCGTTACATCGTACGCGACAGACCCCCGTGTTTTGCAAAACGACACCCCTTTAACGATCCTATCAAACGGCCAACGTGTCCTCGGCCGCTCCGATTTTGTTTATTTTAACCCTACGCACTCTGTGACCGATGTCACTCCGAAACCTGAAGACTTCATTTCACCTAGAACATTCTTATCACCAGGCTACGGACTTTGATTTTATGGAACTCTTCGGCTTGAAAGTGTTGAATAATTATTTGGGAATCGTTGCAGATCGGTTCTCGAACGGTCCCGGTTTGATTTGAGGAGGTAGCAGCGTGCTGGTTCGATCCTCGCCGTTTCCTGCGAATTGAGCCGACATAGCGATCGCAGTCGAGGGCACGCGCGATAAAATACGATCGGCAGACGGTAGGCGAAGTCACGAGCCGGTCAGGTCGTGATCCGAGACGCAGAAGACGTTGGAGAGCCAACTGTTCGCGTCTTCATCAACGGGCTCCGAGTAGGGGGGACCACCCATCAGGAGCAATATCGTTTCATCAGTCGCTAATATCACTGCTTCGAGTGGTTCAACACCTTGTAGCACCAGGTGGGACGTTAACGGCGCCGCAGGAAGTCCTAATGAAGACAAATCTCACCGAAAATGGCGGCCATACTTATTTCCTGCTCCGCCCATCCCTTTCTCTCACCGTGGCACCAGCCATTGTCTGACCACTTTGTCTCGGCCCCGGCTCAATTTGACGCTGTTCCACGGAAAATTTAATTAACCTCCTCGCCCTCGACAGTCGTCGATTCGTCGCCTCGACGCTTCGAAATAGAAACCGTGCTATTTAATCGATCGTTCTAGCTATCGATCAGCGAACAGATGCGACGAAATTGGTGCAATGTGGAACGAAGTTTTGTCGTCACTTATTTCGGCTGCGAATTCATCTGTCAAAATTAATCTGCTCGGTGCAGATTATACCAGAGAACGAACAGCATTTGTTTCGTGGAAGAATGATTACGCAATCCCTGATCTTTAGTTTCGCCAGAGTATAGCAACCAATTCATTGCACATTACGCAATCAGTCTTGAAGAGAATCCGGAAATTCAAAAAATGATGAAACTTTGGGAATACGTAGTGCATTGATGTAGTAATACGTATAGCAATTTAAGCGATAGCATCGACGCGTCGAATTATCGATAGCATTTCCATATTATCGATATTCATCGCCGCCGGGCGTCGATAGCATCATCCCCGGCCGGAACGAATTTGGTGTCGATCGCGGCGTCATCGGCAACAGGCTATACCTAAACGCAATTTGCTACTGTTATCGCGACCTACTGCGAAAGAAGATAACAGCATTGTTAGCAACGGAAATCCAGACCAGACATAGAAGAAATTGCAGCGCGTACACGATGTTCCAAACGTTTTCCGAAGCTGCATTTGCATAAATTAACTATAGCTGCCGGCGTGGTCGTTTCCACCTGCATAGCCTCGTGAATATTTCACGGAATCGTTCCTCGAGAAATTGTAACGAACGTTTGACCCGTTCTATACCTCTTTGATGACGGCACTAACTTCGTCTATACCTGCTGATACGGCTATTACAACCGAATTTTGTACGCTCCAGCGAGAACACATTCTCACTCGCTATTACGCGGCTCTACGCCATCTTTGAACCAACCTTGCGTTGACTGCTCGTGTCTATACGTGATGCATGGCATATTCGAAACACTTTGCATACTATAGAAGTGCTTCGTTATTGTGCTCGACATCTCCAGTGCGAAATGCATTTTACAAAAGCACTTCAGACATTATTTAAAAGACCTCTTCTTAAACCCAACACTGTTCTTAAAAATCGTTCGGGGCGGGCAAAGCGTCAAGAAAATGCGTTTCAAGTGGAAAAGGGTCCGAGCATCGATCAACCGCCTCGAAACGTCAAAAACTCGAGGGGGCGGTTAATCACTTAGGCCTACGAGCGGCTCATATAATTATCCAAGCACGGCGCACGATTTATAAGCCGCGCGTGTTCGCGATTCTTCAAAAGCCCGGGGAATGCCGTGTAATAAACGACGGAAAAACAGAAACCGTCGCGTCGCGTCGCGTCGTTCTCCGTCGGCGTTGTTTACGTTTTTAACGATTGGTGGACGCTGTTGGAAAACCGACGTCGACGGGAACATTACCCGCGGCGAGGCGCGAGCCGGGAACAACAGCGGGATAATTATGTGAACGAGAATATTTCCGTGCATCGTTGACGAGCGAACGCGCGCACCTGTGTGTGCAGTGTGCGGTGCAGGCTGCACCGAGCCTAGGAACGGCCGCGGAGCTCGTTATCGATCGTGTCACGTGTCGCGCCATGCTATGGAAACAAATAGCCGAGCAAAAAGAATCGCGGAGCCCTTCGACCCCGGCTCGAGAGCCCTGCGAACCGGCAATTTCGTATCAGCCGAGCCACCGATTGGTCAATTGCCCACTGAAAGATGGCCATCGAACCCTCGATTATACCCCGTTCGATAGCCTGTGTTCATCGTGTCCCTCGATCCTTCTATCGTACGCTACTTAACCACCCATGCACCGGCGAAAAAAGAAAGACAACGTTCGATCGAACCATCCGAACACGTCCGTCGTTGTCGTCGCATTTGTCCGCGCGTTTCACGTGTAACGCATAATGTTAATACTTAGCCGCCATCGGCTGACAGCCTTTTCACCTCTCAGATCGCTATCCTTTCGCGAAAATGATGTTCCTAACACTCGACTCTTCCGATACGAGATAATCTGACACGTATATCCGATTGATACATCCAACATCAACTGTAAATGCACTTTGGCTTGTACCCTGTACAGTTCTCAGGTTCGAGGCAAATCAATTTGCTGCGACCCGCAGACAAAGCTACGAAATTCGGTCTCCCACGAAGTCAACGCAGGGGCGTTCAAATATTGAGGAGGGTGCTCGCCGGTTCCGAGAATCGACCCCCGGTTGACGAACAACCGGTTAGACGTATCAATTTGTGCGAATCGCATTCAATTCATTTCTGCGGGCTCCTCTCTCGATTCGTGACGGCGCAGGTTTTCGTCGGTTTTCGCAAACAGAAAACAAGGCAAATAAATCGTCGGCCGGGAAAAAGTGAGCGAGGACCAAAGAGAGAGAGAGAGAGAGAGAGGGGAGGACAGGAGAAAATCGCGTTCGTAAAGCGGCGAAAAATCGAACGATAAATCTTCCGGTCCGGAGACAGTCGTGCCCTTGGGCCTAAACGACTAAATAAGTGTTCCAATTTCAAAATTACCCGCTAAACGATTTGTGGGCCGGCAGAAAATATATCGTTGACATGTGGGCAAAGCCCCTCGGGTTCGCCGGAGGAAGGACGAGGGGAGGGAAGAGGAGGAACTTCCCTCCGGGAGCTCGAGGAATCGAGCGAGATGGAGGAAGACAGACGGAGAAACCGGGGATGGAACCGGAGTGGAATGGGAACGCGGAGGAGGCCCCGAAAAAAGAGAGACGCGACGCGCATGGTTGCCCCGGGGAGACAAATGACCGTCGACCAAAGGAAGACACTTCCAAATTGCTCCACGGTGTCGCTGTCCCGCCTCTTTTTACGTGTGTCCCTTCGTATATTCCTCGGTTGGACGGCTCGTCGCGAGCGAACGACCTATTAGCTAAATATTCGAGGAATTGCCGACGCGTGCCACCCCTGCTCCGAGACGTCCATACGTCCATACGTCTCGCGGCGGATGTCGCGAACCGGATTGTCTCCTCCCGCAGCCAATTAGACCGCTACGAAACTCGTGTAGATTCGTTCACTCGCTGAAATCGAAGAATATATCAGCGTGGAGTGATCGCTCGCGGTTCCAGGAGCGTTCGCGTGATTTTTGGAGCGAGACGAAAAACTAGCCGACCGGTTCGAATCGAGCAGAATCGAACGGAATCGAGCAGAAGGAAAAGTAACGCGCGCGGAACAGGGAAGATTCCAATAAAGGCCAGCAGGCTCGAGTCGAGTGGCTCCGCGTTCTCATAAATCTATTGTACCGTGATAAGTGGAAAATTCGAAGGCATCTTAATCGCGCGGCCAACGATTTATCCCGCATCGCTTCTCGCGCTATCGTAAGACACTGCGTTACGCGTGTACACTTTAATACGTTCGCAGCATGTTTTCTGGCTTATGCACGGGGTTCGATAGCTGTTCGAGAACAGCATCGTTTGCTCTTCCGAGCGCAAAGAGATCAAATGGAGAAACGAACCACGAGGAAACGCCGGAACGCGTTGCTCGACGATTCTAAATCAGTTCGGAGAGAGCTCGTAATCCGATCTTTTAACCCTACGGTGCGCGGATGGGATACGAACGACCCCGTTACATCTTTACTAACGAATGCGGCAACCATTTTATAAATTTTATCACTTATTTCGGAAACCTTTGCCTGTTTACCCATCTGGCCTGCGGTTTTTCGAGTCTCCTGCATTGTTATAAAAGCCTCGGCTGTTTTAGCGATCGATTCCAGCGATCCGAGCCGCGAACGAGTCACGCTGCTTTGTAAAATCGGTTTTTTCCTGACCGCGTCGATCGGGCCCGGGAAAAAGAGGATCGTTTGAAGAAAATTACAGGCATTCCGGGATCGATTTACATGTAACCCGACCGTTGCGTTGCGGTGAGAGTACAAGCATCCGCGGCTATTTTGCGAGGCTAGTTTCGCCGTGTATCACTGTTCGGAGTCAGGCTTGTTTGCTCGGAAAGAAGCGCGTAAAAAGGCGTCGTTCTTTTTCTGGGGAACGTGGGCTGCTCCGGTCAATCGTAAAACATCGTTAGCTAAAATATTTCCGCGTTGGCGTGATGTAAGGGGGACCGGGGAATTTGGGAAAGAAACGGATCGTTGGAAAAAAAAGAGCGGAAGCCTCGGTATTTTATAAATCGATACTTGTTTGTACTTTCTAATAGAACAATCTGTCTCCTGTGAAGTTCGTTTCAAACGCTGTCTCGATTTGTTCAACCATAGCAGACGTATATGTGACCGAGGATACGCCGAGCTTCTGGCTTTGTTCTGTTTCGTTGAGAAAGTTTTCGCTATTGGCAGGATAACGAGTATATCGGAGCGATCTAACGAACCATCAAAAGGCTGCGGTCGCCGCAAAAATATCGCTCGAGAGAGGATGTGCCCGTGTCGGAGACAGCTAACAAGAAACTGTTACCAAATAATCCATTAGAAACTGTGGCTTGCCGTTTCAAGATCGTCAAGGCTCTTAACTCCGACGCTACTATACTCGAGTGATTTCTGTCCGAGCGGAACCAAAATGGCCGCTGGCCGCCGCGCTCTCTGTCTCTCTCATTCGCCGGCTTCTCGGGAAATTCCATTTCGCTGACCGGATGCACCCAGAGAATCTATCGCGACGCCTTCGATCCTCTCAACGTTCCGAATTTTCTCTTTCTTGAAATTCCTTTAATTCTCCTCCTGTCGTTTATCTCACTAAATTCCGTCATAAACGCATAAAATCCGCAGCGAACCGATGATAAATCCGGCGGAAGTCGAGCGTTAGAACGGAGAGACAGAGCTCGACGAAACAAAGCTGCCGGGAATAAGCCCGTCGGATGAAAGGGAACCATTATGGTGGCTAGTTGTTGCGTCGGATCAAATGATCCGTGGATCTAAGAGTGGCCAGATGGACCACCTGCTGCATCGCCGGGCTAACCCTCTCTTTTGACATCGTGGAACTCGAGGAAGCACGGCCGGTTAGGAGAGAGAGAGAGAGAGAGAGAGAGAGAGAGAGAGAGAGAGAGAGGGAGCACTCGGTTTCGATTAACAGGGTGACTCTGCCAAAACCGTGTGGTTCATTACGAGGCCTGTCCGTTCAATTACGATTATCCCAGTCCGGCGGCTGACTATCCGCGGGAAGAGAAAGAGGAAAACAGAGGGGAGAGAGAGAGAAGGGTGGGAGAGTTTCCGCGGGTAGAATCCAATAAGGTGCCCCATAAAAATGGGGCATATCTTAGCAGCTGAATCAAAGTCGCGAGAGAGGCCGGGGTCGTGGCTCATTAACTCGGTTAAGCTCCGCGGCAGCCTCCGGGGGCCGGTCGATTACGGGGCCGCGAATACGTTAAAAGCGGCGTCGTGATTCGTCGTCGTCGCCTCCCGGTACGCCATCCAAGCCATCTACGGGCCATCAACGTAAATCACGTTTTAACGCGTTAATCCGCAGACGTACGGCGTCCTTTAGCGGAAGTCACCGCGTCGGCACTCGAAGCGGCGCGCCGTCAGCCGCGTTTCCGCACGCCAATTGGCGTGTCGGCTCGCAATTGATACGTGCCTAGGCGCAACCGGTGCACTTGGAATTTCACCTCTTGCTTTATCACTCTCTTTCTCTCTCTCTCTCTCTCTCTCTCTCTCTCCCTTTTTTATATTCTCCCTCTGCCGCTCTCTTTCTTTCCTTCTTTTTACAGCGCTTCGATCATTCTCGGACCTCGCGTGTCTACTTAACCGCCCGGACGCGGATGGAACGCGTCGCGTTTCTCCAGAGAACGCTCGCACGCTCGAGCTTCTGTGTCAAGGGTCGAGCACGTGAACCCCGTCGCGAGTATCCGGAATTTTGCGTAGTTTAGGAATCTCCGCGGATCTAAGATCGCCCGCGTTGATGCACGGCCTCGATGGCCTCGCAGAACACGTGGTTCGGAATGGAGACTCGAAAGATCGGTAGCAGCCAGAGTCCGTTCGCAGAAAGATCGCTTCTTAGCGTCTATCAGACCAGGTAGACCGCTGTTGGATGCTGAATCCTCATTTGAACGCGTCAAGTCATTAAGCAGCTTTCGCATTCGCTTCGCCGTCTGAAAATCCAAGAGCGCGCGCCGCTGCGCCTTGCGTCTTGTCGTTGTGCGTCGTCGCCAAGAAGCGAGGGAGGAAACGGGAGGAAGAGAGAGAGAGAGAGAGAGAGAGAGAAGCCAAAGCAAGGCGAGAAGAGTGGATCGCGGCTAAATGCGAGGGCCTGTATAATCACAAAGAAAGGTGAGAAAATCCGCGAGTCGGAGATCGACGACTGCCGGGAGGCTGGTGAGACCGAGGCGAGACCGAGGAGAGGAGAGGAGTGGAGTGGAGAGGAGAGGAGAGAGGGGAAGGTTGCGAAAGGACAGCCGAAGCGGCGAATTCGTGAACATCAAACGAATTAAATCTCCGCGGAGAGTCGACCGCAGAAACTAATATCTCGGCGAGCTCTCCTCCGCTCTCTTCCTATCGTCGTTTCTCCGTTCTCTCTCTCTCTCTCTCTCTCTCTCTCTGTCTTTCTCTCTGCTGCTCGACCGCCACCGTATTTCTGGCCGGCAAAATGGACGGCCGACGACAAAATTGTTGCCCACTTTTCTCTCGACCGAATTAGATTCGCCGAAAGAACGCGCCAGCCGAACCAACCACCCGTTTAAAAAATACCTTCTCGCCGATAGGAAGCCACCGTAACCACGATTTTTCGATCCTTCTCGTTATCGCTGTCAATTTCCACGGGAAAACATACAATAATCTCGATCTTCATTGTCTCGCAACGATGCAACGAGCTTCCATCTCGGTGTCCATATATAGAAGGTTAAATGGCAAGCGCTGCGCTAGAAAAACATTGCTACACGTGTCCTACAACCTCGATTAAAAAATCGACGTGATCGCGAAGTTTGAAAAACGTGGCTGTAATTATCCAGCCGCGAATCGGCGCGCGTTTGGAACTCGTAAAAATCTGCCTTGCAAAAATTCGTCGTAAAGACCGAACACTTACTCATCCGCCTTGCAATAATTACTGAAACGTGACCCGAGTAAACCACTGAGCGATCATCCTTGCTTAACAATCGTTTTCGATGCAACGATTTCGTCTAGCTGAAGTTTTTCCAGCTGGGGTCGACAAAGACTAGAATTCTTCTAATGAAAACGTCGGGAAAAATCTGTAATTTTCCAGCGAAGGCGGTCGCATTTACCGGCGACAGTTGTCCCGCGATTAAACGATTCCCGTCGGCAAAAAGTGCGGATCGGGACGCGATATTAAACAGTCGGGACGACAGATCCGTGTCTCACGACGACGTAATAGCGTCTGCGACGTATATTAAATTTCCCCGGCCGGCAATTAAGTCGTTTCCGGTACGGAAAGTCGTTCGAGGTGCGCGTGCTCCCGCGGAAAACCGGAAAACGCGAACGAGGTGCAAGCATCGTAACGTTTCGCCGGCTGTGCTCCGCGGAAACGTTACGAAAGCAATCTTCTCGGCCGTAATGGATCGTAATAGATACTATCCGTCTGATAGGTGTCGATCCCGCCACCAAAAGTTCGCAGGAGGCCCTTTATCCCCGATAACTCTCGCAATGAAAATCCTCTCGAATTGTCTTGGTTTTCGTACACCGGAATCCGAGATTAAACATTTCAATTTTCCTGAATAAAAATTCTTCGCAACCAGCCCGCAGATCTGTACGCAACATAGAAACCTGCTGCATAGAAACTTTCTTCTTTCTCCAATAATTTTAATAAGTCGAACGTAACGCGACGTTCATCGATTCTGTCAATTTCTCTGCCGCCTTAAGTAGCAGCTACTTATTCGTCTAATAAATACATAAAATCCGCAATCTATATGGTACCGGTTTAATTAGAACCTTTATGCAACAGTTCCGGTGCAGTTATTCTCCGTCCGAGCGCCGTCGCCCGGATTCTTTAATTCGCAATTAAAGACAGCCCCGTGGTTCCGAGTCGATCGGTTATCGGTGCTGAATCGTGTCCGACAGAGTAACTCTTTGTCGAATCGTGTTTCCGGGTTTCGCCGATTTAATTGAACCGCCCCGAGATCTCCTAGTCCTCTTTTTCGACCACGGAAATAGCCGGACGATTTATCGGGGCTCGGTTTCGATGCTAATTTACATGACATTAAGCGGCGAGGGACCGGGTTCTGGCTCCTCGATTTCATTCCTGAGTTATTACCGATTTGTCCCACATAAATCCCTCGGTCGCCTTTTATCCTGGGAAAGGATGAATTCGGACCGGTAAGTGAATATTGGTTTAATCGACGGTTTGATCGTCCCAGAAATTAATATTTGCGGCAACGCTGTCATTTTTCGTGCTTTTAATCCTTCGCACTCGAAGCTGTTGTAACTCGAGAATTTGATAAATACGTGCGCGAATGATAGGCTGCGGATTTCTGTTGGATGGAATAAATTGCCGGTATTTGATGAGTTTACGAGAGCAGGGGTTATTGTGTTAGAGCGTCGGGTCGCGTGAAAATGCCGATTAATTCGGGTGAAGATTTTGTAAGCGAGTCGGGAAGAAACAGGCTCGATCGGCGGGGTTCAATGGGTCGGAACGTGAGAAGAAGCTACGTCTTCGGACACCGTGGAGCACAAGGTTGATTGTTCACCGTCGGGGCCCAGCTTTCAGGTGGGACTGTACACTCGGGTTGCGCAGGTGTGACCGATGGCGGCGTTCTTTGATCCTGGAGGGACTCCCCGGCTGCCTTGTCCCCGACTCATCGGCCGCCTCTTTTTTTCGTCATTCGACTCGATTATTTCCTAATGGCTAACGCCATCGCGAATTCCGCATCCGTTTTCCGGGATGCTTCTCGTCCTTGGCGCGCGTCCTTGTTCCCCGCAGTTTTCATTTTCGAATGGAACTAGACGGAACAGACAATGCAACGTTTCGCAGCGTTCAACTTTGCTCGGCGGTCTAATTGTTTCGAGGCTACCGTTTCGGAGCGTTTAAAACCGGAAGTTGTAATCCCATTAGCTTCTTTTGTTGCAACGATCCTTGTTCGACGTTAATTACACGGCTCGGCTTGCGCGGCAGCTTGGTAGAGCGTTCGGGTCGCACTCAATTATTCAACAACACAATCAGCTAATTGCATCGAGACACACCGTAAGCCACCGGGAAGTTTTAGAGTCTCGCCCCGCGGGCAAGAACTACGCCAATTAGAGTTCTCCTCGCGACGATCGAGGCAGCATCGTGTTCGCGATCGGACGTTAGAAAACTCGCAGTTCGCGAGTCATTCCTCTTAATTATTCAACCGTTGCGGCGCGATCTTCTAATTGCCTCGCGGTGTCCGAAACACCACCGGGCTTTTAGCGTCCCTAGGGCAACGAGCTGTCCCGGAATTTCTCGGACTGAACACCGTGACGAATAGGTAATACGAATTTTATGGAGAGAGAGAGAGAGAGAGAGAGATCCCCTTCCGCGGCTCGAAAATGCATCTGATTTGTAGCTCGGAGCTGACCAGCCCAGCGGAGGGCACCGTCTAGGGCTCCGGTATTCAAAGACGCCCGAGGATCTCCAATTCGTTTTGCATTTCTCCTCTATCCTCTCGTTCGGAGATTAAGAAATTTCGATATTAGATGCGGCCCTCGAGTTCTAAGGCGTATTTATGGAAGCCTACCAGGCTTCACGGAGTCCCTAGTTTCGACCAGGAATTCTCGGAAAGTAATATCGGACCCATCTCCCTCGGATATCACATTCGGGACCGCTATCTTTTACTCCTTCCTCCTCTGTTCTACGCATTCCTCGTTTAATCCGATCGGACTGTAAACGTCACAGACAAGCGTCGATAGGTCATCGTATTACTTACCGCGTCACCAAGTGAAACCAAGTAATTTCACGTGGCGTTCTTAGAGTGTGAGGTCCAGGAGGTAGTTGCCGGACAATGATCGAACAGCTTGTCTAACCTCGAGTTTGCGTTTCTGTTGCAGAGCAAGCGAACCACCTGAACCTGTTCAACAACCGGCAGCAGCCGAAGAAGAAGCGCAAGAGCAGAACCGCGTTCACGAACCAGCAGATCTTCGAGCTGGAGAAACGGTTCCTCTACCAGAAGTACTTGAGCCCGGCGGACAGGGACGAGATCGCTGCCCAGCTGGGCCTGAGCAACGCCCAGGTGATCACGTGGTTCCAGAACCGAAGGGCGAAGCTCAAGAGGGACATGGAGGAGCTGAAAAAGGACGTGCAGACGGTGAACCCGCTCCTGGTGGCTCAGCACCACAAGACCTTTCTGGAGAACGTGCAGGACCTGGGAATCCTGAAGAAACGGCCATTGCCCAGCTCGATGGACGAGAAATCGTAGGAGCCATCTTGCTGGTCGCCCAACGACAACTGAAATTCCCTCGAGGCTCTCGAAAGGACCTCTGGATCTCGCGCAGCCACCACCGCCGAGCCGGCCTGTCGATCGTCCGTTCGCAGTGATCTAGAATCGAGAGGATTCCCTCGATTTCAACGATCGCGGTTCCGTTGTTCGCCGCTCGGAGCAAGCGAGGGCCAGCTCTTTGCTCCGAGAGCATTCCGGGGCGGAGCGAGCGACGCGTGGGCGTGGCTTCGTCGCTCTCCGAGAGTCAGAGCGCTCCGCGAAGCAATCTCTGCCCTTGCCTGACTATCAGTGAGTGCGACTGCGGGAATGACGAGTCGAGGATGGTCTTCTGGAATAGTACAAAGACAGCGGAACAGGATTGCCCAATGTTTCTGTCGGAAGAGCAAAGACTGAGATAGTCTGGTGAACGGGTACGAACGGAGGGGATTCAGCTGGCTGTTCTTTCGGCGGTGGATCAGGTGGTTAGCTCGGAAGGTTGTGTAAATGAAAGACTGCCAAATATTCACGGGGCCCGCTGTCTCTCGAGCCCGCCTCCGCGACAAATCATATTTTCGATATTCGAATCCTTCCGTTTGCGGCGAGTCCTCGTCGAGCATTTTCCAGCTGCCGTTTCCGACAACGTTGACGAACACGGAGGAATTCACGAGACGCGTTACGAGTCGCGCTAGGCACGGGAAACTCCGCGGCATCCTTGGCATTTTGCCGCGGGGACGTGCACGTGGATTTTTAATCGGTATCTATGCAACAAAATGGAAATGAACGGTTCTATTAAGCAGTCTCACTCGAGCACAATAGCTGCGGTGGTCAACGGTGTAGCACGGGACGTAACTGTACCGTCGAGCGAATTGCAGACTTTGACAAAATTTTCGAACCTATGCGAATGGAACCCACGCGGGACAAAGGAGTTTTCCCGTGTCTGCGCGCTCGAGGACGGGCGGGCTAGGTTTCTGTTTGGTGTAGCGGAATCCGCGAGACACCCTGTATTATATTGTATTTATTGTGTGATGAGGAGGATGGTAGAGAAAGCCAAATGATCCGGAGAAAGAGAGATGATGTGTGAGAGAGAGAGAGAGAGAGAGAGAAAGAGAGCGAGAGAGAGAGCGAGAGAGAGAGAGAGAGGTAATAAGTTATTAAGTAAATATTCTAGCGCATTATAAATTATGAAACGAGGCGCCACGACGCGAGCCTCGGACCCTGTACATAAGCTGTATATACGTCGTTCCCCCACCCCTTGACTCCCTCGAAGCCCGAACCCCTTTCCTCCCCGAACAGCCCCATTCGATAATATTTACGTGTAAACGAGAGATAGGAAGATCGGGACACACGAGTAGAGAGTAAAAATTCGAAGAAGAATTATAAACGATAGATGGGACACTGCAATATACCTGATCATCAGTTTAATTAGTGAGCTTTACGACCGCGTTAGAAGATGTAAATCCGAATCGCGTACACCGCTTCATGGTTTACGAGGTGATAGACGCGTGAAAGGGAAGCTGAGAATGCGTGCGTGCGTGCGAGTCGGACTTAGTACTGTGTATAGTGAGTCTAAATAAATGGAGACATTTAAAATACACGCGCGCAGTAATTGCGAATTTCCACCACCGCACACACACACACACACACACACACACACCCTCTCCCGACTATCCACTTCTGTGTCAAGCGTAATCCGAGGATCTGACCGACAGGTAAGTCCCTTTCGGTGTGAAACAGTCGGGAGCAGTCGTTGCTACAATGTTCCTAACTGCGAATTATGCGATCCCCAGCGGGATACAGTCTTGTACCTCTTTCAAATTCGTACTAACTTCAGATTTTCTACGGGGAGCAGTTTCTGCGATGATAAAGGTACTCTCAGAATCAATTAGCAAAGCGTTGAGAATATTTCCGCATTTACAATTGGAAAATTGATAGAGTGATAAAGAGAGGATGAATTTACTACGGATTTGTAAAAGAAGAACAATACTCGCGGAAACGATAATAAGGCCACTAACGCATAATTTATTGGTACTTACCACGGATCCAGAACAGGCAGCAGATAGAAATCTGCAGGGCCTTCGAAGGCGAGCGTGAGACCAGTAGGAATTATTCTCTAAAAATAGCGCGATACACGCGGCCCTTCCCAGAACCTTTTGAAGCCGTTTGCAAGGTTTATCCGAAGCCGTAATTTATTAAGATGAAGTCATTTCGCCTTTCCCGGCCGAACCTGTTCAAGCGAACTCTGGCACTCGTCATAACCAGTCATCACGGATCGGGCGTTCGCCAACAACAACAACCGGTATTGCAAAATTCCTAGCACTCTCTTCATCGTCGCGCCAGCAGACTAGGATAATAATTATTTAAATATTTATTCAGGTTCTGGCAACCTGGTGCGAAGCGTTGCACAGCCAGTAGCCAGAAGTATTGACACTGCTATGTAATTTATTAGTCTAACGCCAGCGATTTAATTTATTCAATATTCTGTCGGCTGACATAATAATTACAATTTTTAAGAAAATTCACGAATTCAAATTCAGAAGAAAATTCAGAGACAAGTTTAACAACCGTGTCATTTCTCGCACAACGAATTAACACGCGCAGCAAAGTTAAACGAAGCGTTTCGTAGTACGTTTTCCAGAATCGTTCTAACGCGATTCGAGGTTCCGATTAAATTTGAAGAAGGCGAGCCATGTAAATGCAGGATTTTCCAGGCTTTTATCGTAATGGTTGAACGCGATTAGCTTGACGGCGATGGTTGTCAGGCTAATGGTGTCCCGGCGACGCTTTCCCGAAGCCGGTCACTCGTAAATAGAAATGCTAACTAGCCATCGGTGACGAGACCAGTCTCTCCCGCAATGAGAGATGTACAGAGAAGATACCGGGGCGAACAGTATTACCGACCTACTTCCTGTTAGCCGGGAGTATCTGATGTTAAACGGAACCATTTTATATCGAGTCTCGTTAATGAGCCCGTCATTAGCCTGTCGTCCATTATCTCGATATAAAACACGCGTCGTTACCGGCCCGTTGATCGATTAATCGCCGCTGAATCTAGGATGTCTATTAGAAGCGCGATTACGCCCGGCGAGCATGCACGCTGATTACACGTTTTACGGTTCGACTGGTGTGTACGAAAGCCAGTCGGCAATGCTCTTGCTTCTCTTGCACCTCTTGCACTGCTCGAGAAACGATAAGACGCGTTTTCGCGATACGATCTCTGCGTCGCGTCGAAAACAACGGGGAGCGAAGAGAAAAAATATATCGGCTAAACGACGACGATACGTGTCAGCTGTCCCGAGACACATCTCTTCTTCTGCCGTGCGGTGTCATGCCGGGGCGATTCGCTTTTATTACGGGGGATTATGTAATCGAACGTTATGTTCGCCGAGCCGCGTTTTACGTCGCTACATCGACGACTACCCGGCCGAACCAGGAAGTCGTAACCGAGCCTGCCAATTAATCCTCGGGTCTTGTTCTTCGTGAAATCCTCGATCAACGACCAACTTCGAACGCCGATCTACCTATTACTCTAGACTTTAGAGGAATCCCGCATCCGCACCCCCATTAGCCGAACATTCTATTAGACCGATCGGAAAACCGCGAACTTCACTCTGGGCCACGCTCTGTCCATGTTCTGACGCTCTCCTGATCTTTCAAAGATTCGATACATCGAAAGACTAATTGTTATTGCATCCTGTGCATCCTAGATCGAGTAAAGTAATGTAAAACGTGCTAACGAGAAACTGCTAGATTGCATTCTACAAGCGAGTCAATAATTTATCATTTCAGAAGCATTTTGCCGAAATTGCCGGTCGACCTCGAGCGTGACAATATTTTTAATGTAAAAGCAAAAGGTGTCGGGTTTTTAGAAAGCTGGTGATTTACATGGTATTTACGAGTCGGCGATGTGTCACACAGTGTAAGTACTCTCTCGACGGCTCTCCGTGGACGATGGGATAAATGACCGGTTGCAGAACGAACACGTGCAACCAGCTCGATATCACGGGGTTTCTTGTTCGCGTTCGAGAGAGGTTCGTAGCCATCGCTGGTACCGACGGGTCGATATATGAAGCAGTAAGCAAGGTAGCCCGCGCCGCCCTGTAATTCAGCCGCCGCAACATCCAAATAAAGAATTCATAATGGCGATGATGACCACCGCCAATTTTCTCGATATAGCCGATACACCAATAACTCAACCGATATCCAGCCGGTACGTCGGCGTAATTTCGCTTATTGTCCACCGGGTCTCCGCGAAACGAGAATGACACCCGATGAAAAATAAAAAGAATCGCGTCTCTCTCTCTCTCTCTCTTGATTGCGGTCCACGGACACCGCCGCCGATTTCTATTGTCCATTGTTCACGCGATAGGACACTGTCGATTTAATCGATATTGTCATGCGACTCAACCGTTCCCCACTCTCGCCTAACTCGCTTCCGGTTAAACGACACATTAATATCAATATTCCGCATTATCGTATTATTACTTCACGAGTACCTCCGTTTCATGCTTGTACCCCGGTGTTCGACTTTACCAGAGTAATACGATCGACGAGGGGATTATAGTCGAGAGAACTGCGCGCTCAAGGTCGTGCCCCACCACCGGCCAAAGTTAGGCCACGCCTCTCGCTGTCCCTCCTCTTTATTTGCTATTACCCGGCTCCGGATTTTATGCACTTCTGACGGAAATTGGTCGGTGGAAATGGTGCAGCAAAAAGATCTGGTTCCAAGGAGCCCGTCGAATCTTTCGCATGCAATTTTAATCAGAATTTTTCCGGGCGAATTACCTAAATTGGTTAACAGAAATAGCTCCCTTGGCAGAATTTGATTTGCCAAAAACCTCTTCGATCAAAATTTTCGAGTGTAATTATTTTTGGACGTTGAAGGATCAAGTAGAAAACGCTAGAACCAGAGTAACCTAGGATAGGTTAACCGGCTAGATCTTGGAAAGAAGGATCCAGAGTCGATTAGCGGTGAGCGTTAAAGCATTCTCCGGAGTGTTCGGTCCGCTAACGACATGCAGCGGCGGCGTGGACCCGTTTGCATAATCCCGGGCAAGCGGAGATTCCTCAATAGCGGGCCGGGCAGATCATTTCCCTGGCATTGACACGCCCACGTAATTCGAACTCATTTACTCGTTGACTCGCTTAACCCGCAGCCAGTCATGCGTCAGTCAGCCGCGGCCCCGTGCGGCAGATCCATAATTTCGACGGGATCGTCCGGGTCGAGCACGCGAGAAACGAGTTTCCCTCGGTCCACAATGTAATTAGACACTGGCGAATCTAGGCTGGACCCATCAGCCGGCCTCGTTAATACGATACATCTCGGTTGACCACTCGTTGCGCCGAAACCTCTCTCTCTCTCTCTCTCTCTCTCTTGCTCTCTCCACCCACTCTCCCAGCTTCTTCGTTCGCTGTTCCACCCTGGCTCCCCTTTCTGGAGCCGGTGTTTTTTCGATTCCTCGCAACCGACCGACTACTCTACCTGCCTACCGGGGTCTTTGATCCTCCTCCCGCCAACGGGATTCATTTACACGGGAGGAGGACTGCTTTTCGGCCGTGATACCTCCGCTAACGAGAGCTCGCGACCCCGGTCACGTTCACCTGGACTCCCCCCCACCCCCCGGTAGGTGTTGCCTCGGCTAACTAGATGTTAATAGGTCCCCGCGGACGTGGGAACGATAGCGACATCGGGAATCTAGTCAGCTAGCTATCTCTGCTACCTGAACCCTAATTAAAACTTGGTCACCTTTTGTAGTACATCGCTCGCGGTCGGACAATACACCGGCGCGTTATGCAGCTTTCTTGTTTGCGGGGCGGTTTCGGAGCCTCATCCATCAGCGGCGACCTCGATCGGCTGTCGCAAAAACCAAAGCCTGCACAACGCCGTTCACGCCGGTGCGGTGTCTCCCGGCCGGTTAATTAACGAGTATTTAAATCGGTACCCTTGCGAGCAATGAAAGCTCTTTGCCCTTGGGAGCTGGCTCGATTGACCTCGGGAGAAAAAAGGCAGTCTTCGTAAAGGAGTAGAAGTGACTTCAGGATAGTAGACGGAAGACAATAGGGAGATGATCCAGCTCCCTCTGTGTTCGTTGCAGCGAGATGCGAGTGTTCCGCGTCCCTGGAGCAGGGGATTTCAGAGGAATCGTTGATCCACAAGGTGTCCGGAGTCTCCTCGCAAGGTTCACTTGACCAAATTTGCAGCGAGGCGAGGTGGGAGCCGCGAAACGCCACCGATAAATTTCTCTAGAAACTGGAATGCCCGGGACCACCTCCACGCTTACCAGTTGCAACACTTCTGGCTTCGCTGATCGGACAAACTGCCGGCTAGCCGGTGATCTATAGTGATGCTCGGGCCTCGCCCGGTACAATAACCGAGGTGAGAGCGAGAGTGTAGGGGATCCGGAGGTCTGTAATCAGGAGCCGAGCCGCTGGCAGACCCTGCCGCGGTCCTGGGCCTCTTTACCATTAACCTATCCGGTAACCGTTCCGTTCCGTTCCGTCAATCTGACGTCATCGTGATCCTTGATCATTCCGTACGCACGCATCGCCTGCGCCATGAATTTTTCGCGCGATTCCCCAAATCAATTCGCGTTTCCTAATCCCCCTTTGTCTAGCTCTAGGACACTTGATTTTAAAATAAATGTTCTAAAGGAGACGTCTTCTTCAAGTCCATTTATCATTAAAATTGTACTCGTTGAATTTTTACACATCTTTCCATATTTCTGATCTTTTTATTTTTCACTCCTATCCGGATCAGGTTGACGATTATTTCGCTGGACTCGTCGAGGATCGTCGAGGAGGTGTCGGTTCGAATCGCTCGAAGCGTGAAGTCTCCCTCTCCCTTTCTCTCTTTCTCTCCACTTTCTCTGTTCTCGTCCGTTTAGCCAGGGCCCGTCCGTTTTGGATCCTTGAATCGTGGTTCGTTCGTGAATTAATGGTTCTCCCTTTTGAGGCGATCGAGGCGAACCGAACAACTTGGAGAAGAAGGGATTAATTTGGCTGCACGCGGCCCGAGAGTTCAACCGGTGAATGGGCCCCCGAGAGGCTCGAACGAGCCTTTTGAATCATCCTCTAGCCACATACTCCTCGTATCCTACAGAGTCCACCGTTGCGTCCGACTCGGTATCGTCCGTACCCAATGTCGCCGTAATTAGCGATCGTTCCGGATTCGTCCGACGGACAGACTAGTTACCGTGAACGATCGAACGGGGTAATCAGGCTGATTGATTGACGGCTCGGATTTCGACGTTTACAGGCTGTCAGGTCCAATGAAGTCGCCGTCAGATTTCCGCCGCGCCGCTACGTTTTCATTTATTATTCCAGGCTACCGGCTTTCCCCGTCATTATCCTAACGTATACTTTCCTACATTTTTAGCCTACCTAGGCCTCCTCTCGTTACCACACTCGCTCCGTACCCGTCGAGCTGAGACATAAATTAATTCGTACCAAATCTAGAGACCCGATCACAGGTTCTACCGTAGGATATCGAACGAGATTCGCCTGTACGGCTATCTATCGACTTCATTTTCTGTTTGATCAACCGATCGGGATATTAGCCTCGCTTCCTGGATTATACTTACGTTAGACTGTATTTAGCAGATAAGCTCTGACGAACCGTACGACAGACCTAGTCGATCCGATCAATTTGCAATCCGATCAAACCAACATCCACCACTGTCGCTCGGGATGCCGCACTTATAGTCCCCCTGGAATGCTTATACCTCTCGGAGATCGGGGTGTCCAGCGGATAAATCATGATGGAAACAGTGAAAGAAACGCGAGTGCGTGTGCACGTTCAACCTGTTCTTGAGAATTAATCCTGGATTAATTATAATTCATGTAGAAAAATTAGTCGTGAGCATAAGCGACTATACATTAAATGTATAGAAAACAGTTCATGCTAACTAGACCAACCGGCAAAAGAAGATCGCTTTGTTGATGCGTCAGGAAGAAACGTCGCGTCGCGTCGGTTCGGTGACGTTTCTGTGTGTACAGTGCGTATAGGCTCGTCCACCGTGAAGCGGACGGCGTTCTAAGCTGAGTTCCCAGCGAGCCGTTCATTTAGCCGTCAAACACTGATTAATCGAGTGTACGGTTGCTTGGTCAAACGGGTGACCCGGCGAAACTGTCGAACCGATCGACCTATTAACGCGCGGGTGACCGACACCGCGTTATCATTCGCGCTACCGCTCCACAGCCAAGTCCCCTAACTCGCGTGGCTCTTTTTTCTGCGAGCTTTTTCCACTGGTTTCCACTAGCTAGCTATTACTCCGGACAATTAGACTGTGCATTGTTAATTGGCCAGAGCGACCGATGCCATCGAGAACCGTTTTCTGGTTCAGAGAGCAACAGCAAGCGGGAGCGAGCTCCGAGTCGTCGAGCGGTTCGGAGCGCGCGGGCTCCTCCGTGTAACACGCTTCTCCCAGGCTCGTTTACGCTTCGAGGATCTTCCCGGAATTATGCACTGCACGCTTCTCCGTTTTCTCCTATCCTCGACGGCCAATTTGCCGGGGAATTATACGATTTTCCTTGAAAAACCTTGGCCGTTTCGTTGCGCGGAATACCTCGACCCCTGTCGACCGAGGAGATTCCGCTTTAGGATCGACACAACGCAACACCGCGCCGCTCCGAGCCGAGCTGGATTTCCAAGCGGATCGCGCGCCGCGAGAGTTCGTTAGCGGCCCGACTGTTGAATATCATGGCTTTTTAGCCTGCAGGTGTCATTAGGCCGCGGACGGACGTACGCTGATTGGTCTCGGCCGATCGCCCTCGGGGACACCGGCTCATCAGCTGTCCCATTCGCGCCGCCAAGGCGTTCCTTCGACGGATCTAGCTCCCCTGTGCCCCAGTTCTTCCACAACTGCCCCTCATTCTACCCCTTCCCGCGGGAAACTATCCTACCGATCTCTCCGGCCTCTCGAAAATTTAGCTCAATATTTACCTGAAAGATGCGGCATAGTATTTAGAGACTTGAAGAGACAGCCAGTTTGCCGCGTGCGTGTCCGCGCGCGCGGAATATTTTCCTTGCGGAGATCGTTCCGTTAATCAATGAAAATTGGCGAATTTCGAGACGGAAGGATATAGTCGCGAGGTATAGTCGGCGGACTGTTCGGAGGTGCGCGGGGCCGCCTCGGAGTATCATTTTTCAGCGCTAATTGGATTGGCCGTTCAAATACGGCGAATCAAGACGTCGGTGCTCGTTGGATAGAGAGGAGCTGCACCGGCGAAGTCTCTGCGAGGGAAATCCGAGGCACGAATATCGGATATCGTTCTGTATTATGGCTTGGGCGTTATTCGAAGGCGCTACTTAATTATCCGCAGGCCTCTAATCTGCCTGCGCCGACACACACGCCACGCTGCGCACCTAATAGACGCCGAGGCCGAGCCTAAACCCTGAATGCCTAAATCTTGCTCGAAGCGGAAGGAAGAAGGTTCGAGTACGCTCGTGATTATGACATTTCCGTTCGCTCGCTCGAAAATCCGTGGCAAATGTGTGTCCATACTCGAAACAACTATTGCTATCGAAGAATGTACATACCGAGGAATCCTTGGCAATGAATTATAGACTTTCGAGAGCAACGATTTAATCACCGGTAGCTAATACCATCGAATATAAGATTCCTGTTACGACTGCATTTTATTGTGCGCTCGCCAGAAGCCGCGACCCTGAAGAATCTAGCAGGTCTGTATAAAAATCCGGTTACTGCAACAAGACACCGTAAAGAATGTCCATAAATACCGGACGTCGAACAACTTCATCCTACATTTCCAGAAACGCAGTCGCCTCGAGGGCGGTTTGAAAAATCCGTAGAGCCCGCGGGCAAAGGGACCAATTAAACCTATTGTTAGCGTCGCGGCTAACGCGACAGGGCGATCCGTCGGATTCACCGAATCACGATCGATTACTCAAACGCGACAGCGATCGCGTGTCAACGATCAGAGAGGGTTCTCTCTGTTGGCCGGAGGATGAGAAAGGTAGAGGGAGAAGAGGGTCCATCCGAGCCAGGGTTCGCGGAGACAAAAGCCGGCCCCGTAGATAGTCTCGCAGGAATCCAGAGGATCCCGAGAAGAGGATCCCCGGCACACGGGGGTTCGGATTATTAGTGAGCGGGTAGTCGTGGAAGGTGTGATTCTGACGTGTCGGACGCCTCTTCTCCGCAGGTGAGAGACACCATGGGCCCGGCAGCCTGCGCGACGAAGACCGAGCGAGACGAACGAACGAGCGAGGGGAGAGAGCTCGGGCCCAGGAGAATCGCGGCTAAGAACCAGAAGAGGCAAAAAGAGAGACAGAGAGAGAGAGATGGACGGAGAGAGAGAAAGTTGGATAGACGGAGAAGAGGAACAAGATCGTACCGGATGAACAGGCGAACCTGGAGCACGACGAGGAAAAGAGAGAATCAGGCGGTGAGAGGTAGAGGAAGGTGAGGAACAGGGTCTGGAGGGGAGGAGAGAAGTAGGATGCTCGGGGTGGGAGAAGATCAAACGAGCCGACAAGCCACGGGGTGGTCTCTACCCGCGCTCCTTCGCCGCTCTTCCTTCTCCTCGCCTCTGCCTACCAGCTCTCCACCTTTCTCTTCTCCTCTCGTTCTCTCCCGAACCGTGCAACCTCTCTCTCTCTCTCTCTCTCTCTCTCTCTCTCTCTGTCTCGCTTCGTCCCTGTTTCGCCTCTATATTATTCATATTTCCACGCTCGTGTCCCCCTCCCCCTCCCCCCGTCTCCTTCTCGTCCTCCTCGGACTATGTGGTTCGACGATCCACGGATCGACCGTTTCTCTTTCTCTCTTTCTGCTCTGCGAGTTGCGTGAAGCCGCGAGTCGGCTCGCGCGCGCGTCCGCTCGACCCCGCTCGACTCGAGCAATCTCCTCAGGGTCCAGGACAAGCCGCATCGCGCCGGCAACATTGTCGGAGGAAACTCTCTCGCATGCCTCGCTCTCGCGGCGGACTCTACGAAATCTGCGATCCCAGCCGAGAGAGACCCTTATTACGGAGGCCCTGCGCACCTTGTCCCTCAAAACGGAAGGCTGACCACGATAAACGACACTGTCCACCGATCGGCGCAATCACCGCCGCTGAAAACCTCCTGCAACGCGGAGCAAAAGTTCCCGTTTCTATCAAACTTCATGTAATTTATTCTGATTTCCACTGATTCCGAGTTTCTCGTAATCCGGTACGAATCAATCGCGTTAGAGGAGGGTTGCTCGTGCATTCTTCAACCGCCCTCCTCGGCCAGCGGATAAGTAGATTGCGGGACAAGGCTGTCTGACTTCGAGAGCTTATTCCACTTTCCTGAGAGACCCGCCCCTGCTTATGCGACCCGTTGACGTCGTCGCGTCGATGGTGGTCTGAAATTGATCGGGGCTGTTAACACCAGAACCGTGCACTACACGCCGCGCCGGCCGATGCGTCAAGGCCTTAGAATCCGATCACTGCAATTTTCGCATGTCGGTTTATTCGAAACGCAGTTTTACTGGTTTTATACCGAACATGTTCTCCTAAGTTTTCTTATCCGCTAATGTATTTTTACGAATAGGTTGTAACAGACTTGATTATTTTGGTGCTCGTGCTGCAGCGCTCATGCTGATTGGCTTCTGAGCCGTTCAGAGCCTCTATTGACATTGTCAGATCACAATTGCATAATTTTTGGGAAATGTTGATTTAGAAATTCTGATTTAGGAGCGTCGCGGGCATACGCGTTTTTTCTAGCAAGCGGAATCCGTAGGTGGTAAAAAATGGCGGCATTAAACAATTCGCAGGAATGCGTGCTATACACACGCCGGCCGTTAGGATAGAAAAGTGGAATTCTACGCCGCACCTGAAGGGTTAATGGAAGACGGTCGCATGAGCGCTGATTCATGTTACTCGGTCGACGGTTTTTGTCTTCGTTGCCGCAGGCTCGAGGAGTTGTCGATGGAAAATAGAAGAACTCGCGTCAAACACAAAGCTATCGGGGAATTGTACCGGGTACAGCGCCGCTCAAAAGTTTCGGACAGGTGCAGTGGCCAAGGAAAGTTTCACTTTAACACATGCCGGCAACGAAAAACAAACTTCTAATCCGATTAGAAGTTACATCTATCGTAAAAGTCATCAGAAGAGCCCAAAAATATTTTTAAATTATTTTCGACTACTGAAGATGACTTGAAGAGAAAGTACATTTTCGTTCAACTTGAGTTCCCCACGATTCACTCGAACACTTTTGATTTCGCGTAAAGATCCGCAGTCTGATTATCATAATAACGGCCCGTGACTTTTGATGGGCGCTGTACGAGTGGAAAGCTGTCTAAAAATAATCTCCGAAGGCAAGAGCTTCCAATTAGCATTGGCCTCCGAAAAGCTCTTTACCTTATCAAGCTAACGAATCCAATTACAATTTATCATCGCTACTTGTTAAAAATGTAGACTGTAACAGGGGGGTAACCGTCTGGACGACGCGCGAGGAGAGGAGAGACGGAAGAATAAAAAGCCGAGGGGAGGGGAAGAGAGGGAGAAAGAGAATGAGGGCAGCGTTCGAGTTATACGCGAGGTGCACGTGCAAAGCGACACTCGATCCGATCGTCACATTAATAAATTCGCAGCAAATCACGGGTGAGGATTGCGAAGCGAAGGGGGCGATTTTAGTTGCAAATCGCAGAGCGCCGCGAGACCCGACAAAGGCTCCATCAAAAGGACCGCTTTTCTTCCTTCCTTCTTCATCTCGATCATCCTGCCTTCTCCGTCGCCTTTCTCCCTCCTTCCCTCACCCATTCTGTTCCTCTCTCGCTCACTATTTTTCTCTCTTTCTCCCCTCGTTCTTCACCCTTTCTCTTCTCACCTACTGGCTCGCAGCCGTTTCTCTCTCTCTCTCTCTCTCTCTCTCTCTCTCTCTCTCTCTCTCTCTCTGTTTCTCGAGGCTCTATGTCGTGCCTCTTCCTAAGTTACTCGCGGCCGCTCGTTGTTCCACGGTGTTTCAGTCCCAAGTACCTCTCATTTCTCCACACCTTCGCCATTATCATACAAACATTGGCGACGAGCCCGATGCCGGAAAAGTGCTGCGGTCGCGAGACCGCAAAACATTATCCCCGCTAATCGTGCCGGGCGAATCTCTTTCTTCGGCTCGACGTCCCCGACGACTCAACACCGCGTTGTCTTTTCCACCAAGTCTAGCTTCATCTCGCCACTGCACAATCGATACAGTCTTCCTTCGACCTGGCAATCCTCTCGAAGCAGCAGTTTTTCGGACTGTCGAATTAATCGTCAAATTAAAAAAGAATGACTCGACCCGGTCGGAAGACGACGGGGGTGCAGCCGACCTCCTCGGCCACCCCGAAATTCTCACCAGCAAAGTTGCCGAAGGAACCTAATTTCTCAGCATCGAATCAGGTGGTCGCCTCCCCGAAGAATGGGCCAGGGTCCCGGTATCCTCCCCAAAAGTCGTAACAACGACAGGTACCATTCTCTTTCCGGCGAAGGTTCGATTCTCCGGCTCGAAATCCCGTGAAAAAGGGCAACTCGAGCACGAGGATGGGCATTGGGCGCACGGGCAACGCGAGGGTTTTGCGGTGAAAAGAGCGGAGGCCAGGTGCCATAAGAAATTAGTAGCGGCAGTGGTGCACGGTGCCGGACGGGGCCCTCAAGGTCCCTAATAACCTCGCGCCGGATGGTATCGATGCCCCTCCTCGACACCCCTGCGCGTTGCATTACCCTCGGCATCTATAGCTCAATTTGCCGACACCTCGCTAAGTATAGGTTGGGTGGGTGGTCCTTCCTGGGACCACGGGGCCCGCGAGAGGAAGAGCAGAACGGGGCCTGACCTGGAACGATAGGTGAAACACCGAGGATATAGGGGTAGAGAGAGTTACTAGCGAGACCGAGAGGGAACACCAGTTTACATCGTATACCGTCCCGATCAGCCCGCGATACAATGGGGCCCAACAACCACCCAGCACTTCCGCCAATTTATTTGGCCCACGCAACCCCGAAGGGGTGGCGAGCGCTTTTAATTAGCCTGGCCCACCGATACCTCCCCCAACAATATTAACTCTTTGGACCTGGACCTGTCTTGATTCGAAAACCAAGACATTTCTTCTGTCCCCGAATATTTTCTGTTTCAGTTACCACGCACAGAAACTTGGCAATATTATTGTATTGTATTCGTCTTTGGGATTCCATGATCTCTCTCCGTAGCAAGGCAATCCTGGGCCAGCTCTGTCGCTGTAGAAACGCCGAGTTGGATCGATCGCGCAGCTCGTGTGCTCCATTTTGAATAGAGCTCTTCGCCAACCGGGACAAGGCGCGCACCCTTTTGCTTCGATCGCGAATCACGCCGCGGCATTACCACCCCGAAATGTCGCCGAGAGATGCGCGAACGATTTAGCAGACTTTTTTCTGTCGGCCTTTCAAAGGGAAAATCGCGAAGAGTGCTGAGAACGGAGGTCGTCGAATCACTTAGCAGTCCGATGCCGGTAGCGCGGTCTCGCCTAAGAAACTCCTTTGCATTACAAATTTAATTGCGTATCGTCACGTACTACCCACAACAAATAGCCCTAATTAATTAGCGCGGGGTCGGGGGACACGTAACGCGGATCGATCATAAAGCTCGATAACGATTTCTCGAGCGTGGAATCTGACAACGGATAAGACCGCTCGCGCCGAGCCCTCGGATCCGAACGTTTTATTCAATTGCTGGCCTCTTAATTAAGCCGCGAGGCAAGACGCAGACGGCGGTGCACGCCAGGAAATTAACCCGTATTTGCATTGTTGCTTTTCCGTCCTGTGGACAGCGGTCGCAGCGCAACCGTTCCGTCGTCGCAGCGAGACGCATAATCCCCGATAAGAGCGTGCAAGGATAACACCGGGATGTTTATGGTCTCTCCCCGGTGGCCGGGCGTAAACACGAATTAATTATGCGAGATTCGCAAGCGGAAATAAAATCAGTGCGCGGGAAGGGCGCGGCCTCCCGCGCGCGCAGAAAACCGCCGGCTCCTGATTCATTCGCGCTCGTCATGCAACATTGTGATTCGTCCTGCCGAGAGGCGCATTCCTACGAGCGTTACCGTTTCCGTGGAAAAGAGCAACCGTCATTATTTTCGCACACCACGGTACCCCGCGATACCATTCTCCACGCGCCATCTTCGTTCCCGGAAGAAATATAAACTCCCCGGGCGAACCCCGCGCGATCTGAATCTCGAGCCTCCCTTTTATTAAAACGTACGACCACGGCGAATGAAAATTTCCCAACCCCTTCGAATTAGATTACAAGCCATTCCTAAAACGCTTTCGTCGCAACCCTTCCCGCGAACCTTGCAATCCCCTGTGCACCGAGTGAGACTCGATTATCGTTTCAATCAATTTTCCGTCTGAAATTGTTCTAGCCGACTTTCAGATAAGAAATAAGGAGAAATAGAAATACTTCTCAGCTAGAACGGCATGTTAAAGCACGCCGCGACGCGTCGCACGCGTTCCTCGGACATGTGCGCTCTAATTTTGAATTATATACGTTCGCGGAAGGAATGTTTCACGGTGGAAAGACATTCGGCACGAGTGAAGCCGCGTCGGTGATCGTAATAAGTGGGAAATATGTTGCCGGTGTATCCACTAACCCGATAATGGCCGGCGAATCCGTATTGGTTCGTGCTCGTAGAAAGCGGCCCTGACGAATCACCGAAGCCGATGACAGTTCGGGAACGGCGTGACGATCGTTTAGGAGAAAATCTGTCCCCGATAATCCCGCGCCACCGGGTTCTCCCATAAGTCAGAACATTTTTCGGCGAGAAAACGATTCCGACGGTTTCTCTCTTTCTCTCTCTCTCTCTCTCTCTCTCTCTCTCTCTCTCTCTCTCTCTCTCTCTCTCTCTCTCTCTCTGCCCGATGTTGCGTGTCCCTCGAAGAACGCGATAACTTGTCGCCTCGCGTTGCAAACGCAGGAATTAGTAGCGGGCCGTGTCAGTCGACGGATCGTTACGGTCCTCCGAGTGCCGGAATAGGCACCATAAAGTCGCGCGCGCGCTCGTTCCCCTTTCAACGAGTTCCTCGAACGAATCCGCTCTCGCGAACTGTCGGGGCCTGGCTTTCCTAGATAAATCATTCGCGAATCGATGAAATTGCGATGCCAATTTTTACTCGAGCCAACTGTCCGAAGGCGTAACTGGTTCGCCACTTAAACCCGAACCGTTTCCGAAGCGTTTGTTGGGTTGACAACTGAGTTCGCGAGGTTTGCCACGTGTTCGGCAATCTTTCAATCTTAATGGCGCGTAGAGACGGAACGAGCGAGTGCCTGTTCGCAATTCAAAGTGTTCGTGGGATATGGTATTCGTCGATTCCCGATTTAAATTACACGGGCATTCGCAGCAAACACGTATAATTACTGTTTCTCCTTTTAAGATTTTGTAGAAGAGAGTTCGTAGACTCAAAGTTCCCTGAAAGAAGGTGTCTCGATTGAAGGTCTCCTAGAACAGGGTCTCCAGACTTAGGGTCTTCTGGAAGAAGACTTGAAGGTTTAAGATCTCTAGCCTAGTTCCTAGACTTGAAATCCTTTAGGAGAACGTCCTCAGACTTGAGATCCCGCGAAATAATGACGCTAGACTCGAGCTCCTTGGATTCAAGGCCCCTTGGAATATCGCCCCTGGACACAGTATGCCTCGGAGAAGGTCCGCGTACCCAAGATCCCCTAGAAAGCGAGGATGAGCAAAGGCGACGAACTTCAAACGCACTTTCACCCGCGGCAAGTAAAAAATTAGAGGTTGCAGTGAAAGAGCGTCCTCGCGAAGAACGTCTGAAGCATACTTAAGGGAACAAAGCAAGGCAGAAGTCGGACGGCAGGACTGGTCGCAGCGCGTTAGAACAGAAACATCGTCGAATCTAATTGACCAATGATGCCGGGCGTGCGTAAACGTCGTTGAACTACGCCTCCCGGTGTTATCCGGTTACGGGTCTCACCGGGCCGATAAAACATTCGGAAACAACATCCCGAAATCGTGGTGCCGTCCACGAACAATGATCCACGAATCGATTCCAGGTTCCATCTGCTTCCGTACCGGCCTCGGGGCTCTCTCGATCGTTAATTAATTTAAGCGGTTAATCCCCTCCTCCCCGAGGAAGACCGGGGTTCCTCTCCGGTCCGCGTCGGTCGATCCTTTTTTCCAGGTTTCGATCGGCGCGGCCACGATCATAATTCTCGGTTTTAATCGATCTACGAGGCGCGGGCGCAATAATATTTTCGGTGCGGTAGAAGACGCGGTGCGTGCGGCCCTGTGTGACTCGTGTAATTGGCTCCCAACTGGACATCAAAGGGTGCCGCTCTCCTTCATCCGCGCCGACATTGGCGCGACGGAGGCGAGGAGTCGGCCCGATATCTTCGGGCTCTGTTCCGCCAGCGGTCGTGGTTGCCGTTGAAGGGAGACGGACCTATGGGAGGGAGGATGACAGAGAGCTGGAGGGGCAGCCACGACGAAGAGGGGGCTACGTGAAAATTACACGCGCCATGCGCGGGACGCGGGTCGGACGAGGACGGAGGAAATCGTGAGTTAATGGTGGGAGCGATGCGAGGTTCTCGGGGGCGGGGGAGCCTCCGGTATCTACGCATGCGTCGCCCGCTGTTGGTGGGGGAAGGACAGAGTGACGTAGGGGCGCCCTTAAGGAGAGAAGGACCGAGAATCGCCGCGCCGAGCTGCTGTCTCGTTGAACCGGGGACGAAGACCGAGCGAACACCGAGCCAACGAGACCGACAAGGACCGAGGCTGGTGAGAGACGAACACGACGGACCAAATCGCTCAGCGATGTTCCGATATTGGCCAGATAGTGTTCGATACGGGGGACCCCTGTCTCGTTTGGTTAATCGTTCGACGTACGCGTGTAAATACACCTGTACCGCTCCGGAGAAAGACCGGCCACTTTTATCTCGCCCGTTTGCATGTAGCCCCCACCCCACCGTAATCGATCGATGATTTGTGTCCAACCAGGGATGATCGTCTTCGGGGAAACGGAAGGTCGCCTGGGTGGCGGGCGGGAGATTCTCCGCTGATGAGGATTTCAGCTAGATCCGAAAAAAGAATCTGCCGGCCAATCTGGGGAAGGGTCCGGGGCTGATGAAAAATTATGCGTCTATTATTTTATGTGTCGGAGGATCGCGATGGCTCGGGTTCCTCGGGATGGCTTATTCCAATGGGGCCCGAAACGGTCCTCCGAAGGCTGCGTTCCCTCGCAATTAATGCGCACGCCGGCTGCTCGAATCTCGAATCGGTTTTACCTTGGCTACGCGTTTACTTTTAATCATTTACGTACCAACCATCGTCCCCAACGCGACGTTTTCATTTAAGAGGACTCCAGCCTCGTTTAGAGACGGATGATTATACGTTCGTTTCTGACGTGTCATAAGTGGACTGCGGTGCTATACGTTTATCAGAAAAACGAGTAGCTGGATTTCGAGAGTGTCAGGATATTATTTTCTACTTATTCGAATGTTTCGTGCAGAAAAGCTTGTTTTCGCACAAAGATCCGCAGTCTACTCATAACTGTTTATCGGTTTAAATGAGAATTTTGCAGTGGCGTGCAGAAGGTTGAGAGGCGCAGAAAATGGCGTTGGCAGAGCAGCCTCGTTCCCATCCCTGCGAAACGCAGCCGTCTTTGGCAGCCGGTAACGAGGGAACCCCCTGGACTCTGCTGGTGGATCCCATCCAAAGGAGTGCCTAACACCCGAGGACACGGGTCGTTTAGGCGGCTCCTTTCTTCGATCATTAGTCCGGAGCCGCAGCCAAGCCGAGGGGTCGTAAGTCCGCGAGTGGCATTCTCCTTTTCCGTCTCTCTCCTCGTCTCCTCGTCTCCTCGCGCGTCTTTATTCGCGTTTCTTCGCCTCGACTATCACGCTCCGGTCCCTCGACTCGCGTCTACGTTAACCTTTCACCCCTGACTCTCTCGTTTCGACGGGTTACACCTCTTTAACGCGTTTGTTTTCCGTCCAATCGCCTTGCCACGCGGTTACCTGGACCCATTAATTGCTTCTGAAACCCGGATAAGCTGCCGATAAAGTTGATAGGTTGCATCGGCGACCAGGGACCCGTCGAGACACCTAATCTCGGCGTTGACGGTATAGTTACGGGCCCAAGACGTCTCTATGTTCGATCGTCTCGGGCCTTTCGGCGAAATAGAAATTTTCTGCATCAATTTCTGAAAAGTTCTCAAAAATCGAGCCGGTCTCTCCCAGGGTCTCGGCGCGTCGCCATTCTCCCCTTTTTCTCGAGCGAGACCGACGACGTATTTTGACGCGGGCGAGCCCATAATCGCCGGGTTCGTTCAGCAAGCAGGAAGACCGAGGAAGATGCGTCGTGACGTTGTCTGTCGGCGTCGATACGCGCCGCGAGGCGTCGCAGATCTTCTGCTCAAAAGGCTTGTCGCCGGGGCCGAGACCCTCCGCAACCCTTTTCCTCGGAAACAACGCCATTTGTATAATCAGCTTCCTTTCGGGAGCCCCTGGTTAATTATCGTCTATTGACCCGGCCCTCCGCTGACACGGTCGCTGTCCACAGTATCGCTACTTTGAATACACACACCTCTCGACCGATCCCACTCTCTCGTAAAACGACTCGACGTTTCGTTAAAGAAAAGAGAAAGCAAAATTGAATCGAATACTGGGTGTGTCTGTGTATATTAGTTTCTGAATCGGTGCCTAAACAAATTGGTGTTTCGTCTGAAAGCGTTTCTCTATGGCAATTTGCTCGAGGCGAGACGATTTCGAGCGTAAAATATCTGCGACTCGCGCGAGCAAAAATCGAGAGCGAGGAAGACGTCGCGTCGGCGCTTTGTGGATGCTCCCCTATCTATTCCGCGGAAATCGTCGAGACGCGAATTCTGGAAGTTGCAGAAGCGAAAGGGCTCGCTTCTGCGAACGGAGCGCGTCCTCGTCCTGCGCCAGGTGCGGCCCTGCGAGCGCTTGCGAACCGCGCCGCGCCGCGCCGCGCCGCGCTGGGAGTGTCCAAGCAGGATGGCAACATTGCGAAAAAAATATTTTTTTCCGGCGCACAGCTCCTCCCCTCTCGCTTTTTCTGCGACGGGCCCCGCAACACCGGGAGACTTTTTCGAATCGATGATCCCGGACGCGACGATTTCCAGCCCCGTGCCCGATTTTAACCGGACTTTTCGACGAGACGAGACGAGACGAGACGTTTCCGTCGAAGTCGTTAGGCGAACACGTCTCCAGGTGAACGGTGAATTAGATCAACGCCAGAGAAAATTGTTCGCGCAGGGTAAACGACCGTACGACGATGGTTGATCGCGACTCCTAATCCGTTTCTTCTGTGCGCGCCAGGACTCGAAAACTCACCGACTTTCTGTCATTAGGCTCTATCTTCCGCAGTCGTTAGCCGATTCGCCCGTTTTTACGAAACTCGTGACACACTTCCTCGAAGATTCCTCTCTGTCGCGATCTCTCCTTCCTGTCACCGCGCGGCTGGTTTCCCACCCTTTTTGCCCGGGATGACAGACAAGGCATGGAAATCGCGACCGAAAACAGCTGAACACCTTGCCGCTAAAAAACCGAACAACTCCGCGTTGTTAGGACGATTATGCTCGCGAAGTTTTAGAAAGCTAAAGGGCTGTGTCTTCTCTACATCTGTCACAGACAATTTGAACCCTTCGAACAAACACGACCGCGACGAGTTTATTTATTGGCGACTTTGTTTCCGCCCCGGAGGTTTCTCTCGCGCCGCGATTGTTGCGTTCGGCGACGCGGCATCGATCTCCCGAGTGCCGCTTTTAACGTTAATTAAACGAATCACCGTTTTTTCTGTTTTTTACGACAGGTCGGAGAGACCGTCAGGTCGTCGAACACCGGGCCACAGGGGCTATTGTGTTTATCTCCGTTCTGAAAGCTTTTTATTTGATTGCCGCGCGTCCTCCTATAATGCATATCCCTAGAGCCCGTGTTCTTACTTTTATTACCGGGCCCCGTCGGCAGCCTTTGATTTAATTAGCTCTTGAAGCTGTTACTTTACCAGTTACCGCCAAAGACTTTCGGACGGCTGTGGGACGATCGACGGCGTCACAGGTCGGCGAGATCTCCGACGATCTCTGCTCGATCATCTGCGCGGCGCGAGTCGCTCGCATCGCGCCGTCAGTTCGCAAAGAGCTCTCGAAACTTTCGCCCCTTTCGATTCCATTAAGGACTTATCAATGAGTTTATACTGACTGCCCGACATTTATTGCTGTACTCCGCGAAATTATAGCGATCTCCGCCGGGCCTCTCTCCGCTTCCGATACCACGGTATAACGTGGATTAACAAATACGGGTGGTTCGGTTCCTGTTCACTTGCGATTTAAAGCGGACCACGAAGGTTTACAATTATTTTTCACCGAAATATCTACTGGATCATTAAAAAAACTGCACAGCCTCGCGAAGCAAACACAATTAGGTGGAGCGATTCGGAGCCAGCATATAACAATTATTTGGAACATTAGGCGGGCCCTGTTGGACTCATCGGATCTTCTGTTTCTCGAGAAATTCCTCGGGCCTAGGCTAACGAGCGTCGTAAAGCTAACACAGTTAGGTGTAGGATCGATTCCGAAGCAAATAGAGGATTTTCCATAGACCATAAAGTTCCAATAATATGGGAATACGGTAGCCGAGCGGGGCGAAACGGAGCGGGCCCTATGGGGCCGCGTTTGGGTAGCCCGGGTCCAGATTTATGCATTCGTAAATTCACCGCCCCTTTAGACGGGACCGTCTCGTCGCTTCGGTGGAGAGCGGTTGTCAAACTTCTTCGTCTACTTCGTAACACGAAAACCGTGTTCCGTCTTTTTCCTCGCCGTCGAGCACAATGTGCATTAATAACCGCTCGGAATAAATCCTCCGCGCTCATCCTCCGATCAGCTTTTACAGGCAAAGCCGGTCCACCAGGATTTCTCAATCGAGAGCCGCGGCTCTAATTTCGCGAGGATCAGCGGCCCGGTTCAATTTAGACGATTCGCCATGGCTCACTGTTCCCGATAAATCCTGGTTTCTCGCGAGCCCAGCAGATTACGGGCAGGTGAACGCGCCACGGCTCGAAACTCTTTCGAAAAAGAACTGTTTCAATTTATTACGTAGTACAAAGGTTCTACGTAACCCTCGGAATTACCGTAATCCATATTATAATAGTTTTCAAGGGAAATGCCATATTTGCTGGACAGAAGAATGGAGAACACCGTGCAGTAATGATGCAGAAAATCAATATAATGTTCTAAACCATGAATTTGAATCGTACATCACAATTTCACATAGCATATGCTGTTGAGAAGAAAATTATAAACGTAAACAGAATTTATACGTATACTTCCTGCGTCTCCCCAATAGCACAATACAAAAGACACTTATTGTCATTAGACTGCGGATTTCTATGCAAACGAAAAATGCGAGTGGATAAGAGAGTTGTTACGAACCCTTGATTGTAAAGGTGTGCACAGTTTCCTGAAAAAACACCCTCCGTTGATTGGTTCTTCTCGAACGACGAGCTGGTCATCCGAAAAGTTATTCAGTGTAACCGCTCCCTTATCCGGCGTGAAACCAACGAACGAACGAACGTAGGAACGTAGGAACGAAGGAACGAAGGAACGGACCGGTGGCGATGGCTAGCAGGCCGCATGAAGTTGTAAATCTTATCGAGTTAATTGCAGAGTGGCGGGTTCGCGCTTATTCGGCGCCGATTTAAAATGCAAATCGAGTCCCGCTGCCCGCGACCAAGCCTCGCGCGCCCGTGAAACAGACGATAATAGGCTCGCGATGATGAAAATTCAATCGTATATCTCGATGACCGCGAAATTGCGAGCACGGAGGTCCGTGTAACGTCCCGGCCGGGCCCCTCTTTCTACCCGGATTTCCTCCATTCTTATCTCACCCTGCCCCGAGAACAGTATGACGCGCGAGCATTAACGCACGGCCGATCCGATTCTTTATTGCTAATTGTGTCCGGTAGCCGGACATTTTACACGGGCAAAATCGTTTCCGAGTTATTTATGATTTCCCGATGCTGAAACGCGATCGTGTCCCGTTAATCGGCGAACTTCTAAAACCTCCTCACGAGGAGAGAACCTTTTCCCTCGCTGAAATGTGGGTCGAATGCACAGAGCTTTTGCGCAAGATCCCAGCAATAATTAATGCTAATGCGGCGTGTAAAAGACTGAAGGAGCGAATTCGTCGTTGCCAAGACCAAAGATGGATTAGAAGGTGAAAAGGGAAAGGGACGAAGGAGAAGCGCCGGTCACGTTGCTGCTTTTTACCGGATCGTCCTCGACTAATCTCAAGGACAGGTCTACGAGGCGGGGAGAGTCAAGAGAGGAGCCGGGGAAATAGATTAAAAAGAGAATGGCTGACCGGGAGATCGTGATTAATCAATTAGCAATCTACGGGCCCCTTAAAGTAGACGTTGGCCTGGCTTGAAAAACTCGAGGCGCAAAGGGACCGCCGATGACGGTGCCGAATCCTCGGCTGGGAGATTGTCAACAGATTTCTGGAAAGATCTAGCCCGGATCGGAGGGGTGTCGTGAGACCAGAATGCAATCAAATCGCCCGGTGATTTTTTCGGCAAACTAATTTCCGCAGAGAGCCTCTTAAAAGTGAAATTCAATGTTTTACAGCATCCGAAAGAACGAAGCGGGTGGATTTTCACCCCTGAGGAACGTATGCCGGACGATTCAGGATTCGGCATTCAGGATTGAGGAACATTATGCACGAGCAGCTATAAGCATTCAAAGTTTCACGGCAAAACAGCGACAATCTTGCCCGATAATACCGCGATTCTTTTTCCCTCCGCATTTCCTAGCGGTGAGTAACAATCGGTTTTTGCTCCGGCGAATAGAACCGCGCGCCGGTTTCCTTTGTATTTAATTAATCCGATGGCGAAAAAGTGATTCACGGTTGAAATACGCTCACTTTGTATTTCTTTCGCGATTCGCGCTGGTGTCGCGGTTTTTGCGTCGCCGAGCCGGTGTATCAATCCGAGTGGGAAGTTTGCCAGTTGCCGATGGAATTGCTCTTTCGGGTGGTCTGCAACATTTATACAATATTTATGAGGACTGCACGCTTCGAAGAGCGTACAATGGAGCGATCACTTTCCTTTTTAGACTTTGTACTTCGCTCTCCTTCGAACGCTGGCTGCCCGAAGCTCATTAAGTTTCGAACTTTATGAAATAGTTTACAGCCGCGGAATAATTTCTCTGTGCGGTCCGTCTCCCGATATAAATCTCGGTGCGCGCTAAAAGAGTACAGCGTGGCTGGTGTGATCTAAGGTCTCGGTCGATTCGGGGTTAATCGGTCGGCGGAATGTGGCCGATCGAATGGTATAATTCGACATTTCCGATTTCCCAGTTCCCGGTTCTCGAGTCCGTCGCTGGTTTTCCCCTTGGCCGCGGTGGAAGTGGAACACGCACGGCTCGTTCAGCCCAGACAGAAAATCTCAATCATCTCCGGGGCCGGTTTCTTTTGTACTTGGCGCTCGCTAAAGGCTCCCAGCGATTGGTCGAGGGGCGTTCAAAGAGCGCCGCCATGACTCGCAAAGCGGCCGTCTTTTGTTTGTGAAACAATGGTGCACGGCGCTCGGGCTCACTTAGCGTGCCAGCGAAATGACAACCTCTTCCGATGCTTAATCTATTAGGAAAATTAGCGGGTTGCACGAAGAGTGGCCTGGACTGAACAGAGAGGCAGAAGGAGAGCCAGAGAGAGAGAGAGAGAGAGAGTCCACGAGAGGACTATCGATGATCCGGTTCGACGCGGCAGATTCCACGCAGATACCGGGGCTTAACGAAAGGAAGTAATTACCGGGAGAGCCGGACAGCTTCTTCTCATTCAGAGTGACAAGATCGATCGTTCTCGCGTAAAGCGTTTTTGTTAATCCTCGCCCGGCTAATTCACCTAACCGGTCATTATTTAATTGCCCGCCCCCCTCGCTCTCTCCGTCGCGAGAGAGACGCGCTCGAGGGAGCGGTCTCTCTGTCTCACGGTTCTTTTCTCCGTGTTCATCTTTGCACCAGGTTTTGCCGGCCTACCGCCTTGTCCCCGGACTCTCTTAATTTCGCTCTTTGTCTTCGTTAGAGCTTCGAGCGACAGTGATATCTTGATAATTTCGGAGCGTGAATCGAGCAGGTCATTTGCCAAATCGATTAACACCGTCGGAATAAGAAGTCGAGAAAATTGAGGAAATCGTATGCGTTCGTTCGAAAGCTTATCTAGACTTGAATTATCCCTACACTAATCCCTGGCTCGAGATGAATTAAACTCTTCTCTGTTGGATTCACTCCTCATGTCAATACCGGAAATTTTGTACGACGCATCAATATCGCTGTATGCTCGTTAGACCTCGCCAAGTTCTCGTTTCACCGAGCCGGTACAGGTGCGACTGGCTAAGATTTTAATGTGCAGTCGCAGAATTTGGAACAGTAATGAAATAATTCGTACCTGCAGGCTGTGCGTGATGGCCTGATGAAGATACGGGTAAATCAAGAGCGGCTTTGCTGGCTGAACGCAACAAAAAAATAAAAATAATAGCTCCTTAAGCGCCAGTGGTTATTACGCGAAAGATCAGTCCGCGGTCGGCGGTTGTCGAAATAACGGTTTCGAGAAAAACTTTTCGCGAGATCGCCTAATTGCGAGATGCGGAAATGACTGCTCGATCGTTCGGAGTGCCCAAAAATTTTGGAGCCAACCGAGTGACTATCAAAAGGGAAAGGGCGTATGGGTTGTTACGATTCGTTCTTGTAACAAGCACGCTTCTATCTTTGGTAA
Source organism: Halictus rubicundus (assembly GCF_050948215.1). Classification (NCBI taxonomy): domain Eukaryota; kingdom Metazoa; phylum Arthropoda; class Insecta; order Hymenoptera; family Halictidae; genus Halictus; species Halictus rubicundus. The sequence goes on along the minus strand of NC_135164.1, from coordinate 9,591,938 downwards.
TTAAGTTACGTTTGATACTATTGTTTGCAATTTAATTTTAATAATTTATTTTTGTCAACTCTAATCGTATAATAAAGACGTAAACTACGGCTAACTATTAATCAGTAAGCCCATTTAAACAGTAATAAGAATTTACATTGTCGGGTTTATTCATAATCACTTGAAATTATTGAAATAACCAACACTTCATTTGAAATTAGCGCCAGAAATAAAATGTCAAAATAGCGCCATTCGACGTAGTGGCAAAACGCTCAAACTTCTAGCCAAATGTTACCGACAATGTTTCCAAATGTTACTGTCAGATGGCGCCAACAGTCCTTCCACCAAAAATCTGAAAATAGCGCCACTCCTCGTAGCGGCGAAACGCTGAAACTACTAGCCAAATGTTACCGACATTGTTTCTACAGGTTACTGTCAGATGGCGCCACCGGTCTCTCCCACAAAAATGTGAAAATAGCGCCACTACTCGCAGCGGCGAAACGCGGAAACTACTAGCCAAATGTTACCGACATTGTTTCTAGAGGTTACTGTCAGATGGCGCCACCGGCCTCTCCCAGTCGGTAACATTTGGCTAGTAGTTTCAGCGTTTCGCCGCTACGAGTACTGGCGCTATTTTCATATTTTTAGGGACGACACCGGTGGCGCCATCTGGCAGCAAGTTCTGGAAACAATGTCGGTAACTTTTGGCTAGAAGTTTGAGCGTTTTGCCGCTACGAGTAATGGCGCTATTTTCATATTTTTAGGGACGACACCGGTGGCGCCATCTGGTAGCAAGTTCTGGAAACAATGTCGGTAACTTTTGGCTAGAAGTTTGACCGTTTTGCCGCTACGAGTAATGGCGCTATTTTGAGATTTTAGTTTTGGCGTCAATTTCAAATAAATTCTAAGCAATATCCGTAATCCAAAGAAATTACTAACAATTTAGTGTATATAATTCCTTTGGGATGTCCGAGTAAATATTGAACGAGCAAGTGATCGAAATTAAATTCTTTTTATTGATTAATTACATTTCCTAGCACTATTTTAGCATTTCCCTGTACAACATTCAGTGCACAATTTATACTTTGGTCACTAGATTCTAGAAACAACAAATTACAGAATCGTTGCACGGGTCAGCAACAATTGAACGCATAAATTAGTGGAACTGGGCCGCAAATTAAGCCGGAATCAACAAATTCCGACTCGTCGAGCGCAGATTAAGTCTGCTGTCAACGCATTGTCTCTTAATTCGCGTTTGTCGCAGTCGGAACTAAAGCGGAGACAGTAAAAACGAGTGATCTTCGTTTTGCTCTCGCAAGGATGTCTCAGAAGAAAACTGAGGGAGCGAGCCGTGCAAGATCTCTCTCATAAAATCAAATAATTCCTTGCGAAGCGTCTTCGGCGCCCGATATAACCGCGCTTTGGCAATAAAGGGCGAGCCCGGTGGCTCGTTCAACGACCGTATCGAAAGGGAAACGAAACGCGAACGTAAACTGAAAAACAATCGTGTGAGCGGCGGCTGTCACTCCGGGGACGAGTTGGCATCCGCAGCCCGAGTCATCTGTTTCTTACGTCGGCACGGTGTCGTTTATTTTTCCAAAATGGCCGCTAAAACACCGCGCTACCGTCTAACGAACGCAAGCCCTCGCGAGAGACAGAGAAAGAAAGAGACAGAGAGAGCGAGTAATTTGAAACCTATTTATAGGAGGCTGTCTAACCCAGACCTATTGGCAAACGTTTTTACAAAGTAGCCGCGATCAGGCTCCTCTGTGCCCTGCCACCGGAAGCCCCGATCGATATCCTTGCTCGAGTCCTTGAGACCTCGTTCGTCCTTTCATCATTGTTCTCCTGAAAATTCTACAACACTCCGAACAGTGTCAACTATCTAAGCAACAATTCGACTAGATAAAAATGTACAAATGTCCGAAATATTCATTGAAACGCTTTCCGCAGAAGAGACGAATCGAAGCTGCTTCAATCAACCAGTATGTAATTTGATAATCGTGGATAGGAAGAGGATAATCGGACTTGGGGTTTTCTAATTTGCTCCGCGAAGACGGAGAAGGTTTCTCGAGAGGAACGACACTTAATTCGTCGGAATTAGGGCCGAAGTGGAGACTTTCATGTTACGCCGGTGGTAAAAAGGAGATTCGAGCGAAAGAATTTTCTGAACTCGTACCCGCGGACCTGCATGAAACGCCGCTGATTGGCCGCTCGTGCGCCAATTTTCCCCGACGTCGCTTCGCCACGAAAAATCGGTAAATTGCTTCTTTGAAATGCCGGAAAAGCGGAGGAAATGGTTTCCTCCGTAGTTCGTTCCCGGCGAGTTCTTCGCGCAGATAAGCATCGTTGCTTGCCTGATCATCCGTACGCTCTCTCCGGCTGATTCCCTCTCGCTCGACCGCAAATTTAGAGCTCGCAAATACCATTCGCAAACCTTTCGCCGAAGATCCACTGGATCCATTTTTCGTATTCCGGATCGTCTGTAAACGAGGGGACACGATTCCCTCGGACAGAGAAGCATTTCATCGATTTTAATGGGCTCGTCTAATTCGGCGAATTTGTGCCGACGAAATCGCAGATTCTGTCGAAAGTTCTGGGTTCACTTCAATTTACTCTGAACACAATGATTCTACGAACCCAGAATTCTCGGAAAATTTTAGTAAACGGGGAATAAGCAATCCACTTTCAATCAATTCTTTTTCTACAAGAAATCCCGCAAGAATTGTTAGGCGAGGCCAAAATTTGCGTGTGAATTTTGTTGTATTTCAATACGAATTTGCGCAGGAAGTTTTTCAGTGACCTAGAGCGCCAAGTATACAATTCAACCGAATGTTGGTCGATCGAGGGTTGAACAAAGGGGGACCGCCGTCGATGAATGGAGCTTGAACCTTGATCAATTTTTGTCTTCCTCGAGCCGGTGAAATATAATAAATCGGAGGATGAGGTAAATAATTTGTTTCGGTGAAAAGTTTGGGCACGAGCGCGAGATGAACCGGAAACGATAGTTGCCGGAGTAGGCTTTCGAGGGGGTTAATCGTGGCCCGATAACGAAGTGCGCTCTTCCTGCGTTCCAAGAGTGTTCGACAGCGAATTTACCAGTGGTCGCGGGCTGTTCGCGTGCGTGTCTGCATGTCCTCATGGTCTCGATGGAACCGGGCTCTCGAGCGTTTTATTCAAGCGGTGCGCGTCCTGGTAACGGCGGACTGGAATTGCCGGTTCCAAGTTTGAGATTTTCTGCCGCCACTTTTCGTCTCTCCAGCCGCGACCTCTTTCGCCTGCCCGCTTCCTTTCCCTTTTTATCTCTCTTATACCACGGTCCTGCCGACTTCTGACACGCGTTTCAATTGGGATGGTTGCCAAGGAGACCCAGGAGACCGAGTGTCACGCGGACTATTGAAGAGGTTAAAGGGGACTGCGATTCCTTCGAGAGGAGAGCACGGTGTTTCCACCTTGCAAACCGTCGCGACGGAATCACAACGCGATCCTCCTCGTCGTCGTTCGCCGAAGTCAAGATCCGTGGAAAATCCGGAAAATTCCGCGGTCGGTTAGCTGCCCGGCGATTTCGAACCGATTTTCTTCGGAAAAAATCGAGAGACAGAGCCGGTCGGTCGTTCGACGGTGGAAAGTATTTCGCAGAACGGATTATACTTTTAAATTCCCTTTTCGCGGCCATTGTAAGAGGCGGCGCGCACCCCCGTGGAAAAAAATTCCAATTTTTTTCATTCCGCTGGCGGAAATGGCTCGTGCGAAATTGATAATAGCCGGTATGCGGCCCGCCACTAGCCAAATAAATTGCGAGCCTTTCGACGCGACGGCCGGACCTCGAAGACAGAAAATATGAAACGTTTCCGTGGAAAATCCGGATCCTCGAATCTGATAATTAACTTCGTAATTGTAGGCTTTACAATGCGACGCACACATAGATGGCAACTAAACCGAACTGCGAACGAAACAGCGAATATACGTTCGCGATTCACAATGGGAACCGGGGGACGAACATTTTCGATGAAGCACGCGTTTATGCAAATTCCTCGGGCCACGAAATCCGGGAACGATTTCGACCGAAGAGACGAGCACTTGCCCCCGGAATTTCCTATCAGTGGAATAGAAGGAAAAAAGAAGAGGGAGAGAGATAGGGAGAGAGAATAAGAGAAAGAGAGCGACGGAGAAAGGAAGAGGAAGCACAGTACGATTCGAAGCGGCGGGAGTACGTCGGTCTAACGACACCGGTGGCGGACTTCTCTCCCGAAACAAGAAAGGGACGATTTGACGCTCAATCAACCGACGAAAGCTAATTTTCATTAGCTGTTAATAGCGCTGAACGGTCTTCCTCCTGTCCAACCCTCTCGTCCGCCGCGCTTTCACCCCTTTTACACGTCCTCGGCCTCTAACGCCGAGCCGAGCCGAGCCGATCCGCGAACCAAGTAGACGAGCCCTCTTCAGCCTGATGTTAACTCGGGATGACTGAAACCGTTTCGAAAATACCGTCGGGACGGTTCGTTAGCGACTCGAGGAGTAATTAGCAATTTACTCGAGGCGAGCTGCTGCGGGACAACCGACGGAAGCGCACCTTCTCCTGGAAACGCGAAATATTCCGTCGGCGGCAGTCATTCCTCTTCAAAAAATTATCTCGCACGATTTGATCACGATTCCTAATGTTAATTCAAAAGTTTTAGCCAGTCCAAGGCGTCTACGTTCCGTTAACACCTCGTTTTGAACCCTTTCTTACCAGCGAAATGATATTTTTTAGATCTTACTGTGGTGGGACAGTGTTTCAGCTGAAATTTCTTTTTAAGAATCCTGTTTTCTTTGCGCGATCTTGTTATCGAACTCTTTGGAAAGGTCCACGTGAAATTTTAAGTTACAACTCGTACCGCTTTCGAAGTTATTGATTTCTAAAGCGAGACTTAAAGAAGAAACAGCAACATTTTTCTCGAAACGTTCTCGCAGGAGATTGGCATGAAGAAATTTGAAATTTTAACGATGTCTTAAAGAACAGTCTTATTATCGCCTACTATCAAAACCGCGAAATTAATTTCATGAGCAATTCAAAGTAAATTCGAAGTTAATCTGACGAGCAATTAACCGCGCGAGCGCGCGCGCGCTTGTTTTTTTAGAGTTGCTTGTGTTATTTGATGGGAAGCGACGGGTTTGTCGGAAATAGGTCACTCGATCCGAGCGATCTGCGATTTCGAAGGCTGATTATTCCTCGCGCACAATGGGCCGTGTTAATTTCTTAATGGAAACCGCAAGTAATCCCTGCTAGTTCCGAAACTAGTAACGACCCGCGTGTCAGCACAAGGCTTCGTTTAACGCAAGAGCATTATGGCTTTCGAATGTTTAGAACATGATATAAACGTAGCAGTAATGGACTGCAGAAACGACTATAAAATCCATCTTCCGACCGATCCCAGCTTGTTCCGCGCGAGTCAACTTTGTCATTGATGATCGCGGGGAGAACGAACGGCGAACGATCCGATCCCACCAGAATTCCTGGCCGGATCTGTTTTTAACTTTTCATTGCAGGAATAACAATACCGCGCGGCAATGGCGGGAAACGCTGGCTCAAAGACAACTACAATGTTCTTACGCCTGTTTTCCTTCCAGATATTCTCTGCTCTTCCGCCGTTGCTTCAAACACGACACCTATTCTATCTAATATCAAATATTACATTCATCAGAAATTATCTTGAGTGAAAAATGATTTCAGAACAAACACCGACGCACTTGCAGCAAAGTATCATTCCACGACGGCGTTCGAAAAAAAAAAAAAAAAACTGAACGAGGGTTGTCCGAAGCCAGGCGCGTTTTATTACAAGCAGATCTATAAAAATAATTTTTTTCTTCCACCGTGGCCAGGAGTAGCAGTAAAATCTCGAAAGTAAGAGCGCATTCCGTCCGTGAGGGTGCCTAAAACTCGGCAACAAGAGTCAACGGCGAAAAAGCGCCGGCGTCCTTTTGAGCTTCGCCCTGTTTTTTATGCAGATCGGCCCGATGGAGGCGCAAAGACCCTTTCGTCGAGGATAATGTAACTCCTTTGTTTATAACAGATGAGTGTCAGATCTAGCCTTTTTTCCTCCGTCCGTCGGTTAAGTCTGCTCGTCTCCGCGTCTGAATAAACAGATCTGATGTCTGTCGGGCCCACCCAGACGGAGCTATTAAAACCCTTATGGGAAAGCTCGGTTCCATCGTGACTGATGGAACGTCGATTCACCGATCGCAACGCTCGACGGACGCTTCCCGTGCACTTTCGACACGGTATCGAATCGTTTAGAGTCTCTCGAATCGACTTACCTCTTTAGCAACTGATAAGCAAACAAACCCGCGATTTGACACGTATATTCTCTTATTTGCAAACGGTTCGTACTCAGGGGTTGAAAATAGTTTCGAGTCTTCCAACAAACCACGTCACCCAGAAACTCTGCAAGCGACGAAATAATTTAATTATTCTTGAATTGAGTAAACGAATTCTTCGGATAATTGGAGAGTGTGTTCCTTTTTAGGGAATCGGTAACAGCGAATGAAATGATTCTTGGGATAATTGGAAAGTTTGTCAGCCGTTCGGAGGGACGTAATTTTTCGTCGCACAAATGACGGCGTTCAGAAGCACGCCGTAAAAAAGGAGATACTTGTTCGAGAAGATGTCCCGGGTCAGGCATGTCAAGTTTTTACGGTCCCCCGTGGCCGTGACGCAGACTGTTCGTTAAGAGGGGTAAAAAGTAAGACGTTCGTGTTCTTTCTCCTTTTTTCTCTCGGTTTTATTCCGTTTGCTTTCTCAATGAACCACTTGATATATTTCGAATAGATCTGTATCATCACATAGGTGCGCGGGAACAATGGTGTTTTCGGCGCTCGCTTATAATAAAAGTGTGGTAACGCTTAATCATAGTTTGGCATCGGTGTTCTTTGGTTTTTTATTGCACGTGGATTTGGTTGACGTCGTTTCGGTTTTAATCCTCGACGGAATACAAAATTCATCGAAAGGAGACGCAAATAAAATATTTTCCACTCGAGTATGTAGTCTAAATTATCGGGAACGATACTAGTGGATTCAGAGCTTTGGAGGAACAGTGTCGAAACAAGATTTTGATGATTTCACGCGACTCCAGAACCGAGAATAAATAAATACTTCGTCCACCGATGCCGCTCGACTCTCAGATTACATTTTATACAGTTATTTACACGCTAATTTACACGATCCTCTTCCTAGATTACGATAATGTTTATAGGTAACTTCATAGTTAATGGCGCTACGTCGAATAATCGGAAACCGTGCTCTTCAAGTCGTTATTTTCAAGTGGCTGCGCGCGATCGCGATCAAAGACCATTAACGCTAGATCCACGGAGCACTCTGACTATTTTTACATTGCGAGTTTTATCAAAACATATATCTAAAGAAACGTGAATAATTTCCCAAGAATGCATCTTTACAATCTGAAATACTCCCAAATCCTCGTATTATCAATGGCCTTCGTAGTTCTAGTGCCAATAGAAGGTCGCGGTTGCTATGCGGATAGGAGTCGGGCTTGTTAATATAAAAGATGTAACTTCGAGAGCTTATCGATACGTTAATCGTTTTTGAATTTTCGGCGACTGCGAAGGAACGGTGTAGAGCGGTTGTGCGAATCGACTAGCGTACACGAACAACTAACGCGATTTTTAAACAATTCTCTTTAAAAACGAAGACAATCTATCCATAAATATTCCAATAAATTTCCAGCAGTCGATGCCTCGGGCCAAGTGCGCACTGACAATGCTCGGTCCCGCGATCAATCCTTTACCGTAGCTCAATTAACCGATACAAAAGAGACAACGAATTGCCAGTGTGCGCCCAACAAAATGGCGTCTAAAACAATCTCGAAGCCTGGTAACAAATAATAATATCCTCGTCCAGGATAACAGTGTTCAACGCGAACGTTACGTTTCTATAACCAACGGATGCTTATGGGTTTTGATATGTTCGACGGTAATGAATTGTGACGACGTCTTGCTCTGCTAAAACATTTTTTAAAAGATACTCGACCGTGTATCAGGTTACGAAAAAGTATACCGTCGCATTTGGTTACCGAAACGTAAGGACGATAGCGAAAATTTGTCGGACAGTGTGACTACAACGAAGGGAGAAACGCCGTTAATTGGACTAGGTTAACGCGACCGGATCGAAACAGAAAGAATAGAGGACACAGGTGCGTGCCTCGAACAGGACGAATATCGATCGTCGAGCTGGTGTTTCGACGGCGGTACAAGGGAAGAGAACGAACCCCGGTCGATCCCCGAAATCCGGTAAAATGTCACCGGTTCACTTCTCGTCGGTGATTTTCGAGAGCTGGCTGGGATCGAGGTCCGGCGCGATAGTGTTTTGCACCTGAATATGAGCGGAGTGAAGGGGAGGACAGAGCAGGGGATGATAGGGGAGGCAGTAGTACGGGAAACCGCCGAGCGCTTTGTTCGCCGGATGAATTTGCGGGCCCGACATTTGCCCGGGAAGTTGCCCGGAACCACGAAGTGGCAATCCCCTCAAATGCTCGTCCGGGTGCACGAGGACGCGCACCGCCACGCGCCTCGCGTTTCCGGAATTAACCAGCGCGCCCAGCTCCTGCTGCTGTCGCCTCTTGGTCTTGTATCTGCAACCGACACCCCTCCGATTAGTACAATTTATCCTGCTAATCGTCCCCGAAACGCTAAACGCCGCTCCCGTTCCCTTAAATTTATTTCCCACCAGTCTCTCGTTCTGATCTTCACAAAAATGTCTCTCCCATCTATCGAGCATTCTCAAAAACACATGCCAGACTATAATATTCGACCCCCTGATATCAAAACTGTTCGAAGAGCGACCGGCTTTGGCATTTAGAGATCTGTCGCACGGCTTACCGTCTATTTTGGAACCAGATCTTGACTTGAGTCTCCGTCAGCTTCAATCCGCGGGCAAGATCTGCCCTTTCCGGGCCCGACAAATATTTCTGCGCGGCGAATCTTCTCTCGAGCTCGTAAACCTGGGCGTGGGAGAACGCGGCCCTGCTGCGTTTCTTTCTGCTTTGGAGGTTTTGCCCGTGACTCTGTGCCTCGTACATGTCCTCCTCCGTGTCCTCTGGAAATCCCATGAAAATCCACCGAAAATCAGTGCACGAAACCCCATAACCCACGTGATGCGTAGATCTAGGAACTATGTCTGCGTGTCTTGAGCTAGCAATTACCCTCGACGCGGTTCGTGTTCTTTTCGAATTCCAGCGGCCAGAAGCCGAAATCGGTTTACAAATTGGCTGATAGCGTAGTTAGAAGCGTCCGCTCGGTAGCGTAGTCGCGAAGAGGAGCCAAAGATCGTGGTTTTCGAAATTCCCGAGCAAACAAACGGGCGGATCGGGAGCCGATGATCTACCGCGACCGTAAATCAAACGTTTTAGGCTGGCATCGAGGGAGAGGGATGCTGCCGGAGGTGGACCAACGAGCGAGCAACCATCCTCGGACAGCCATAGAAGCGGCAAACGCTTCAAGAGAGACGGAGAGAGAGTGTGAGAGAGCCAGAGAGAAAGAGAGTTCCGGCTGCGTTTGATGTCTCGTTCAAACATTAACACGTGCACTCGCTACTCCGACATGTTTACGCTCCTGTTCCACGGTAATTCTCCTCTCTAAGTTTAACCGGTCGCACCGGAGTGCAATCGCGCTCCCATCCGTCCTAAAATTCTACTTGCAAACCCCGTGTCTGCGACTTTGTCTCGTCTCCCCTTCTCCGACGTCTGGGAATCAATTGGATCATGCATCGGGCTCGGTATCGTCGCCTGGGAATGCTCTCAGCTTCCTATTTTTCAGCGATTGCATCTGAGGGACCAAATCAAAGCTTGGAGGATTCTAATATTCAATTGTGCCGAGATCGGTCTTGACTCGATTAATTTTAGAGCTATGTACTTTCCAAATTGATAATTGAACCCGAAACTACGTCAGGGCCAACGCGAATAGCGTCAGAAATTGCTGTGATGTTTCTTTTTTCTTTAGATTTAGGAGCTACCCCCGAGTTTACAGTGGGAGTAGATGAGTCGAGCCGCGAGAAAAAGAAAAGGCGAGTTTCAGAGATCTCCTCGGCTGAGATCATAATTATTTCGTCCGTGATCCTGCGTCAATGTTTATCGGCAGCGGCCGATGGGGGGACTCGAAGCATTTAGAGAGATCTATATTTGATCACTTTCGACGTCAACTCCATGCCATCCCGTCGGGCTAATGCGTCCCTCCTCTGACGCTCGTCAAACAACCTACGCGTCCTACATCGAGAGTGTTCGAGAGGAGCAAGTGCCGTTTGCTCTCACTCCGATTACACCGAGATGACCCTTCGTACCTTCTGAAGCCTCCTCGATTCTCAAATAAATTGATATGGGCCTTAACCACTGGCCGAACCAAACGAATGAAATATTATCGTTGCTGGGGGTAGTCGAGCCCGGCTCCTCGTTCAACCCTCTGCTCCAGGAAAGTATAATAATCCCAGGGTACACGCATCCATTGACAACACCGGTGTAATAGAAAAATTCTGCCGAATTTATAGTGACAGAGAATTTTTAATCCGTTCGTTAACACCGAGGCGAATTGATTAAAAGGAACTCGTCGATGCCACCGATAGCATTAGAAGACGCTAGGTTCGAAAATCGAAGTATGAAGTGTAAGTGACCGAAGATTAATGGCAACAGGAAACATCGGGGTTCTAGCGGAGCCTTGATTACCGCTGTCCATTACCGTATTAAGTGATATTCTGAACTGGCAAAGGGGGTTCGTAGTTCGGCGAACGATTCTTGAAACGGTGCCAGCTCGTGCTCGTGTCTATCCACCCCCGCGTCGTGAAAAAGAAACCGAAGAATCGCCGAGGAAACAATTGAAGCCTCTGGGGAGCGTTAATTGCGGGTTCGCTTGAACCCTCTCGCGCATCAGGACGAGTATATTTAAATGAATTGCAAGATTGCGACCGCGAACGCGACAAAGTACGTGAATACACTAAAAGTTGTAGAGGGTATCGTTGGGTCATCGTCGGAAAGAAATTCCCAAAATTAATTTGACCGGTTTGTTTATGCGTCCCGGCTTTTAACCGTGAACTTCCCGGCGACCGTCGCGAATCGATCGAGCCCGAACCGACCGAGGGAAAAAAAAGCGATTCCACGGAATCGGTCGCCGGGCGCAACCTTGATCCAAATCTGTTTTTGCTTCCGATCCGTGGATCCTCGGCCGGCTCGAGACAGTGCGCAACAGTGTGGCCCCGGGGATCGGACAAGTGCAAGAAGTAGAGTGCCGGCCACTTGTGACGTCTGCCGGGTCGAGCACCACTTATGCTACTAAAATTACATTCGATCACGTTATCTGCGCTCGGGTTAACTGGAAAAAAAACCCTTGAAAAGCTCGCCTGTTACAGGGATACCGGGGCTAAATGATCTCTTAAGCGTACATCCTCGTGGCAGACACACGATCTCCGAGAAGGGAGGCTGTCTCGACCGGCAGAGGCTACCTAAGTGGCCTGGTCACTCGCCTAACCTCGTCGAGTTTTCGTTAATCCACCTTCCATTAGCTCCTCTGAATTTTCCGATGTCACGATCTGGTTCTAACATCATTCTTTGATCGAGCTAGAATCTCCTAAAGTATCCGAAAATTTCCTGAGCAGCGTGCAAAAGAGTTGAAGATGCAAACTAGACGTTACTCATCGTCCGAGAATAGTAGCACCATAATCGACTAGTTCCACGATACGAGAAAAATTCAACTAAGTGGTAGATTGTCACGTACGAGTGGCGAATTATTGCTCATTGTCGACGCGATAAGAAGCTAAACAATCTTGCCACGGTAAACACTTCACCTGCCTTCTTCCCTCGAGAACGTCTTCGCTCTAAGCAATAATGGATCGTTATCTGCTAGCCTTGATCTAATCGTGACCGCTGTAACGTCATCTCGCCGCCGGTAATCGAGAAGATATCGCGGAAAGGAGGATTCTTTCTCTCTCCCGATAAGGAATTGTGATCTGCTCGCCGATGCAATTTGCACTCCGAAAGAAAGTTATCCGACGACAATCGAATCGAGTGTTTCACTCTGCACCGAACTTTTTAGCAAGTTTACTAAATAGAAATAAGTGGCAAGAATTGTTCCGAATTCTGGTAAAATAATTTTTAGTGTCGCCTGAAAATCGCTATAACTATTACGCTTCAGAACATGCTGGACGTGTTAGAAGTAAGTCGCTCACCCAGGTATTTGTTCTTGCTCATGTCGAGCGCCTCGTCCTGTTGCCTCTGAGAAGGTTCCCTCGTGTCCTTCACCGGCTGATAAGCGGCCATGTTGCCCAGGGTCTCAAGGTGCTTGAAGGTGCCTTGTGCCAGGTGGGGGATGCTGCCGAAGTTGGAGATGTTCGCGTGGACGAGGTTCCTCGTGAGGATGTCCAGCTCCCTGGCCACGGATAAATCAGGCGAGGGTAGCCTGGAGAATCTCGCCAGCTGGCTCTGATCCTGATCGGAGTGTCCTTCTCTGTGCTCGTTCTCCAAGCACTCGTACTCCCTGTGTTTCTTCGCGAAGGGAGGTTGCGCGTCCTCCAGGTCGGGGGATCGTGGCTCGTGGCTGGAGCAGGAGGTTCTCCTGCTGAGGATGTCCGCGATGCTGAAGGGGGTCAGCTGAGAGGGTCTCGGCGAGGCCTCGCTGCGCTTGTCGTCGTCCATGGTCTCCTCTCTGCTCGACATGTCTTCTAGAAATTCTTTCTCGTACGGTTGCGGCACAGTCTCTAAATCACTTTCGAGGTTTCACAGCTCGAGCACCGAGCCCTCCATTGTTTCAGCAGCCGGGGTATATCCTCCGCAACGGTGGACAGCCGCGGTTTCTCAGCAACATCCTTAGGAACTCTTTCGATCACTGTTTCATTAGACTTTCCCGTTTAATCCTTGAGCACGAGGGAGGAAACAGTTTAGGACTCGCGGCCTAGCGAACCACCACGTTCTGTCGAAGCCACCGCGCGACTGACTCGCGTCTGAAACTTCCGCGTCCGCGTAATCTGCCCGGCAGAATCACGAGGGAGAGAGAGAGAGATAGAGAGAGCGAGGGAGAGTGTGTGTACACCGGCTCCTCCGTTCGCCGACGTATTTATTAATTGTCGTATCCGCGAGCACTCGAGAGAGAGGTTCGCACACCCTTCCGCGACGAGTGTGCTTCGGTCAAGTGTGCTTGTCGCGCGCGCGGACGACTTATTTTTCGAATTAGTCCGCGGGCCACTTGAACCGGGGCTTCCTTCGCCCCCACCCCCATCCCACGCACTCACTATCTTCCCCTACTATACCGAACACCCCCACCAATCATCCCTCCCTGTCACGGTCTTCCTCCACCACGCGACACACGCTTTTTACGAGCCTCTTCGCTCGCCCCTTCGACCCTCTCGCTTCGTCTACCGAGACGAGAAACCTTCAATGAACCAGCCTGATCATTCTCTCTTTCATTTTGACCTGACCATCGTTAACCAACAGTACAAAAAATTCTATTTCTTAGCAAGAGATTGCGCGGTATGTTGTGGAACACCCCCGACGAATTTTAAGTAATTTTGTATTGGAGTAAAACGTGTCTACACGACAATTTCCTAATTGCAATGTGTCTGTCTATCTTCCACGTTAGCATAACGTACGGTTTTTCATTTCGTCCCCTGTGTTTCTCACCTCTTTTCTGCTTCTCGAATCGAGATTTTGAGAGGAAGGAGGGTTTCCTCGAAAGTTGAAGATTTTGGTCGAGAGACGTTTGTCATCGAAGAATTCGAGTTTCGCGGGCCGCGGCGTAGGTGGAGCTTCCACGTGAGATTCAGGTTGGAGGCGCGACGCCCGGCGACGCTCCCGTCAGGACGCAAGCCTCGCCCTACGACCAATCGACGTCTATTCCCGCGACACCGCTTTTCCGACCGAGCCAATCGACGGTTCTACGAAGCCTTCAGCTCGTCGGGATGACGGCCGACGGTTCCGCGGAGTGGGATCTTTCGGCGGATTTTTTTCAGGGTCGTCGGGAGCGCGCGGAGGGGTTGCCGTCGGCGAAGGAGCAACAAGACGTCTTTCAGGTATCGCGTGTGACAAGCCGTTCTCTCGAGGGTGTGCTACTTCGATCAAGTATTTGCTCGCGAGCAAATTCTGATAGGGTTTCGGGACTGGAAGGGTTCACGCGATTCTCCCAAGGGTGGAAGAGTTCCTTGGATTACGTCCCTTTGCTTTTTCAGACCTCTGAAAGCTGGTCAATCGATGTAATTGCACAGGAATGATTTTAGATTGTTCGTTAAGAGGCTGGTGATATTGTTCGTTGGTGGAAACAGTTCTAGACAAAGTCTAGATTCGAAGCAAAACTGCAGCAGAAATTGCAACTAAAGTAACCGCAACGCAACACGTTTGTTGACAACATTTGTTTCACTGCTCGTCTACCTTGTTCGAAGGTTGCATTAAATGTAACGTATCTTGTTCACAAGCTATTAAAACAATTTAGTAGAAGGCAGTTTATGAAGTCCGTCGCACCCCTAAATTTTCACTCCCCGAGGACTCTGAAATAAGTCGTATCCAGGAGGAGTGCTGGAGAAAGCAGTAATTAGAAAGGGATAGTAATGAGGAATCGAATAATTACCCCAACAATCTTCTTCCTGAACGATGCCTACGGTTTCGAGGTACAGTCTCGACGAAAACTTTTCAGCTCCACTCCCCTCCCCCGCGAGCCAATCGAACAGCGACTATTATCCCGGAAGAATCGACGTCCCCGCGACACGTTTCCCTCGTTTCTCTTACTTTCCGACTACTTGGAGCTGGCAGGAACGAGGGCGTCGACTCTGAAATCGCGATTTCTCGCAACTCGTTTCCCGTGAATCGTTCGTCTAATGCTTTCAAAAAGTTCCTCCGGCCGTGACGTGTACGTAGGCCCCGGACAGAGCACAGCCTCTACGTACACTTCGTCTCGTATCGAGTCGAGTCGAGTCGAGTCGAGTCGAGTCGAGAGGAAACTGCCACGGTGCATATATAGGGTGTGCTTTACATAACAATCGCCGCTAAAGACTTGCAGCATTGTCCGCCACGTGCTGCCAGCCGAGTTCCTATGGCGGTTTAATTAAGTGTGAACCACAGGAGCGTGGATCCTCGCGCCTCACTTCGCCCGATGATGGCCTCGCGCGTTCCGGATATCGACGAGGAAATTATTCCCCGCCATCTCCGATGTTCCTTGACAATCCTCGCCGCTCGACCGACTCTTCCTTTTTTTAGCCCGGCTCCGATTGACCCGCAAAATAATTGCACCCCTTCCACCGACACTTTCACCTTCTTCTCAAGATTTTTGAGACCCTCAAAAGTCATATTCCTCAGTCACCTAGATTCCACCCTCTACAATTTGATATTTTGTGGCAAACGAGGAAAGTGATTCTTTCCCGGGCGAGGACAATTAGCAGGTGGCGAGTAATCGAACCGGAAAAACGTCCGCCATTTCCCTATCGCCACCCCCGCGCAGGAGAGAAGGAGAGCCCTTGGAGGGGGAGGAATCTTTAAGACGGCCACGGTGATCTCGTCTTCAGCCGGTCTTTTTCTCGATTCGATCTAATCAATAATAAATTATAGGGGGATGTCAGTACATCTCTCCCCTAGAGCTAAGCCCTGACCCTCCCGCTCAATTGGTCGCAATTCTTAAAGACCTTAATTGGCGCGGAAAATTATACCTTATTTCAGTTACCCTCGGAACGAGACCGGAGACCCGCGTCACCCTGTCCTCTCTCCGACCCCTCCTCGCCGTATCCACACCCCCTCCCCGCAGCCCACCCCCAATTCAGCTGCACTTTGGTCCGATGATTCGCTTTCTTACGAGTTCGATTCCGCCACTCGGATATTTCTTTTCTCTCCCCCGCAATCGCGGGCTGAGCAATCGCTGGAAATATCGAGGCTGCGAGAGATCGCCACTTTCGACTTTCGACTTTCCGGGGGCCTCGTTACGATAATCTGCCCGAAATCGTTCTTTCGACGCTCGGATTTATAAATAGGATCGCGCGGCGTGGCTCGATTCTCTCTCTCTCTCTCTCTCTCTTTCTCTCGATCCGAAAATTCCCTAAACACTCTGGGATGATCTGCGGAAATCATTTCGAAGAAGGATGATGATGCTGAGGCATCTGTCTATTTAAATTCGTCAAAAGCTAAGGGTTGAAGTTGTACTCCGAATTGCAGAGATATCGAAATAGAGGATTCTCGTCCAAGACAATTTAGATTTCAACGTTCTAAAGGGCCGCGTAGATTTGTCCTCTTTTTGGCAGTGTCACGGGGAGCAAGAACATGAATGAAAGGTTAAAAATTAGTCGGCCGGTTCTCCGAAGATCGACAGGAAATTCGTGAACCGGCGCGGCGTACGACGACAACGAAAGTAACGAAGGAGCCGCTCGCGGTGCGTGCGCTATATGGGCGGGCATAAGAATATAAAAACAAGAAGACCGGATGACTGCTAACTGTTTGTTAGTCTTGGGTTTTAAAGTCCGCACGTCTGTCAGTCCAGAGATGTAATATTAGTGCTTAGTATACGCTGCCGCCACCGCTCTCGCTCATTTACTTCTTCTTCTTCTTCTTCTTCTTCTTCTTCTTCTTCTACTGTCCCCTCTCTCTTCTCCCACGCCGCTGCTTTCATCCTCTCTTCGTTCACCTTCTCGTTCACCCTTCGTCCATCGAACGATGAATCATCTTGTAATTCTACTCGTAAAATCGCTCATTATGTAAGCCTCTGTATTAATCGAATGAATGATCGATTGTGAGCAGAGTGTGCTTACGAAATTTCATATTTCTAGAAATTGTTCGCCAAGGATTCCTGCGTCTATTGTAAATTCTAGAGAATCTATTCGACCGTATTCTGATGCGTGTGTGATAAATGCAATTATAAATAATTGAACAGCGGAAGTGGAAAATTACGACTAGGCCGATCTCTTGAATCTATTAAACTTTTTCCTGCTCCATTGGTAGTCTATAATTTACAGTGTATCCAAGTTGATGCGGTTTAGAAATGACATCAGGAGTTCCTGTTCTTTTAGTGCTGCCGGTAGTTTGTGGATTCGCTGGTTTATTAGAAACTATTTTCAGACGTTTGTAGCCGCCGGCCTCTAGCAGTAATGAGGATTTAGAAGGTGAATGACAGTGGTACTATTTTATGATCGAAGATCTGTTTCGTTTCGCGTTTCCGGGGAGGATCAATTACACGAAACCGTATTTGAAGAATTAAATAAAAATATGTATACTAGAATCCTGTTAAAAATAATTTCAGGATAGGTTTCCTGATGAGAATTGCACAGTAATACGTATTTAGGTTAATACTAACGTTACTGTGACATTACAAAGTAATTGCATTGTTAAACAATTCAGTTAGAACATTAAAGACAACCGGAAGTCATCTTCCTATAGTGTTCACCCTAGGGTGCGCTGAGGGACGAGCTCTTCAGGCCGATAAAGATGCCTCCAGACCTTTTTTAAAGCTGGTAAGGTAGATGCCGTTTCGAGGTTGTGCTGTTCCTACTTCTGATCATGTAGGATCCTAATGCACACGGTATCATCGCAGACCCTGAAGTAGGCTGTTCACCATCTGGGATTTTGTGTCGCGTTCTGCTATACCGACGATGTCAAGAATCGGTGGTTTTATCGATTCTGTCAATTAAAAACCTCCCCGGGACCCTCTCCAACCCTGGTGGCTCCAGGAGGACCTTTTCAGGTTCCTGGTGGACCCTTTCCCTCCCTTTTGATCTCTTGCCGCAATCAAAGTTTTAAACTAGATTTGCAAATAAAAAGATTTTTAATTGGTTTCCGAAAATTTCGTAGGAAGAAACGCCCCTGGCAGTGTCCGCTAAAGTTAGACTAAAAAATTAGTAGTGATTCCGATTGCAGTTATAATTAGCATTCATTGACGCCACATTACACGTCGTTCGAGGTGCATTCATACGTTGCTATGTCATGCTCTAAATCGGTAGCCGGATACGCTGCGGATAAAGACACGGATCACATTTTAATACTTTTAAAGGAACAATCCGAACTTTCTTAAACCCTCTCAGGCATTACGATATTTCTAATTGAAGGATGTAAAATCTGTCGAAGAAATCCAACGGACGTGGCGTGATTAATGAACCTCGGTAAAAAGAGAACACGTTCGCGTGCAAATGAGCCCGAATGATCGAGAGCCGTGTCGTGCATATGCACGCGAGTGTGTCTATTTGAACAGCATTAGCCTTCCATGGATTCACCTAACCCCGACGCGACGCGACGGTTCCCGTTCGCCAGCAGGCAAATAGGATCGAATTTCAACGTTTAATGCGCAGTGATTGATTATGCGAATATACGATATCCTAATGGGGCTTTCAGGAGGAAGTTCGGCCGCCGCTTGCTGGCAAGAATTTATCACGGTGCATCCACGCGGTTTCGAAACCGAGCAATAAACGTCTCGATTGATCTGTTCAGATCCAATTCGCACGCTTCGACCGAACAAAAACATTCCCAATTGATTCTCATCTCCCGAAATATCCGAACTATCTTTCGAGACATATTATGACAAAAATACGAAAATTGACCAACATAGTTTTCATCCTTTACAAATTTAGAAATTCAATCTCTCGAGCCAACGCAATTTCTATCTTTCACAAATTTCGGAATTCTACGAAAAGACTAGAATTCTCGGGATTTCCAGACGCGAGGTTTAAATTGATGTGCTGGCTCGAGTCGGCGCAGCTTCTGGAGCACGTCCAGAGAAATTAAGCAGACTCCGTGCAACAAGTGCACGCAGGTGCGTGCAGGTGCACAGAGGCGGAGCTGTTTCCTTCGCGAGGGTGGTCTGCCGCGTTGGTGTATGTACATGGGAAAGACCACGCGAGCCAGGACTAATATCGGCACCGACATTTTTATCAGCTTGTTCCCATGGCCCTTTATGGCACCAGTAGCACCATGAACAACGATTACACCGACGCGGATCGTCTATGTGAAGGCACTTGACTGCCAGATGACCCGTCGTGCTCGTGCGATAACCTAAAAGGCGCCCATGGCTTCGCTCAAGCTGTCAGAACTCACCTATTTATAAATGCCATTTCGCCATATTTTTGTTTTATCGGCCCGGACCGCCATGTCGAATTTCCTCGATGCTCCGCGGAAAAATCCGGCCTCGAAACCGTACCGAAAATCATGCTCGGATAAATCTAAATCGAAATGAAGATCGAACTTTTTATAAACTCGTGAAACGCAAAACAGCGAGTCATTGTTCGGTCTGCTTGAGAAACGCGGCATTTAATGTTCCTCGGAGTTTGAACCGACAGCGCAATTATTATTTCCTTCAGGAGGTTTATTATTTCCTTAAGGTTCTTTTAATAAGGCGATGAAATTGTTTCTTGGGGACGGGAACAGAAAACGATTCGCAGCTATTAAACTTAATACTTTATTGTCATTTGTTTCGTTCTCCCAGCCGACAGGAGAGTACAGTTCGCGCTTGAGATCGCATCATTCGATTAATAAGAAACACGCGAGGCTCGTCGACAATTTTCGTGCGGAAAATTACGGTGCTCCTGCAAGTCGAACAAAATCGTCGAAGACAGAAAGCACGGTTGAAAAAAAAAGAAGAAGAAGACGGTGAATTACGAGAAACACTTGAAGCGGCTTCCGTCCGGGCCTCTTGAAGCGGCGCGTCGCTATTTCGAATGGAAAATACCTTAGCTAACTAAGAGAACAGAGAAAAAGAAACACAGCTGCCAATAGCGCTCGCCTTAATACTAACTACGCTAAACTTACAGCTAGGATGGATTATCTGGACAATCCTTAGAAACGATTACTCTTTAGCTATCTATTTGGTAACGTGGTTAGGCATTTCTCGACACGGATCGTTCGTTAAAAAAATAATACGCGGAACGAATCAATCTTGATCCCGCGTCGGGACTCTTTGGATCTTTTGTACATCTACTAACATTTCATCTATCCACCAATGTGAACATTGTTCATCTCACGATTCCGAAGCACAGTCAATTTCGACGCGGATTTTCGCTCGTTTTTACCACAGCCGCTGCAGATTCTGCTCCATGGGCATCTGTTCCATGTAATTGGGGTACTGCATCTGGTAATTAGTCGAACAGCCCAGGTAGTTCGCGAACCCGTAATCCGCGGCGGAGACGTCGCCGATCATCGGTTTCGCGTCCACCATGTTCTTCATGTCAGGGAACGGCGAGATCTCGTTGTCCTTGTACTCCGTTTTGATCTGCCGTTGACATTGTATCGCCAGATTGTTGCTGTAATCCCCCGTGGCGATCACGTGCTGTCTAGGCTGTAGATCACCGTTCAAACTGGATTTCCCGCTGATGTCCGAGCCGATCTCTGTTTTGAACTCCGGACTGATGGGATCGGAGTTCTGTCGGAATTCGGGGCTCACGCGGATGTCGTTCATCCGGAAGTCAGGCTGCATCGTCACCGTCAACTCGGGCCTGATGTTCGACCAGTACGGCGTGATCGCGGTGTTGTACGACTCCTGCAGGTTCAGCTTGCCGTCCTTGATCAAGACCGGCACCGAGATCTTCTTCAGCGACTGGTTCTTCAAGCTCTGTGCCTGCAGCTTCTCCGCGCCCTCGATGCGCGCACGTTTGTTCTTGTACCGACGGTTCTGGAACCAGATCTTCACCTGCGTGCTGGTCAGCTTCAGGGTTTGAGCTAGTAATTCTCTCTCGGGGGCGCTCAGGTATCTTTGCTGCTTGAATCGCTGCTCCAGCTCGTACACTTGCGTCTGAAACAAATTGTTAAACGCTGTTGCAATCTCACATTCTTTCACGTTTTCCTCGAACACGAATCTGGCCCGCAAATAAGGAGTGGCGGTCGCAGAGCAGAAGGAACTTGAAAATATTGTTTAAACAATTATCGGACACTCACCTGGGAGAACAGCACCCTCGGCTTTCGCTTCGTTCTCTTGACAGACTTCCGCAGCTCCGTCTTGCTCGACGTGACAACGTTACCTGCAAAGAAATCATTCCGTCAATCTCACGATAAAAACTACATTGTTCCTATTAAAGAGAAATTTTTTAAAAAATTGTGACGCACCGTCTTCGGTGACAGGAGGCTCCTGATACGTCGGCGCGACCTGGTTCAGCTGATGAACATGACTCAAGTCCGGGTAATGCGAGTAAGTCTGCATCGATTGCTCCTTGTATTTCTCGAACTCCCACTGGTTATCCGGCACGACGTAGTTATAGTAATCTTGAGGGACGTGTTGCTGTTGGATCTGGTGCTGGTGGTGCACGCTCGCGTAATCCATGGTGCCTAGTTGCTGATCCTCGCTGAGAATGTCACGGACGCTGAACGGGGTGCCGGAAGTCGAGGAAGACAACATTCTAATACATTCTTATCTGTTTCTCTCACGCGTTTTCTAGCGGAAATCACACTTCCCAGTAACTCGCGAACTCTCCCTAAACTCGCAGCACTGATCTCTACACCTGCAGAACTCACAGATCCCTCTCACTCGATCTTCCCTGAACTCAGTTTTCTCGAAACTCCACTCAATTTCCCAAAAACTTGCCTCGAACTCAAACTTGCAAATATTTTATTCACGGCACTGAAGTCAGACGACTCTTGAGATCGTTCCGAGTTAATGACAATAAACTGTCCGCTGATTTTGTGGCGATGATCACTCTCTCGGACCCCGTTGACACAGCGGTCCGTTCAGGGGTTAATTGCACTCGAAACGCAATAAAACGCGGGCCGTCGGGTCGGGACTATAAAGCTTGAGACGAGCCGGTTACGACGTCGTTGACACTTGCCACCGATCGGTTTACTGTCTTCGGGAACAGACAGTTAAACGTCAAACTGGCCCGCGTTCTTCTCTTTAGGGGGTGGTCACGGTCGAACAGTCAGGCTGGAGGGCAGACGACTAATGTGACTTGTTCCTCCGAAGGAGTCAAGTGTTGGTCTCGTGGTGCTCGGGACACCACCACCGATTCCTGTCTGTTCGTCTATCTGTGTGTGTGCTTGCGAGTGTACGGCCACTGGCGGCGTGTTCGAGCCACGATTTTTACCAGCACACCCACGCCCGCGGTTCCGTAGCTCCGTGGGGTGGCCCAGCTTTCTCCGACTCTGATTGGAGACTCCGATTCACCCCCACGCACCCTTGTTGTCTTCGAATTTACGCGGGGCGGGGTTGCAGGACACAGGGAGGTTTTCGGAACGTCTTCGGGGTCCTGAAATCACGAGGGGGTGAATTCGAGGCTTGCATTGCAATTTATTTCAGAGTTCATTTTCTATTTTGGTCGAAATTGAACGAAATGCTGAATGAAGAGAGGAAATAGTTCCCTTTAGAAAGGTGTGGGAATATTTTAATTTGCACGAAGAAATTCCGGATTTAAAAAATCTAGAAGGCTCAGAAAGATTTGGAATTGTATGGAGATTATAATCGAGCTGACTACGGACCCTTGGGAAAATTTATTCTTGTATTTGTCTTTGGTTTTAATTAAGTGGAGAAGTGTGTCGCTATCTCGAATTTGGAAAGTTCTTTATTTCGATTTGGAAGAGTTTCCAGGCGAAGGTCCGCTGGTGCAGGTTGCGAAGCAAGATGCGGGTCCGCGACGCATAATAATTACGAGGATCGGAAGTGCAGCGGCTATTAAGGAGATGGCAAATCTGTTTTTGCGTTGGGACAGCCATAACGCAGTGAGTAACGCTGGGGCGGAGGAGAAGACCGAAGACCCGCCTATGCTTCAACAACCGAACCAATCCAGAGATCCGTGGACGAGACTTCTAAAACCAGCGATTAAATCGTGATCCGCTCGACCGCCGCCTCCTATCATTTTATTAGCCTATTTTCGTTCCTGGAAGCTCTATATTCGGATCGCCTAACTCCCGTTAATAAACACCGCGCAGCGTTGTATTATTCTTTCGTACATTCCGACGAATCCTGACGAATTAGGGATTGACAACCCTGGCATTGAAGGGTTTCGATTTCGGGGTTGGTAAGGGAAACACAACAAATCCGTCTTCTTCGACGAGCTAGGACGAATTCCTCGGAGCCCTTTCCCTGCTTGGCGAGATCGACGAGTCGAAAGTAACATTCTCCAGACGCACGTTTTGAACCGACGGGAACCCTTGACGCTAGACGTCGGGCCTGGGATCCGAAAAATTGCCCCCCGTGAGTGGTGCCATCCTGTCCCTGAACTTTTGCATAAATTTTCGACCCTCGAACTGTTCCACAAAAATAGCTGAAGTAGCTAGAAAAACTTTCTTCCTTTTCTCGAGTGGTATTCTTCAATGTTTATCGGAATTTTAAGCGATCGAAATCGAAGGAGAAGATTGCGGAAGATGAATTATTTTTGCAAGCGATTGTAGCTTCGGAAGGATGGTCGAGGATTTCGACCATAAAGTGTATCACCATCCTCGGAAAAAAAGGAGTGGGTTACTCATTCGCTCTTTCGGTGCTCCAGTTAACCCTAGTAGCACAAGAGTCTTTTTAGTGGGGACACTCGAAGGTTTTCAATTTACATTTATGACACACTCAAACTTTATCTTGTAGGCTTCCAGTTTGCGTCGTTTCATTGATCTTGAAAATGAGTGATCGGCTAAGCGAGATGCGTTGTAACTTCCTGGATATGAGAAAAATATATATTATGAAAATTATAATTGCTTGAACCGAGTTTGATTAAAACTTGTGGGTTCCGGAAGAAGTAATAATCGCTGACAATTGCCGTGATTGCTCGGCAGTAGAACAGGTCCAATGAAAGTTTCAAACAGAATTACTAAAAAAACAATGATCTTTTAAATCCCGCGAATGTATGTAGATAGCAAGGGGAATTGATTCGGATTCCGAACGAGAAAGGCAAACATCGCAACGAGCATTGTCGCTACCGTGCTGAATGGATTAACCCTTCACGGCTGACACTTATGTTTATTATTTCACGGCCAGAGTCTCATTGAACATACGCACAATTACAGAGAAGCGGCGCGTGCGTGAATGCGTGATGGTGAGCTGCGTGATAGGCGCCAAGAGATACCGAGGCGCCTTCTTAATTGTGGGAAAGCGGCGCCGGCGTCTGGAGGGCCAGCGTCGTGTGAAGCCGCCGCGGTACAGAGCCTCTCAATTTTTAAACAAATTCCTGATCCTGAGAACCGGCTCACCAGCGTACCCAATAAAAAATCTCTTACAATATCCAAACAAAAATTCTAGAACACTTCTTTGTCCCTTCAAAGAAGAATTGGGCTTCACAAAGGGTCCATTCTCAAAATATAAGTATCCCGATTTCCTACACTCTGTGCAAAGGTTAATTCAGAAAGTTATCTATCAATGGCATAATCTGCAAGAGCAGAAATATCAAGCCGAAAGAATTGTTAGGCCACCTAAACGGCGCATTCGGCGACGAGCAATCGTCTGCAGGGAAAAAAGGTTCCCACGCGGGCCAGGAGTCCTGGGGAAGGATATCCTCGGCTAGAAAGTCGTCCCGAGTCGCGCGACACGTCCGGAATTAGCGTGTAACGAGGTTGAAACGTGATGGAGCCTGCAGCAGCCAGCGATGCAATGCAATGTGGTGTCCAGTTGCAGCACGGGTGCATGCACCGCTGGCCCCCGTCGCACAAAAGGGCCCTTTGTGCCGTCGCCTCGCGTCTAAGCAGACGTATGCGGCTATCCGTCGGATGCCCTATCCGTGGACGGACAGTTTATAGAGAAATCCCGTGGCACGGTGGCGTATCTTCTTCGTTCTGCTCCGAGGTTCGTGGGGGGCCGATGCCGCCCATGGCGTCTACCGACGGCCCTGCTCTTCTTCAGGATGTCTGCTGTTTCTGCTTACACCGTAAACTACGTGCTCAACAATGACACAATGCTCTGCCCCGGACCTGCATCCTTCGGGACGGATGTCGATTCGACCGGAAATAGTATTCCGACTTCTCCTTTTTTTTTCGCGTCCTGTCCCTGACCCCACGACGCTTAGTTGCATGTAATTAGCACCGAACCGCGGTTGTGATACCGAGACGACTCGTTCGGCAAGCGATCCGAGAACATAATCTGAGAAGATGGTCACTTCTATTCATTAATTGGCGCTCTGATAAAGTACATTGGTTTTACGTAAAATCCTTCTGGTTGCAAGGAGATACCCGGAAGTACCATCATTCACAACAATAGGCTACAGCCTGAAGATATTGTTTCCTCTTCCTGCTGCACCCCAGAAATCTGTTTGGCAACACACGGGAAAATCGGTGCAACAGGGGGGTCGGGGGAAACATCGGTGACGTAAAAACGTTTTGGGAAGAAAAAAAAGTATGGGAAGCGGGGGGTCGAGGGTAGGACGAATTACAAGGCAGACAAGTGTTCGACGGGGGACCGAGGGGCCATTGTATCGAGAGTGAGAGAGAGAGAGAGAGAGAGAGAGGACGCGTCGCGTCGGACCGTTTCTGCACTTAGGCGCGACGATGAGGAGACTTTCGTCGTTTTCTCACGAGTGGGCCCAGACAATTGCGTGGATCTGGATGTCTAGACGGGCGCATCCCTCGTTTTATTTCCGACGTCGCAACCGAAAACGCCGCCGCATTCGCCGGCGACTTTTCCAGCAGTTTTCAATGACCCACGTGCTTCCTGGGTACCATTTTTTCTCTCTCTCTCGAACGCTGGTTTCTTTTTCTGCCAAACTGTTCTTCAGTATTTCTCAATGGAAAAATTAGCACTGATTCCTCGAACATGAGATTAAATATTCCGAAAGTTTTGAAAAGCAGCGCTGCATGGCTCCTTCAAAAATAAATCTGAAACATCATCTTACTGTAGGCGTACTAAATCGGGCACTCCTCTCTAAAGAAAACGACTTCTAGTTTTCTCGAAAAATATTGAGATCTGTGAGTTAGGAGTCGTCAGAAGAATTGCAGTACTAGAAACGAGAGAGTAATTGGAGCAGTTAATTGCGCGGGAAACGCAGCGCATTACGCGCCGACTTATTTATAACCGTGAGTACGAAGGTTGTAGGCATCGGTGGCGAAGGAGCGGGTAATTGGATCGCTATCGGGCGCCTTCTATTTGTTGTTCAAAACTTAAACACTGAGACAGGGATGATCTCGCGGGCTCTGGCAAACGTCACGTCGTCGCGGCCTCGGCCGTATCTTCGACGTCGAACACGCGGGAACCGGGCTACCGTCATTGTCCTTTAACAAGACACGATTTACGAGTGCTCTTCGCTGGGAAATTCCCATCGCGCACAGATAATCTAAACAAGAAAACAACCGTGTAACGTAAACGGTAATTTGCTCTCCGATAGCTCCTCAGACCTTTGTATAAACAATCATTAACGGGCGTCAAATTGACTCGTGATTTACTGGTGGGAAGTCAAATCCCTCAAGAAAAAGGCTCTCCCTCCACTTAAATTCATTCATTCTGGGTCCGATGCACTAGAGAAAAAATGTTTGCATCACGTCAATTTTACGTGAATCACTTTCGAGTAATTTGATGAATATATTAAGGATATGGTAGTTGTTCGAAAGGGATTGTAATTGTTACAGGAAATCGGTGCCCAGGGCGTCGATCACGAGCCGGTACATTTTCCAGAGATCCTGGAAAAAATCTAATTTTCGAGAGACCGGAACACCGAGAGACGTTAATAAATTTCTGGTCGAACGAAGACACGCTCCGGGCGGTTCCTTCCCGCAGGAAAAAAAGGAGAGCGTGTCTATGCCGGCACTTGAAAATGTCTCCGATCCTTGAGTTACCTTATTGGGACCTCGTGTCAACAAACTCCCTTCGTTTTTAGCGCGGTGCTCTGGCCCTTGAATCGTTTCCTGATGCTGTAGATCGATGCGGAGATAGGGACTATTCGTCCCGTGTAACACACTATACACGAATACTGTTGGACGAAACGAAAACTGCAAATTCAAAATTCCCGCTGCGATTTAAATGTTTAAAACAGGTTGTACCTACAGTGGATAGGACTGCCCTAACTTGTTCACTGAAGGTAGAATCTTCCTACAGGGATCTTCTCATGGTACAAAGAAACCTACTTTACCTACCACAGAGCTGTCCGAGAGGACATGTTTGAGAGAATGGTCACAGATGGCGACGCCGACCTTTTTTCAGCTTCCGAACCCCTATCAGAAATTGCATAAGGCGGACTCCATTATTTAAACAAAGATTGCCAGCACTAATAAATCTAACATTTTTGTACCGAAATCTATAATTAATTTTTTAGTACATCTGTACGATCTCGAAGGGAAAACAGAATCGATCATGTTTTATCCAGACGATAGCGCGGGGGATGAAAGTCAGGTTTTTTATTTTTCGTTGCGTTTAACTCGGAAAGAGAGCCGGTGGAAAAAAGCGGGGCGAAAGTCGGAGAAATTGAATAAGCCCGATTATCGTGAAGAAAAACGGCCGACCTATGGCTCCGTGGTGGAGGGAACGGCCGTTAACGAGGAAACCCTCCGCGATATCTCAATCGACTCGGTTATCGGACGTTAATGAATTTCCAGCGGCGGTTACAAATCCCCGTATTACGAAATTAGCTCGGGACCTTCGGCCGTTCCAGACCCACGCCACGGCCAGCCTAGAAAAAGTCGGACCCGCGTTTCCGAACGTCATAAATCACGAAAAATAGGCCTAACCGCGGGACGGGGAGCGGGGCGAGAGGGGGCAAAAAATCGGGGAGAACGGAAGATTAACATTCCTCGACGCGCTCGGGCCTTTGTGTCATCGGGCGAGATTGCGAACACCTCGCCGATCCGGAGAAGAGCGTAATTAGAAGCTTCCCGGTGATTTGCGAAGGTGTTCCGTGCGGACGATGATTAACACCGGCTCTGAAGCGAATTAACACCGCCTACCGTCCACCGTCTGAGAGCCCTCGTTGCTTCTGATGCGCCGAGTTCGCCGGATTTTTCGTAATTACGTTCCCGTATGTTTGCACTTTTTAGAGCGTTCCAGAGAAAATGCGGAAAGATCGTTCGAAGCAAATTAGTTGCTCAGAAGCCGGATGAATTTAATCTGGAATCCTTCGGATCTTTTATGATACCTCGGGATCGATTCGAGTAACTTTTGTGATCGTCGAGTGTTTTTTTTTTGTTGGTTTTCGAAGTGGATGAAACGATCGGAGGGCTATTAGGCGGAGCTGTGATCGAACGATACGGTCGTCGAAACCACGAAAGCATCCTGTAGCCAAATTCCTGACGAGGAAGACAGGCTCCTCTGTCGGGATCGTCATTATCTTGATATCTCAGCTGGTAGCATGGTCGACGGTTTTTGTTTTGGACAGCGCGTCGAGTGCACCAGGGGGTAGGCCCAGGGTGGTCCAATTTGTCTGCCGGTTCGATATTGTTACGAGCTCATCTTTAATAATGTAGCCGCAGAGACGTGCATCCTTCCTCCTTCCCCTCCTTCTCCTCGTCCTCCTCCAACGATGACGACGAGAGAGAAAGAGGTTTTTACATACAGACGCGCGGATACTTTGTCGGTGAGCCCCGCCACGGGGGGAAATAAAAATGTCCTCGACATCGATTGCCGGGTTTATCGGCGTCAGAAATCGGTGACTAAATGATCCGGCCGGGCTTTGAAGACCTTATTAGCCCCCGCTGAAATATCGACCGTTCGTAGAACAGCCTCGAGGTATTCTTTAATCGAGGAAACCCGCTGCTTTTCGTTCGACGACTCTTCTAGAAACATTCGAACCGAGGGAATGCAGATCCAATGCTTGTAAAGCGTCCATTTTGCTTGCTTCAGGTGTAAAAATTGTTACTGTCAATAGCAATTCGCGAGAATCAATCGAGACTTTCTAAAAACGATGTTTAAAATGTGTTGGAAAAAGTGTCTAAGTTTGTCGCGGATATCTTAATATTAAACATTTTTTCTCGGGTTCGTTCGGGATCGTGTTTAGCGACAGATCGAGCGACAGGTCGATACCGAATCAATTAAATATTCTAATGCGGCTTGCAACATCCAGCGTCCGCTTGTCGCCAATTATAAATCGATTACGGTCTAATGCGGTTTGATCGATCGGTCCGGCGATCGTATCCGATTTTTCCTGGCAGCGGTGCCGAGCCGATAAAATATTGGGGCCTCGGTGAACGCGAGAAGGAAGTCGATCTATGATTAATCGCGTCGGCAAACTCGTTTCGACTCGCGGCGGTAATCAGGAAACCGCTTCTGGCTTGCTCGAAGATCGTTTTTGCCGGCCGGTGGCTCGCGCACTATGTAATTAACGTCCATCGAGGCGTAAGATTTGATCCGCGCCATTTCTTCGTTTCCCCAACAAGCATTTCTTTCATTCGAACCTAACGCGCGGGCTCGAATTCCGCGTCGAGTTGTTGGTTAAAATCACCGGCAGTTCGTTTCGTCCGTCTTCTTGCGCTTACGGTCATCGCCAACGAGGCAGATCGAAACGATCGGTTCAGCGATCTAAAATCGATTTTCGTTACGTGGAATATTTTTTCGGGCCGATTCGTTTCGAAACATCTGGCCGATTATTTTTTCTACATGACTGGGGGTCCGAGGCGCACTGCAATCTCTCTCGCCTGATTCATCTCAGTGTAAACATGACACGAGAGACCTCACTTTTCACTTATCGCTTCAATAGTCTTTCTACCGACTGATAGCCCGTACCCACGCTCTCGCAGATCGTTCAACATGGTAGAAGTTTCCCCTCTTCAAGATGCAAGAGTTTACCCTCCAGACCGAAGAAGACGATTAAAAAACGTTCGCTATCACCACCCCCGGGTTCATTTTAACGCTTCATCGGGGTCGTTTCGATGAGGGAGGGGATCGAGAGGCAACACGGCCGTGATTGTTGGATCGAAGATCATGAAGATGGTTCCGATAGGTGTACGGAACGGTGACGGACAGGGTAACGAGGTCGCGATTACGCAAACGCGGATAACAGAGGCCAGAAAAGGGGTTAGCGGCGGGGTGGGTGGCGAGGTCCACCGCACACAGCGAAGGTTCGAGGTTTGTGGCTCGTTTGTACGCGATAACGGCTTATCTAAATAGTTTAGACATGAATTACACAAGCGGCAGTTACATTTATGTTTCATCACGGCCTGGCCCGACGGGACCGGGCCGTGACGGCCCGTATCTGCTCTCTCTTTTTTCTCTCCTTTTTCTCTTTTTCTAGCTCTCCCTCCGCCTTTTCCTTTATTTCCCTTTGCCTTTTTTTCTTCGCTTCTGGCCTCGCTGTTACAAATTGCTTATCGTTCCCGCCGTTGGCAGCTCGTTGGATCGCCTTATCGGGACGCTTGACCCCGTGCCTGCCGAGCCAGATCTCATTCCGATCGGCCTGGACTCCTTGACGATCCTCCTCCGGGCTCCTTTCACAACAAAATTATGCAGCGGATGCTCGGCGCCGAAGAACGTAGAAAATGATTTTGAGCATTGCCCAGCGTCGTTCGGAGAGTCGACCGGCTACGAAGGTTTCTAGGGCGAGTACAAATTAGGCAAACAGCGAGCGAATGGTTTGAATAATTGAGCGACCGATGTTCCCCGGCTGGCAAAGCAAAGAATCGGAAACGTCTGTTCGCGAACGCTAACAGGAACGACAAAGAAGAGGGATCTATTCGTGTGGCAAGAATCCCACGAAACAATCAGAAAAGCGACTCCGCGCAGTGCAAACGAACCAGTCGTTAAGAGGAAAGAAACATAGACGACTCGGGCTCGATTCAGCCCATCAACGGAGTCATTCAGAAAGAACCGCTCTCTCTCTCTCTCTTTCTCCTCCCCGTCGAAAGACACTCGGAAGACAAACAGAGGAGTCCTTCCTGAAAACTGTGAACTCCGAGCCGGCTGCCAACTGCATAATTAACCGCGCTTACATCGCTCGGTATCGCTCGTGTACGACATCCGATCTCCGAGCACAAAGGATAAAGGTTAGACACAAATTTTTACAATCTCTGACGATTGAATCGAACGAACGGCTATTTTATTCGGAAGAAGACTAATGGGCCTGCGAGAACTGCCTTCGAAAATATGTTTGAAGAATCGATGAATAGCCGTGAACGATCCCAAACAAACATCGTCATTTGTACAGTTTCATAATGAGATAGGTTTGTTGTTCGAAGATGAAATGCCCAGCGGACCTGCTAGGGTGAGATCGTTGCTCGCGAACGGGTTGAACTTTTCCGAATGGAATCGCGAGTAAAACTGACGTTCAAGAAGAGCAAGTGTTCGATTCAGTTCCGCAGGGTACGAACGCAACGGTTGCAACGCCGCCGCTGAAGATGAAGAAGTAGGGGGTAGTAGATCGTTCGCCGCGATACAGCGCATGAACAAGGTATAAACAAAGCGAGGAAAGAAAGCCAGCCGTGGTATACTAATGGCCCCCGTGGCCGGGGTGTAGTTCCGTGGGCCGGACGTGAAAACATCTCCATTCCACGGGTCACGAGGGCCCGGTTGTGGAATTCATAAGAGAATAATGTCGGCCGCTCGAAAATTAATTTAATTTGTACTAGAAACCGACGAGGTGGAGAGAGATCCAGTCGGGCTGGCAGGACAGGCCTCGGATCCTCTATCCTTTATCCTCCGTTCGACGGCTGGCGAGGTCCGAACGAGATGAAGACAAGCGTGGACGAGGGGTAGAGGAGGGCGAGGAGGAAGTATAGGCTACGTTCCTCTCGGAGGGCGCAGGTTAGGGCACTGGATCGGTGGGGAGGGGCTAAGATGGACCCCTGCTGGGTAATATATAGCGGGCCAGTTGGCTCGAAAGGCGCTGGTCTGTCTCCGCCGCGGACTCCTTAGCGGGGCACTGAAACTTTACCTCCCATAATTGATACGAATGTCTTTTCAGGCCGCGCTCGAACATCGCACGGCTATTTAGCCGAGCTCTTCTCTTCTCTCCGGGCCCGGGACCGACGATCCTACTCTCCCATCCTTCTCTATCTCTCTGTCTTGTATTCTCCTCTCTACGTCTTCTTCTTCCTCTTCTTCTTCTTCTTTCTATTTCTTCGTTTCTTTGTGGACGCTCGATCTGCCACGTCAATTATCAACGCGTCCATTCTTCACGGATCCATGCTGGAATCGCCACTTGACCCTTCCTGGATTATAATTGCCACAGGTCGCATCTCCAACCCGTCTCTTCCGCAGACTGCCTGCAACCGATCCCCTAGAGCCCTGTCCTTGCTGTCAGAGTGGCCCTGTCAAGCTTTGCAGCTGAACTTTATTTTAAATGTCGATCACTTACGAAACAATCCCATTTTCGGGAGACGCGGCAGTCAAAGTGCGGAACGCCTCGTTTATCGGAGGAATCGGGGATTGTCTGTGCGTGGATCGGCGAGATCGAGGAAATTCCATCGGTACAGTGGCGATCGTAGCGGCTCGATAGGTTCACCCGAGGCGGTAGCAAGAGCGAGCGGTCGCAGAAGAATTAATTAGTCGATCTCGCGCGTTGGTGGGCCCGAAATCTTTGTTCCTGTGTACGGCTACGGGCACGGCAACGGTAGAACGAGCCACGGGTAATTAGTAGGTACCTACCGATCAGCATCTGCAAGGTGAACGAGCATTACCATGCTTAATGAGTGCTGCGGAGGGTGCCCGTGAATCTCGTGGCCGGTGTGCAAGGGGATTTCACCTTGGCCGTGTTCTATCTCTACTCGATCGGACTCGAAGCGAGGACGCCTGGATCGCGCGAAAATTCGACCCTTCTGCTCGCCTCGACGATCCTCTGTACCTTCTTTCATGCTCGTGGAACGGATAACGTGTAAAACATATCGGGTGTACATTTTGAATTGATATTAGGCGAGGGGTGTGAAATAAGGGCTGACTTCTGCGCGAGTCCGTGCACGGCACGGGGTTGATAGCATAAGTTTTGCGGTCGAGGGAGTGGCGCGTTGACAATAGGAGGCTCCCGCGTGTCAGCGGCAGCCAGCCGCTATCGCATCGGCTGGTTATCGGCGGAGCATCGGTTCTTAGAAGCCGCGAATAAAAGAATCGAGGGAAGAATAGGTAGGTGGGACCTTGTCCGTGAATTTAAGAGGGGGTAGGCGGCGCATATAACTACCACCGAAGTCAGAACCCCGGAGAGATTACGATCTAAGTATCCCCAGAAACAAATGCCGAATGCAACTCGCCCATTGCCGGGGCCTTTGTCGGCTCTGGACTGTGCCGGTGCCCTGTTCCCGGTACCAACACCTGCACGGGGCCCTGGAGTCCCGGGGCCCCGAGGCCCCGAGGCCCCGAGGCCCCCACAACCTCTCGTTGCGAAGCCACGCTCTCTCGGAAACGGGCCGTGTGCGTGGCCTGTCATAGAGACCCGTTATTGATTGCTCAATGCGAGAAAGCGGCGTAAACCGCGGCTCACCACTCCTCCACACCTTCGCGATCCTCCCGTGGATCCTCTTTTCTTCGTCTTTTTCTGTCTTCTCCTTCTTCGGCTCCGGTACTCGCCCCGAGAATCGTGAAGCGAAAGCATTAGGTGTTTTATTTGCGATTCGAGGTGTTAACGTGCACTGCCGCTCCTACGGATGGGAAGCTCGATCGCGCGAACGTGTTTGAAGACATTCTCGATGGTTTCAGGAAGAAGAGTTCCTCTTCTGGGTTGTGTATTCAAAGTGGTTATGGCAGAGAGGAGTTATCGAACATGGGTGTGCTATACCGTGGTTCCGAGGTTTCACGGTTGGAAAGAAAGTTCAAGTATCTTGCCAGCTGATTACCAGAACGTACAGAAAACAAGACGATTGCGGTTAGGGCTTGTCTCGGACGTCGTTTCTACGAGAGGCGAGAGTTATCCATAGTGAAACGGATCGGCCGAGAGAAGTAGTATCCCGGCGGATACCTGAAGCCGCCATAAACCACGGTGGACGGGTACCTGCGTGTCCGGGGCGACCAGGAAAAAGTCCCTAAACAAAGGAGATCATTTTAACGATGACAAACGATGCGGCGTGGCTCGGGGCCCGAAATTTAATTTTCCCGCCTCGCCACCCGTCGCGACCCGGCCGTACAGGAATACGAATTACAGGGCCGAACGTGGTCGATGACGATAGAGAGAGGGGTTGGCGAGTTAAAAAACAATTTTTCTCGACCGTGTCCGTCATTGTCCCGGTGTCTACCTGTTCGCGGGGGCGTCGAGAAGCGGAGCCGATCGCCCGGAAAATTTTCGAAGACGCTCGGGAGCTGCTCCCACGTGGAGAAATGTCGTGGACATGATTTCATTAGGGGCCCCCGCGTGGCCGTCTTTTTCTCGCGCGCTCGTCCCCGCACGGTTCCCATAAGACGATGTCCTCGCTGACTCGGCCGAAAACCGACGCACAATGGTCCAGGTCAGCGTCGATGATCCCGCCAGGCGCTGACGCGTCTCTTTTCGACGGAAATCACCTGCGTCGCCTCATTCTTCGGGACAGAACTTCTTCACGGACTCCAGTAATCGGCTGTAAAAGCGGCCACTCGACTCTCTGAAAAGCTGCCACTCGAGAACACCATGCCGATTTGATTTACTGGGCGTCGGTTCGGGTCCCGCAGTTAATCGAGACCAGAAGAGAGAGGGAGAGACCGTAAAAGTGGATATTAAGCTATGCGCCCTTCTTCGGAATTTTGTTTTTCGTCATGGGAAGCTTGCGTGATGCTTTTATGAAACTTTGAAAGCTAAAAAACCAACAGCTTTCCTTTCCAGCAGTATTTGCGCGGAGGATATCCAAGGTTTCTAACCGGGTACGCGGACGTGTGCAGATCTTGTTCCTCGTTTTCCATTTTCCAGGCCCCCGGAGATCGAGGATCGACGGGTACTAATGCGATCGACGAAATCCACGAGCAGAGCAAATCCTTGCTCGCCGGAGGATCGACCGGCTCGTTTCTATGTCGTGGCTAATATCATCGCGGTCGTTATTAACCGCTGATGCGTCCATAAATCAAAGTGGCCGGGTTGCATCAGCGGCTCGTATTAACATTTATATTCGTTGGAAAGCTGGTGGATCCGAGGTCTCGTGAAAGGTGCATTCTCCGGTAGTGGTACGGGCTGCACCGTGGCGGCTAGATGAATCCGAACTATGCGGGAGTAGGGTATTCATCCGATGTGTACCAGGCCGCTGACAGGACGGTCGGCAGGGAATTAAATATGATTGTTCACTCTTTTCATGGATCACGTCGTCGGAATTAGGCTTGCCGCTTTCCACGCTGTCCCGACAGAGTTGGATACCTCTTCGAGAACTAGTGGTTTTTAATTCACTTCCAAAGTAAGTGGAGAGAAGCAACTATTAAACCTAGGAAGGACTGGAAACCATAGTGGAAGTGTGTAGTCACGGAAACGTCAGAAGGTGGAGTTATCTGCGAGAAGCATCCCCAATTACAGCATCTGCTAAGCGCCATCGGCGAACGACGGAACAGCACCCTTTCCAATAAAGCCTAGCGGCACCCTAATAATTCAATAGCGAAGTCCGGAGCATCGGAGCATGATCAGCAGCTCGAGGAAGGTTCTCGGGTTTATCGCGGCCAATTAGCACGGGCATCAGTCATTAGGGTCGTTGGTCGTCCGGGCCACCTGTCCGTGCATCGTTCGGGCTCGAAAACGACTGTATATGGAGCAGAGGGCCCTCCGAGCCCTTCGGCCAGGGCCGTATCTACAGGATCGACCCGGTCGCCTCGAGATAGCCGATCTCCATTGTCATTTGTTTGTCTAAGTTAGCGGATTAGAGCGAGTCATCGTTGTCAAAGGCGGCCGCCGGGCCGATCCCGCCGCGATATCGAAGATGGCCGACCGATCCACTGATCTGGCCGGGCCACCCCTGAGCCGATCATTCGCCCTGGTAAAAAGGGATTCACGCAGAAAGAATAATTAATCCTCCGGAGCCGGGATCCGCTCCGTTTAACGTGCTCGCTCATGGGCGACCGTCGATCATGATTCGATCGTGGACCGCTACCTGTCTCCTCCGACCCCGTTCCCAGGATTACATCGTTAGCCCGGTTAATTACGCGAAGGATTACGCCGTTTTCAAAAGCTTTCCGCGTTTGCTATGCGACGCTGATCCTTTCCACCGATGTTCGCCCCTTCTTGACGGTCGCTTTCGAGTTTGATCGTCCGGGAGCATCATTCTCAGCTCCGATGATTGGATTTCGGGGACATCGAGACATTTTAACGCCTCGATGATCGATCTCGATCGCTCCAGCGAGATACAGGGTTCGGGGAGAGCCTCGTCGAACAACGGACTTCTTTGATTGCTGCTTTTGTCGAGCATGATGCGCGTGGGAGACAAAATATTTTGTTTCTCGGAAAAGTGCATAAAAATTCTGATCTCTCCTAATGCGATGGTTGAACGAGTTGATTTTATTCGAGAATAGGTTTATGAGAATCGGTTCCCTAGAGGCAACAGACCCGTTCGTATGAATCTTCGGGCCAGTCGGCAGACACGAGGCGTGGCGCTGATCTAATCATAGGATCCCGCGAAAGTGCGTTAATCTTGACCAAACTAAATCACCGGTGACTGCTCGAGGTATCGTAACGACGCCGCTGACACGGGCGAAACCGCATGGTTCTTGTTTTAACCGAGACACGTGACCGTTCGCGTTTTGTCGCGCCTCGCCCATCTGTTCCAGGACCTCGAAATAACAGGCAAATATTAAAAACACCCCGACGTGCCTCCGGTTACACTTTCTTCGTGTCTCTCGCAAAGTTATCTACGGCGCTGAGATAAATTAAATAGAATAGAGCAATCCCTGAGAGGATCTGAATCTCCACAAATTCGATCCCTGTCTAGACGATTCAGCCGACTGTAAAACGCAGCGAAGTCTCTGGAAAAATGGCGGAAAACACAGAAACAAGGATCGACAGAGGAGCACAGAGTCTCGATCGGACTCGGAACCTCCACAAATTCGCACCGACGGCAATTACCGGGCCGCGTTCGGCGGTCTGGTCGACAGAGCGGCAATTAAAAGTACACGGCCCGTTACATTGTCATTAGGAGATTAATTGCCGCGAGCGGCCAGGCAGCCGTATCCCCGATCCTCGTAACAAGAACATATTAATTAACCGTTAGATACCCGCTTGTACCGGTGTATGTAGCCTCTCTCTCTCTCTCTCTCTCTCTCTCTCTTGCTCTCTTCCTCTCTCTCTTTCTATTTCTGCTGTTGGCGGGTAGAGAGAAACACACAGCGTGGCTCGAGGATTTATTCGTGGGGCTGGTCGGCGCATTAAAAACGGGGCCCGAGACATAGTCCGGGAAGCGTCGGCGTCAAGCGGCGTCCGGAGCCCTCGTTTCTTCGTCACGATGGAACGACTTACGGTCCTCGCGTCTAACCGATCGTACATTTCCTTCGAATTCAAATGCGCCGCGATCTAGTGGCGCGGCTGCGGGGAACAACGGCCCGAGAAAGACAGCGAAAGAGAAACACACAGAGAGAGAGAGAGAAAAGAAGAGAGAAGGTACAGAAGGAAAGAGAGAGAGAGAGAGGAGGCAGAGAGAAGAGAGTTCGCGGAGAGCGTTCGTTTATTCAGCGGCGCTCGTAAATATGGTGCCTCGAAGGCATCATGGCCGATACAGCGCACCGGCGATGTCTCAATCTTCAATTTTCCTTCCCGGGGCCCCGGGGCCCCGGGGCCCTGAGGTAGATTGATATCCGGCTTTTGGTAGGCTGATGAGCCGCGATATCTCAATCGATGCATTTTTCCACGGGCACGGAGATTCGCCCGGAGTACGTTCGTTTCTCCGATCCGAGGCGAGCTTTATCCACGTCAGCGGAAACCAGTCATTTTCTGTGACTCGGTCCACGACGCTCGCTCGCTACTTGTTAGCCGCAATCATTGAGCAGAGTGGATCGATGGATCTCATCTTCTACGCGGGGATACTTTCGTTTGTTTCGAGTCGTCGAGTTTCTATAATTCCGCGGATAGTCGTCGTCGGCGTCCCGCGTTAGGGGAGACGAAGTTCTGCGATTTGATTAAGTTGATCCTCTTTATTAGGCCTAGCTTGTTTATCGGGTTCCGAGAGGATTCCGACGTTGGTGAATGATCGAGAACCGACCAAGCGGAAAGAGAGACAGGGAAGTTTCAGCTTCACCCTAGCTTGAACTCGTCGAGATCCCCTCTTCGGGGTCGGCGTCTTCATCTCTCGCTGGAAGGGTGCCCCGCAGAAGCTTTCCAGGAGGCCCCGTGGACATGGTATCCTCTCTGGCCGAGAGAGCCGAGGACCCCGAAAGAGTAAGAGCACGGTCCGTGGACCGCTTCGCTCGTAGATCGCAGTCTCTCCCTCGCGTGTCCTTGGCGGTGGTCAGCGTGGCGCATAAACTCGGGTCGCTCTCTTCGAGAAGCGGACACGGTGGCTCTCTCGCGGTTGCCCACGTTGCAGCCACGTGAACAAAGGGTGGATACACCTACATACGTTCTCATCACGGATTCGCCGGGACAAAACAAACCCGACACCGCGCGACGTCCCCCGGTCTCTCGCTGCTCTTCACGAGCGAAGGAAGAGGAAGAGGAAGAGGAAGAAGAAGAAGAAGAAGACGGGAGCAGAGTTAACAGGGAGAAAAGGCCGAGGCAAAACGAGTCAAAGAGAGAGACAGAGAGAGAGAGAGAGAAAAGTGACTCGACGAAAGGGAACAGAGGGAGGAACAAGGAAGAAGAGGGAAAGAGGAGGTGGTTGCGCGCTCCACACCGTGGTGTATACCGAACTGAAAGATCTGGCCGTTCAGATAGCGGGGTGATCTGTGAGGCCCGGTGTGTGGTACCCCTTTCGCGAACTCCTGCACGCTTTCGCAAAGAGGGCTGCGCGATCGAAAGGGGCCATCGAACGAGACCAGGAACAACGAGGAGCAACAAGGAGAGCACCGCGTACACACGGTGTACGTGTACGTGTACACAATGACGCGCACACACTCCTGCCGCGAGAGGGTACACGGAGGCGGAGAGGCAGAGCCCCCATCCGAGAAGAGCAGAGGAGGAGGAGGAGGAGGAGGGTGAAGCAGTGGAGGTTGCGGAGGAGAGGAGGAGGTGGAGGCGGAGTGTGTGCAGCTTATAGCTGCTCCGCGGACCCTCCAAGGAGTCCTCGGATTGAGACGTCGTGGCCTCTTTGTACCAGCCGTGATGCTTTCGGAGCACCGTATTTACGAGTAACGCCGTGTAACCGTGCGCTTGCTAGCCGGCTGCGACCCACCCTCCCTCTTCCTCCTCTTCTTCTTCTTCTTCTTCGCCTTCTTCTTCCACTTCGCATCTCGCCAGCTCTTCTTTCGCCTTTCGCAGCGGCTCGCAACGCGCCGCGATTTGAATTCGAAGAAAACCGTCCGTTGCGGACGATGAACAAGCTCTGGCTTCGGGATCGCTGGATGCTTCCTCGATACACCTCCTCCGGAGGAAGAGGCTCCTGCGAGACTTTCTGCGGGAGCTGTGTACCCACACATTTCCGAAGGTAAACTGCGGATTTTTATGCAAAATAAAAATTGATCCGAACAGATAATCACATCAGCAGCGTCTCAGGGTGAACGGATCCGCGTCGAGGAAGTACGCTCGCAGAAGTTTGCTTAGAAATGGAAATGTTACGGGCGTGGAGGCAGGATTCGTAAAAACGATTCGAACGGATCGAGATGAAGACGTTCCTCGAAGAGCGGCGCAGAAGAAAGGGGGCACGAAAAGTCCGTCGAGTTGACCCTTGCGAGAGGGTACGGAGAGAAGAGAAGAGAAGAGAAGAGAGGAGAGACGATCAGGGGGGGAATAGAAGGGTAGGGGGGCCACTTAAAAAGTCTTAAACGCGAGAGCAAACACAATTAGAGGCAGAGCCGGAAGGGTTTGTCCTTGTTCGCCTCGTCTGGAGTGAGAGTTTCTGCGTGAACGCGAGTCTCGAGGGGGAATCGTGGCGAGGCGAGGCGAGGCGAGGCGAGGCGAGGCAAGGCATCCACCGTGAGTGGCACGGTAGGAAGAGACAAAAGGAGGAGGAGAAGGCGAAGAGGACTCAATCCTGCGCGGCTCGCCGCGGTACGTAACCGGGGAGGAAGGAGACGGTAATAGCCAATCACGCGGCGAACGCAAAAACCTCGACGAGGAGCGTCGTAAAGCTCGCTGATGCTCGGCTCGCTCCGTCTTCGTCCTCTCGCGTTCTCTCGCGTCCTCTCGAAATGAAGGTCCGAGGAGCCGGGCGCGAGAGGAACAGGCAGAAAACGTCGAGGTCCGCCGACGGAACAGAGAGAAACACACCGGGAGAGAGACGGCGAGAGAGGAACAGAAAGAGAAGAACGGGAGAGGAGCCGCGGTCTCGGTCTCTCGTCGCCCACGAGTGGGGGAGATATTAATTAGAATAATTGCTGCTAACAGGCTCGTTAGCGTTGAACTGAGATAGCAAACGAGCGCGCCTCGGACGCGAAAATAAAATGAGACGGTCCCGGGCGTCCTCCCCGAGCAAAAGCCTGAGCGCGCCTCGTGCTCCCAACGCAGAGAGGAGAACGCCGGCCATAGTACTCTCTCGTTCCAATCACCGGCCGAGGAGAAGTACCTCAATCAGGCTCGAGCTCCGTCATTTGCATATTTCTTCGGGCTCTCTCCTCTCTACCTTCGGCCTACACTGCCGATACCGCTGCTGCCGGAGAAACCTATCGACGCCTAGGAGAATCTTCCTAGATGCCAGTCCAGAAAATCCTCGTTTTACTGCCGCCGCCACGATCCCGTGCCAATCAATTGATCCTCTCGCTGTCGCGTCGCCTCGTGACTCCCAGCATCCTTAATTGGGCCTTCCACCGTCTCGTTCCGACCCCTCGCAAAAATCCGATCGAAAATTGCAACGTTCTGTTAACATTAGTTCAACGCCACCAATTTACATAGCCCATGGTCAGATAGCTCGACTTTTCGCTAATTGCGCGAAAATATCGGCTCGCGAGCGTTTTACGGGCTGAACGGCCAAGATTTGAGGCGTCGATAGTCCGCCCGTTGATATCTGCGTCCCGAGGAATTCCGTTCGGGAAGAGAGACACGGGTATAGCAAAGCTCGCGGCGATCGCCGGCCGAGATAGGGGAATTTTCTCGGGAAATTGTGCCAGCTATCAAACATCGAGGATCGAGCGCATGCAAATAGTTGTTCGTCGTCGGATCGGTTCGTTGTCCAGGGTATATCTCGATCGGCGACGACGCGACCGGTCGCCGATCATCGATTGTCCTTGTCCGTATACTATATCGGCGTTTGGTGGGATTTTACTTGGCAGCTTGGAGATCGGTTTGAAGCGATCGCTCCGCGAGATACCGATATATATCGGTTCGTTCCTTTTTTTCGGGCTCGGCGCGGCGCGGCGCGGCGCGGCGCGGCGGTTTAACGATCGTTCGGCTCGTCACCGAGGCGTGTCTCTGGGCCGTCTGCCCTAAACAGCTCTAATAATCTTCATCACGGCTCCGATCATCGGACTCGTTCGACCAGCAAAACAGTCGTTCTAAATGAAATAATTATAGCCCCGGCCGAGGGGGGCTGTTCTTCTTTTGCCACGGCACTTAGTGCCACCGATAAAATAATTACCGGCTGTGCGCTGGTTACCGTTTAGTGCGAACCTTCCTTCGGGATACATGCATCCCTGTGAACGAGACCAAACTCTACCCAATAGCACGCACGATTCTGAATTTTTCTCGAATTTCTGAGTTTGGTCAAATCCGCAGCATCCGAGAATGACAGGTGAATTTTTGTGGGGGCGCGTCTGTAATTGCATGTCGTGGAACAGAAAGAGGGTAGACAGAGGCGTCGCTCGAATTCATTGCGGTATGCTCGCATACCGTCGCGAATTCCCTGTCCGATCTCCTTAATCAGGAAGCCTCCCTTTATCTCGGCCGACCATTAAAACAGACGTTTATCGCGATTCGTATCTGGCGGACGGTGATTACGCAGCACACGTCGACGATACACACCGGTAGCTTCTCCCGTTTCTGTTCTCTCTCTCTTTCTCTCTCCTCTCTCGGGATCCTCGTAAACGCGAGTCGATTTACAACCCCATTCAGATTATTAGAAGTAATTGCCGCGATAACTTAGACGGCGTCAATCGCGGCCCTGGGAGCTTGTTCGACGAAACTAATCTCGGTTGACAAGATCAAGGGAAACGGACCAGATGAGTCCACCCCGGGCGAATCTAGATCAGGTTAATATTCGTTTCAACCGGACGGGTGAACAGAAATCGATTGTTTCCTCGGGAGCAGCCATAAGCAACGTCGCGTATAAAGAATCAGCTTAGGATTAGGGCTGTAAATTCAGCATCGACAGGATTCGGTTTCTGGCGGAGGAGGAAGCAACAAATCTCGGTCGGAACTGGATCGAGTATCGCGTTCGGGCTAATCAGACAACGAGATCGAAGATGGCTAGGATCGAGGCATTAGACGGAAAGAGGAACGCGTCGTCGAGGTAGCCGCTAGACGTCTTTGTCCCTGGGTCCCGTGGTCGGGGAATTCTTTCGCTGCTACTATAGGGGGCGACCTGCGGACAGGCTATGGTAATGCAGAATGTCATTTGTTAATTTAAATATCACGATAATTCAGTCTGCCTCTCTGCCTTGGCCTCTTCGTCCTTCTGGTATCTCTCTGCGGTCAGCCGCAGAACCCTACACCCACTTTGGTCCCTCTCCCTTTTCTTCTTCTCTCATTTTTCTGCTCTCCTCTCTGTCTCTCCCGTTCTCGCTTCTGTCTCTTTGTCTTTCTCTCTTTCTCTCTCTCTCTCGGCTCCGTTTCACGTGGTTTCTCTCGCGGGGCCATTCTTCTCCGGTCCGTCCTCCGTTCCGTTTCCCCGGGTCCTTCCTCGCCTGTTTTATTTCGCCGAGCCAGACCGGGCCCGGCTTTAAAATTTCAAATTAGCTTCAATCGCATCGGCTACGTGCCGGCCGTATCGTTTGCGGACGGAGAGCTTCGCCGGGGATGCAATTGAGCTTCCGTTTTAAGGTCCCGGCGCTGAGCAGACCCGACCACGATAAGGATCATTGGCGTAGCCGAACGTGTTTCCGTCTCGCGATTAAACGTCGCCCCGAACTCGCTGAAAATGAACTCGCCTCTTCCTCGGACCCTCGCGAACACACTTTTCCTCCCCCGAAGTACTCTATCCGGCTTCTGGCAAAGCGTTCCCACTCTATAGGCGTTCACGCTGCGATAGGACACTGGCACAATCGTTTCCGAAGCACGATAGTAGTAGCCATTCACCTTAAACCTTCGAGGACGATGGTGTCATAGGGATTTTTGCTAATAGGGTGCCGTCGGCGCACCCCCTCGTTCCTGGTGAAGGAGGACTCGGCAGGAGCGACAGTAGGGAGGTTGCGAACGACAACGACCTCGGGTATCGTTGCTCTCTCGCGGTCGTCGTCTGGCAGGATTTTTTCGGTCCGCGAGGGAGAAGAAGGCGAGCGGGCAGAAGCGGTGGTTGGCCGGGGAGCAATTCCGTCTTTATTCCGCGAACGAGGCCGGGGCCCTCCTAATCAATTCCAATTAGAGAGCGGAATATTTGCGGGCCAAGCGGAGAGCCCATGGAAGGGACTATTAGCAGTCCTCTCTTACTACCGGAGCTGGGCTCTCGAGCTGACCGTAAATCAACCACCGGCCCATACAGAATCCGCCGTACCCGCCGTATACTCGCCGTATACCCGCCCGTATACCCAAGCGCGCGATCCCGTGCGCGTTCGTACGTGTGGGCGTACGTGTACGCGTTCCATGGGACCCGGTACAGGGCTGAAGAACCAGGGGAAAAGGAGAAAGACGGAGAACCGAAGAGAGAAAGAGAGAGAAAGAGTGAGAGAGAGAGAGAGAGAGAGAGAGTGGCTTGGGTAGATCGTTGACTAACGAAGCGAACATAACTCGGCCGATACAACTCAATACGCGGTCCGCCGGTGACAGTCGGTAAAACAGAGTATTTCTAATTGGCTGGACGGGACGCATGCTGATTAGGCTTTTCTTTTATCCCTCGTTGTGGGATCGACTCGGACGGATCTACTGCGCAGCCGGCCGGTGGTGGCCGAGCCAAAGAAACACGCTGATTGGACACGTGGGGCATGCCATCGTTACACGCACCAAGCCTGCTGCCTTCTCTGCCTTCTCTGCCTTCTACCATCTACCTGCGATCCTCTTGCTCTTGCTCTTCTCTATCGCCGAGGCGAGAGCCTACCTTGACCCGGCTGCTGCTCTCGCGGCTTATCACCGTTACCGGCGACCAACCAGCAGTCGCCCTTCGTCTTAATAACGTAATTAGCTCGACCAAAAGGACTGTGCTTCCTGCAAACATTGCAAACATTTCTGAGCTTCTTACGACACCGGACACGAGAGTAGCACGCCTTTGTTCCTTCGATATCCCAAAAAGAAGATGCCTAACCGAGACTCTGGCGCTACCGGGATCAGCTGCGCCGCTGAAAGATGCAAACGAGAGGATTCGGAAATTTTTCGCAACCACTCGCACTTGCCAGCTCCGCGGTCTAGACAACTCAATGACACGCAGCACCGAGAAAGAGGGCTGGACCAAGAAGAGCTCTCTCGCAAGAGAGCCACCCCTCGAAGTCAGCCGAATCCGGCGAACGCGTAAAACGATCAGCGATAAAATATGTCTCACTCGAAGGGGCCCAGAGAGTTTCGGGGGCCCCCGGTTCCCCGAGTTGCCAATCCATCGGGGCCCGGTCGAAACGGACCGGTCCAGGATGGTCCCGGAGTTTGCGCTCTCTCGCGTACAATGGTCGTTATTCAAATTCCGGCCGCGGTTCGTTCGATTTTTATTCGCCGGGTCCCC
Organism: Halictus rubicundus; assembly: GCF_050948215.1. NCBI lineage: Eukaryota > Metazoa > Arthropoda > Insecta > Hymenoptera > Halictidae > Halictus > Halictus rubicundus. The sequence continues at coordinate 9,547,413 of NC_135164.1, read as the reverse complement.
GAGTTACTTCGTGAGAGGGGTCGCCAAAGACGGTAGATCGTGGATCGAGATTTCGAGGGAATCCGAGGACGGTGGATCCTCCACCACGTGGCCGAGGCCTAGCCCGGCGAATTTAAAATTCTAATCTTATGATTTGTGCCGGTCGACCGCCGCTTCTGACAGCAACTGTACCGGCTACGACTCTATTAGCCGGACTTTGCCTAAAGCCGCCCCCTCAGGGATCCTACGATCCACGGGATCCACCGTCGGTTTTCCAACCCTGTGTTCCCAACTAGTCCTAAGGATCCTCGATCCGACGATAAACGTTTTGCGGTATCCGTGGAATTTGGAAAAACGACAAGCTGCGCCCGGAGATTCGAAAAATCCGAACAAGATCCTGGGAAAATCGATCAGAGGAAAGTCTTCCTCCGATTTACGGTCCGAAGATCGGCCCCAGGATAATTGTACTGCGGCCCGATGATCAGGATATCGAGGACTTTGATGGGTGACTTTATCGTGGATAAATGTTCATTAATTAGAAAAAACAACGTTTCGATGCAATACTCTGTAGATCTAAGACGAACTATTTTACTACCGCTGCTATTACTTTATCAAAACAACATATTTATTCTGATTTTTAACGATTTCTACCGTAACGCATGTACTGTCAGAAGAATTGATTACCGCGAGAAGAAATTTATTGAATAACTTCCCCTTAAACACACCTCGCAATCTTGATAGTCGTGGATTAAAAAATTTATATCTGTCATTTCAACGGCACTTGTAGTTCTACCGTGAAAGAGAGTTTCTAATCGACGTTCGATCTTGCGTCGAGATAACGAAAAATTAATTACCACCTCGACGCTACGCAACTTCGAAACACTTTTACATTCCTCGGTCGATTTATAATTCTCACTGGTGTATGCCATGTCCTTCTCGAATTATTTTCCCAACGTTTCGCAAGTGTTCCATCTAACTTTGTTCCGAGATACGGCTTATACTGATCGGTATCTTTGCGATTGAGAAAATAATCCCGAGCGAGAACTGTTCGATGCTGGGCCGTGAAAGTCTCAAATTTCTTCTTTTTCGAAATTACTCATTAGCAGGCCGCGATCGCAGAGGCCGCGCACGTTTTCCCGCGGTAATAAATAACGCTAAGGTTGTTTCTCGTTTTCCTGGTGGTTCGGTTTCATTATCCGGAGAAAGAGTTTTCTCGGGCGGTCGGCTCCGCTCGGGGAGCAGGAAACGCGAACGATGATTAACCAAAAGGACTGCGTCGTCCCTTCTTCCGCCAGCGGAGCCTTTCAGCTGTCAATCGTCCGCGAATATTTCATTGGAACAATGAAAGCTGGCGGCACTGTTTACGCATCGCGTGCAGAACGACCGACGGTCGGAGGAACAAACAGACGAACGGACGAACAGACGGACGTGGTCGATGCAGGAGGAGCTGAAGACGTCCTGGCCAATTTAAATACATATTGTTAGGCCCCGGTTTAATTAAGCCTACTTAATTTTCTCCGAGGGCCCGCGCCAATGCTCCTCGTAATTAGTACGGACGCGCATGCCGTTTCTGTCTCTCTCTTCTCTCGTCTCTCGTTTGCCTTTTGTTTTCTCTCTTATTGCCCGCATTAACCCCACCTGTGTCTTCGTGTTCTCTTCGTCCCGTGCTCCCGACCCTGACCATCGAGAAACCGTCCACGAGTCCTGCTTCTCCGTTCCGAGATTTATTTATTGAAAATCTATCGAAAGGAAACGCAAGTTCAGCTTCCTGTCGAAGGTGCGTTCCATTAAAAAGAGGAAACAGCCCCGAGAGTGAAAAGCACGGTAGCTTGCAGAGATCTCGAGCCGACACCGTGGAAATAATTCATTGTCAATAGAGTAGGCTCCGACAGAACGATAAGTTGCAGGAGTGCCACTGTTTCAAGGGCTGTTCGAGTGCAGCACGGCGTCAAGTGGTGACCGCGTGTACGTCCCTGGGAGAGGAGGTCGTTCTTCGATTTCTCTCTTTTGTCCAGGGGTCCCATCTCGGGCTGGTTGTTCGCGAGTCGGCGTCGAACAAAGCGTGAAATCAGCTTACGAATAATTAACGAGCTCGGGCTCCGGTGACGCTCCGTTTCTTCGCGCAGCCTCTCCGGATCTCGTTCGATCTTCGTCGAGTGGAAGCGGAAAAACTGGATCGCTCGGCCGGTGAAGTGGCTGTTCCTGGGTGATTTTTCATCAATTTATCTGCGCTACTTACCGCCGGAAGCACTTCTCACTTGCTCGGCAGCCGCCGCCTGCCAGCAATAATCGGGCGCTAAGTGGTCGACGATGCTCGGGCAAACATCCTCGGGCCTGCTGTTTCTCGCTCTCGGCCACCGCGGGAACAACAAAAAAGAAAAGAAGAATCCTCCTCTGGCTCTGCCTTGTTAATGACGACGACGAAGGACGTCTAGGTGCACTTTCGTCGCGTGATGATTAAAACGGAGAGTCAGTTATAGTCCCGGTGGTTTTTACATTCTGCGACGGTGTACGGCGGCGCGCGAAACTTATTTGAAACGATAATGCCGCGGTTTACTGCTATCGCGAAGGGGTTGAAGAGCGGCGACTTCTCGAACCAGTACATTCGCCTCTCGAACACGATAAATGAAACGCTCGAGCGCCGGGGCATAAAGCGATTCTTTATGCGCGCCGATAGGTAATGGACCGATTAAAGTCTGTTAAACGTTTATCGGCCCGGCTAGAAGACTCGCTGGGCTTCGAAGAGCTTCCGGAACTTGCTTCGAGGAGACGCTCTGGTCTTTCATTTTCAAAAAATCGATTTTTCAACCCCATTCGAAGAAGGGACCGCAGAAATTCAAACCGTCAACGAGCAATCGCAATTCATTAGAAAGCATGCATTCGAATCGGGCGTGAAGTTAGCCCGAGGGGGTGTCCTCACGGACCCCCCATGATCCACGGGGTTCACGTGTCGTTTTCGGGGGTATCGCGGCGTCAAATCACAGAGCAAACAAAAGCTCGGTGAACTCCGGTCGCGGCAAAAATGCATCGCGCAGCCATTCAGCCGACAATAGGAGTCAATTGGCGGGCTATAGTGTGCGGGTTTCACCCCCGCCTCGCCCCCGAAAAACCCGAATGATCTCGGATCGCGCGAATGCGGCTTGCCCCCTCGCGTTTTATCTGCAGCTTTTTCTATGGCATCGTTGTATATCCCGGTGTCTCGTGGCATATGTCTCCTCGCATCCCCACGGCGGCGAAGAGGGGTGCGAAAGCTGACAGCGTTTCCCACCAACGGGGGTTGCTCGAGTGCCGGCAGAAGTTAATCCGACGGCCGAGCCCCGGTAAACACGATTAAAACGTCGGATCAACGACGGTAGAACACTCGTAAAAATCATGGACGCTGTGTGTTTGCCTTTCGCACGGACCGGGTAATTAATGATCGGAAAAAGCTGCGCGGAAGTTCGCCGGTTCCATAGGATTTTGGGGTCGAAAGAATAAGAGCGTTTCTCTGCGACACCCCTACGCTTCTGCTCCGCCATGAATTTTGTTGCGTATGAGAGAGACTTTTTATTAGGGGTGGATGCAACTTGCGGATTCAAGTCACACGGTTTTCTATGTCGATGGGGCTGCTGATACTTTATGGCAGCATGCCACCCTGTAGATTGATAATTAGATACTCGTTTCTCTTCTCAATAATTCGAACGAATTTTTTTACAGCGAGACGATGCGAAATGAATTTCGACTCGATGCAGTAACAGTTTCGGAGTCGAGGCTCGCGGAAATTCCGCTGGCAACAGGCGTCGGCCAAACGAATCCCCTATCGATTAGCCACGGCTCATTATCATATAATATCGGCTGGCAGCGCCCCCGCACAGTGCAGTCCCCTCCGGTGTCCGCAGAAATTAATAATCGGCCCGGTGGACACGAGGGCCGCGTAGGTGTGGGTAACGGGACACGCATATTACGCGTGTCAGCGTTAATACGCGTGTGCGCGTGCCACGGCGACCACCACACGCTTTCTCTCTCTTTCTCTTCCCTACTCGCATACACGGGGTGGCAATAAATTCATGACTTAACCTCCGCCCGTATGTAAATCGAGGAATGTTATTACAGCCAGAGATTACACGCGACGATTTCGCCAGAGCGATCCGGTTGTGTGCGTTTCCCACCGCCCCGCTCCTTTTTCGAAGGGTGGCCCGCAAATTTGCAAAATTTTTTCCGAGAAAATTCCACATGCCTTGGAAGCGAACTGCGTTGGGATAGATAGGTCTTCCTTCAAATAGTTACACATATATGTAAAAGAAGGTTGCGAAATTCTGCGGGAGGGAAGCAACGCGTCTCGCGTCAATAATCGTCGAAGGAGGGTCCGTTTATTAGTTTATTTATCGCGGCGTCGAGTCCGGTGGAGATTACCGTCGGATTTTGATTATCCCCGAAAATTCTGCGGGATACGTGCCGCTCATAAAGATTAATAGATCCTCGCCCGGGCCGTGGCGAATAATCGATCCCCTAGCCACGGGGAATATTGCTCGAAGGGCTGAACCGGCAGCGTTTTTATTGACGTTAATCCGCGGATGAAAATTGAAACATTATATCGTGTAATCCACTTTGCGGGTTATTGGCGGAATCGCCGCGCGATGATGAAGCCCGGCCCGGTGATGTATCGGCCCGATCCGGCTCGCTGGAGCATCCTGTGTTCATTAACAATCTTGCATTGCTGTATGAATCTTGATTAAAACGGCGCGATAGAACGTCGCTCGGCCGCGTTTATCTTTGTCTTGGTGGAAATAAATTTCAGTCGCCCGATGAACAGGCAACCAGAGAAATAAATTAAATTAAATTATGCACGGCGCGTTGAATTGGCGAGATTCCTTGGAAATCGGCGAGTATGATTTTATTCGATAAAATACGCCTGTTTGTTTTCGTTTGTTCCTTCGTTCAGGAGTTATTGTTTAAGTTGGAGATCGAATTGGCCTGGCTTTTAATCGGAATTTTAAAATGTTCAGGAAAGGGCGGATGATTTTCAGAAAATGTCGAGGGGGCCGTGGTTGCCGGCAATTTTTCGCATTAAAATTCCCCGAGTCAGGGAAAGAGCTGTTGGTACAGGGACGAGAGGGGTTGGCCCTACACAGGCCCTTATACAGGTAGGCCTAACAAGGTCCAATACTTTTGCTCCGCGGCGGCCAATGGCAATATATTAGAGTCCGAAGCGCGGGGGGCCTTGGCATTGTTGCCGCCTGTCTCTCCATGTCCCTGGCTAACTTTTGTCCCGATCTTCGATATATGCGGAAGGCCCGGCAACGTATCGGGCCCCTTCCACTCCCCCTCATCCTCTTCTCCCTCCCTCTATCGCGTGCATCGATGCAAAAGATCGCAAAGATGACCCTTTCGGAGGCTCCCTTCTTCCTCGTCAGATCGCCATGAAAATGGGGGGCACAGAAATCCGATCTCTTCTTCTCCGTCCTCCATTATCCAACTCCACGGCAAACATAATCCCCAAAATCTATTTTCCTTGCCAATAATTCTCAAGTTATGAAAAATGTGCATTTTTCCGGGGTTCGTCGAAGTCAGGGTCACATCAAATTTCCAAAAAAAAAAAAAAAAAAAATGAAACTCTTACCAAAAACGCAAGAGAGACGCCGATAACGATCTCCGAAGAACGTTCGCGTTAATTAACATATATCTCACTTTCCCGCGAACGAACGATAAACAAAAATGTGCTGGCACGGTCGGAGGGCTTTCCGTTGCAACATTTAAAGCTCACTGGGGTTTCAGATTCGAATTGCTGTTTGTGGATCGTCAAAAGCGATCGAGGGAAGCCAAGATGGCCGTCGGCGCTGCACAATCGAAACGAATGCCAATGGGACGCGACGCAACGGGCGCGTCGGAACGATTATTTCCCGATGGTACGGCCGTGGGCCCCGGTCCCCCGGGCTCGTTAGTATTTAAAACCGCGGCAGAAGAATTTACGTCTCGGTGGGCTTAATGAAGTAATAGCCCGGTAATCGGCGATCACATCCCATTATCGGCACGAACAGCGGGCCCCGCGTAGCGCGCGTAGACCAGCCACGGACCCGGGCGAGATCTCGTATCTCGCGCCGATGCAAATTCGCCGAATTTTACGGATGCCCGGCACACTAAAGATCACGAATTCAGTGCGGGCCAACGGGACGGGCTGAGTGGTTAATTGCGCAAAACGTCCAAAACGTCCCGGCCCGGCCAGCGGGGCCGGAACAACACGAGAAGAAAAAGAACGAGAGATCCGAGAGCGAACAGAACGATCCACGAACGCACGGCGGTTCAACACGCGGCTCCCAAACTGTTATAATACCAATTTCGGTCCCTGCAAATTGTTAGAATGTCGATTTCGACCCCTATTTTCCCTCTGGAACACGTGTTGCGTGTCCGAATTGCACGCTTTTATAAACGTACCCTCCTACAATGTGCGGCTGTGGCGATACGTAAGTTACAACTAGACTCTTATGCATTTATTACCACTTGCAACCGGAACAGAATGAGATGAAATGAGTAATGTGGTTGTAGAATTTAGTAAAAGAGATAAAGAAATCGAAGGGGAGAGCTATCGGTAGCTTTGAAAATTTGTTCTGGTAGATGTTTCGCGCAAAGTTGGGAGGCATTAGCGAGCGACAAGGTGGACGATCAAAGGACGAGGGAAAGGCGGGGAGATCGTAAAATTTGTTTGCGTTCTGCCGAAAAAAAGCAGAAGCGTATCTCCTCGGAGAGACGTAGGCTGCTCGCTCGTGAAGCGAAAAAGGACGAGCCGAAAGAGAGAGGAGGGAGAAAGATTGTGTGTGTGTGGGAGGAGAAGGATGAAAGGGAGAGAGCAAGAGAGAGAGAGAGAGAGTGAGAGGGAGGGAGAGGGAGCGAGTGAACGGCGCGCCGTGAGAGGGGCCCGTTTGGCTAACGGATGATTTAATTAAGAGAGGCACAAATTACAGACCCGCTGGATGCTAATGCCCATCCATGCCCGACTCCGCCGAAGCTCCTTAATTAGACGGGCCTGATTCATTGAGAAATTAAGACTTGACGAATGATACCACTACCGCGGCCCGTCTGTTTCTTTGCCGGGGCGCGCGAGTTTTATTACGCTCGATCCTTACTCCCCTCCGGCGTAAACCTTTATCTTTTTTTCTTTTCTCCTCTCGGACTCCTCCGGGCGCTTCTTCTTCTCCTTCGGGTTTTTCTTTTACCTCCTGTTTCAGTTGGCGAGCGGCTCGTATCGAGCCGCGATATGTTTACTCCGCGTGGAAATGATCGCGGCGTAATTACCGGTGATGAACTGTTAACTGCCGCAATTTGGTGGTGCGTGCGCGCGCGGTGTCCAGAACGATTCGCGAACAAGCCTGCTCTTACTACTGCGTCGGGGGATGTTCGTCGAAACTTTGCCGCGTATTTAATTTACTGTAATCTTCTGTTCGACCAATCGCTACGCCGCCGCGCCGGCCTAACGAGCCCCGGCGACGACCAGCTGCGGCAAACATTGCTCTTGCTCGACGACTCGCCACCGTTTTGACGTTCTTCGCGCTCGAAAACGAGGAATTGATTAAAGCGGTAATTGGGCCCCACGGATTCCAAGATCTGGAACGTAACGCGATTTGTAACGTGGCATTTGGAACTGTACTGCAATTATTTTTTAATTGAGACCATTGTGCAACGCGGGAGGATCGTTCGGAAGCCCACACAGTTTCAAAATAGCTCGCTCGTTGAAAACCGAGCGAACAATTCTTTCTCCGGATAATAATGGCGGAATCGATAATTATGTAAATCCCCGTGAACGTTTTTCACCGATCGTCCCATCGAAGTAAATCCACGAACAACGTTGAACGGTAATGGATATCGCAGTGGGAAAGTTTGCTGCGCGTACAGCCGATTATTTTGTCAACGTATCGACGCGGAGAGCAGCGATAGTGGCTCCACGCGATTAATTTTCGATGCGCTTTAATTGCATGTAAAAATGGAGATGTGTACGCGATACGACCCGCGGACACGCTACCGCGATGCAATCTTTTTTCCCCGGGCCGGGCCGTGGCAATAAAGACGGGATTATGTATTCAATTAATTCATTTTTAAAAAGGCGGCGTTATATTACACTCGCGGCGTTTTCATTAACCATTCTCGTCGCCGTAAATTACCACTCAATTTTTGCATCGCGAGAGAGGGCATATTTCTTTCTGTACACGCCCTCTGTCTCGCTTTTTCCGCTGCGAGGCTCGCAGGTGTAATTCGTCGGGAGTTACGATTGGCAAAGCTTTTTCATTAAAAATGACAAAAAGGGAGGACAACCTTGTACGCGGCACGATCTAGATCGGCACCTCCCCCTTCGCTCGTTTCTCAAACGAGCTTGAAAAGATGGCTCCGGATACCGGCCAACTACAAATATATACAAGGGTGGCGAGACTATCAAATCGCAGGAACCCGCGGCGATATACATATTCAAAATTATAAAGCGCAATCCACTTGCGGATATGCAAATCAAACTTTTGGAAGCGTTACTTCTACACGATCTTGATTACATCGGTAATGAGTGTAACAATACGAAAATTACTCTTAAACGAATTTTGAAGCCCAGACAGCGCAAAACGCACTGAACAGTTGGAAACCGAAGGGCAGTCTCGCACCTCCAACCCTAAGCCGCGATCCAGTCAAGCAGCAATTACCTAGAATTTACAGCAGCCCCGTACGGTCATTGAAAAATAAATTACACAGACGGAGGAGCGTTTCGAGGGGCACGAATGATTATGCAAGCGGTTTACGCCAATCAGAGCCGGCGTGTACCGTCCGGAGAAGTCGTGTATCCCGTGGCCCTTTATGGGAGGGGGCACGAGGGAAAGGACGAGAAGCAAAGGAGGGCGAGAGGCGAAAGAGAGTCACGAGGAGAGTGGACCGTAGCAGTCACCGGTGGCGAGTGCGTTAATTAGCGGGATGCTCACGCGAGCCGGCAATTAAAACAACATCTTCATTATTAGGTGTATATAAAGTGATAGAGGGAGAGAGAAGGGCCCGATGGGCCAGTGCGCAGCGAGAGGCCGGCTGCCGGTAGCTCTATAAACTGAATAAGGGTGCGGTTATACTGAAAGCAATCGAAAATCTTGTTAATTCCCATTTTCAATTTGTCTGAAAATCTTGTTGTTCAATTCCTTGCCCTTTAACCCTAAAATCGACTGACATAAACGTGTCCCTGCCGAGTTCTTGTGAGAATTGTATTTAAGTTAGTAAATTTGATTTCAGGAGGTGAGCCTCGAGTTATCTGCGAGAAGAGCTGATCGCGAAATGGTATGTACAAATGTTGATCGAGCGATCAATCTCGAACCGCGTCTAGTATAACCGCAGCCTAAACTCGGTTGCTACCGGCTCGTTACCGTCGCGTTATCACCGACGCTGCGCCGTGCTCCGGCTACTTAACTCGCCTTCAATCTCGTTCCACGCAGAAAAATCGACTCGCCGCGATAAACCGTTCCCTATTCGATTACAGACGGTGGTACGCGTCTGTCGTTAATGCATTCTGCGCTCGTCGAATACAAGACGTTGGCATCCACCGAGGCACGAGCATTTTTTCGCATAACCGGGCCGAGCTTTCTCGTTCCACTCGACATTTTTCTCTAATTATTGGCAATTAGAGATGCTATCCAATGTAGATATGCCACGATCGTCGGCCAGCTCCACGTAGAATGATCCTCGCAGCAGCCTCCGAGATTTTGTAATTTTGTTTTGAGAAAAAACAAATTCTTTAATCGTACCGAACCTTCTCGTACTTTTAGGCGGATTCTCTATATTCAGGAAGCAGGAGTTTAATGATTTCAAATACATTTAAATCTTATCTTCTCATTGGTTGGTGATTCGTAGAAAGGCTCATAATTTTTTAAGAGATCCTAGCTAGTTTTGCCTCTGATGCATCGGTGGCTGCGCGACCATGGTCGAGGGTTCGATGATCATTTTTCTGGAGATCCTGCAAGCTTGGTATAATAAATTCCCCGGCGGACGTGTTTTCCTCGATCGATAGGGGACAATGTTTCCCCGGGTACAAGTCGCCATTCAGAGACACGCCTTTCAATTAATCAACGCTAGAAAACCGTGTTCGCTAATTATCCGGCAACATCGATTACGAAGCTCGGCGAGGAAGCGACGACGAGTCCGTTGAAAGCCGGTAAGAATTCCAATTAGCACTGGCGGCCGGGAACGCTGTCTAAAATATATATTCAGCGACAGGAATTTGTTATTCGACCTGCGCATATTCGATTCGGTGCTTGCGATTTCAGGTTTTTTCGCCGATGAGAGAAGATCGTCGGCCGTGATCGGTGATTCCTAAACGGATGCCAAGGTTTATCTCGCGACGGTGTCGTTATCGGAGAACCGTAGATCCCCGGTTGCAGATAGGTTTCAAGTTTTCCATATCTGCTCGTCGTGGCCATTTTTTCTTTTCGCGAATTTTCTCTCTCTCTCTCTCTCTCTCTCTCTAGAACACCGCCCGGCATAATTAACCGATAAACGAGCCTCATACACGCGTGTCAGTTGGGAACGTAATTACTATACGTTATCCAGGCCGGGCGTGTGCTAAACCCGGCAATTTGCGAGCGGAATCGCCGGCTAAAGGCGTTACACGTATGCGGCGAACCTCTTATCTCGTTCGATTACGCTGTGTTTTCCGATCGGAGCTGATACAGACCTCGTCCGGATATTTATTGAATTCGTTCCGACTCTCGTCGCACCTGCCACCGACTCTTGCCACGGCTTATCTTCCGCCTCGGACCGTTCCTCGTTACCCTAAGAGGCGGCGAAACCTGCTTGCTTCGGTTAACCGCGACGCATCATCGTCCTCTCTGTCCAACCAGTCGCCAGCCGGGAATCATTCACCGGTTGCTCTCGCCAGTTCCGAATCACTCTGCCGGAAAAACTGGTAGGATATCAATGCTTTTAACTCGGCGAACGCCACTGCACTGTTCGGGACAGCCTACCTTATCAACCTGGTGAACCGCTCCGGAACGGGTACCCGGGTGTCCGAGGACCTAATCGGCCACAATGTTGCCCCGACGCCTCGGACTTTCGCGAACGATCGCCTAACTTCGTCCTGAATGCCCACACTCGAATGGTCACAGTTCAAATACCTCTTGAATCCACTGTATACCAAAAGTAGATGAGCATGGAGGAATTCTAACGGAGCAATGCAATTTTATTTGCCATAATTTTAGTGCATCTCTTCAGCCTGGAATTCTGGTTGCATCGGGAATACCGATAGCAATGTTTCTTTTACAGAAATTGATATCGTAAGGACATTTCGTTTACCGACCGTAGTGCATTCGCTGGTACATGAAAGCCAGATTCTTCATTGGTCTGCATAATTTCCTCGATACGAGTGCCCATCTTCCGGATCGAAGACGGTATTATAGCAGCGGTCGCAGAGATTGCAACAATTTAGAAACAATTTCTGTACCGCTAATGCACCGGCAATTTCCACGCGTTTGCAGCTTATCTGAAATGTTGCGCGAGATTGTAAAAATATCGGTGATCCAGATTTCACTGGTATGCGGGATGCAACGTTCACATTTGCAACCGAACGAATCGATGCGATAACCGATTAAAAAATGGACTTGCCATTTTGTCGCGAGGATTTAATTACAGGGCAACTAAGAAACTAGAAGCGCCTCGAGAATGAAGCGTCTGGAACTGGCGGAACTGGAGGAATTGAAATTTCCCGGGGGCGAGTTTCGCGATATTCCCCGAGGAATGAATTCGGCTCGGGGGTGTCGGAGGGTGGCGAAAGGGTGGCAGAGGGTGGCAAAGGGTGCGGGGAACACGGGCAAGGGGCGTGTAAGTGCGAGTTAACGACGTAACCAGCGTTCGCGTATATTTTATTATTTAATTTCAGCCGACGGGGGCGTTATGAGACATGAAAAAAGTCTTGGCGATATTGTAGGTGGATTTCCAGCCACGAGAACACGCCCCGCCCCGCCACCACCCCCCTGTCCCCGTTTCGGGGGGTGCCGCGGTGACATTATTATTCGTTATGAACGGGTTTACGAGGCCGCAAATCATAGCCGTGTTCATATTTCGAACGGCAGCTCTCCTCGTTATTCAGTTTAATGGCGGCGGTATTTGAATTCCCGATCCTCCTACCTCCCCTCGCCCCTTTCACCCTCTCGACCCGTTCAGCCTCGGTTTTCTGCACCCTACCAGCTGCGCTCTGCCCCTCTCGCCCACGCGTTACAATGTTAAACGATAAAGAATGAGGCTGCGCAATGCGGACGTTTCCGCGTCCCGTTTCTGCGCCCCTTCTCCGCCGATTTGACGACCTTGCTGCTGCGACCAGACGTCTCCGAGCTGCTGGGATTCCGCGTGGGATGGTCCGCAGAATGTCCTTGCATAGGTCGTTTCGATTTTCGCTCCTTTCTTTCGAGCGAAACGTACTTTTTATGCGCGTCGATTCGATCAACCGCTGCTTTCGCTTTCGATGAGACGTTAGGTTCCCCAGAAGAGTCCCAGCCAATTTTGCTTACTTAGAGAGCCTCTGCTAAGATCTCTAGGAGTGTCGGGTTACCGGGAGCCGTTCTGTAAGAGCAGCGGCTCCTTTTCGAAAAGAATCCTGTCCCTGGTTTTGCCACTGGTAAAAGGTGCCGACAACGCGTTCCGAGTAGCATCGCGAGCTCCGCATTCCTTTGAAAATGTTTGGTCAACGTCATCGAACGTTTCCGCACCTGGGAAGGGGTTGACGCGGTGCAGTTCTCCCTGTCGTCGCTCTTTCTTCAAAATAGCTGCAGAGTATCGTTGGTATTTTCGTTTCGGACGGGGACACCGTTTCCAGTCATTCGAACGAAACATAAGGTACAAAACCAGCGTTAACTTATAAATCTGCGCGAATTTCGTCTCCGTTTCCAGGCAGACACGGTGCTCAAAAAGTAGATCCTCGGTAGTTGAATGTTTAAGAGGCTCTCGTCGGATGATCTATCGAACACTGAACCGATCGGGCCGACGATAAGCAGCGCTTGAAGCATTTGCAGCAAATTGGAAACGCGGGCGCGTGCCTCGCGGCGCGGTGCGCAAATTAAAGACCATAAATCATGCACGCGTCCCGCTTCGGCGGCCCATGAATATTAATGGAAATCATTGCGCCGTTTACAGGCCTATTAATCCGGGGTTAAAGTATTCCGTCTTCGGTGGTGTGTTTTATCAAGCGTGCGAGAGGGAGTTCGCCCCGGCGCGGCGCGTTATTAATCCTATCAATCATTGACACTGCCGGTTAATTCTCTCGCCCCGCCCTTCGACACTTATTCGCCCCCGGGCCGATACGTTAATCGGCGACGAAGATCGATCACTGTGATCGACGCTCCGCTATCTCGTCAAAAATCTCCTCGCCGGGATTAGGGGAATTACAAAGCTTTCTCTTGCATAAACAATTTCACCGCTTCTCTTTCCCACAATGGACCGAACAATTTAGTTTTCAAAAATGTTGCAGTCCGCAAACGACCGCTCTGATTACGAGCGAGGCATAGATCCCCAGATCAACGGGAAACCGATAGAATCGCGAATCTGCAGAGCATCGAAAGTCAAATATCCGCGGGGATTTGAGCGTCGGTGGCCCTCGAGCCCAGCAGGCTTGGCGTGTTCGCATGCCGGGGGGGGGGGGGTGTCTTTGGAAACAAAAGCCATTGTTTAACGCAACGGCGGCCGTCGAACAGCGTATTCCCGGATTTACATGTCCCGGTGTGTCCGGTGAACGCGCGCGAATCCCGGCCGCCGATAAAATTCAATCTCGGACCGCCTAGCCTCTCTGCGAGAGGGATAAAAGCCAAAACCGCGTCGACGGGATCCGGGATGACCGTGATGGCGTCCAGCCTCCGCGGAGGACGTCTTTTCCGATCCGTTCGCACAGAAATCGTTGAATTACGCTAACGCTCTGACCGCTCGCGCTCGCGCGACGGTCCGGCTCTCCTAGAGAGCTCGTTAAACGGTCAACGGCTCGTCATTTTATGGTTATCCTGCCAGATTTCCCGCCGCGGCGGGAGCGTACTACGGAAGATCGATCGACGGAGAACAGTCGAGCCCTTTTACGGCTGACCTGGCTCGATCGGGCTCCCTTCTGGCCACTCGATCTGCCAAAATATTGCCCGAAACGGTGATTCGCCGTGATCGACGACCGAGGCGTTCTCACTGGGGGCCCTGGAAAATCCGCTACGGAATCTAGCGAGACCCCGGAAAGAACGGCTATTTGACTCTGTTTGGTCCAGTGTCCTTCGTAGATTCGCTCCTTGCAACCTCCCGTGTCGCTAGAGACCGTGAATAGTTGAATTCGCGTCGGCGAAATAAATAAATCACGGCGCAGGAAAAGTTCGCGCATACTAGTCGTAATTTAACGGGGCGAATAAGGGCGCAGAGGGGATTGGGAACAGGAACGTGTAACCGGTTCTTTCCACAAATCACGGTTATTTTCACGGGGCGTCCTTTTTCCGAACCGTTCGTCCGTCTTCGAGGAGTGGCGGCGCGGCGCGGCGGGGTTGGACGGGGAACGAACACGGGGCCGCGGCTTTTCTCGCTTTGGTTATTACCCGGAGCATCTCTTACGGCGTTCCCGGCCCCGGCGACAGTTATGAAATTTCTTTAGAATTATTTCGCTCGCCTAATGCCGGCCACGTTGGAACTTCACCCGGAATAAGAAATAATATTCACCCCCGCGACCCGTCGCCGTTCTCTCGGCGTTCCCGCGCCGCGTCGGTTTCCCTCGAAGCCGACGCGACGCGACCTGCCGGCCTGGATTTAATGCGGCTTTATGAAAACCGTCGCCCGAGGAACCCTTAATTGCAGCCGGAGAGACCGAAAAATTATGCGCCCTTATAAGAAAAACCCGCCCCACCATCGCCACCGACTCGGGCTGACGATGTATACACGGATTTACGCGGGGATATTAACGCGGGAAACTTGAATTTATTCGTCCATCGTTCTCCGGCCTCTTGATCGTCGCTTTCTTCGTTCAACCCCCGCCCCGCCCCTCGCTGGAATCTTTTTCAGGCCGGTGACACCTTTGTGCTTCGAAAGGCTTATTAAGGAAAATTCCCTGGCACATCGACGCCTCGATACGGGCGATTCGAGGAAAAAGATAGGTTGAATTAGAACTGGAAGTCAGTCGAAAACTATTCGCAGTGTTCGTTCCGAAGCGCCTGGTATACATAAAACATGAAATTTCGCCGGGTCTCGTGGAAATTTCCAGGTGTTATCGAGTCGCTCGAATTCCGGCGGAATCCCGTTGTACACGGGGTTGTCTGGCCCCCGTGGGGGTAGCTCTTGTCCTCGCACGATCTTCGCGACGATACGGAGCGCCGTGAAACTCGTCTGCGATCGTATGGAGCGCGCGAGAGAAAGAGAGAGAGAGAGAAAGAGAGGGAAGAGGCGGCCTCTTAAACAGGCAAGAAAAATCGTTTTATAAATTCCATTCGGCTGCCGGTTGCATTTCCCTTCTGTCCTAGCTTCCGCTCTCATTTTTCGCCCGACCCCCGCCCTCGTTCTCTCGTCCCTCTCTCTCTCTCTCTCTCTCTCTCTCTCTCTCTCTCTCTCTCTTTCTCTCTTCTCTCCCGCCTGGTCGTTTTCCCTCTTTCGGTCTGCAATCCGCAGCCTATTCGCTCGATCTCTCCATTCCGTTTTTCGTTATCGCGTCCAATTCCGGCGTTGAAGATATCTGTGCGGCGATAAGGGCGGGCTGAATTTAAATAAAGCGAATCAATATTCAAATCCGCCGCCCCCCGCGGCCCTGCCCCCGCCGCTCCGACGAACCGTAGTCGAGCCACTTTCTTTCTTTCCTTATTTATTTCACCGTCTCCGGGCGCTTTCCACGTCCGTTTATATCGACGGTCTCATTTATTCGAGTCCCTTTGTCGGACGAGTCGATCTCCTTCTTCCGGTCGCCCTCCATTCTCCCCCTCGCCCTCTTTTCTCTCTCTGTCTCTGCATGTCTCTCGCGGGAAAGCCTCGGCTCCAATAGCCCAAATGATTGGCTTGTACTCGCCCAATCGCGTTCGGCCGACTCGACTCGCGAGTCAGCGAGCCGCG
Organism: Halictus rubicundus; assembly: GCF_050948215.1. Lineage (NCBI taxonomy): Eukaryota > Metazoa > Arthropoda > Insecta > Hymenoptera > Halictidae > Halictus > Halictus rubicundus. Next base: position 9,531,402 of record NC_135164.1, on the reverse strand, counting down.
AGCGGAATAACGCCGATACTTTGCCTAGACGTTTCCAATTATCGGAACAATGGCAATTCCGTCCCGTTTCACCGGTCCGGATCGAGAACCGGCCGCGGGAACAGGTGTTCTAATAACCAAACCGGCCTAACGCGCAGGAATAGTATCGTATTGTTTCTCTTGCCCATTTCTGCATCACGCTTAGGTCGCGAACCTTTCTCCAAAATAAAAATTGATCAACTGGTCCAAATTTCGACCACGTTGCTAATGACGTCTGCTGTCGCGGCAACGTTAAACGTGTACGTGTGAAAAAAGTCACAGGAACAAAGGGTCGCTGAAATTTCCAAAGAACTCGGGAAAAATGATTTTCCAATAATTGAACAGCCAGCTAAGGTAGAAAAGATTAGTCGCAGTTTTTCTCCCGGCACGTTTATCGAGCGTTTACCGCAATTTCCTGGCGCGTGACTCGATCGCAGAAGTGCGCAGGATGCACTTTGAATCCGGTAACCTGGAAACGTCTCGCGGTTGGCCGAGAAGCGGGGAGACCTCTCCGCGGAGCGTAACGAATGCGACACGCGCGGCTCCGCTCGCGGAAGAAACGTATCTCCGTCTTGGTGCAGCGTTACGATCTCGATCTTGTCGAACCCGCCGAAATAATTATTCCACGCGACGCTCCGTCGAAGCGGAAGAAAGAAGGTTTTATCGTTGGCGCGTCGCTTAGCTCGTCGTTGCGCGATCCACCCCGCAGCCTCCGCGGGATTTATGGTCGCGCGGCGGCTCGAGCCTCCGGTATGAGATAATAAATCTCGATAAGGGAATCGTACGTTAAAATCGGCTCGGTTCGGCTCGTCCACCTTTCCTGTTCGCTTCGATCCGCACTAGAACGCTCCGAAACGCTCGCAAACGCTCGGAAACGATCGAGCCGCGGTCGAATCGAGGAGGAAGTCTCGGAGGCGCCATATTTCCAAAGGGGCGTAGCTCCGCCGAGGGTGGCAGAAGGATTCTTTTCGAAATTTCCTCTCGACCACGTAAGCACCTCTGTCGCGCGATCTGTCAACCTCCTCTCTCTTTCTCTCTCTTCGCCGCTCTTTTTCTCTCCTCCCCATTCGCCCCCCAACCCCTCCAGTTAACCTCTTTCTCCGTCTCGGTTTTTTTCACCGAGCTCTCCCGGCTCTCTTTCTCTCTCTTTCGCTCTCTCCCGCACGCTGTTTCCGCCTAGCACGGTCTCTCGCCCGCTCCCGAGGGCGTTTTATTCGCATTCAAATGGCAGCAGTTTAATTTGCATGCTAAGAGTGCTCGCCGGCCTCCCTGCCACTCTCCCGTCCGGATTTCCATTTAAACTCACAAAATGGCGCTGACTCCGCGGGGCTACAAAATTTTTTATTGAAAGATTCGACGCGGATAGCGCGAACAGCTCGACGAAAAAAAAAAAAAGAGAAAAGGAGGGAAGAGAACGAACCGGTGGCATGAGGATGGCGGTGGTGGTGGTGGTGGTTGGTTCGTTGCGAGGGTGGAGAAGGAGGAGGTAAGAAGCCGAGAAACGAGGGAGGAACGAGCGACGTTGAAATGAGGAAGAGTTCACGGTTATGCCTCCAGATAAAGTGCCCTTTATCTCCCCCACCCTTCCACGCCCGCGATAATCGCCTGTATTTCACCCCCGAATCAGCTTCCTCAGTTTTTCTTCGCGATCCCCCCACCCTCGGCGCCATAACGTCCGCGAATCGTCCGCTAATTCGCGCCCTTTACTCTTTTTGGCTGGCATTTTCAGCAAAAGGATTTCAAAGAAAAATTGAACGGAAAATTTCGTACGTAATTGTCAAGCGAGATTAATTTGTCGAACAAACTTGACTTCGCTTCCATCACGCGTGAAGCGAGTCGACGCCGGAGATTCGACAAAAATAGACTTTTCCCATTGTCAGAACGGTGTAAACTGATTTTACACGGCGCAAGGATTTCTCGGAATCTGTCGGATCGTTTTAGTGCATCGATGTTAATTGCTTTCGATTCCGACAGTGATTGGCGGCGGGTCTCTGCGAATTTCCTAATGGAAACCAGTGTTTTCATTATCGAGCGATTAACTCGCCTCGGAATCTCGCAGTCGAACGTCGAAAAAGGTGTGCGCGGCATGTACGGTCTGGACCGCCTTGAATCGATCGAGCTCTCGACACCGACAGAAGTGTGGCAATCCGCGAACGGTAATCGGGCCGAACCGTGTCAATTAGATGCCGCGGTTCGTCGGAGACCTTCGCACAATGGGCATTCGGCGCCGCCTCACGTATTTATGCGAATTGCACCGCGCGCGGTTTCGATCCGGAGACAATGAGGCCCATTGTTTATGACAAATTAACGAGGGGTTTGCGCAACCCGGTCGGCCAAGTGTCATAAATTAATTTGTAATAGACCGCGACAGATCTCGCTTTTGTTCTCTCACGCGGGCGAGATAAATCTCGCGGAACCTCGCCGCGAATCGCTAACTATCAACAGAGCCAGAGTGAAATTCCGAGCGACGAGCGATGGTCGGTCATTTGCCGCATCGATTTGCTCCTCCGAATCGGCACAGACAATTGATAAAATAATGCACGCTGTCCTTAGAACCTGTTTTTAACATCGCCCAAACGAGTGAAAATATTTTCCACGCGTGGAAAATTGTGGCGGGCCGAAGGAAAACTGGAAAACGGCTTGGTCGCAGGGTAGTTTGTATTCGAAACGGCTCAAGCAGGAAGATTTGGGAAAATAGAGCAGATTTTCCGAAAGCCCGGCCCGCTTATTGGCCCAACTGGGCAAACACAACCCCGTCGATAACCGTGGAAGTGGCTCGGATCCAGAACCCCGCTGAAACAATAAGCCGTTGACTCAACGTTATCCGCTTACAAGTTAAACTCGGAGCCGACGTTTCCGTTCCAGGATCTTCCCGAAAAATTCGGAATCGCGTTCGACTTCAAAGCAGCCCTATTGTTTACGGAGCTATTAGGGTGTTTAGGCATTAGAAGGAGGAGCCGACGGGGGATTCCGTGTTACTATCGCGCGAAGGGAACCCTGGATTTGTCTGCTGCCACGCTGACAGGATCACCGACACCCGATACCTTGGTCCCGACCCCGGAATCGCAAATATCAATTGTTTCCAATCGATCTTAACACATTACTTACCCAAATCATATTAGGTAGACACCGGATCTTTACGGGAAATAATAATTCTCTACCTAAATTGTAACAAACTTCGTTAATTTGGTGGAATGAACAACTGCAACCCGAGCAGCCAGGTTAAAAATTCGATTATGACTCGTTAAAACAGGGAATCGAGGTTTGCCAATTAAATGTTAAATGAAAAAGCCCATTACAGCTCGGCAGGGGTGTCCCACCCCCCTGCATCCACTTACCATCTCCGTCAGTAGGTTTGAAATAAATGTACGCGGCGATACAGGGACGATCGTGTGCCGGGTTTTCGATTCGAGGGTTGAACGAGTTCAATCCCGAGCGATCGTGGCTTTATCGCAGTATCCGTGAGAACTCCGAGGGTTGCGGTGGTGGGGCGGAAACTACACGAATAGGTGTAAGGGTTGGCGAACGGGGGAGAGGGTGGCAGAGGCCAAGGGAAAAGGAAGGGGGTGGAGAGGGCAGAGAGAGCGTCGGTCTCACCCCAAGCGATGGATCGTCGAAAGAAGATGTATGAAATTCCGGCGCCTCCCAGTCGGTTTTCTCCGCCGTTGGAGTAGAATATATTGGATTCTGGTAGTCAATAGAGGCAGTTAGGGGTGGCAACACCACGCCAGAGGCCGGCGGCGTTTTATCACGCGCCTTGATATACTGGGCGGCCGCTGTTAGAGGGGTTAATCTCTCACGCTCGGTTAGCTCCTATTTCTAACCTCCCCTTACCTATTTCGTTCTCGTCTAGCCCCACTTTTACCCCCACACCCCCAACACCGACAACCCCCTCTCTCTTTCTTATCGCGACCCGTTTCTTTCCCCCACCTCCCTATATTTATGTATATTAATAGCGCCGATGGAATCCACTTTTGATCTTCGTTTGTAGATTAAGGAAGACATAGTTCAGACGAAATTAGGGCCCTTTGTAAGTCATCGTTTGTCCAGTTTCGATCTCGTCCGTGGAACAAAAATAAGAGTCGGCGAAACCCAGAGCTGCACACGTTCTTCAAACAAGTTCAAATCCAAAGAACACAACTGGAATTCGAGCCTGGTACCTTCGTACTCGAAGCAGCCCAGGTAGTCGCGTTCGGACTCTCCGTTTCGATAACGCACCGAGGATTCCCGAAGGCAGCTCGTAGAAGAGCAAACAAACCGGTCGATTCTCGAACAAAGCGTCAATTATCAGCACGTCGCGAGGTAGATGGCATACCTCGGCGATCCATCGGACCGATCGACGTACGGAAAACCACCGTGGCGGAGATTAGCGGGGAATATATGTATATCCTGGACGGCGGACATTACCGCAAGCAATTACGGGAAGCAGGCGGCGTTCCCGGTTTCTCGTCTGTTCGGAAACAAGGGAAGCCGAAGCTTGAAAATCGGCCGGAGGTGTTAAACGCGGCGAGCGAGTAGCGAAAGATCGGGAAGACTAGGGGTTGGCGGAGCGAGGGACGAGGTTCGGGGGGTAACGAGGAAGAGAGGAAGAGAGAGAGAGAGCTGGAAGAGAACGAGAGAGAGACTCGTTAGGATTTTTCCGCGGGTGTTAACCGCTCCGGCGAGAAGAGAGCGACGAACAATGCTGTCCTCTGTGGAAGCGCAGCGCTAACGAGACGACCGAACACACCGGTTGGCCCCCGTCAATTGTTTCAGCAAACAACGAAACAATGGACAGTGGCCGAGCGATACTAATGGTCGGTTTATACGCTCCTTAACTCGCCGGGCTCCCTCCAGCCCTCCAGCCCTCCAGACCGCGGACAGGATCCTCGCCTCTTCCAGGCCAACGAGGCTGGAGCCATATTGGGCCACCCTGGCTCTCTCTCTCCGCTATCTGCCCCTCTCTCCCAACTATCTCTCTCTCTCTCTCTCTCTCTCTCTCTCTCTCTCTCTCTCTCTCTCTCTCTCTCTCTCTCTCTCTGCTTCTTTCATCGAGCTGCGAGGCTCGAGCCGCGATCGATATTTAGATACTTCGGCCTCGCTTCGAACGCTTTCACCCTGCCCCACTCTGCGAACCGACGCACGATGCCCACGTTAATTAACCGCGCGATAAGGGATGATCCTCTGTGCCAAAAACAAAACTACGTCTCCCCCCTTCCGGCTCCGCGTCGATTGCGGACAGTACTCCTCTGACTCTGATCAGAGACGTTAATAAGCATAGATCCTTCTTTGACGGGGTCTAAATTTCCCGAGTAATAGGGGATGTTTCTCCCTCCCAATTCTCTAACTCTAAGCCACCTTTTTCTGGTCCGTCTTTACCACTGCGGGACCGAAGGGGGATGCTGACCGACGGAACCTAAGGGTCGTCTCTCTTGAGCAGATTACCTAATATGTCCGTCGGTCTGCGCGTCCGGTGGACGTTGTCGGCGCGGATCGCGCAGACATCGGCTTCGGTTTCTTCGGCCCCCGGGACCCGGGACCCGGGACCCGAGAGCAGTAAATATCGGACGAGGCGGCAATTACCGGCGATGCGCGAGCAGAAAAGTCGGCTCGCGTTTGGTGGGCAGCGGCGACCGCGGCGCTGCTCCACGCTCGGTTAACGGAAGGTGAGAATTAACGACGGCCATTGAGGCGATACCGTTTCCGTCCCGCATCGCTGCGGAAGAACAGTAAGCACAATTCATTGGCAGGCCTTCCACCGTGGATCGTTTGTGAGAACGGCCGGGAACCGCGGCTTGTTAGAGGTCTCGCGGTAAGAAACCGACGAAGAGGATTCGAGGGAACCAGCGCGGAGGATCGAGTTTAGCTATACGGGAAAGCGATGACCAGTTGTTAACTTCGGCCACCGTTGTTGTTCGTGTGACTCGAGCCTTGTTCCGCGAGGCTTTGCTAACTCGAAGGAAACTTCTGCTGCTTCGAATGGAAGTAGGAGGTTGGTTTCTGAATCGAGAATTTTATATTTATCAGGAGGAAGCTGTAGATGTTCTAATTAAACAGATGATTTTCCACTGAAAATCCAACCGGCTGGACCGGGCAGTTTGTAAATAATTTCTGAGGCCGCCGTAGAAGTGTCGGTATCGTCGGACAGGATCTCGACAGTCGTTTGCGTCGCCGGTGGCAAGGGGTAGTTTCACTCACCTTGGAATACCCGTCGCCCCCGTCGATGCTTGATACCCCGAAATTGTTAATAACACTTCACCCTCGTCGCGGCCCCGATATCGCTCGCATTACCATGTGAATATAGCGGTGTAGTTGGCCGTAGGGGCGAGGGTGTCGTTTATGGGGGTTGAACACACCCCCGTCCCGTCGCGCGATACATTATTCTACTACGGGCGCTAATGTAATATGACGAAGGCCGGGGAGGGTCGAGGCTTATCGTTCCTCGAGATAAGGAGACCCCGCTAGTTATCCAGTTAGCGCGTCATTGTCCGATGATTTTAGATCGGCCGCCGATACATCGCTTTTAACGGCGCGGCGTCGCGTCGGGGGGCCACGTGTGGGACGCCTGCCTCCCTCGGCTCGTTTTGCCCGGGCGCGTCGCGACGCTCGCACGATCCTCGTTTCCAACGTGGCCAGATACCGCCGGGATACGATGACAAATGACGAACCGGACGGCCGACGATCTCTTCCAGCCAAACAGATTCTCGTCCTACGGCCGAGAGAGACAGAGAGAGAGAGAGAGAGAGAGAGAGAGAGAGAGAGAGAGAGAGAGAGAGTGGAGATAGCGGGGCCAAGTCACCGCGCCGGAATTACTCTTGCGGCGCGGACGGCCTTTGTTCGAATACCGAAAACCCCTCCACGGTGCTTTCTATCGGGAACGGGGGAATATTATCGGAGACGACGACGCCGGATTACGGTGCGGCTGAAAAAGAGGAACTCCGGCGCTCGCAGGAACCGCTGGGTGGGTCTTGGAAATTCTGGGGCGCGAAAATCGAACAACGGAGAGTCCAAGCAACCCGAAAATATGATCGAACGTAGCGTAGAAGAAAGCTGAAGAAAAGGGAGCAAGAAAGCCAGCTCTGGGAACGGAGTCCGAGGTCCGGGTGGTGCGTCTCGGGACACGCGTGCAGCGATCCCGGCGTGTGCACTCGTGCACAAAGCGGTCACTCTCTCTCTCTCTCTCTCTCTTGTTCCCTGTTGCTCGTGCAGACGCGGATGCAAGGCGAGTTCACCGTGGAACCGAGAGGCGAGCGTATATACGATCCGGAGCCGGTGGTTCATAACTCGAGGGCCGGCCCGAGAGCGCACGAATGAAGTTGTCGTCGTAGGCCTCTGCCTGCCGCGGCGAAACTTATCGGCGAGAGACAATGCGACGCATAAATATCTCACGAGCTCTCTCACTCTCTCTCTCTCTCTCCGTTTCCCTCCCGCTATTTCCATCTCTCTCTCTCTTGCTCGCGCTTTGTGTGTAGGAGAACGTGTGCAGCGTACACGTGCACGCGCGAGCGCGAGCGTTCCGCAGGCCTGGGCCGAGAGCGGGTCAAAGTGTCGGGTCCGGGCCCGAAACCGACGGCCCAGAAAAACTGGCGCACGATCCGCGCTGCCCCCGCTGCCCGACACGCGTCATGTTCCGCGAGAAGATCCTCACGGAACCCGTATTTATGATCGGACTCGGCTCTTTGATGCCGGGGCTGCACGTGGATCCGCTCCGGAACCGCATGATCAATAGACTGCGGATTATTCAGCTCGGTATCGAGACGTTCGAACCAAATTTCCGGAGCTCGATGTCCAACGAAAACGTGCACGATGCTTCGCAGACCAATATAGTATTTCGAATTTTTATTTTGCGTAAAGAACAGCACTCTACTAACGACGATTTTGGAATAAATTTGTTTTTTCTGAACGCGTAACGCCATTTAGGTACCGGGAGCAGGAATCCCGGCAAAGCACAGAAGCGGAGAAGATCCCCGGGCCAAATTTTAGCGCGACCACGGCACAAAAAGGATTAAGGAAGTGGGGAGTTCCTCCATTCGAGTTCCTTGATCCCCGAGCAGAGCGTAAACGGCGTCGCAGCAGGCTCGAACCGAGGCGGAATTTAAATAGCCGCCCCCCCCCGTCCGGGATTAACCGCCATTTTGCGCTTCCACCCTCCGTGCCGTCGGCAAACCGGAAGGGGAGGGAGACAGGGAAAAACAAGATGGCGGTGGGCGAAGGGTGGTCTTGGCACTCGCGGCAATTAAATGCGATAATGGCGTTAATTATTGTAGGACGTCGCGCGCCCGGCATAGTTTTGTCCCCGCTCGGAATCGCCCCTGTAATTTACCCTTTCTTCCTCGCCTTTCCGTTGTTGCTACTCCGCGCGGGGTGAAATAACGACGACAGGGCTTGTAAACTCGCTGAAGCGGCTTCCTACTATGATAGTAACACCATCTCCTTATCGATTCGGTCTATCATCACGGGCTTAACCGATTAATTACGTCGCCGCGTGATTAATATCGATGGTACACTTTGGATAACCTGGATCTGTCTTGACCCGGCTATTCTGTCAATCGATTCTCTCTGGTTTTTAGCTTCTCTAGCGACTTGACAAATCTTATGAGCAGATTGCTGATCTTTATGCCAAATAAAAATGTCTTTCTTAAAGTTCAACAAGACACTGGAATTTCTGTTATTCGATGAAATGTCGTTCGAGGAGGAAAAGTGGAAAGAAAATTACTGCCGGCCGCGTTTCACGACGGGCGACGTATCGACTGCGTCGCGTCGACGACGACGCGACGTCAGACGTCGGGGGATGGCGACGGGGTTCGTTTCACCGTCGAAAGGAGCCCGTGTAATGGCTGGACGGGAGCATTATTGCCGGGTTCGTTTGTAACCGTGGCCCGACGGACAAAACTTTCGCCGGCGCGTCGACGCGGGCAATTTTGGTTCGAGTTTAATTACACCAGCCCCCGAGGGACAATCAGATAGAACCGGCGTACACGGCCGACCGCCTTCGACCAAGGGATGGCAAAGTGCGCGGAGAAAATGGCCGGAGCCCGGTGTCGGGCTGACATTATCGGCGAAAAACGAGTGAACCCAACCCCCGGGGCCGGCAGCCTGGGTAATTACGAGTCTTTCTTAACAAATTTTTAATTTAATCGCTTTTTCTGCGCCGGTCCACACCCCCTGCCGACAATGCCCGAGATAAATAATCGTTTATCCTCCGGGATCTTCTCGTTACTCCTCCTCCGGCTCGATATTAACCCTCGTACGGTCTTCATTTCAAACTAACATTTTTCCTAATTCCAGTTTAATCGGACAATTGTAACTTGAATTTGATTTATTGGTCACATTTTGGCCACGAAGACGTTCAAGGAATTCCGAATTGGATATGATTAATCGGGGGGTGAGATTAAAAATTGACGAGCCGAGTCTGAAAGGGCGCATTCCTTCGCGTTTACAGCCACCGTGAGAACTCGGCTCGCGCGGACAGACTTTATTCCGAAATTAAGCGGGAGTCAGGTCCAAGATCTCGGTCGAGCGGGTAACTACAACGGGTCCATCGACTCGTGCACGACCCTCCCGGTTTTTACACCGCCTCCGCTGCTTTTTTTCCGTCGGACAATCGCGTCGAAGCGGGAGTTAATATCGTTCGCAACGCGACGATGAACTCTGCCGATTCTGATTCCACGGAATAAGACGTCTCATCCCCTGGAACACGGCCAGCATTCACGGATTCGAGGCACTCGAACTGGGTCGTGCCTCGAAATCTCTTGAATGGGGCCCGCACTCCCTCTCTGACTTTTTCTCCGGCACTCCCCCCGGCGCCACAATGCCTAGGATGGACTCCGCTCGCGGGCTTTTCAGGTGAGCGTCGTGTAGACTCTTTATTATCGCGGCGACTTTTCACGAGAGCATTCAGCACCGATGAACCGGTCGCTGCTCCCTTTTACGCGTCTTTCTTCGCCGCGCAGCACAAAGCTGCAACAGCTTCTTTTTTCTTCCGACGATGCTCCACGATGATCCGGACGGGAATGTCATAATTTACCGGGCCACTTCCATCCCGGGCGGTTGATGAGATTCCTATCGCTGCTTCGAGAAACATCCGAGGACCGATTCCACCCTGTAATTCTTGGGAAAGTTCGTTAGGCTGCGAAACTTGTCTGTTCATCAAGCCCTTGCTGTGCGATTTCTTTCACCGTTCCCGCAACGGTCGATAGCTTCCCGAAGAAGACTTGCTTGTAATTTTTCTCTGCGTGTCGCATTCAGATTTTCTTGCGAAACGAGGAAACTGTTCGAAGAAGTGCGTGGATTATTGCCGAGGGGGTGGCACGGTGTTTACGATGCTTTGATAACGATGGGCCGTGGTCTTGATTCCGAGAGGTTTTCCCGGGAGTTCAGTAATGCGGAGGGTAGGTCCGTGGACGAAACAATAATAACGCGTGGTTTACGACACGACCGAGCTTTCGTATCGGCCACCTACGGCCAGCTACACGAGCTACCACTTTGCGCTCACTTAGGCGGTGCACGGGTAACAATTCAGCGAACGTCCCTCGTGTCGAATAAATTGCGGGAAATTATGGTGGCGCGTTATGTCGCGTAAATGGCCCGATAGAAACTTGCCAGTATCAAGGAGACCGGAGCCCGTGGGACGTGGGACGTGTCGCTGATGGATTCATTGGACCAGCTTCCAGCTTAACGAAGATCGAAGGGGCTCGGATTGGACTGTACGCCTCCCGAGGCCATTCCCGCTTGACGTTTCCACCGAAAAATTATGAAGACGAGACCTCGAAGATTACGCTGTTCAAGAAATCCTGCAGAAGTTTCTCTCCTTTGCTCTGGGCTCCTCAGAAATTGCGACATATAAAGAAGACAGGATAAAGAAAGACAGTGGCGATGATTAAAGATTGCGGGCTGATGACGTTTCAGTTTGACGGGGACGCGAGCCGAGCGGTGTTGCAGTATCCACGGTTAACGGTTGCGAAGTTACATTGCGTTTTCCGGCTACTTAATGCACAGATTGCACGGGACAGCGCGGCGGCTGTGTTTCGTAAGTTGATTTACGATGGAAGCGATCGTCACGGTCCACCAATTTAACAATTAACCCTTAAGTGAGTCGTCTCTCTTGTTTCTCCTCGACGAAATATATTTGTCTTTGATCCTTCCAATTAGCAAGTCAAAGATATCACGATGATCAATGCGTTCATAACCGGTTTAGGATTAACTTAGACCGGAGCCCGTTTGACGCTCGCCGACGCGACGCGACGCGTCTCTCTTCTTTCTTTTCCGGCTAACACATCTTGTCCTCCTTGTCGTTCGCACTCTCTGTTATGCCCCGGCATACCACGCGCGACTTCCCCTTGTCCTTTAACAAGAGCCTCGCGGCGAGGAGAATATTAATTAACGCCGTTGATCGATTCACGCATGCCCCGGCTAAATTAACGTTCATACAGAGCTCCCGATTAAATCGGCCGTGGCCTGATAAATGAGTTGCGCGCCAACAATTCTTTCAGAACGATTTAGCCACTAATTAAGAATCCTCGATAGTCGTTCCAGGAATTTTAGGACCTCGCAATTCAACGATCCTTTCGAAGGTCCTCAGAATTCTCGAATAACCTGCAGGATACCTTGGGAGGCCTTGATGACTTTTTAAAGACTGCTCAGGCTCCATTAGAGAGATCCCGAGGACATTTTTTGAAATATCGAGGGATCGTTGAAAGGTCCTCTTAGTTCTCCAGGGGCTCTAATTTCGCAAGGCCCTCCCAAAGATACCACTTGAAAAGATTCCCCATCACCTCAAAAAGTGTCTAAAAACCCGTAAGAACGATCGAGAAGATTACGAGTGACCCAGAAGATTTCCTTTCACCGGAGAAGCGTAACAGAAGTGTTTTCTCAACGATCATAACTCCATCCGAGGAGAAACGTATTCCAGAAATAGCCTCGGGAGTGCGAGTGAAATTTGCATCAATTAAAATTGGTGATTGAAACGAAGACGATCGACCGTGCGACACCTTATCGAATAAATATTCCGGCAAATAAATTGCCGCGCTCGCTTCGGAACGTCGTCTTCTCGTTGCCATACACAACATTGACCGGCTGGTTTTATCTCCCGGCTCTTTTTTACACGGTTATCTTCGCTCGTCTATCAAACGTATGCGAACGGCATTTCCGAAAACGAGAGATAGATCGAACGGTTTCGCAATCGCTGACTCGAAATTGTTTACACCGTAATTAACGTAAGCGAGAATAATTAGCGAGCGAATCGGCAAATGAGCTCCGCCTGATATTCCTATCGTTGGCTGTCATAAGCGGCATAAAAACACTCGTTACATAACGAATTAGTATACATCGGTGTGTCGAAGAAGTCATCTTTTTATTCGATGCCTGTTATCTCGCCGACTCTGTCACTTCCCCCCCCTCTCTCTCTCTCTACACTGCCAACAGTTTGCTTCTTTTCGCTGATCGGAGCCAATCAAAATGCTAATTAATTTTTTGCTCGCCTCTTCACCTTCGACGGTTTCCTCGCCGGCGGATCTACCGCGGTCCCGTTAATTAATAATAATTAGCGACCGGGGGGGTTGCGTAATCCTCGAGTGTTCCTCGCGAGCATAGCTCACCGGTTCCAGGGAAATTACTTTTACCGTTCGATCGACGGAACCAATTACGGCGATCGTTGAGTGGAGAGGGGATAGTTGCGCAATTGATAGTCGATCCACGTGAATCAATGAGACTTTAACGAGGTCAGTGTGCCGATAAATTACCGGCAGAAGCCGGTGTTTGTTTTTGCAAATCGTGTTGTGAAATCGCTCGACTGGCGATGTCGGTGCCCATTATCGTTCGAGCATTTTTCTATTACAAACCGATGCTGTTTATTTAATTTGCCACGAGCGAGATATCGCGATCCTGTTCCCCCTTCTTTCTGTTGCTCGCGCGAGTAGTTTTCCTGCTTCGGAAGACTTTTTCTCGTTTCTCGCAACTCGCAACTCGCGACACGGTATCTGAAATTATTTTTAAATGAACGCGTTCGAATAATCAATTATCGGGTGAAATATAATTGGTTGTTAACGCGAAAGAACTCCCCACCGGGATTATCGCGTTAATTAATAAAAATTCTGGATCCTTTGTGTTGGTTCTGTGAGCAGCGTCGCACACTACAAAAACAGCCGGAGATAATAGCGTACGGGGGAGCCGCAGATACAGTATCTACCCTGAAATTATTTTCTGTAAACATATTCCCGTCGCGGACGAATAAATCGTCGGAATTATTCCGCCGAACGATCCACGGCCACTGAAAATCACTAACCGGCAGAAATCGACGGGTCCGTCGAAATAAATTTCAGGTGGAATCGCGTGTCCGATCTCCGAGCGTAAAGCCGGCGGATTCTAAGAATTTCTAACGCTCGTTAAATTTCGTCCCCGAGGAGCGGTAGCATAAATCTCTCGGCTCGCCAAAAATTCCGTCGTGCACACCGAAACCCGAGGAGTTTTTGACCGATGTCTGCGGCGGACCATCAATTTCCTCGGGATTCGTCAAAATACACCTTGGATTCTACGCTTCTATCAGGAGGAAGTGATCGGTACGTAAATCAAAACCGAATTGACGCAATCGGGTGCCCGGAAATCGAATCGGCGCGCATAAAGCCGACATAAAAATTAATTTGCAAACCTGGATCGTCGAGCTAACGAGACAGACCCTCGACAGCTTTGCTACATCGGAAACAGATTTATAGATCTTTCGATTAATAATCCTAACACAAACGATTATACTTACCCGATTGATTCGCGACAGAAATTGCCATCTCGACCGGGAAGATTGGCAAGAAATTCTCGGCTGTAAATCATAAACTTTTAATTGGACGTATTGCCGGCAATTACGGGGCTTAACAAGATTCGAGGTTTTTCTTCCGTACGATTTGTGTCGATTAAATTTCATGCGAAATCCCATTAGGGCAATTATTTCCGAGAATTGTATAAAATAAGCAAACAGGTTGCGGAGTCGTCGCGAGATGCGACCGACCACAAGTTAATAATCACCGGCGGGAGGCGCGTTAATTATCGAATAGGTGTCGCGCTCGGCGGCGGATACATTTAGCAATAAAGTAGCGTTTTCGCGTTGGCAGGCGTCGATATCGGAATAAAACGGCACCCGTTGTCGAATTAACGCGGCCGGAGCTCGGGCCGGGCCTTAATGACCGATTAAAGGCGGCGTTATGCAACGAAATTAATTATCTGCCGATAAATTCCTTCCACGGAGGGTGTATTAATGATCGCGATAAACCGCGTGGCAGAAAACACGCGAGGATACAGATTGCAGATTATTTCGGCGCCGTGCTGCGTGTTGGACGGCCGATCGCGTGTACGTGCACGCGAGTACAAGCGGCTCCTTCGACGTCCACGTCCGTTATAATCGTCCATCTAGCCCGTTGACGGTCAATTATGCCTCTCGGGAACGCGACTTTAAACTTTATTGAAGTTCTAAAAATCTTATTAACCATAAACCCCCGCGCGCTTTCCTCCGTTAGACATTCCGCGCCCCTCCGGAAAAAACTGGTCGCATTCGTAATGCACCGGGTTTTATTTCGCATGGATCGCGAACCAGCCGCGCCAGATAAGCGTAGCAACATAATTGCCTGTAAAATATAATGCTCGAGTTTAATCGCTCAAACGAATATGCGAAATTAGCAAGAAATCGCAGCCGTCGCGCCGTCGGCTCGAGACGTTCTCCCCGTGCCGGCCGTTTCATTTTTATTATTAACTTGCCGACTGCCACAGATTCGAAGATCGAAGCCTCTCCTTCGCACCGCCTGCTGATAAAATCGATGTGAGATTTTTCTTCACTGTTTCATGGAACAAAAGCGAGGAACAAGTTCGGTCGCATTTATGAATCAGATTGCTCCCAAATTGCGTCTCTGCGTGAATTTGTAGGGGATGAAAGCCGGCACCGAACCAATTAACGGTGGCTAAAATCGGGCCGGATCGAGTCCACGTTTCCTCGAGCGGAGATCCTCTCGAAATTGGCCGGGTCAGTGATAGCTGAGAGTCTAAATCGGTCGAAAACTCGGAGCGGAGGGTACGAGAGCTCCGAGGTAAATCATCTTATCGGTAATTAAGCGGCGCACAACGAGGTCTGTCGCACGATCGGCCGCAGAACTAACGAGTGATCCCCGACGCTCTTGTAATTATGTAATTATTCGAATCGCGAGAGGCCATCTCGCTGTTCCGAGGGTTATTGAGCGGCCGCCGCGGCGGAGCAAATTCCAGGAATCCCGGCGACGACGCGACGTCGTGACCCGAGCTATAGCGAATTTCATTCCGTCCCGGTTCTCCTTCTCACCTTCGAACAACTTATTAAGCCGGTGAAATCGCGGAGATCGGCGCATCGATGCGAGAAAGATCGATCCGAACGGCGATTTTCCAGATCCGGAGATCCAGGGAGATAAAACCAGCGCAACGGTTTTACTGGTGGGCCAGCGAGAGACCCGGGGCCCCCCTTCTTTTATCTCGCACGAAAATAATCTTCAGGAAACCTCGGGAGTCGCGCGAGAAACGAACGACCGAACCGGACGAGTTGCTCGTCGTTAGGGCTAACAAGCTACCTGGTAGCCGATACCGGGGCAGCAAACAACGGCCATCGGCTAATTGTACGATTTAAATTCTGATAGGTGTTATGGCAGTCGGGGGAAACCGGCTGACAAAGCTCGGTGCGTGGGAATGCTAGAGGAAACAGAGAAAAGCTCTATAATGTTCCTAGACATCTTATTGTCTTTGTGTCGGAGAAAATAAGCTCTGTATTCGCATATAATTCCAAGATAAAATTACTGAAATCCGATTGTTCCAGAAGACGGTCTCGGCCGCGTGAAATGCGCGGGACAATCGGAAGACGTCGTTAATTAGTCGGGTGGCCGGTCGACGCGCACCTGTAACGACGGAAACGGACAAAATTCCCGGTCGCTCGGTTATCGATCGAGCGTGTAGCCCCTGGAAGATAATGCGGCATTAACCTGAACGGATGATGCGCGTCCTATGGCTCGTAGTTAGGCCTAACAAGCGCGAGTCGGTAGCCTAGGCGATATCATCTGATTGATGTTATCTGGTTACATGAAACGGCGAGCAAAACAGGTAACCGAGCAATCTCTGGTGACCGGCGACTAATTACGCGATTAAAATTCAGGCGTACCGAGCGGAAGGCCGGAGATGACTCGCTGGAAACGAACTGGGGGAACCGAGGAGGGAGCAGCAGGTTCGATAAGCACGCCGATAGCACCGCGAGGCCTCTGTTCCCCGTTCATCAAACGGAGAAATTAAAATGTCCAGGGGCGAGCCCCCTCCCCACCCCTTTTCCATCCTCGCTTCTCTTCTTTCGACCGTCCCGACACGGTGTGCTCGTCCATGGCAAAAAATCTGATTAAACTCGGAATCGTTAATTGGATGCTGAGCCTTTCACCGTGAAATTGGGCAGCGTAAACATTTCTCGGACCGAGATTTAACGATCGATTGACCCTGAACCCCCTGTTAATTAAATATAATATCGCGTCGGATTCGTTATTAGGATTCCTCATTTTTTTAATTGTAAATCTTCTTTTTCTCGGAAGAATCATAGGAAACGAGCTGAGCGAGGTGTTACGCTTTTGTAATTCGATTTGGAAGACCACTCGAGGGTTAAACTCGAATAGAGAAGTTCAAGTTGTTGGGACGATCGATCAATTCTGGCCGTCGCCGAAGATTCATGATTTTTATCAATCCTAATTCAATCGTGACTCGTATTTCTTGTGAAACCGAACGCGGCCAACAAATCATGGCTGTTTAGCTACTCGATTAGCGGTGACAGTTAACGTCGAGTCTGAGGATAGGGGTGAAAGGGTCCGATTAGGGTGCTGGTAGAAGGGCGACACAGAATAGGGAGCTGGTTAAGAACGGTACGATGGTCGTGACTCCAAAAATTGAACCGGCAGCCGAGTCCTCAATCAAATCACTTCATTCATGCTTAACACCTCTCCTATTCCAAATGAATCCTTTCAATCGATGGGCCTAACCGAGTGACATAAATTCGAAGAACTTTCTCTAAAAATCTGTGCTTAATACGCGAATCAGCCTCGACGCAGGACGAGGAAGGATCGATCGATTTAGCAAACGGTCTGGGCGGTTCAATTAATATTTCTGTGGGAGCTAATTCCCCGAATAAAGAAACTATAAAACCCGGTCCCGTATCGGTGATTTCCGGTTGAAATCCTCGAGCAGACAATTTGATGCTCGAAGGATCGCGAGAGGAGGCAGCGACCGTGACCAATTACAAGTAGATGAGATCGGCGGGGAGGCGAGCTGGCGTGATAAGATAACAATAAGAAATTAGCGAGCGATCGGGAGAGGATGCTCCCGCAAAGAAAGAAAGAGGAACGAAGAGAGAGAGAGAGAGAGGGAGAGAGGGGAGTTCGAGGAGCGGACGGGCCACCAGACGAAAAAATTCGGAATATTTATGCTCGGTATTATTAGCGTACGTTGGCGATATCTCGGTGGGCATCGCTAATTAGGCCGCGCGAACGGCGCTCGGGCCTTTCGGCAAACAGTGCTGGCTACTGTCTTTAAAGGTTCTCCACGGGCGCAATCAAGATGGTGGCGCCGGCCGCCCGGGGTGGCTCGATTCCGAAACTAATTGCCACGGCTAATTTATTCCCGCGACATGTACGCACAGAGACGCCATTCTCGGCTGCTCCGCGTAATCGTCGCGACGTAATCGCGGGACAACAGAGTGCCACCGAAACGGGCCAGACGTTCGCCTAAACGGGCTCTACGCCACGGCGTCGATTGCCATCGGGCCCCAACAAACCCAATCCTCCTTTTTGTAACGCCAACTACACCGTTCGACAATTTTTTACCTTTTTCCCCCGCGCTTTTCCTCCATCGACCTCGGTTTCGGAGAAATTTCATTTCGAAACGAGAAGCGACGTCTCCGATTTTATCTCGAGCTGCTTCGACCGCGGTTTTCGAAGACCATAGCAACCGCAGAATCAATCGTTCAGTGGGGACAGTGACGCAAGGCTAGTCTGAACTACACTTCATTTATGCTAAACGCGAAAAAAAGTTACGCAAACAGAGATACTGAAATGTTTCCATTCATAGATGCCGAGCAGAAAGAAAACGTTCTTGTTCGCAAGGTCGGCGCACTAACTTCGATAAACCGCGCCACTGTACACGCATTCGGGGAAACATTAATCGCAAGCATCGATGTATCATTAGTCGTTTTATTAGCGCATCGTTTATCGACAGTCACACCTACCGCACCTTTTTCAAAATGATTCACGGTCCATCTGCTCATGGTTGAGTCATAGTCGAACCGCTTAATACATTTTTAATCAAGAAGTCCTTCAAGTTAACCCACCGTCTGCACGCTGGCTTGCGTTTATATTCACGAATAATTTTTTGACTATTCCAGGCTTCTATCTGAATCGTTGGAACGTCGAACGTCACGGAGGGTTAATGTAACAATTAGGAACGTCTAATGGTTCCGACCCCGGTATCTGCAAACTGTCGAGAATGGCTCATCGATCGTCGGTCCGAGGATCGCCGAACCTGTTCGAGAAGATCAAAGAAATTTCGCCGAGTTCTCCTCGGGTTGCGTCATCAATGCGTCCATTGAAAACGGCCCACGATTGCGCGACCGTCTGATTAGCTGGCATTCGAGGCAGGACCTAACGAATCCAGCTTGCCAGTCGAGAAAGACAAATTGTCGACGTTCGTACACGGAATTCCTCGGTCGAAAAAACCGATCGGAAACACCACGGGTGCGTGTATGTATCTTCCATCGAATTTCTCGGAGTCTCTCTCGTTAAGGCTCTCCCTACGCGCGGATGACCAAAACTCCCGTGTATAGCTCGGCCCGTCACGCCGGATTATTAGCCGTTAACGAGCAACTAAATTCGTTCGATTTATCGGCGATCGAGAGCCACGGGGGAACATCGGAGCCGTTTAATTGCCGCCGGATAATTTATTCCGACTTTCTAATCGCGGGCCAATACGGAAACAGTCGCCGCCGCCGGCCAGAACAGCTGAATCGACGAGCTTTTCAATTAGCCGAACCTGCTAGCGAATCCCTCGTTGACACCGTGTCCCGAGCGGCAATTAACGCTATCCTGGATTTTCGCAACGCGACTCTCTCTCTTTTTCTCACTGGAGAAAATATTGGCAATAGACTTACTGGATAAATTCCGAGCACAAATTGAGAAATGAATTGTTGAGCTAATATGTTTATTAAGTCTTGGATGCTCAATTTGTATTCAATTCTAATTTGTATGGCCCCTAAATTGGATCCGCAGTCCAACAATCTTTTGGCACCGTCGGAATTCAGTTGGCTGCGATCTCTGGCAAGGAGAGGGATCAAGATCGGATTCCCAGGATCGGGAGCAATCAACAGACGTTTCGTTCGATACGATTTATTAAATAGACTCTTCTACTCTCTCGGCGACGGTTTTACATTTATACAAAATTGGAAAACGGCACCCTCCGGTGCCGAGCTTACGCTACGCTCGCGTCGTACGCTCTCGAGCCTCCTCGTATTTACACAGGGCTACGCTCGCATTCCGTTTGTTATTTACAGAGTTATGTACAAGCGTGATTGGCACAGATTCACGTTTCGCCGGGGGGCAAATCAGAAGTTCGATCGGAGGCGTACCCACCACTTGGCACGGAATTTCCGACTTTGGGAAGTCTGAGAACTCTGGCGTTGACGGCTCCTCTGTCGACAGAGGCCCTCTGTCCTAACTTTGGTCCAGTTCTTCGAGAACTCTCTCCTGGCTCCTCTCCGCTTCCAGCTCCAGCCTCTTCTCAGTGTTCTCTCTTGGATCGTCCAGAAAAATCACAGCTCACCATCGTCATCGTGTTTCTTGACTCGGCATAGAAGCATGTCCGTTCACAGCGGAATTTGTTCACAGTCTCGGACACTTTGCAGAACTGGAAAGTCTGCCGAGAACCGAATCCGAGGCTGGTTTCGTTCGACAGGCACAGCCTCGACCGATTGCTCATCGAGGAACGATTCCTCGCGACGCGGAATCGTCTCTTTGGAGGGGATCTTGGTGGATCACTACCGGCTTTCATTCCCTGGACGGGTGCTGAGAAATCGTATGATGCGGCGTCAGACCAGGATGAGACAGCATTCCGACCGGGTAGAGGCTCGCCGGGCCCAGCAGGCCCGGATGGGACCCGTACAGCGCCGTGTGATGTTGCCTGACCGCCGACATCCTCAATTTCTCGATCTCGGCTTCCTGCATGCGTTTCGCCTTCGCCCGCCGATTTTGAAACCAGATCTTCACCTGCAACAATCAGACAACGGCCGGATTTGTACTCGAGAGCGCTACACCACCAACCAGGCTGCACGATGTCACGCCACTTTGTTGCGCTCGCGGTTTCGCGGACCACCAACCCTCTATACTTTTTGCCTCCTTGCTAACCGAAGGCCCCCTTTTCAATCGATCGCCAAAGTGGATACCGTCTTTGTCCCGAGCACAAAGAGACACGCAAAAACGCTTCTTCCGGTTGCAACCTTGTTCCAACCGTCGGAAGTTGCGGATTTCAGAAATCCCGGCTGACAGTGCATCGGGAGAAGAATGTTCAAAAGCTATATTTAAGAAGTTATGTATTGTACAAAAGATCGTATATCTAGGTTCGATACTACCAAGAGCAATAGAGTCGACGAAATTCTGTGGTGGACGTTCTTTCGCGGGGATCACGCGAAGTTGAAACATTCTCCGGCGTCTCCTAAAGTGCAGAGAAGCTGGTTCGGCTCGAAAATATCCCGGCCATCTGCCGCACGAACTATAATTTCGGGTAGTTTTTCCGCGCGGATGGATCTCGCTGCCACCCGCCTTGTTTCACGAGACCTCGACCCCTCGACAGGCGGTTTATTATCGGCGTTAGTTTTGAACGGTGTCGGTGAATCTCCAGAATTACGTTTTACGATCAACGTTTCTCATTTAGCAGCGGCGTTAACCGACTGGCCGGCCGGCTCCCTTTATTCTCACCGCTTTCGCATTCTCTCATTCTCTCTCTCTCTCTCTCATTCCCTCTTGCGTATGCCCTCGCTCGCATACTCGCTCGGCTCGGCTCGGCTCGCATGCTCGCACACTCGCGCGCGCGTGTTTCACGAGTCAAGGGTCCCGCACTTAACAGATCTCGCCAGATGCGGGGTAATTAGCGCGCGTAAGCGTGCAGTATCCGTCGCTGCCGGCGAAGAAACACGGTAATTTTATTAATAGACTACAAATTGCTTGAAACCCGTCCGACAATGGTCCGCGATGATCGACCAATTATCTCTCGACTCGCTCTGTATCTCTCTCCCTCTCCCGTTGCCGGGCCCGATCCTCTTGCCCGACGCTATTTCGTCCGCGTGTCCGTCAACGAGGTGATTCATTCTACGCCCGGCATTGTCGCCAGCGAACGGAGCAATACTAACTCTTGGCAAATTCGCTCGGAAACGCGTTTACGCGAGATAACTTGACAGAATCGAGCCGAGCAGCTTTTAGACGCCGAAATCTCTCGCCCGCGGGAATCGCTCTCGGGAGCGAACGAGCTGACGATTTCACCGAGTCAGAGTGCTCCCGGTAAAATTCTACCTCGGCGTCTTCAGCCTTTGGCGAAGCGTTTAAAGATCGTCCAGCACAGAAAGAATCTTTACTAGAGCAAACAATATCTACTTCAGATAAAAATCCGCAGTTGCCTACAACTTCAGATGCCCGTACATCGTCTGCATAGATCGTCTGTCAACAGTCTAATCAGCCTGTTGTCGATCAAGCCATATAAAAATCGCCTAACCCCTTGGCCTACTATATCGACTCAGAATTACGATAAACATTTCAAGCAAAGTCTACTGAATATACACATGACTCATTTCTTTAATTATCTTCGTCATTCTCAACCTTTAACCCACGGTGAAAATAGAGGAATGCAGTCGATGTGAATTTCCGTGTTCTGCCAGGAGACAAGTAAAAATCCGACTGGAGTGAGACAGAAATTTAATATCGCCGAGGCGAAGATGCACGGAAGATCGCAGAGGTTCGAGGGGAAATAAGGATCGTAGAGAAAGGGTTCTCACCTGAGTTTCCGTGAGATGAAGCGAGGAGGAGAACTCGGCCCTCTCGGCGACGCTGAGGTACTGCCTCTCGGTGAACTTCTTCTCGAGCGCGAGCAATTGTTGCGTGGTGAAAGGCGTTCTGGGCTTCCTGTTCGGCTTGTGTTTCCTCAGGTTGCACTTGATCTTGGCGGGTTCTCCGTTCTCTGTAACCGAAAACGGAAGACGGTTCACGCTCGGAGGACAGCTCTCTTGACCAGTTTCGCAACGGCGAGGCGGAGACGCGTTTCCACATAGACACGGTTCTTATTCTAGAACACCGTGCCGACCGCAACGTCCTGTTTTTGCCCGTGGCCGGGATCGCGGGAGCACAGGACTTTTTAAAGGGGTCAATTCATAATTTTCCCGGCGGGACCGGTCGCGGCGCCCGCAAACCGGCCTCATTATCTTTTTGCCGGCCGACCGCAAGATCCCGGCCGCGAATTGTTCCTCTAACGCCACCGCTTGTATTCATTAGCGAGGATATATCGTTCCGGGCGCGGAGGTGTACACGTAACAGTTACCCCGAGCCTTTTACGCGGTCGACGAATAATTTGCCTGCCGAACGATTTTCCCGAGAGATCACGAAGACCTCGGTTGCATCACCTGCCCCGAACGTTTTGCCCCGATATTCTACGATCCAGACGACGCTGGAAACAGGCCTCGGCCTTCTTGCGGGGCTTTTCTTCTGACGAAATTGAATTACTTAAGTATACCGACCGAATACGAGCATGGGATCGTTACGCTTCTCCAGGTGTATCTTTCTAGTCATCAATTTAAAAATAGATGGCGGAGGAATCTCAGAAATTTTCATAAAAGGCAGAGCTTCTATATCCTAATAAATTCCACAATTAGCAGAAGAACTAAAAGAGAAATCTAACTTGACCAAGGAGAAGCCTTGTTATTGTAAAAAGGATAAAAATCAGGATCACAAATCAATCAACGGACAGGGAGCCCGAACAGTTGGCATCGAGGGAGGGGTCGCAAATTGCGAACAGGGCTCGATGACAAACCAAATCATCCCCGAGGATTCAACCGGAGACTCAAGAAGGCTTGTCATACAACGGGCCGAGACAATCGAGCGCGAAACACCGACAACAGCTCCTCCTTCTCCTCCTCCTCCTCCTCTCTCTCTCTCTCTCCCTCGTTCTCCCGGGGGTGGGAGAGGAGATCGCGTCAGAATATATCGGTTATATTCCCCGAGATTTGTCTCGAGACAATTGACAGATTTGTAGAACGGAGGCGGACGGCTCTAGAAACGAGAGAGAACCGAGGCCGAGACAAAAGGCCGCCTCGCTTCTGAATTTCAAATTTTCACCGATCCCCTCCCCCGGGCCTCCCCCGGGTTCCATCTTGATGTTTCGGGGGCTCGGAGACTCTCGGACTGATGGTGGAGCCTTTTGAATTCTTAAAATGTTCTCGCCTCGATTTGCAGTTTGCCAAGTTTTCAGAGTGAATTTTTCTATGCGTTTTAATTGAAGTCTACAATTCCATTTTGACTTGGCACAACGTAAACTAGAAGGGGAATCGTACGACAACTATTGAATCCATAACAAAAACGAAGCCACAGTGTTCAACAATCTGCTTCTTCTCTCGTTCTCCGAGGATCCCAATTAGTCTCGGTATTCGAGACTCTCTCTCTCTCTCTCTCTCTCCCTCTCCCTTTCTGGCTGTCCGGCTCGTTTAGGTTTGTTTCTACGGCCGCCAAAAACGCGGCTCGCTCGATTTTAATCCGGCTCGGCGATCGGGAATGCGCATTCGAAATAATTAGCTGATCCCCGGGAGATACCGTGGATCCGGCGAGATGATCCAGAGTGGAGGAGTAGATCGCTGGTTGATCGTTGCGCAACCAACGTTTTGCAAATGATAGCTCCGCGATCCCATCGGCCGATCACCGGGCGCGTTTCCGCTCGCCTAATTGATCGCTGGATCGAGGGAAACGCGGACACCTCGCCTCGATCCTTGGGACCAGTCCCGAGGAACGATTGGAATCAGTGGAACACGGAAGAAATTCAATTATCCAAACTTAACAATAAATTACTAATACGAATTGTGACTTTGTTTATGAATTTCTTTGAAATGCTCGTTAAAGTACCTTTCGTATACTTGTCGATAAAAATTGGTTAACTTGCGACTAATTTGCGCGTTCCATTCGCGACTCGGATTCTTTTCATGCGATTATCGGAGAGAATCGTTTATCGAAACACGTTTGCGATTAGTTCGAGAGCTTCCTCGCGCCATAATGAACCTATCAGCGTGCTAGAAAGCCTCCGGACGATTTGAATCTGCACGTAGGAGCGCCTAATAACGCGATTATAATTCCCCGAGATTTTTCCATGTAGGGAACAGTAATTGGACGCGTCGACGGAAGAAGAAAGAAGCCGTGGTTTCGTGGAAGCTGCTCCAGTTGCTCGGAAAAGGAACGCGTTGAATGCATCGGTGGCCGGAATGCGCTGATTTATGCGCGCCACCGTAAAAAACCAACCCCCTTCGGTATCGATTTTCATGCAAATTACTGAAATAATTAGCTGATCCCGCGCAGATATCGGAAACACAGTGGCGATTGTGAAGGAGAAAAAGGCAAGGTGAAATCCCGGTCGTCCGATCGGGCCGCCTCTTTGTTGCGTTGCGTAACACGTTTTCATGGACCACGATTTCTAATGCGCTCTTATTAGCCGATCGGCCACGATAACGAGCGGCCTGCGCGGATTTACTCGGCCCGTTAATAGAAATTTATGCCCCGGGACTACCGCGATAACAACTCATAACCGTTCTACCCTGACAAATGCGAATATTCAACATCTGCGCGTCGATTCTCCTATGTAAACAGTTGTTCGCGCGATGTATACTGTTAAGAAACGAGAATATTGAATATTTAGACAGTTCTTAATAGAAATTTATGCCCGCAGGCTAGGCGACAATAATCGCTATATCTTGACAAATGAAAAGTACAATGGATATCAAATATTTACAAGTCGATTCTCGTACGAAAATGATTTTCCTAGCCAACATGGCGACGCGTACTGTTCCGAGGTCCTTTCACAGGTTTATAAAGAAGCTGTTCGAGGCTCTGAGCTATCGCAACCCTTCAGCCCGGCCCTAACCACCGCCCCTTTTGCGAGAACAGTCAAGCTGGAGAGAGACGAAGAGTTTCAAGGGTTGCGCAATCTGCGGGAGCACCCTCCGCGAGAGGCCATATTTCAAAATTACGCGCGTTTCCCCCGTATCACTCGTCCCGGTGAGCCTTCGGGCTGGCTCGCGATTATGGTCGATTGTATTCCGCCCGCGGAGCTCCCTAAATAGCGGCGCGGTCGGCCAACAATGATCTATAAATTGATACCGGGACGCTGAATCCACGCCGCGACGCGATATTACGCATTGTCGCCGGAAAAAATACGCCGAGCTTCGATTTTTTCTCGGAGGAAAATCCTGTTCCGAGTCTCGATTATAAATTATTACAAATCAGACCTGCTTAGGGGTCGTAAATTTCAATTTGTAAATTTTTTAGGATAAAAGGAAGCGATGCGATTTTTAGTTTTAGTTATAGGTGGCAATTGAAAATTCAAAAGAGAGGAAATGTTGAAGAAAGTTAAGGTTCACCCAACATGCTATGTATGGTGATCCCATACAACCTTCTGGTTCATCCAATCTACAGGTTGTTCCAAATCAAATCAAGCCTTTTCAAGCTAAATATTTTTAATAATGTGAGTACAGATTTCCTGTTGATTGACTCCAGTGTACACTCTCGCCTACAGAGCGTTCTAATCAAGCTCGAATTTCTAAAGTAGAGAGTAGGTGTTTAGAGGACCCAATTAAATTGGCTAACGAGGTAATAAAATAGCGGATTTGTTGAGACTAGCGCGGACCAGTTAGCAGAGGACTACAGCTCGGTTGCAACACCTTCCACCCAATAATCGTCCATTGTCCGTGTCGTCTGGATTCCTCGGCGCCTCGGCAAGAACCGAGTCACTGTTCGTTCTGCGCCGAGTCTGCGTGCGTTCGCCGCGTCGACGACGACGACGACGACGACGACGCGAGAAAACTTTGATTGCCTCTTTAACGAGAGCCCCTTCGCAATTATCAAGCCGCGACCTCAATAATTAGTGTTAACGATGATTCAATCGCGGCGAGTCATCCGGCGGGACGCGAAGCCAGTGGCGCGCGTGTTCCGAGAACTGCATTCCTTTCCCGGTGATTTTAGGTGAGTAGGTTTCGTGTCGCGCGAATTGAATTGCAAATGCACACGCCGCGCCGGCCGGAGAGCCGCGCGCGGTTTGATCGACAGTCTCAATTTATCAATTAGCGCGCGCAGCCCGTCGATTCTCTTTTCGAAACCGACCGGGGACCGTTTGAAATGTCGTCGCAGTGCCGCCGCGCTCGGAAATATTCTCGAACCGCTCGGCCGCGCGCCGTGTAATTGGCCTGGAATCCCGCGACGACGCGATTTCCAATTAATTTCGAGCCCATTAACCTTTTTTCGCCTTCCCTGCTTACAGGCTCCGCTATCCGCGCGGCATTGTCTTCCGTAGCTTTTCCCCGTTTACTCGAGATTAACGAGTGGCGATTCAGGAGAAAGTTTTCGCCGACTGTGTTACTATACTCGTTTAAAGTCTGCGATCGCTTCGTATGGAATTAGACTCTGCAAATTCTATGCATTTATAACAAAACTGTGCGGGTGAAAAAGTGGACTCTTTTATTTGGCTTCTGCCTGATGCAAAAGATCCGCAGGCTAGTAAAATTAGTCATTGAAATGGTAACTTGTGAGTGGGGAGGTAGGTCTATTTTTTTTTTTTAGAAGAAGGAAGGAAGGGGGTAAAATCTGCGAGCGGAAATGCTCGAAGATCGGCGTTTGGCGGTTACGCGAAAATAGACGAGGAAAGGAATCGCGGGGTCCGCGTTCGTTTGACCCGACTTCCGTCCGAGCGTGTCGGCGAGCGGTCCTCCCAAAAATACCCGGGTGTACGCCGAGAAAAGCAAAGAATGCCGGGTGCCGTCGGGTTGTTCATTGAAGAACGCATTCGCGATCAACGGCGAGTTCCAGACCGGATGGCCGGGGTCGGGGCCATCTCGCCTCGCCTTGCCTTCTACCTTGGCTTGCCTTGCTTAACGAGTTTACGATCGGACCAGTTTCGGGCCTGGGCTCGACGCGAACCACGAAAAGAATCCCACGACAAAGATCGCGTCGCGATTGGCCGCCGGCCAGGGTGGTTTCAAAGGCGACCCGAGCGCGGTTGTCGTCGCCCTAGCAAATGGCAAATAGCGATCTCCAAAGACCGAGCTGGGCGACACGAGCAAAACGAGCAAAACATTACACCCCGTTCGCATCATAAGGAACAATGAAAAATAATGCAAAAATTTCAATCGAAACTCGTGCAATTTGGTGCTATAAGAAGACCAGTGGATCTATATAAAATACCATTGCGAGTATATCTTAAAAAGTGTTAAATCTTTGCGGTTCGAGTCGGACTCGACTCGAAGAATTGACTTTTGTCCAGTAGAAAAAGACGAAAAATCTAGTGAACGATGCGTTGGAAACGAGGAAACATTTCTATCGAAAACTCACCGTTGAGGGGCCCATGATGGGAGAAGTGCGAGGGGAAGAAACCGGCGGTGGCAACCGCGGCAGCAGCGGCTGCGGCTGCGGCTGCACCCTGATGTCCGCCGCCCCAAACCGCCGGATGGAGGCTCGGTGGGATGCCAGGGATGTTCCCCAGGCTGGAAAATCCTCCGATGTACGCTGGCGTAGGTCTGACAGGCGTGGGACTGGTCCCGTGATGCTGGTACTGCAGGTCCTCCACGTCGACTAGACTATTTTCATCATCTTCTTCGACATCCTCTGTCTCCGAGCACCTGGACCTGGCCTCGTGAGAGCTGCTCCTCGGGCTTTGCGATCCGAAATCCGGCTGACTGCCGGTGGACACCTTGGAGCAGGCGACGTCGGACGTCGACACCGAGTCCGTCGAGGTCTGAGCAATGTAATCGATCGTCCTGGGCGTGGATCTGCTACCGGGCGACCCTATCCTCTCGGATTCGGACTCGGAGTACCTGGAGAGCAGTCTGGAGTCGATGGAACTCTTCGTCTCGCACGCGTTGAACAGTCTCGCTCTTGGATCGTTGATTCCAGGCGACACAGAGAGGTATCTTGTCCTGTATTCGCTCGGATACCTCGACAAGTTCGACGCGATCAACTGCTCCTGTCTGACAGGCGAGTAGGAATTGACCGGCGAGGACCTGGGTGAAACCGAGGACGTCTCCCGTCGGGTGTCCGGCTTCTTCGTGTCAGCCAGAAGCGCCGCGACGGAGAAACTGAGCCGGTGCACCGGCTTCGAGGTCGGCTGCGGAGCCTGGGCCTCGTTCGAGCCTGGACTGGTCGATGGAGGCGTCACCGGGGAGGTCATCCTGATTACTGTCATTCTCAGACCGCGGAAAGAAAACGTATGCTCTTCACTGAATCACTGTGGCCGTCGGGTCTTCTTCTGACTAGTCTCTCATAGTCCCGAGAAAGTCGGTGCTCACAAACTGTACGCTGCAGCTAGAACGAGTGCACTAGCTCTTCTGTCACCGTGTACAGTGTATGTAACGAGGATGGGAGTGCACGGGTCAACGGCTCGGGTAAATCGTCACTGGGTCTGTCGCGCGTTTTTGACAGGTGCCGGGATCGACGGATCGATGGATCTCCAACCAGCTGACCTGCTGACTAGCCTCTATTCGACTCGAGCTCTCCGTGTGGACTGACTTTGACCATCGCCGGTCGCGGCGCTCCGACTTTTTCGTTTTGCGGGTGGAGGCGCCGAGCTAGTGGGGGCACCGTTGTCCCGAGAGAGACGGAACGACTCGAGGGAGGGGGCGACGCCGCGAGAAA
This sequence comes from Halictus rubicundus, assembly GCF_050948215.1. Taxonomy (NCBI): domain Eukaryota; kingdom Metazoa; phylum Arthropoda; class Insecta; order Hymenoptera; family Halictidae; genus Halictus; species Halictus rubicundus. The sequence continues at coordinate 9,502,468 of NC_135164.1, read as the reverse complement.
GGGGAAATCGGATAGTGGGCGAGGCCTGTCGAGCGAAAGGGGGTGGGCCTCGACCGGCCCCGCCCTATTCGATTCGCTTCCTCCGGCGGCGGAACCGACTCTACACCGATTTTTCCTGTCAGGGATAAGTTTCTTCGTCGGGAATGCCACCAGCCTGTTCTCAGAGGAGGCACGGAGGGCAGGGATTACCGTCGACCAGCCAAAGTGGGGGCAACTAGGCCCTGCGAGAGACCAGGGGAGAGGGGGAGATTTTATCGCGCGACTCGCTTCTCTACATCGGAGACGGTAATGAGCGTAATTGACCAATTAGAGCCGGTGATTAAGACTCGAAAAATGCAGACTCGCCGAGGGAATTTTCGATCCTCCTCCTCATCCTCCTCCTCCTCGGCCGCTGTTATTGATCCTGCCTCTATCATGTTTCGTGCGTTTTTATGGTGTTGTTCGAGTAGTTTCGGAACTACAGCTGCTGTCGTAGACGAGCATCGTGTTCCGAGGGTCCCTGGAATCCTCGGAGAACCCTTCATTGGGTCAAATTTGCCAGAGGTGGTGTGTTTTTGGAGTATGCTTCTGTGCAGGGATGAAGAAATTGGCGAATGAAATTTACTTAGGATCAGCACAAGACACCGCTCTGACCAAACAAATAATTTCAACTTTATGGAACATTTGGGGCTGCCAAAGCAAAACTGTTAGTGGATTAAGGGATGAATCCAGGAGAGAGGGGTGAAAGTACATAGCTGGGACAGCTCTTTCCCGTGGTATTTCGTTAGCTGTTGCAGCCAGGTGTATCGATTGGTCGTCGAAGCAGCGGTCTCGGCCCTCAGACCTCGGCTCTGTAGCTCTCTCGGCTCTCGGTCGTTCATCCCCCTAAATCGAGCTAGCCGTCGAGATTTTGGGGGTGCACGGTCGCTCGTTTGTTCTGACGAGGTGGCTGGCGCTGAGATCCCATCGTCGCATCCGTCCGTCATATTTACGGTGGACCCCGCGAACGCGAGCATGACGCGAGCATAGTCGACTCTCGCCTATGTGCTCTCTCCACCACCTCACCCCCCGATAAGCAAAAACAAATGCCTGCCGATAGGGGATGCCGATAACGCGGGGGCCCCCGAATAAAACCTCATAGATGCTCTTCCATTTGCGCGGAATTGGCTCGAGCCGTAAATTTCATCGCGCGAACTTCCGCCGCGCCGCTTCGCAACGCTTCGCAACGCTTCGCAAACGCTTCACAAAACGCTTCGCGCGCCGTCTCGCGCGCGCTGCCACCTCGTCCGCCCAACGGCCAAGGGGATCGATATCTTTGCTGGGATCGATGGAAACCGTTCCGTTCGTTTCCATCGGCCGTTGTCTTCCTGCTCTCCACCGCGCCAACTGATCTGCAGCCCTCTCTGCAAATTATGGGGATACTCCTTATCACGCTCCGTTTTTTTCAACATTCGCTGATTTATCGGAAGGCCGGGAAATTCTTTCGATTCCGGATCCTGCAAACTTTAATGAAATTCTGGTCACGTGCTGGTCAAGCTGTTGGGCAATCTTCACCGTTTCAGAAAATTATAATTGAAAGTGGCCACCCAGTTATTGTGACATATACTCATTTTGTGTCAGAAATCCGCAGTCTCGTAATGGATAATAAATAAAAAGGTCGTCGAACGCGAGCCCAGGTGATTTTCTCGTCGGTTCGAAGCAGCGCGGCAATTAATTGTGCCTCGGACGCCGGCGACTCGGCGATAACCGAAAGAGCGAAGCCGGAGGAGGCCCGATTGAAGCTGTCGATAGCGCCGCGGCGGAATAAAACCTCATAGACGTTCTTCCATTTGCGCAGAATTGGCTCCAGCAATAAATTTCATCACGCGAACTTCCCAGTGCCGTCTCTCCCCCGCGGCTGTCCGCTCGCCCTCTCTCGCTCCCCCTTTGTCGGTGCCGGTGTAAACTCGCGGGAATTTATGGCGCTAGAAACTGCAGATTAAAACGGTAATTGTACATAGTTTCGCGCGGACAGATCGCTCCGCGCCCGGGGAATCGGCTTCGCGAGCACGTTATCGCCCGGCGTTATGGCTTATTGAATTTTTTACGCTCCGCGTCCACTCTAACATTCTCTCGAAAATCTCCCGACCCACGATGCTCCCTAAACTAAAATTTAGTCAATTTATGCTGTTCCAGATTTCGTATTGGGACTTTGCAAAATTACGAAACAATCGCCGGTAGGTAATTGCGTGAACAGCTCTAATTACAGGTCGAGACGAGGGGCGCCATTGGCTTGGGCGTGAAGTGATTTGGCGGAAATCTCGCATAAACTCGGTGCTATTATAATATTGTGTCGTCGGGAGTTAGAGTTGTCTATTAGCGAGCAGAAAAATCGATGGCCTGTAAAGCGTAATGGCTGCCGCTAACGAAAGATAGCGAAGTGCCCGGTTTATAACCGCTTTACGAGCCACTTTATTGCCATCGTGATTTCGAGCGATTGACCGACGCCGGCCTTACTGCTCGCCGGGGAAGAAGCGATATTAACGGAGCGCGGATTCCAAGTGGCACAAATCGAATAAATATTAATCTGCGATCGGTATTAATATTCGCTAAATGAAAACCGAGCAGCGCGGTCCGACGTTCGTTATCCGACGTTGATAAAGAAAAATGAAAAATGTATGAGCGAGTCGAGAATCGAGGGACCGACATCGACGAGCAGCGATTAATAAAACGGAGAAGCTAAATTGGAGACGTTCGTTCTTTCAGCGAGCTCGAACCGGTATTACACTCGATTTGTCGAGGACTTATTTATATATCGGAGAGGAGAGGAATTTTTCCCGCGAGACGGTTTCGTATTTCGCCGGAAAGAATTCGCGCCCGGGAAACTGTGACTCTCGAAATGCGAGCACAGTCGGATGGTATTACGATCTAGAATTTTTAGGGACGGGATCGAGAGCAACGCGAGCCGACACTCACGTGTCCCCGGCCGGGCATAAATATTTAAGTAGGTCGGTATGCTACTTCCTCCGGCATTATATTCGAGAATATCGGCTGAGTTATGCCGTGTGACGTTTACGACTCTATTAGAATTAGTAAATCAATGAGTTGCCATTGTATACGATAATTCCGCGGACTTTCACTAGCCTTGAGTCGATACCTTCTACAAGGTGGCCGGCAAGTTATCGATAATAAAATATACAAATCTACAGTTTCTTCTGTGATTCTCTGAGAACGATAAAACATCCGAAGAGGGCACAAAACGATCCGTACTGTGGTCATTATTGGCACAACTTTGGCTCAGAATGAATTCATGGTTGATTCAGGCTTGCTCCCATCGCTAATCGTTTCTAAATACGAGTCGACGTTGGTCGTTGTTGATCGAGCACCCTTGACGTCACGGTGTCGCAGGAAACGAGTGTTTTCTATTAGAAGGCGGCCAAGAAAACGACAAGCAGGGACGAAGAGTGAGAGAGAGAGAGAGAGAGAGAGAGAGAGAGAGAGAGAGAGAAAGGAAAAGAGAGACAGGGGTACGCGCGTTATTAAACATCGGCTTCCCAATAATTAAAGAGAACACGAGCGAGATCGGGAGATGTGGCTGGCAGCGCATGGAGAGGGATGGGCCAATTTGGATGGTTACCAAGGCAAACGATACGTTAAATAGATAGGACGGCCGAACGGTGGGGAAGCCGACATAATGAGGACCACCCGCTAGCTCCGCAAGACCTACTCGGTACACGTACTCGGTGTGTCACCGAGTTTCGCCAGGCTTCGCTCGTCGACCGCCATATTGCCTGCGAAACGCGTTCCGCGATTCATTCCCGCGGTAACAACCCTCTTTCTCAACAAGTCGAATCATTATCTTTTCGCAACAAATTCGAAAACTCGGACGAGCCAGATGCTCCCAGAACCTGCCAGAGCAGATTCGATCGGGCTCGAAACTCGGCCGATCTTGGTGATCCACCTTTCGCTAATTGGTTTCCGCTCCGAGGAATTAGCTCGAAGATAATGAACACGCCCTGGGAAAGCTTCAGCATTCTACGTAGAAACGGGAGGGACCTCTGGCGTTGTTTGTCGTGCTCGAGGGAACGCGATCAGAAGTAGATTTTTTTTACGACTTCGGTAGACTTCTGGAAATCTGTTTAATTGTAAAAGCGTTGAAGGCCGGCCGAAGAACACCGCCGACAGATAATTATTCCGGCGAGGTGTATTTGTTTAAAATTTATGAGGCGTCCGATTGGGATCTTCGGGACGCGTTCCGACACTTGTTGGATCGGGGCCTGCGGGTTCGTTTTCTCATGGCACAATGTAACGATAACGATTTTCTGGAATCTCGGAGGCCGGGAGACCGGGTCTCAGACAGCGGCAGCGTAATTTATACGGATTCGTGGCACGTGAGAAAGAGAGCCGACTTCCTGGACGCGTTACGATCGCGACACCCTGTACACAGGAACGACAAAGTGCCACGTCGCGGCCGTTAATTATTAGCGCGCCGCTATATTGAGCATGAAAACACTATTTCTTTCATCCCGGGGGGGAAGATTCGAGTCAAATTGGCGTTAAAATTGCAATCACGGTGGTCCGTCTCCAGCCCCGCTCCCTCTTGCTCCCTCTAACCTCCCCTTTTCCACCCCATCTGGCCACCGAGCTGTTCTTCCTCCGTGTCCTCATCCTCGTCCACGGAATTAGATCGTCTATTCTCAGAGGCGCTCCGCACGCCGGACGTATCTAGCTAAGAGCCGTTTAGAGGGATAATTTCTCCCCGGGGCGAAAAACGAACAGCGGGGGTGTGCGGCGCAGCGCGCGAAACGTTTGTGATTGATCGCGCCGGCGATAATTTACGTCGTCGTTTCGACAAATCCTATTAGCGGGACAGCGAACGGTCGCTGCACCGCGAATCTTGTCCAAAGATCTCCGTCCCGACGTTTCGCGGACCTGCAAACCACTTCTTTTCAAATTCGTTCTTGTACACTCGGAAGAGTTTCACTCCCGAGGGTTCGTAATTGTAAAAAGAAATATCCCAAAAATCGTCTTTCAATTCTCTCAAGGTTCAGACTTTGGTAGACCCGGAAAGTAAATCCTTCTCAAAACCGATCCCCGACAGATCCAGCACGATCTCCCCTCCCTTCCCGGCTGAAGGGCGGTGGTTCGATCGAGAAATAAATCGAGACGACCAGGATCGAACAGCGCGTAGCGTCACTCTCGAAAATGAAGCTTTACGAGCCGCCGTTTCTCTTCGATTCGTTCCAGTTCCAGGGCGTTCCGACTTAAACGAGAGAGCTCGTCCCACGTTCCGAGCACGAGCAACACGATCCGCTCTCTCGATCCGATTCCCCGGCTCGATCGCGGAACGCGACCGTCCAGAGGGAGGCTCGTTTGTTTCAGATTTCTGCTGGCTGGTCCGTCGTCTCTCTGCTTGTATTTCCCGTAGCCAATAATTGAATATTGGAGGTGGAATGGCGTGGACGAGGACTGGCGTCGTTGCCGGGGATGGACGAGGTCGTTGGGAAAGAGGGTTGCTTCGTTTTCCGACAGTGAATGGCCAACTAGAAAGCGCAAAAATAAAATGGACCCGAAAACGCGCGATTTTGTCTCGGCAAAAATATTTACACCCCTGAGAAAATTGTTTAAAGCGGGCGAAAGTCCTAATTGAGACAGTAAATAGTCCGATCAGAGTCTACGCTGTGGAATGGGCCCGCCAATTCAAGAAAACCGTTTGATAAACTGTCCAGCTAGGTGAAAAAACAAATAGAAACGATAATCTCTTTGTCGTCGCAGGGCCCTGAAAAGTTGGCGTTCGCCTCTGTCCAGGGGCTGTCTGACGGAGGACGTGGGGGTGGGATGAAAGGGGCGGGGGTGGGCTGGCAACGCAGCAAAAGGCGAGCGTAGTCGCGAGAGCCGCAATGGTGGAGAAAATCGATATTTTAATTGGACAAAATAATTGGAACGAGCGAACGAATGGAAGATCGTAATCTCCGGGCTCCCCTTTTGTATTGGCGAACCTGCGCACCCCGTCCCCACACCCTCCCGCCTCCCATCGCCGATTCTCTGCTCCAGCCTACTCGATCCACCCCCCGACTCTATCCCCGTTCCATAGCTTTCCACCCCCTCGCTTTCTGCGCGAGCCATTTCACGTCAAATCGCGCATCGACTAACGTCCTGCTTTTCGATTCCACGTTTTAGGGGTGGCTTTTACAGGTGAACCGGTGGTGGAAATGGATTGCAGAAAATTCCCAGAAAACTCTTTCAGTCGTACGTTTCGTTGTTAAATTCGATTAATACGCGTGGGAAAACCACCCTTGTATTTAACTGAGACTGACTACCCTTATTTTCTGCGATTCAGACTGTTGCAAAGGGTTCTCTCGTTCCTCGCAACCTAGCTGAATTAATCGTTTAAATTTAGCACAATTTTACCGGAAAATGGTAGTATGGTAAATCGATTTTTAGCGAAGTAAATCCTAGCGCTTCGGAGCAACGTTTCATCAATTTATCTGAACCCGTTGGAGGAGGAGTGGAGTCGAAACGAGACAGAAATTCCGCGGATCGATTTCCGGCGGTTCGCAGTAACCGGCAGGGCAAGGGCACGCGAGCGCCGCGCCGCGCCGCGTAACGCTCGATAATTTCTCGTTGTTTCCAGTTAATTAAATTTCATTTGGCCGCCGCCGCTAAGCCGCTTTCGCGTCGCGGTTGATCTCCCGGCGGCTCGGCAATTGACTCTCGTCTCTCTGGCCGGTTCTACGTCGACGCGGTCAATTTCATCGCGACCCAGCCGCGAAATTAGAATACGCCCCCACAGAAAACCGCCGCCGCGCCGGTCCCTTCTCGAGACTTCAAAGAGGAAAATCCTCGAGTAACTGGCTTAAGACGTCCGAGAGACTTTCCTCTGATGCTTTCCCGAAGACGAGGCCAGGCCCCCTGTCATCCGAAATCGCTCTAATCCCCACTCGATTTACGGTTTCCTTTTCCACCTTCTTTCCTTCGTACCGAATTTTGTTATTCGCGACATCGATTCCGTGGTTCGTGGCAAGAGGCGGACGATCGAGAGCGAGTTGGGCGGGTTAAATGTGAAATGAGCCGTTTAACACGCGGTCGGCCGTTTATAATGTGTAATTAGCTAACTGGTTTGCGAATTAAACCGCTGCACGGCGCTGGCACGACTGGTTTCGAGATCGCGCATTCCCACATCTCCCCGGCCTCTGCAAAGCGAGGGTTTCGAGCATGAGAACATGGCGGATGCTGCGACGCTTGGAAAAAGCGATCATCGTACTAACACCTTCTGTTATTCACAAGCATCCTCGAGCACGTTAAAATAGCCCTCGATGCGACTGACACAAATTTTATTAGTCTAAGCGTACCGAAATAACAGTAACTCATTAGTTCTCGAAAAAATCACGAAGCGCCCTAGTGGAAAATTACAGGGGGAAGCTGGGGACGCGTAAATCTCCCCAGAAATTCCTAGGACGAGCGGCCGGGGTCTCGGCCAATTGCAAGAGGCGCCCAAATATTTTCGCTCGGATTTCACGCCGTTCGAAATGGAGCGTCTCCGGCGGCCTGAAGGGTAGAACAACGGAAGGGAAAGGGAACGATCGTGGTTGGGAGAAAGAGGGCGAGCGGAGGGTTCGAGAAGGATCGAAAGGGAAAGGAGGACGGTCACGGTCGAAGGAAAGGGTCGCGGCGAGGGCGCTAGGGCAGTCGACACCTCCACACGTGCTCGCCATGCGTGGCTAGTTAGAAAGGCGCCTAACAAGTATACTATACACCGCGCGCTGGGAACACATATATACTTGTTAGCCCTTAACTGGTCTACCAACCGCCCCCTTCGCCCAGATTCTCTAATAGTTCATTTGTTTTTGCCCGTTTCCGCTGCCTGCGGCGCCCTTTTCCCGAGAGCCTCCGGAACTGGCGGCGCTAGTGGACAGGAAATGGGCCTGTTAAAACGCCACTAGTCTTTTTCGAACCGAACCTGGTATACGGATTGCTATACTTATTAGGTCAGTGCAAAGCTGAAAGATGAGAGACCCAACTCCATCGACTCTAGTAGATTGTTCGCAGCTTTCGAGTTGATCGAGAGCTCGTTGAGCCTCTTGGAGAGGTCGTAAAGGTCGATTTCGGTAGCGAGGATCGATCTTAAAACGCTGGCGCAGCTGTCAGAGGCGTTCTCGTGTCTCCGGTGGCGGCGGATCAGAGAGGAGTGACGAAAGGAGGCTCGTGAGCCGCTCTTGATCGGCGCGAAGAGTTTTCACACGGCTCGAGAGTTTTGGGAAATCATTAATATCGTTTGGAGAGGGTGTCCCCTCGGAAACGGGCTCGCAGAGTGCGCGACTCGTTAATGGCCAGGCCACGGAAGCAAACGCGAGGCCGAGGAGAGCGAGTATGCGGCCGCCACTTAATGCTTCCGCCTGGAAAAGGTTTTGTTGCCGCTTTTTAAGGCGTCGCCGCGGCCGAGATTTATCGCGTGTTTAGATCGCTCGACGCCCCGCCAGATTAAAGCATTAAATATAACCGTGCCACGGCAAGCGACCAGAAAATTACTGCCGTTCACGCGCGCCCGAAGAAAAACCCGAGTGCTCCCTTCGTCCCTTCGAACGAACGCTGCTCGATGCAGTCTACGATCGAACGGGATGGTTTGTTCTGTCTCCCAGAACACTTCGGTGCTCTAATTTCTCCGAGTTCCTCGGGGATCACGAAACGTCCCCCAACGTTTCGTCGGACTCGTTTCCAACTGTAAAAAACGCGTTCTATTTTCCTCTGAACTTTTTAAGACTCGAAACCGTTTCAACACTCCGGATTCGCTGCGTGCATTACAATTTTTCCCGCCAATAATACCCTAATTTCTTCGATCTCGAGATCTCCGCGAGTACCCGCTATAGGAAACGTAATGATTACACTATAAAACTGAAAATTACCATCGCGTACTATAATTAATAACAAACTGCTCGTCGGAGCCATGCTAAATTATTCATACAACTCTATGTTAATTTTGCTTCATTACGTGAACGAAACTTCTAATCACCTACGATCCCCGCATGACATAATAAAACCATCCGAGCCTGCTACACGCTGTAAATTGCGTTCCTTTGGCTAGGGAGTAGTTTCGCATCTGGCTCGATACATTAAATCGATACATTAAATCTGGCTCGAATTCTATCGCGTTGTCGGTGTCAGTTATTAGCAATCGAACATAACTATCGATGCAGCGTCTCGTCGGGCTACCGTAAAACTCTTTTCGAGGAGCATTTCGAGAAGAATTTTACTCCGGCGGATATATATGGGGTGCGGCGGGGCTGGTCGAAGGTGCAAAGACTCGTACGGCTTTAATTCGTTATACGTATTAATCGCAGCCGCGGGCAATTACGCGGTGTTAACGACCAGGCTGACGTACGAGCCGTCGCGTTTTCGTAAACACGTTTACGGAGGCGTAACTGGCGCAGCTGCGCCGGCCGCTCGTGTTTCTTGAATTTCATGGACCGCCTCGACAGTCATCTCGCAAATTGCACCTGTCACGAGACACTGCAATTAGGGGGCCACCGTTTGGAACCCGATCGGACCTCTCCTTTGTTACCACCGTCGATTGTGCGACTCGACCTTCCCTTCCGAGATTTACAGCAATTCTCGTCCAAACTGAACTAGATCCAATTCTCCACGAGGAATGCTTCACACTGCTACCATTAATTCCGCATAATTCGAAGTAAATATCAGGTCGAAATTGTTTTAGCTGCACGTTGGCTCGTGGCACAGAGTAATACGAAAGGGTGTAGGAAAGTTGCGATTTCGCAGCGGCGGATAAAGCACACAAATTTAGTTTTCGTCGGTAACTGTGAAATTACGGTCGTCAATCATACGTGACAGTGTTTCGCAACGGTCCGGGACGACGGTTGAAGTTCGCAACGACGCTGGACGACGACTGACAGCCGTAAAAAACAATAAAAACCTGGCGAGAAGTAAGTAATATCATTAGGGTGTGTTCAAGCCGGCGAAACGACTTCCGCAAAATTTCCTGAAGCCGCGTGATCGCGCGATCGGCCGACGACGCGTCGTGCTCGTTGCTATCTCTCTCTCTCTCTCTCTCTCTCCCTTTCTCGCAAAAATACCAGGCGAAAAAGAATACGAGCGCGCGAGAGCTAATGAAGTGGGGCCCCTCGGGGAGGATAAAAAGAATTCGAGACCGGTGCCGAGCTCCCCGGAGCCGCGTAACGAGGAAATTAACGCTAATGCGACACGGTCTAGCTCGGGCTCGCGCTTTTTACCCGCGTCCCAGAGAAACGCTAACAAGCCGCGGCAAACCGCGGTTTGCTAAATCACCGGGATGAAGTTTCCCCGGGACCGTGCTTTCCTTTTCTCTCGCAATTAACACTTCATTACCACTTCCACCGAGGCACCCGTGAAATCCGAATGCCTCGATCGTCTAAAAAAAGCTCCCCGACGCTCGGAAATTCCCGTTTTTCGCTCCGACGTTTGTTAACAATTCGCCTCCGCTCGCCTTTTACCGTTTCTGCACCGAAATTAAATATGATTTAGCAATTTTTCCAGTAAGCGAGACAAAAATTTTTCTTGGCCGGTAGTGTCTTTGCGATTCGATCAGAGATGACGGCCGTCACCGAAGTGTAAAAGCACGTGTCGCCTCCGTTACCTCGACGACTTCAAAGAATGCCCGTTGTTCCGTTATCGGTGCAAGATAGCCGGGGTGTGCGCGGCTCGTAAAACTCGGGCCACCGCTCGTTTCGAGGCCTATGTTTAGCCCGGACGTTTCGGAGATGAATGGTCGCGCTGCGCGTCTCTTGCAGCCTCGTTTTCGATGCTTTTTCTACTGAGGACAGGCGCGGGACACGCGAGCCATTCTACTCTCATTTGCGAGAAGAAAAGGCTGCTCGCAGAAAACGCTCGCCAGAAGTCTCATGCTAATTAGAGGTGTCAAGCGACGGCCATCTGGTTGCTTGAAAAGCTACTTAAGCGACCGAACCGACACGTCGTTGACTATCAATTTCCTTTGGCAGTGCCGAACACCTTAATCGTCTACGAAATTCCACTCGAGGTGTTGAATTCGGACGGTGGTAATAAATAATTGTACGAGAACATTTTTAGACGCATCTTGATTCGAATCTTCCGTGACAGGAATATTTGTTGCACTGGAGATGCACTTTCGTCGAAAAACCAGAGTGCATCTCGAATTTTCTGTTCTGGGATCCGAGGCACGAGACGGGCTGGTCGCAGACAGGGAGGAGCCGGTCACGCGTAAACGCGAGTATAGTTACGCAGACGTTTAACGACAGGAAGCGTTGGGCGAGAGAGGAACACGTGTTTCGGGTGTTTCGCGCGCGTCCATAATGATTACACTCGCGTTCGACAAGTCCCTCGTTATTTTTCTCTTAATTATAGACCAGGACGCTTTGCTGGCGCTGCCTCGTGCTTCTCGCTCGACAGTTTTCGCCGCTGGGGAAAATGTTGTTAGTATTTTATAAAATCCTTGTCTGCAACTTCGGGAAGCGTGTACGTCGCCCTCCAATTTGTCCGATTATTGCTTAATCGAAGATTCGTCGACGAGACGAGAGATTGTTCGTCCGGTTGGACCTAGCGGAGTTTGGGGCTTGCATCGCGCAGAAGTCGGGAGCAGAATTTATAACGGCGATTAGGGAGTTTACGGCGATAACCTTATTAATGCGGCCGCATTTATCTTTCCGTAAAAATTCATTAAAACGAATGCGGCGACGCCGAGTATCACCTGCGTTTTATCAACGGAATTATAACGATGACACCCGGGTTTATCTACCGTTTATCTCGATTATGGTAATAAGCGGCGCCGTACCCCGCCCCTGGGCACACTCAATAAAATCCTACGCGATAATGATGTAATCGTCGATATCGCGCCGAGCATCGTACGAGCAATTTTCATCGGCGCGACTCGCCCGTTTATCGCTCGATTCGATGCACCGTAAAACCCGAAACTGGCAATTGGTGCTCGACAGTGTCAAGAGGAAACGACAAGATGGCGGGCTGGCTCGGCTGATAAATCGGCTCGGGAGATCGTGATATTGTAAACGTCGGCCAAACACGGCGCGCGTCGAGCCGGCTCGAGTTTTCCCGGCTGCGAGAGCAGAGAGGGAGAGTGTGTGAGAGAGAGAGAGAGAGAGAGAGAGAGAGAGAGAGAGAGAGAGAGAGAGGAGAGAGAGGACAAAGAGAGAAGGCCGTTCCGCAATTTAAATTCTGCCAGACACCCTTAAGCGTCCTCTCACGGACGCGAGCAGGGCGAGAGAGGGCCAGCGAATGGCGAAAAGAGAGCAAACCGAGGTGTCCGACGCAGCCAGCGGTGGCTGCGACAGGAGAGTTTGTTTTTTGAAGTCTGTATTGCTTACAAATGTCTCGGTGTAAAAAGCGAGCAGCATGCTCCTAATGAGTCTGGTTGTTAAAAGACCTCTCCCGCCTTTTTTACGCCCCGGCCGGCTTTCTCCCTCTCTCTCTCTTTCTCTCCCTCCCGTTTCTCGCTCTCCGACCGCTGTTTCTCCGGTTCCATTAACTCGACATTGTAGCGGGGAATCTTAATATTTTTCGGCGACGGGATTTGTGAGCGCAACGACGCGCGGCGCCCGTCGATTCGTTTATTTCGGGAAAACGCGACCGGCTTCGATCCCGAAACCGCCGAGAAATAAAGTCCCCGGGAGCTAATGGCCGTTCGAACTCAAAAGACTCGACGATTTTTATGCCCACGGTATCGGCCTCCGTCGGCCCTCTGCCAGCCGGTACAAACTCCGAATATCCGAGTGGTGCTCGCGCGGATCTATAAACGTGGCGCAATTAGGTCGCAGCGGACGCAGCCCCCGAAAATAAGAGCAACCAGCCACCGGGCGACTCTCACGGAATTTTTCATCTCGAAACGACTTGGTATTCATTTATCACAATTTTACTGCGTCTAGATGGTGTCCTGAGGAACGTGTAAACAAATTTTCAGCTTGGAAAATTAATTTTTCCACAAGTTATAACTAATTCTGCGAGAGGTCTCTTCTTGGATACTGGCATCTTTAAGACTTTTCAATACAGAGACGATTCAACCTAGCCTTGTCAAACTTTTACTACATTTAGACAGTACTTCGAACAATGTATAAACAAATTTTCAGCTTGGAAAATTAATTTTTCCACAAGTCATAACAAATTCTGCGAGAGCTCTCTTTTTGGATATAGGCATCTATAAGAATTTTCAATACAAAGACGATTCAACGTAGGCTTGTCAAACTTTTACTACATTTAGACAGTACTTCGAAGAATATATAAACAAATTTTCAGCTTGGAGAATTGATTTTCCAACGAGCTACAACAATTTATACGGGTCTCTTTCGCGCTGCTTTCTCTCGGGCAGCGATCTATCAAGCTCGGAGACGCAGGGCTCAATAAATTAGTTTAAATTAGTTGATCGGCGAACGAACGGGGGAAAGAATCATGCAAAAGTCACGGGACCCCGAAGACACGGTGACCGAGAAGCGAACAACACAGGGTGTGCAGGAGCGAAATGTCGGCCGTGGTAAATGGTTTCTGGGCGCACTTAAACGCCCATTTCCTTCGAAATCCGGCGAAATCGCTTAGGCCGAGCAAAGCGTTCCAATTAAGAGGTATGCGTCTCGCTTCTGGCATCTCGGCAACGAGACGATATATATTTTTTTCTCCATCCCTCTGGCAGCCTCTCCCTTTGTCTTTCCTGTTGCTCGGTGAGGCGGCCCCGGCCTCTTCTCGACGTCCGCAACAGCGAAACTCGCGTCCACCGGTTAAACAGATGAGAATCTTTCGGTCTATTAGTGGAGCTGCCACCGTTTTGCCGCGTAAAGAGAATTGATATCTTCTCTCGCTCCTTCTACGTCTTCTTTTTCTTCCCGAACCTCCCCACCTACCCTTTATCTTATTTGCGCGCCTGCCAGTCAAAAGATTTCCTTATGCATTGCAAAATTGATTTTTCTCCTCGGAGGAAAAACAAGCCTCTATCATATACAAAATCTCAGATTATCCAGTTTGAAAAATTCATTTGGAATATTTAAGGAATAAACTAGCAGTCGTGGGGAATAGAAAAATCCGCAGGCTGTTCCGAGGCAGCATTGTTCAGCGAGCTGTGCAGTCTCCGAAATGTGGCAGCGTGCAGGGGACTTATAGCTCGCCATTATATTTAGATGGTGGCCAGCAAACGTCGAACCCGTTCCCTTTGTCTCGGTGCCGATCACGTGCAACGCGTACGCAGAAGATTCGTCGCGGAGTTCCGGCGACGATTCGCGGGGATCGTAAACCTAGTCCTCGACGTCTCTCGAGGATTACTTCTTGGAAACGGTGCGTGAACACGTGTTTAGAATTAGGCGGCTCGGCAGGGCCGTAGGGGAACCTCGATCCTCGAACTTCGCCGCCGTCGCCGTGCCATTTCTGCTCGCGAGACACAAACTTCCCACGTTCCTGGCATCAACTTCATTTTCCAAAACTTGGCAACCTTATTCGTCCTAGCTCGAGCATCGCAATCGTTTAACTCTTCCACCGGAATTTCCATTTTATTCTACTAAATTTTCGTTCCTTTCGTTCGACTTTCCGTTCAACTTGAATTCCCGTGGGAAGCAAAGCTTGAACAAAGACTGCTCCGAGGGGCGCTGCTGTGGCTCCGACAGGAGCGAGGGCCAGGAGGCCACGCCCACTCGGAGCGATGCGTCCAAAAGTCCCGGTGTCGCTCTGTCTTTCAATTAAGAGGCGCGAGGGATGATTGAGTTTGCCGAGGGGAGGCACAGGAAGAGGGTAGGTCCTGGCAGACCGAAATTGCGTGTCCGCGCAAGAAGCTCCGGGCGTCGTTCCGCTGGAAGCTCGGCCCGGTTCGCTCGAAAAAGCTTAAATCACGCAACAGGGAGCTAAGTGGCCGATGTCGTTGCCTGGGACTCTTGCGGAGGGCTGTGGAAAGAGAGACGAAGAGAGAGAGAGAGAGAGAGAGAGAGAGAGACGCGAGAAAAAGGATAACGAGGGAGGCAGAGCCCGGTATTCGCATTCCGGGAGCGCGTGCCGCGTTGTCAGTTTCGAAAGCGAATGATACGTAATTTATAACGGCGTGGAACTAAATACCCCGCGTTTGGGAGGAGGAGCGAGAAAAAGAGAGGGAGTCGGTCGAGGAACAAGGGAATCCGAGGCCGCAGAAGACGGGCCGGTGTCTAAATATCGAGCACATGTCGCGGCTCCCCCCTGAAACCGAAATAGAAGCCACCATCGTGGACCACCGTACGTCATCTCGCGCGCGCGACGCCTAGGACCGCGCGGTTTGTTTGCTGTTACGCGGCGCTGTTTTCACGCGAGAAGCCGTCCGTCTTCTTCCTGGTTGTGCCCCCTTTTTATTTTTCCCGAGGGATCACGCGAAGCTCCGGATCGCTCCCGGTTTCACTCTGCTTCAACTCTGGCTCGCATCGAATTGATTGATTCCGAGGCGGGAGACCGCGGCGAAAAGAAACGGAAATAGACCGTAGGCAAGGGAACCGATGGTGTCCCTCTAATAGGCTCCGCTGTCTTCTTAATTGACCGAACCAGGCTCCTAAGCGCGCGATGACTTACACCTCGCCGAGCGGGGATCAAGGCCCGTGAACTGTCACCGGAGAACGGCTCACTCTCCGCTTCATATCGCCGACGCTAAACCGGAATTTAGTAGGAATCTTGGAGGCACGAATGACAGGATGTAATTTTATGGAGTTTTTCGGGAACGAGTAAATTTGAAATGACAGAGCAAGGGTTTCGTCGTCATCCCCTCTCGCCGCCCCTCTTGTTGCTGCCACGGCGCAGAAAACCGGAAAAGAGAATAAGAGAAGAGCGCGAACAGCGGAGAGAAAGCGAGGGGTCGGGTAGCCTCTAATAGATCGGCTGTCTTCTTAATTGACTAGGTGGGTCGTGAGTGTCTGACGGCTCGCGCCTCCCGACTCGTCGAAATAGGCGGCCGGATTGACCGTGAATGCTAAACGCGGAATGCCCGTCCCGCAGCAATGATGGAGATTGATCGTGGCAATTATATCATCGACACCGAGAGACCCCTGACTCGCTCTTCTCTGCGTCCTCGCAATTTTATCTGTCGGCTCCTAACCAGCCTCTTTAGCTGGCCTTTACCATCGATGTTCTTCGTTATCGAGCCTCTCGTTAGGGACAGCAAACTTTTCTGTAGGACGGGCGACGCGACGATTTTCGCTGCTGCGCTGCATGATAATTGGCGAGCGTCGAGCCTCTTTGTCCGTTTCAGCCCACAGCCTTGTGTGAATGAATTCCAAAGCTTTTCCCATTGTCGTTCCAATTGTTTCACATCCGTACCGAAGAGCTTCTAAATAAATAAAAGAGCTTTGAGTGTCCAGCTGCAGCATAGGGTGCCATCCACACTGTCGAGAGCAAGCAGGAGCCAGCAAGACGGCAGAGACGCGCGTCCTCGGCTTCCTTTCGGATGAATGCCGTTCCCGAGGAAAATGGTCCGTGCGAAGGGCCTCACGCCCTCGACAATACGGCAATCTCGGCCAAAGTAGCCGGGGCCCGTTCGCAGAAAGAGAAGAAGAGGAGCAAGAAGGCCAGATAAAGGTGAGCCCCGGGCTCGATTCGTTCTGCGCCCATTGTCAGCCACTTGAAGGATCAGTTTTTGAGCGAAACGCTAGAAAATGGACCTCTTTCTCTCTCTCTCTCTCTCTCTCTCTCCCTCCCTTTTCCGCGAGCTCGCTCGCATAATTGCGATTTAAGAGGCGTCCGAACAGCTGCGACGCCCGGTGACAATGCTGCAGCCACTCGAGACGGACAATCGAACAATTTGGACCCCGCTGTCGTGGTCGCAGTAAAAGTCACGCGAGACGATTTTCCACCGAAAAATCCGGCCCTCTGTCGACTCGCCGCAGGGTGAACGGTGCACCGGCCGTTTCCGGTGCCCCTCTGTGCCCCCTCAATTACCAAAAGAGCTCTCGAGATCGTAAGAATGGAAATAGATCCGCACCGGGAGCTTTAAACATCGTAAAAGTATAAGTGGGATCCATGTCCGCTGGAAATCGATACGAGCATTCCTGAACGGAACGAGAAATCTCGGTTTACGAGTAGACTGCGGATTTTATGGATTCGTCGGAACGACGCGAATCAATTAATTTGTGCACTCACAGCTGTCCAAAAGCCCGAAAAAATGATATCAAAGTGTGGTTTTGTGAAACGTTACGAAATCGATCGTAGGAATTAATGGAACACCGATTTTCGAATGGGAGTGCACGCAAGAGGAAAGCCACCCAGGTCCCGACATTAGGGTAATGCGTTCTGGATCCATTTCGGGGTTCATGATTTTATGGATCCTTCCCGGAAAGACCGGAGAGAAGGGGGGACGAGGAAGCACTCGACCTCGCACCTGCTCGTAGCTGTGGGTTTGGGTTGTCGGACTCAATTTCACTCTTTTCAACCAGTCGACAATCGAAGCCACTCGAGAGCGGAAAGCGACACCACGGCCGCATCCTCTCGAGCTTTACAAGGATTTAAACAACTTCGAATGGTCCACGGTTCCGCCGTGGGACACAATGCCGCCGCGCCGGATCTTTTACAACTGGATCCTTTACGGCAAAGCGAATCCACCATTCACCGGCGGACACGCCGTTTCTATTGGATAGTCCACGGAGACAAGGACGTTTCGCGACTCTGAAAGACCACACGCCTGCTTCATTAAAGCCCTCGAAACGATACCGGGCCACCCTTCCCGCCACCAGATTCCCCGAGAAAGAACGAACCGAAATGCTCTCACCTTTCCCGGCTCAGTGTCCTAAAAATATTTTCTAGCCGATAGAAATAATACACTTTGTAATTTAGTCCGCTGAAATATTAATTTCAGAAAGATAGAAAAGGCAAGGGATGGAGTAAATGATTTCATTGAAACGTCCTAGTCGACGAAAATGATGCGATTTTGATGGAGAAGGGGCGCTTGTTGCGTGTTTGTGGGGCGCAGTGAATTTTCGGGAGATCGAGGCGGCCTATGGGGAAGCTGGATCGTCGAGCAGGTTAAAGGCCGTTGCACACTAGACCGCACCGCCGCCTGACCAGCACCGCACCGCCGCCGATGTTTTGACATTCTTCTATGTAATTTAAATGGGAGTGCGCACATATAACGGCAACAGCACAGCACCAGCACACCATCGGATCGTATGTGCGCACTCCCATTTAAATTACATAGAAGAATGTCAAAACGTCGGCGGCGGTGCGGTGCTGGTCAAGCGGCGGTGCGGTCTAGTGTGCAACGGCCTTAATGAGGGGAATTAAGGGGTCTCACAATGCGTGGCATGGTTCGAGGAGCACTCGAGAGGAGGCAATATTGTGGCGGAGGGTGTCGGTGCCCGGAAAGTGATATACAGTTCGGTAATGGTGGCGGACGATCCGACACCTGGTCCCGTGGCCCCCTTTGTCAGAGGTGGCTGAAGAGAGCGAGCCCTACGCCACCAGAGGACCCCCATAAACTTTGGCCGCGCATTCAGCTAAATGGTTCTAAAGTGCTTTCAAAATACGAGCCGTCGCGTCGCTACGAAAAACCGTGGCCCCCGCTTTCTCTCTCCATCTCTCTCCCCTTCTTTCTTTCTGTTTCCCTTTCTCTTTCTCGATCGACAACGCAGGGGCCCATCCCCGATTCCTAAACGATCTGGGTGGTGCCTCGAGGATAAAAATGCAGATTAGGATTAACAAGCCGGCACGGCGATTCCCGGCTTCCGTTGATTTACCGTCGTATAATTTCGCCCCGCGCGACGTAATTTTTTACGCGGTCGCCACCCCGCCCTCGGGGCTTCTTGGGATACGTTATTAGGATTATTTGCTTCCGTGTAATTTTCACTCGGACCCCGGATTAGCCTCCAGACCACGGCATTCTCGGGAATAATTGATTCCCGACCCGTAGATCGCCCCGAAATCTCGGGAACTTTGAATCACCGAGAATTTCCTAGTTGGACGCCTTTAATAAACATCCAGGTACCGGGGAAATAGTTTTTTCCTACGGTTAGACTCGTGGACCATCGATACTAGTAATTTTCTAAAAATTAAAACTCCTAGATTTAGCTTCTGCAATTTTTTAAAAGTAGACTGAGGCGTTTTTGGCTTTCGGTTGGGCCTATTTGGACACGTGTGTTAAACAGAATAGGTTACTGCTTGTAATAGTCAAAATCATGACATCTTTATGGGAGACCACCGAGATTGCCTCCCGAGTATTAAGTATGCAAGTGTTTTCAATTCGATGCAGACGATTAGGCCCGCGCGTAAAGAAGTCGAACAAGCTCCGTCGAATAAATTTCTCGATTTGGAGTTCGTGAGGACGCCGAGCCCGATCGAAAGGAGATTTTCGACGCCCCCAGCGAGAAAAATTTGAAGGATGCTGCGCGCGTGGGTAGAAAAATGTGTATCGCATTCACGGGCCTCCATTGATCTCGAGAATCAAAGACCGAGAGTCAGGTACAGCTGCCACGAAAAACACGCGTTACGATGATCGATCCTCCGGGACTTCATGGCCCGGGGACCCTTGGAATTCCTCCGAACAGCGTCTCTCTCCTTGTCCGGAGCATTTCCCATAACCGATGGAATTTAGAGAAACCATTTCGAGAAGGGTTGCTCCCAAGAAACCGTCGGAAAGCAACGAAACCTACAGGACTTTCCGGATCACAACAAAAATATAACCTGTTCAGTGTTAATTTTTACGAGGTTTCCAGAAGCCTAGTTATCCGACGAATCTTCACAAAAGAATTAATTATTCGGTGCATCGATATATTATTTTTCTCGAAGTCAATTGTGTTCATTGACTCGGAGACTTTAAGAAAATATAACGTTAACGGCAAGGATGTCGGAGGAGTGAAAGTTGGAGGACATTGACGGCATGAATGATATTTAATTATCATAGAATCGCGCGAAGGGTGAGAGATCGGGAATCGTTCCCATTCTCATCGGTCCCGATTTGGTTTATTTGTGGCCCGACCGTGAACGGGAAGTCCGTTGTCTATGAATGAGCCAGAGATTGCAGTATCCTTTCAGGATCTCGACGCGGATCCGGAGGTAGCCGGGATGCTTTTCGCCGTGGCTGTACGCAGCCGTCCCTTTGCAGGAAGGTGTGACTATGTTTGAATACACTGTTGATTGGGCCATAAATGTGTCTCTCAACGTACAAACAGTTCTTTTTTTCTCTGGTCTCTCTTCTTCTTCTTCTTCTTCTTCACCGGCGCGCGGTGCGGTGATTTTCTCGTTCGGGAACACGAGGGCCACACACAAGACCACCGGGAACTCTCCGAGCCGTTTGATTGGTACCTCTCAGGATAACGCGGCGTGACGCAATTGAATTCTAGTTTGAAAGATGTTCGAGTCGCCGGACAACCGACCGGGGCTCGTGGATCGCTTGGAATTGCTGTTTCTCGATCGCTCCTGCGCGATTTAGTCCTCCGCATTCTTATATTTGTTGAAAGAACGCCTGAACGAAATGACTGATTATTAGAATTGTATTTGGCAGAGCATATTTCATTTGTTTTCGCGCTTTCGTAATTCCCCCGGTTGTTCCGGATCGTTAAAAGGGTATTTATGAAGCCGGAGTTCACGGCAGAGACGGATCGTCGAATTTCTGCGGCTGATATGCCCTTTGAGCGAGCCCGATCGTGATCGAGCGGAGCCGATGATGTCAGCAGGAACGCGGCGAAGAATGCCTTTTGATTGGAACACGATTTTAAGTATCAATGCTAATGACCTTACCGGGCAGCCGCTTAATTGGACCCGTCATATCGATCCTGCCCCGGGAATCGGTGTCTTCCTGTGTGAGCCAGCAGAGCCAGTTGGCCCTTTTCATTCGGCCTGGCGAACTGCATTTCGCGAAAAAAATCCACCGGTTCACGCATCCTCCATCCTTCCTCGCTATATTTCGCAAGATCCTAACCCTGAATTCCTTCGAAAGGCATTCTCAAAAATTGTTCTCAATAGGCTATAAATTCATGGCCGCTATTTTCTTACTGCTCCAATAATCACAGTCTCTTCAAATTTTGTAGCTACGCCCTTTTTGCGGAAGAGAAATTGCTACTCGAGGATCAATCAATTTCCTAAAATTGAACGCCAACTGTGACGCGATTTAAAAATTGAGCAAAAATCCTGAACAGTGCAGAAGGGCTAGTTTTGAAAAGAGGAATTTTTCTGTAGTGTCGCTTTGTGCCCGAGCGATACGCCTAACATATTGTCCGAGACAAAAATTGAAGAAGAGAAGTCAAAGTGAGCGAGGGCCGCGCGTCGACGGAGCTTCGAAAATGAATTTCTCTATTCACGAGGTACCGGGCGATCGTGTATCAAGGTCGCGAGCTCATTAGCCATTGATAGCTGCATTCGAGGGCCAATCAAAGGGCATTCTTCGCTGACGTCAGCGTTGCCCAGGAAAATCGAAATCCCCGGCGACGTGTGGCTCCGAGGCCACTAAACTAAACGGAGAGAATGCACGAAGAAAGAGCAAGAACGGAATAAAGAAAGAGAGAGAGAGAATCGTGGGAGGGAACGAGACGAAACGAAGCAGAAGAGAATGAGAGGAGAAGAGGACGAGGGCGAAATCGAAGGAAGAATGAGGAGAGGGGAGAAGAGTCGGGGCCCGTTCAGAGACTAGTTAGCACCTTCTCTTAAGTCCGCGCGTTCTCGAATCAAGGCTCGCATTCTGGCCGAGTCGGGCCCGGCCGGGCCCGCCACAATGCCGCATTGTACTTAAATCAGATTCAATTTGGGCCCCATTGAAAATTACGCTTAATAAATTATTTGGGCAATTCATAAATCCGACTCGTGCTGTGCCTGACTGGACTGCCTCTCCTCCGCCGCCCCTGGCCCCCGAGGGCTCCGGGGGCCTCGCTCTTTCGAAACGCGGAGCCAAAGCTGCTTTCCGAACATCGTCTACTACTAATGGACCGCGTCCGCGCCGGCCCAGGGACGTATCACCTCCATACGGCACTGTTTCGTTTCAAAAAACTGCTTCAACCCCTCGGTATCTCTGTCGGTTCGCTGTGCGCACTTTTTCAAACTCGCTATTCTTTTAAAACGATTAATTTCACAGTCATCATTTTTCCGAGCCATCTTCTCAATAACTATTTTCTTGGACCAATCTCTTTTCCACAACACGAATTGTTCAATCATTCTTGCGGAGGCTGCTGATCCCTTAAATTTGATCTTTTTAAATGTGAAACTTACCTGCTCTATTTTGTTTTTTGATTCGCGCGCAAGCAAAGCCTCTCGGAAAAGATTGAAGAATACTTCCAAAAATTGCAGCGGCAGTTCGAGAGGCAGAGCGAGAACAGAGGAAGGGAGGATTCGAAGGAGCAGTTAGGTGAACAGGATCGAAGTCGAGTGAATGCGGCCCTGCGAACGATTAAGCCGGGTTCGGCCACCAGGTAAATACGCACGCGCTCCTCGGCGTGGCCGCGTCGCGTCGTCGCGTCGGGTCCAGGATCGCCGTGGCCTGCACGTGTACGTCGTTTATACAACAAATTAGTAGGCAGTTATAAATGACATAGTGTCCTTATTATCGTGGTGGCCTTATTACGGGTCCTCTGTCGGTGACGTTTGACCGACTGTCCGAGCCCGTTCGGCCGGCTAGCCGTGAAACGACGAGGATTTCTTCGGAGGATTCCAGCCCCGGAGAAATTATTCGGCCCATATATCTCCGGGCAGTGCCGCGCGGCGCTGTCACTGATTAATGCAACGCGGTAAACGGCGCTCATTGTCCGCCGGTTACGGTTACGGTTATACGGTTACGGGACCGCGGCCGCGCCGTCGCATCGCGCACAAATGACGACTTCAGCCGTCCGGATCCACCGGTCCGCGCTCTTGTGCCGATTGGACCGATTGTTGCCCGGTAATTAGCGTCGACTCGGTATTTTTAGTAACCTTCCGGCTAGGTGGTTTAATCGCGGCTGAATCAGCCCCGTAATGAATCGTAATGGATTCAACCGAGGGTCCCTGCGACCGCGCCGCGCCGCACCGCGTCGCGAATCATTAATCTCCCGACACCGGTTTTTAATTGGTCCCCGGTGGATCGATCCACCGAAAAACTGGGGCTACCTTCTAGACTGAGCCATAAGTAGACTTTGAATTTTCAGAGGATTTTCAATAATATTTCTGTGCCGAAAGGAAGTCTGAAAAGTCTAGTTCCTCTGAAATATTAATTTTTGGGCAGCAATTAACGCGGAACATAGAGATCCCTGAAAAACACCGACGAAATTTACGGTTACGAGGAAACCGCCGAGAAAGGGACCGGGAGCCCTTTAACAACCCGCAAACAAGGGCCTGACACGTTCGAACAATCAAGGAGAGCAACCGGCGAACCTATAATTAGTGTAGGATCCCTTCGGGTATCGGTTTTGCCGGTCGTTTTCTACGGACCCTGTTTCCGTTCGTTAGATCGTCATCTGCGAGTGTCCACCGGCCTCTCCCAACAACTTTCAGAAAGCTTCAGAAGTCACCGCGCGAAATCGTCTCTCGTCTCGGACCATGGAGAATTTCGGGCGCAGTTTTGTCTTTTGCCTGCCGATCGACAATTTTCACGGTTGCATTCATCCGAGACAAAAATCTACAGGTTTTCGCTGAAACCGAGGCAGAAAAAACAACCGTACCAGCTCTGTGACAAATGGACAGGTGACCAGGTAAGTCCGAGTTTCTCTTTACCATACTTCATTGTCATGCTACGATCGATCTCATTGCTGTCGCTTTTGCCTAATTCCACACTCCACGGCGCAACAATTGAAATTTCTGCTCGAATGTCTCATCGCGAGAAAGCGTCTTGACCCGGCCGTTATTGCTGTCCCTTTTATCTGTTGAATTATTCCGGAGACTATGCCAATTAAATATTTTATCACCGGAATAATAACAGCAAAAACAGATGCTGGAAGAAGCGAGCAATTCGTGAATGAACACGAAACGAGTATCAAACGGCAGCTCTCTCTCGAGGTTCGCCTACTCGTAACGAGCGGAGACATAATCATCGGAGGCAAGGAGATCGCAAGAACACTCGGTAAAAGCGTCGGCAGCGGCGATAACCGGCCGATAACGCGCTGTAATTAGTCACTGCCAATTAACAGCTGCTCAAACGGAAAACAACTGGGCTCGTTAGCGATATTCGGCGCGCAACGCGTCTTGCCGGAAACGACGACTCGCGACGTCGCGCGAGTAAGTATTTATGTGTGATAGTTTCCCCGGGGCCTGGAGAATTTTCCAGGCCCTTCTCCCCCGTTACGAAATCAGCGCCGAACGCGATTATCGCTCGTCCCCCCGGCTCGTGATTCAATTATCGTGAAAACGCGGCCGATGACGTAAACGGCCGATCGAGGCGTCGCGACGCCTCTCGGCGTTTATCTGACCTGGATTGTCGAGATGGCGAAACGCCGACGGATTTTCAAACGGGAACGCAGTCGATAAGGCAGCCGGATGTACGAATTTTTTACTGGCTCAACCTCTCCCAAAATTTCACTTTTCAATTTTTCTTAAAGGAAAAGGGCGGAGGACCCGCATTTTTCCAAATTTAATTCGTGAAATTTTAATTTTCTGTTGATGACAGTATTAAAGTAGACACTTGAATAAGTGTCCTAGATTTTCTGGAAGTCGAAAACGGTAAGGAAAAAATAGCCCTGGGCATAAACGACCCGGACTTTTTTAGAAGTGGCTTCCAGATGCTGTGGTACACATTCTATAATATGACGACGTGGCAGCGAACGTGTTAATCTCCTGATTAATTCGTTCGTCTATCAGAAATGTGGTATTACTGGCAAAGCAATTAAAACTAGTGAGTTGGCACATAAAAACAGCTTACGAGCATGTCCATGTAATTATCTCGTCGTTACCAAGCGATTACTAGATTGCTGACATTCGTGAGAATATCACTGGTTGACGGTTCAATTTGCGTAAATTGAGATCTAATAGAAATTAATTCGATTAACGAGTGAGTCGTGAATGAAATAAAAATTGCATTCAGATCTGCATCGTTGATAGAATAAACGCATAGAATGCGTTTGTGGGTTTTAAACTCGAGGAGACATCGGTACATTTTATCAAATATTGTATCGAGTTTCAAATAAAATCAAATAATGCAATACGGTTGCACAAGGGAAGCCGACGAAATAGCGTCCTGATCTCTGCTGAATAATTGCGTCGATAAAAACCAGATTACAAATTGCAAATTTACGCCACGATTTAATTAAAACCGAACATAAATTGATTCGTTCTATTACGCGTTGCGTGAAGTTTCGAATCAAATAAAACCGATATCGATGTTTGCACCGTGGACACCGTAACAGGAAAAATGTACAATCTAGCGATAAATTGAAAGCAATGCAGTAAGAAATAAAATGGCAACGCGTTGAAATTTTACCGTGGCTATCAGACAAAATATTATGATCGCAACGGAGCAATTTATAATCGCAAATAGAAATTACTTCATTCGATCGGCTGTTCTATTCGGTTCGAAACAAAACAAAATCAACATCCGGTATTTAATCATGGATACTGTGCACGCGGAAAAATCCACAATTCAGCAGTAAATTGTAAGCAATAAAATGGAAAAATAAAAACGCGCATGGCGACCGCAGCAACGATTAAACAACGCGTTTGAAATCCAGCCAGAGCGCAAATGCGAATTGCAAATTCCCGCGTCGATTTAACTAAACAGTTCCCACGGACCGTATCCACGAAATATGCAAGTGAAAAAACCGACACAGGAACCAAGTAGGGAAGTGCAATTTCAAGCAACAGGACGAGCAAGAAGCATCGGTCGGTTGCAAAAAAATCTCGATGTGGCGGAGGATTGCGGGGGAGAGGGATCGTTGGCGAAGAGGAGACCGAAGAGGAGAACACGAAGCACCAGCAACAGAAGAAGAAAGAGAAGAGAAGGATCAGAAGAAGAAGAAGAAGAAGAAGAAGAAAGAGAAAAAGGAGAAGGCCGGGGTCTTTTTCATCTTCCTCCATTTGTTTCACGCCGTGTGTCAGAGCGGCGCAGACTATAATTAGGCCCACGGATAAGGCGTACCGCCGTCCATCCGCAACGAAACAACTTTTTGCAAATCATTAACGTATAATTTTAATTGCTGGCGTTGACGAGCCGCGAATTAATTACGTTGACCGGGGGCAGTGCCGAATGAATATCAGGGTCCGCGCACCGTGCACGAACGCTACATGCATGCGCAACACATATACATCCTCCGGTGCACCGTTCCCGTGTGCGAGAGGGGTTCACTGTTCTGTGCAGGTGTGTACGCGTGTAACGAGCCCGAGAGTGTTTGCGAGCGTATGAGAGTGTTCGCGCGAGAGCGTATGCACGCGGGAACACGCGCGTCCCGGCCGATGCACGTTTACGGCCGCCTCCGTTCCCCCGACATCGTTTCCCACTCGGTTATCTTGTTTTCAACTAATTGTACGTGGCATAGTTCAGATCGCGATAACGCCCCCGAGAGCCGTTCCTTCATTTTCAACCGGATAAGGGAATTTTAATGCGAGTCGCCCGATCCGACGACGCTCCATTCACTCCCCTCTACGTCTCGCCGTCAGGGACGCGTCGGGAACTACCCCTACACGAGGGTGCAATTGCCAAAATTCAGTCCTAAACCTCTGTTTCTCTAGGCTCCGTGTATCCTTCACCGTTGCCTGCTAAATAGCAACCAAAACCTTATAAAACTGGAGCTACAGTGCATTCTCGATATATGTCAGCAACACGGGTCTCTCCAGCGTCTAGTATCGTCCAGGAGACGAACCCCAGCGGTGTACTATTTATTTTCAAAAAACCTGACCTAACTATGGAGAGGGAAAACAGAATCGAAAACACTCGGCTTTGAATTGAGAACGACGTGGAACCCCCAAAAATGAATCGACCTGTACAGAGTCCGAGTCGAACGTTTTAGTTTTCCGAACAGTAATTCATCGGTCGGTGGAATGGAGGCTGCGTCCGTTCTCGTGGGCAGTAGAACCGCGAGAGTCGTGTACACGTATCAAGTGACTGCTTAATTAGTAATTAGACAGCCGATTCATAAATCAGACGACTTGTAACCGGCCTCGAAATCGATGTGAATGTCCAGGAAACGTTATCTTCTCAGTAATTAACGAGATACATGGCCTGGAATACACAGGCCAGCGATACCCGAATGCTAATCAGTTTTCGCAAACACCAACAGAAGAAAGAAGCAGGATCGAGCGGATATCGCCGAGCTCCGACTTGCTCGGGTTCCAATAAATATTTCATAATTTGCCACGATGTGACGACATGCTCGCTCGGAACTAATTCTCCCGAGGTCTCTACGGTTTTAATCGCATGAGTTCTCTTTAAACTGGATCGCGCCGCCGATCGGGATACGCCGAGATATAAGAGACTCATTTTCCACTCTGGCGCTCGTGCTATCAACCGACGGCGATTCGCAACATTTTTAAACGCGATTCTTACTGATCTAGATGCGGTAGAAATAGCGCGAAACGACCTCCTGTATCGCTTTTAACGCGAAATCGGAACGCTCTTCCCCAGTGGAAATCTGTTGCCGGAGAAACAAGAAGTTCGCCTAATTAGAAAAGTGGCGCCTCGGTAAGCGGATATCGGTGTCGGGTTTAGAACAATGACACCGATGACTAATTGCAGCGGCGTCGTGGCTTCCATGCAAATTGGCCTGCTCCGTTCGAGAGAAATAGAAGGAGGTTCGCTCGAGCGGATCGAGTGCACGAAACTCGAAAATTCGAGCGGCGAAAAAGAGGATCGGTGGACCTTCTGCTCGGGGTAACGGATACCCCGAAGACAAAAAGAAATTCGCGCCGGTCGTTCGGCTCGGAAACGCGGCCGCGCCACGCCCCGGCGTCGTTTCGGCCTCCTCTCGACGAAATTCGACCGTCTACAGGACCCGAAATACATCCCACCCTGGAAACGGAATTTTCAAAGAGGATCGAGGCCCCGAGAATCGACTCTGCTCGCCTGCCGAACGATTTACGGGCCTGGAAACCCTGGAAAATTGGGCAACCCTGCATCTTCCTATCCGTAGCTCCACGATTTTATGGGCGAACATTTTCCCGGGGTGAATTCGATGCTAATTTTATTGGACGGAGCACGATTTCAGCCGTGATGGATGGATCCAGGTTTAATTTTGATTCCGTTGCTTCGCGGGATTTAATATCGCAGCTGTTTCTAGAAGATGGATAGGTTGCGCGATGCAAACGAGCGAACAGAGTCGATTCGTTTATTAAAATTGAACTGGAAAGTTAGCTTTAACGTGCGAGTGCCATTCCAATGCCCATAAAAGTCATGTTCCTCTATATTCTAATCGCCTGCGACAATGGAGCCGGGGAATTGTGAGCCGAAAGACACGGCGAGGCTCGACTATATTAGAGTATGAATCAGTGAAAGACGTATTTTCTCCACAAGGCCGGGAAGGGTCAGCCTCCGAGCAAAGTGTGAGCTCATAATTAGAAAGGGGTCGAAAACGACGGGAAATGATACTTGCAAGTGGATCGGCTGTTCGCGTACGATACAGGAAATTGTTGGCGTTCTTCGAGATCCGTCGCGGCGCGGAGACTTGTCCCGGCGAAATCTACTCGGAATGTAAATGATCCAATTACTCCACTTAGCGGTCCGATTAAATTGGATCGGCGAGATTGACAGCGTGTAACAGGGCTCTTGAAACGCGATACATTCGGCCGGGACGAGGCTTGTTGTGTCCGCGGCTCGTTTCCCGCCGCGACCTCTCCTTCCGTCCGTGAATGCGTTCATTGTGTCGTACTTGAAGTGTTGGTAAATAGCCACGATTACGGGCGTATCGCGTGCGCTGATGCGTGACCGCCTGTTCGAACGATGCGAGCCCGACCGCCGGTCAAAGTTCGAGACTCTTTCTTAATTGCCGCCGACTCGATACCGCCGCGGATTTATTGGTCTCGGACCTCTTATGGTCGCGTGTAATTGCTCGACGATCCTCGCCGAACACTTTGCCTAACCGCTTCGCTCGTCATCAGCTAGGCTGAGAATCTTCTACAGACACAGTGGAACCTCGATTATCCGTGCTAATCAGTGGACCACGATTGTTCGAATTAGTCTTTCAGAAGACGAAAGCACTTCGACTAATAAATTCAATAGCAAGTACAATTGATTCGTTATGTGTATACTGGTTTCTGCATAAGGTAAGGTATGTTCGTTGTTCAATAAAAACAGTTTAAATATATTCGTATTTTTAATTGGCGCCGTCATTACTATGCATAGCAGCTTAGTTACCTAGGGTTAAAGATAGTACGATCTTACTTTCAACTTATTAAAACAGCGCAAAGAGGAAATAGATTTTTATCTAGCTTCTGTTTGTTACGATCGAGGTGTAGAATTTTTACATTGCAAAGATTGAATTAATTGTGAACTACATATATATATATTTTTTTTCATTTTTCAGCTTGAATTTCATCTGAATTTGCTAATTTTCGTGTCGAAGGTTTCACCATTGAACTTGAAATCTTACTCCAATTTATTTCGGTTAATGGCGCGAGGGTTGAAATGATTTCCAATTAATAATGCACCTGTAGAATATTGACGACTGTTATACGAACGTACAGCGTTTAATTAAACGTTGCAGCTCGTGAAACGGATCGTGCCGGCCAAAGCGCGTTTCTCTGCTTCGATGTATTATTCTTTGGCGTTGTTGTTCGAGCGATCAGGTTCGAGGAAAAGGTTCCATTGATTGGATTATTCGGCTTATTGGAATATCGGCGTTTCTAATGGAAGCGTGGCTCGTTCCCGAAACCGGCGAACGGAACGAAGGCACTCAAGAAAATTGAAAGGGGCGTTCTTCCATCAAAGGCTCGTTAGAAAATCACAGCTGGATCGGGGAACGGCTTCATCGGGGGTTGTCGTTGATCCCCATTGATCTCTGACCCCGACTCGCGTGTTCCACGAAAACATTACTCAAATTTCAGGAAACAAGGATAGGGGGAACGTACAGTGTTCTCAATAGACCGGCCTGATCGCGTAATTATTATTTATTATATACCGATCCATTGTTAAACCGTACGGCAAACGATTTCCAGTCGCGTCGAAATAAAATCGAATCGGACTTCGAGGAACGCGTTGAGGGAGTAATTTTCTTGTTTCATATATTTTTTTTTTATTACGTCGCGCAATTAATTGCGAGGCGGTTCGTACGAGGAACGGGTAATTGCGCCGGGACACGACAGCTCGCATGAAAACCCGTAATAAAATTATCTCGAGTGTCGGGGGTGAATTTAACCGGTGTGACGGCCCATCCTGTGTTTCCGCGGATATCGCGGTGCCCGGGGTGCAATAAAAACGCGATTTATTCCGCAACCGGCAGTTCCCTGCGTCCGCGATCCCTAATCTAATTCACGTTCCACCAGTTTGTTAGATGCCGACAGTTTCCCCCTCGTCTGTGCCGGGAACTCCCTGGTTTAGATCGTATTTAGAATTTCAACATATCAGATCGTGCATACGCCTTCCAAAAGAACCTTAGCTCAGTTAACCCGGGGACCATTTCATTCATAGTAGGCGCGAAGACGGTGGCTCGACCGTGGCTAATTATTGTAATTTTTAATCAACCGATCCATGGCTTTAAACAGCAGTCATTTATTGTCTGGTTAGACTATCTGCGCAGCCATCGATCGCCCCGCTGAATTAGCATCTCTCGCGTCCTGCAAACGAGCGGGCTGGCCGCCGCGCCGCGCCGCGCCGCTCCGGGGCATCGAATAATAAAAGCATAACGCGTACGTCTGATTTAATTAACGATGATTATCTGAGAGATGCGTACAGGCGGCGGGAGGGTTCGGGTGGGGAGGCCGTCCTTGTAATTTCTAAGCGTTACACTTTTAATCAACGCTTCACGGAACACCGGCCAACCGTGTCGCCGCGAACAATGGACGATGGACCGTGCAAACTGCCGGTGAAGGGTGCCCGGCGCTGCATTGTCCGTTGATTTAAGGATGCGCGACCGTTGACAGTTTCCCATCTGTGATTCGGCCGAAATTGACGCCGATTAAGGATCCATTCAGCAGGACGCTCCGGAATCGACTGTAAACGCCCGGTAATGGACCGGAGATCGCAGTGAATTAGGCGTCTCGGGATGTTTAACCTTCCTTCGGGAGCGGATTTATTCTCTTCGGCGATACAAATCGATTTTCTTGCAGAACTCTCGCAGTACAATGATACTTTCCGAAAATATGCGCTGTGTTTCAGACAACGGGTGACTTTGATGGGGAACCTGTAATCCCCAACAAAGGACAGTGACTTCCCATAAAATTGCGGATGCTCGGATGCCTCTGCGTCTCGCCAAGCAGCGTTCTAATCGTCCGTACCGTTAGCTCCCATAGAAAATCGCCGGTGCCCGCCCCGTGGCCGTCGAATCTTTATCCGAAAACAAGGGAACGGTCGATGGATTTTTCAAATTGGATTAGAGGGCCGGGCCGAGCGGCGCGCGTGTAAAACAACGATCTGGAATAACGGCCTAAGTCCCAGTAAGTCGACTCGAAAAGCCTCCGGAGGTCTACCTGCCGGTTTGCAAACTGTCGGCGGGAAGAATGCCGGTGGAAAAGCTAGGTGACGAGGTGACGACGATGCCGGCAGACCAAACACCGAGGAAAATCCTCCCTCGGCAACCTGCAACCTTCCTGACCTAATCCCGAGATCGGATGAGCCGGACCGCCCTGTCAAAACTTGTCACCGGGACTCGGTATTACGGAGTGAGTCCTCCTCCGCTGGGAATACTGCGTGAAACTGCGCGAAACGCAGGAAACGAGTAAATCAAAATTCCGGAAGCTTGAAGAACGTTCCGTCGTAGAAATTCGAAAAAACGTAGGAAGAATATCACACATCACCCCGTTTTTCACACACACACACACACAGTTGCGAGGGCACTCGGCAAGACAGAATCAACCCCCGCCAACGAGCGTAGCTTATCGACTGGTGGATCATAATAAATCAAGCGTCGAGTCGGGCTTATCAAGGAGCCGGTCTATTTACCAGAGCATCGGGGGCTATCGGTCGAATCAGCTTACGCCGGTTGCTTAAAAATTTCCTCGGCCACCCCCGCACCCGTGGAGAAAGGGGAGGGGAACCCGTCGCGAGGAACCGACGCCCTTATTACATCAACTTATCCAAGCGGCATTGAAAGGATGCACGCGTTCGCGGCGGATTGAAGAGGCTAGGGGTTGTCAGGGACGAGAGAGAGAGAGAGAGAGAGAGAGAGAGAGGGTGGCTGTTACCACGATAGGGAGCGGGACACGGGGGTAGCTAGGCGTACCTCCCTCGTATCTCTCACGCTTCGCGGGTATTTCTATGGGAGGGAGACGCCCGTCTAATTTCCTGTCCTGAATTTCGAACGAGCGGGAATTTGCACCCTTGAGTTCACATCAACGCGACGACGGAAGAGTGAAGAGGGGGTGGCGGGGGTGGTGCTCGGGGGGTGGGTTTGCTGGGAGGAGGCCGAGCAGCGGCCATGCGACGGGCTAGAGCGCGCAAAATCCTCGATTCCTCGTTTCGAGCGCCATTTTTCGATACCACCCCTCTCGCCGCGCACCTCTCCCTCCCTCGCTCACACACACTCTCTCTCTCTCTCTCTCTCTCTCTCTCTCTCTCTCTCTCTCTCCCTTTTTCGACTCGCTCTTTCACCTCTCGCTCTGCTCTTTTTTTTTTGTCGCGTTTCGATCCCTTCGCGGATCCAAGCTCGATGGAAAAACGCGCTTTCAATTCGAACGCCGCGGGGGTGGACGCAGACGCTCGGTGATCGACTGTCTTTATCGCGCCCCGCGATTTTGATTCACGCGGACAGCCCGGACGATCGCGTTTTATCGAATACCTGCACCCCTCGGAAGCCACCCCGCCGCCCCCGGTTATTTATTAGGATCGCCGAAAAGTAACGGGCCTACCGAGATCCATCAATTTTTCGACTGCTAAGGGTGCAATTGTTTTCGAGCTCGCAGGCGTGGACTGCTAACCTGTAGTAGCATTGCGCTTTTAAATACAAAACATCTAACTGGTTAATGGACCACTGTTTGATCGAAGTCCGGGATTTTGGCTGACGATGCCAGCGAATTAACACGCTTGAGGATCATAGAAAGTCAGATATCGTCTCGAATCCTGGAAAAAGGCCGCGTCCCGAGATCCAAGAGATTCGAATGGGAATCGGTCGACGAGCAGCGAACACGGTCGTCAGAAAGAAGGGATGATAAATTTCAATTTGCTCGAATCTTCCGCGGAGCCTGGTCTATTCAGGCACCTTTGTGGCGGATTGTAAAACGACCGGAGTCGGAGTCGCGCGAATCAAATTTACCCTCTTCGAGAATGAGAGAGAGAGAGAGAGAGAGAGAGAGAGAGAGAGAGAGAGAGAGAGGGACAAAAAAAGGGAGTCGTCACGCGTACTTGGCAGCGCGTCCTATAAAAGGGGATGATTTGTAACCGGTCATTGTTCGAACGGCGGCCAATGACGGTCCTGCGCCGTCTCGTAATCGTCCAATCGCGAGCGAGAAAGAGAGAGAACCAAAAGAGAAAGAGAGTTGCATAGCCATCGAGAGGATGCACCGGGGTGTCGAGCGCGTCATCCCCTTGCTGCAACCAGATGCGTGCCGCTCGGCTAACGCACCGCGACGGCCTCCATTATGTTTGTTTATTTATTATTAATAGGGAATTCATAACAATCACATAATAGGAGCCCGCGTATAATGGCTTTGTCCGCGAGACGGGATCTCGCGCGTCGTCACGCTCGGGCTGGCTCCCCGGTGCACAATGCAACGCGTTTCCCGGCTATTCTCCACGCCTCTTCGGAAACCAGCACTCTGCCATACCGCGTGCGACTGCGTGCCGACGTGCGACGTCTTCGCACGTTTTCTCGCCCGGAAATTGATCGGAAGCCCCGCGAAAATTCGCCTGGACCACCGGAAGATCGTTTCTACCACCCGGTTGGAAAATAGAAATTTTAATAAAAAAAATCCCTGAAGCAAGATAAAATTGGGCTAGGTAAAGCGGGGTTGGTACGGCAATTTGCAAGAGCATCGGCAGTTCATCGATAACAAATAGCCGCGCAAGGTGCGCGGCGGAAATAAAAGGGTGTAGCTTGTACCCCTTTGTGCGGCACCGCCTAATGGTATTTTCGAAACAGTCCGAAAATATTTGTCCGTCAAACAAACCGGCCTGAACAGCGAGTCCTGAACGTGGCGAGTCGCGTCGCAACCAGATAAGAGGTCAGCGGTGTACGGGCTGCAAACAACCCCCGAAGAAACAAATTTCTAGCCACGGGGAAGGGATGCGCGGGGGATGGAAACAACAGAGTCGTAAAGTCAAGTTTCCACGGGACAGGTAGATCGGCACTTTCCGAGCAGCCTCGGCCGGTAACCCGCCGCGCATCTCGTCCTAATCCTGTTTGCAGGATGAGCCGACCGTTGCAGTCAGTGTTTGATTATTTTAGGATTTTCGAGGGCCGGAGATGGTGCGTTTTGTCCCCGTGTTCCCGCATCCCTGCGTTTCGCCGCGGATAATTCTCTCGCGTGCACGCCCACGGCAAATCCTCTTTTCCGAAAAACACCGGTATCCTCGTCACTCGATCCGTCTCGTCCCGTGATCATCGATCTGCACACCTTTCGGAGAAAACTTTTTTAATTGTCTGACGCAGGCTAATACTACTTACATTTCATCCTCCCATTCTCTCAGCATCTAGTGATTCTTCACACTCCTGACAAATGTCTATTTCGGTCTAATAAGAGGATCAACGTTGACCTCGAAGAACTAGGTTGAAGAATGAGTGAAAGAAGATTGGTTACGTAACGATCTGAACGGATCTGGAAAGAACACGGTTGGCTCGCTAAAAAATTGATTAAGAAACTCTTGGCCACGAATGATCGATCGTTCGAGAGCTATCATTAAGTTCGTACCGTTCCTATCCACGCTTCTATAAATTTCATGTCGAGTTGACGTCGTTCGAGCGCATTCGAGCGATTTCAAGCGGACTCCCGGAGCCGTGTACGAGGTCCGGCTTCATACAGCATGTAAATCCCGGCGGCCGAGCGTTTACGCGAGCCAGAAAGCCAGAAACTTGCTGGGCAAGCAGGGGAACGAGGCGGAGTAAGTTAGTCACCTGCAGAAAACGCGGCGCTGGCCGGTTGCTGGTGGTGTCTCGCTCGACAAAAGGCCAGCTATTTAAGATTCCATTGTACCTTTTAAACGACCGGCATTATTTCGTTAAACTGTAGGCGTGGTGCGAATTTCGGACCGCGCGGCCTCCGGGGACGACCGGATTAGGGGCCCAGACGCTGCTGGACGCTGCGGGACGCAGTCTGGACGGCCCAGTGGTGCATTGCGCTGATAAAGAACCTCTGCACCACGATTATACTTACGGAAAATCTCTATGAACGCGAGCTAAACCGACTCAAAAATAAGAATACCCCCTTAAGGGCTGACGAACGGCGCCCCCACCCGCGAATTCGCCGCTCCCGAGTCTCTGTCGACGCGGCGAGGCCTAAGGAGGTGATCCGTCGAGCGTTGAGAGTCGATTTCGAAGCTGGTTTCGCTCCCAGGAGCGTGGAGCCGCGACTCGTCGAGCTAGGGTAGTCGCTCGAGCATGAAACGCCAAACTAAACGGCGCTTCGGGGCCCAAATATGAGAGCCAGCTCCCCTCGGGTCGCTGTTGTGCCCGGGGCACGCACACAACCGCGTCCCCCCGGGTCGCACACACCGGCGGAAACGCGTGTATTTATTCCGGTGCACGTAGGAAAGCGCAAAAAGGGCATAATGGACCCCGCAGCCAGATAGGTGTACATAATGAGGTTAGCTCCGAGGGGTGGTGTAAGGGAGGATAGGCAGAGCGGGGTGGTTGTTGCCGGTGAAACCAGAGAGAGAGAGAGAGAGAGAGAGAGAGAAGGATGGAACAAGGCACGGCGTGGAGGGGGAGGATCGTTCCCCCCTCGTCCAGGACGCATCTGCCCCATTATGCTGCCCCGGGGCACTCCCGAGACCATTAATCCTCGCTAAACGACAGCCATTTTGTACCTAAACTGGATTGCCGACTCACTAACTGGTTTTGAGGACGCTTAATAGACTACTCGGCGCTCCTATTATGGCGATCGCGCATCCGCGCTATATTTCGGTGTCGTTTATTCCCCGCTAATGTGCAAACGGCTTTGGGAATGTCCCGAGCCGAGCCAGCTCCTCCTTCCTGAAGAGGATGGGGCGACGAACCGCGTGCAACACCACGTTCCGAACGATACGAGCCGGAATAGCCTGATCCCGGAGATGCTAGCGCCGATCGTCAAGCTGATGACACTGAGGACCCGAAACGTGTCCTCTTTTGTTAACCCAAAGGGTTACCTGCTCGTGGACCAGTAGCTGAATAATAATTTCGGGACCTCAGATTGGACCCTGAATCGTTTCGGCTAATGATTTTTCTTGCTCTGGCTTCTGCAGGGGTTACGAGGATCCTGGATCTCTAGGCGTTGTCACAGGGGACGCTTGCGGAGTGAGAACAAATTAATATTTTAGTATGGATCACAAACTGTGTATACCGTGAGCGATTAAAAAGCTGAAAATAATTTCGAACGGCACCTAGCCATTTATGTTATGAACTGAATTCCTTGGACAAAAGGTGTTCCTGCTCTGAGGCGCAGTACGTGCTTTGGTGGTACCTAGAAGCTTCAGTTTTTGCAAACAATCTCTTTGGAAAGTCGACAGGGTTGAAAAACGAGTTTCATTATTGATCCTGCGAACATTGTCTTCCCCTGGATCCTTCACGTTCGTCGGGAGACACCCCGCGGCTTCCTGTCGTGCAGTTGTAACAAGATTTTGGTTAATCGGCTTGACTCCCAAGTCTGCGACGGGAAAGTCTGCTCGTTCCTCTTCGAGACCCTCCCACAAGACGCGCTACGGCTTTGGCTGTCACTCCGGACTATCACCAGCAACCTGCCAATCGGATTACATTAATCCGAAAATACTGTTTGCCCGGTATATAACAACATCGTGAAGAGTCGGTAAACTGAAAGTCCTGGCGGGGGGTTGGTCGGGTCTTCGACGAGGACTCGTCCGTTACTGGTCGCAATTAATTTCATTACGACGGACTCCAAGCCTGCCCCTCCAGTGGAACCGTTTTGGATTACATATTCGAGCAAACTATCTTGTCCGACAATAATATTGTCAGGGCTCATTCCTGTACTCGGGGTTGAAGCGATCAACAATATAGTCCCGCGCTTCCTTTGTATCAGTGGTTCGCCACCACCCGACCGAGCAATCGTCACCACCCCGCCGATCGCCGAGCCGTTTTAAAATCCACAACAAGTACATCAAAAACCTGTCAATCAAGCTTTCAATTTCCATCAATCATTTACCCTTCAATACGGCGAATCCCAGGCTCGAGCGAGAGAAGCCACCCCTTGCAGGCAGCGCGAGAACTTTTTCCGGGGAAAAAGCTGGAACGGAGGCATTCCGACAACGTCATTATCCCATCATGCTGGTACATACACGTAGCTGGCCGTGGAGGAAGGCGGGAGGGCGGGAAGGCAGAGGGATTCGAGGCGCGCTGGCGCGTCGCTTACGAACACAGCCGCGGAACGAGGATTGCCAATCAATTCGCGCATCGTGCCCGGGAATTAGACAATTAGGAGTCGTCACGTTCCCCGAGCAGTTGCCTCATCATCCCCCTGCCCGCCCGGTCGTTCCGCTTCAGCCCCTGCGGCCGACCTTCCCCCACCGTGTCGTCGCATCATCCCCACACACGCGAGCGCGAGCGGATTGCGCGTCGTCGGAGCGGCTCTGTCAGGAGCTGGCAGCGCCATCTGGCAGCGGAGGGGATCGCCGAACGGCTCCGGGGCCACGGTTCGAAAGGGGAGGGGGCGCGGAGCGACGAGCAGCGTTGCGATTCGTCGGAATCGAGCCGCCGCGACACGCCCACTACCGAGGGGTCTGGGTTAGGATCGTGGTGTGACCGAGGCGGCCCTTATTGGCCGACGAGGCGACACGGTACCGGTTTCACGGGTTCCGCGGGGGCGGCGCGCGATCATCGGCGGCAAGCACCGCGACGCCGGCCGCCGAGAGAGAGAAACGCCTCGCCTCTCGTCTCGCCCCCTCGCCTGGCCTCTCGCGTCGGCAGGCCTCTCCGCAGCCGAGCTCGGTAATCAGTGTCGTTTCCGCGGCAGCAGTGGCCACCACGCGGCAGATTACGCAGATTACACCGAAGCCCCCCCGCGTATCCGACGGTTGTGACACGCTTGTGACAGTGCAGCGGGGGACCGTGCCGCCGCGAGCCTTGGCTACTCGCTGCTCGCTACACGGGGACGTTATCCGACCGACAGAGAGAAGCTTCTTCCCTTCCGCCGGCTTCGCCACCGTCTCTCCGCCGCGCCGTTCACTCTCCTCGAAACCCGAGACAGAACTGTCGTTAGGCTTGATCCGACCTGACGGACTTATCTCCGGGGCCACGATGCCCGATACGCTTCATCGACGGAGATGACTCGACGCGGTGACAGTGTCCCAGGCTGCCCATAGTGTCCACGGACACATTGTGGATCTCCTACGAGGAGCCGCGCGAGGATAGAATAGAA
The DNA here is from genome assembly GCF_050948215.1 of Halictus rubicundus. NCBI lineage: Eukaryota > Metazoa > Arthropoda > Insecta > Hymenoptera > Halictidae > Halictus > Halictus rubicundus. The sequence goes on along the minus strand of NC_135164.1, from coordinate 9,464,023 downwards.
TCGTCACGCGATTGTTTCCGTTGTTCGGGGGTGAGTTTCTTCTCGGGCGATCCGGGCTTGAGGGTGCAGAGTAGTCATGTCGATCTCTTGAAGAGACCACAGCTATCGGGACTTTAATGGGAGGACGATCCGCTCGCGCCGGGTCGGTCGATCCGCGGCGATGTGCCGGGTTCGGAGAATAACGTACACCGGGATGGCAGTCGGTGAAGATTCCCGATGATATTGCGATGACAGGTCCCAGTTGGCTGTGACGTTGATGCTGGTTCACGGACCGTTTGGAGGACGCGAGGATCGGTTGGGGAAGACTGAGTCTGTCCTCGCGTGCGAGAAAGTGACGCGGTAGTAGTATAAAGTGTGATTATTTGCGATGCGTTCGAGCGGGCCGGGAAACTCGTCAGGTTACCGCTAAGCAGCAATTGGTACCCTGGAAGCGCACCCGGTAGCAAACACGAGAAACGAGAAGGGATCATGAGCAGCAGCGAGGGGGTGGTGACTGGTCAGGGCACCGGCAGCGATCGGCTGTGCGAAGACGTGGACATGGCGACGCCAACGTCGGCCTCGTCGAACCTGAAGCCGCGCAGCGGCAAGATCAGTTTCAGCGTGGACTCTCTGCTGAGTGACATGAAGAAGACGGCGGTGACCGGGGGCGCGTTCGCCAGGCGAGAGTCCGAGGACCGTTTGGAGTCCGAGAAGAGCCTAGACATGGAGGCCAGGTACCGGGAGCTGTTGATCGAGCAGCAAAGGTTGCAAAGCCGAGAGCTGCTCGCAAGGCTGAGCCCCCACGGGTTGACGTTCGGCAACCATCATCATCATCATCCGAGCAGGTTGGAGCAGCAGGATCATCCGTCGGCGGGCCGACAGGAGATGATCACGGTGAAGGACTTTTCGCGAACCACCAGCCACGACAAATCCTCCTCGCCGATTAGAATAGACCCGGAGGCGCAACGGGACAGGGACAGGGATGACAGACGACTGTCCGGCGGATCGCCGGCCAACAGGATCGCCGAATCCATGATCCAGCGCGGGGGACAGGACGAGGACGAGAGGATCGACAGGATCACGAACCCGCGATCGGTCTCGCCGGCAAGCAGACGCGAGATGCTCGACGATAGAAGCGACTCCGAGGCGAATCGGTCCCTCGAGGGCGACAGGACCGGCGATCACCTCGACCTCGAAGACCAAGAGATCAGAAGCGTCGGCCAGTCCGAGGATCTGAACGTGATGGACTCGGATTGCGAGCTGGAGAGGGACATCGAAGCCAGCCAGGAGAAGGAGGAGAAGTCCAGCCCGGTGGTGCCGCAACCGATCCATCCCGGTGTCCAGAGGCCCTCGCAGGGTCCGCCTTACCTCGCCGGCGCACCCGGCGCCCCCGGATGGAATCCCGCGGGATTTCCGCATTCCCTCGCGGGATTCGCGTGGCTACCCCCACCCCCGCACCCCCACAACCCTCACGGACACCTCTACACGCCGCACGGAGGACCCACCAGCCCAAACGGTAAGCATCGTCGAACACTGAAAATCGATCGGATCTCGCCTAAGAACCTCTCGCCTTTCCGAGGAACGCACGAGGGCGAAGGTGGAACCTTATTTATGAGGCTCGTGCGTTTCGCGAGCACTCGAGAAAAATCGTATTCCCGTATATCTCGGGACGGTAACGCGTTGATATCGATCGTGAGACAGGCTCGCGAGCAACCAGAGCGCTATCGAGAGCCGCGTGCCGTGGTCGACTCGTGGCCCTAATTACTCGCGCAATTTCAAATCGATCGCCGCAGCTGAGCATTGCTTCTCTCGCTTTAACGTCTCCGAGCGTGAAAAATGAAACCCGGCCTGAAACGAAAGACGCCTATACTCTTCGAGGAATAGTAACAACGTCGACTTAACACTTGACACAAGTCCACGTGACACAAGACGATCCCCTAATAACGGACAGTCCCCCGAACTCTTGGATTTTCAAGCCGGTGTGCGGAATATTCGCGGAGCGACTTATCGAGCCAATTTACGGGCCCGCGGAGCGTTTTCGCCTATCGGCGAGGATTTCCCGGCGGCCGGGTTACAATGTCGATGATTAGGAGGCTGCCGGCGCAGCTCGCACGACATTCGCGACACGCAGGCCCATAACGCTCGATATTAGTGTCGCCGGTCACGCGAGAACCCGGTTATTATCGGAATTACGTGCTAAAGTATTCGGCGAGGGCTGGCCGTTCGACCCACCACCGCTTTCTGTAATTGAACGCTGCCAGTCGGAAGTTGTTACCACGGAAAAGTCTTCCTGCCCAGGCAGAAAGCAGAAGGCGCGCGGAACACCGTCGCATCGAGAAACTCGTCGCGGCTTCATTTGCCCGGATAACGAAGCCGCTCGGGAGAGGCTTCGCTTTAATGATTTCTGTAATCTCGGAACGCGTTCGCTCGATGAGCTACGGCCGAGCTATAAAATCGGTTGTACGAGGATCGTCCGGACGCGCGAACGACGCAGGAATATTCAATGCGCGAATCGCGTCTTTAAAGAAAGTAAACAGATTTTATTCCTATTCAACGGACAGACAAATTGAAATTGTGAACGCTTTTTATCTCGCCCCGCTGCGCACACCGGTTTATTTCAATTGATATTATACGATCGCTTCGCCGGGGGAATTCGATTGCTATAGCGAAACGAGAACTGCTTCAATTGTTACGGTAAACGCGTAATGACAACGATAAAAATCGCGAAAGCTCTAAACGAATTCGGTAGCGTCGTTTCGCGAGAACTAAATTCTTCACACAAGATAATTACCAGCGTAAATGGTCAATTTACGTGCCAGTGTAGTCGATTGACATTTCTTGCGCTGGCTCGACGTTCTCTTGTTATTTAAAAGTGCATCCTGCGGCGCGTCGTAGAGAAAGGTTCCGAAGCGACAGTTCCAATTAAATCGCGAAAATGTCACGTTTATCTTCGTCGCGGCACGCGGGGCCGTTTTATCCGTTCGCCTATGAGCGGTGTCATAATTTTTTCAGCCCGGCCGCCGGTTGTCTATCGCGCGTTCTAGGATCGAGAGTTTCGCGCCGACCGTATCTGCTCGCCACCCTTCAATCGGCCGGGATCGCCGATCTTTCTCGATTTCGTTCCACAAACGTCAGGCCGAGAGAGATCATGCGATTCCTTGCGGTTCCTGCGGTTTCAGTGCCGATCCGGCGAGATCGGCAACTAGGCTATCGGGACACGCGCGACCCTGCCGATCCCCGGGAACGGTGAACAGCCGATTTTTATCGCTTGTTAGACGGACACTCTGTCGCAACGGAACTCTCTTCCATCGATCGCGGTGGAAAAACAAGCGTCGATCGAGCGAGACCGACTTCGAATCACCGGGGGACGATGTCGCAAGATTATCCTACATCTTTCAAGGATCCCATAATTCATTCGATTACTCCTAACGAACCTCGGAACGAAAAGAATCGGTACGCGCGAACCGTCGCGCTCGAAATTGTAAATTAACCTCGTCGCACGCCACCGTGGAGATTAATATAATTTGTAACGTGAAGCGATCCAGTTACCGTTTCATATGTTTAGGATGGCAAGGTCGAAATAGTCGACTGTGGCATGCAAATGGTCTGAGACGTCGCTCGAATGCAGGACAGGTTAATTACTCCCGATTTGATAAAAACACTCAGCGATTCGAGTCCGCTGAAAAACTAGAATTCTTCTAAGTTTTCAACGACTTACTATCACCGCTCTCCGCGTCGACTTTAACGTATTTTACTCGAGCGTTTAACGGGGGATTAGGCACCGATGGGGTAATTAGAGTGTCTCTGACGTCTAGAAAGTTCTCCGATGATTTTAATGCCTTCGTATCTATGCTGACATGAGTAGTTTGCTTCCGAGAATGTTAATTCACCAATACGCTAAGTAATTACTGTCTACTCGCTGATAATACCGAACTCCGTTCGCCATAAACGCGAGGCTAACCTTCTGAATCGCACTCCGCACGATTATGGAAATTTTCAGGTGATAATAATAATGGTGTAAGTGTCTCTGTAATTGCCGAAGCTTGCGAACAAGCAATTATCCTCCGCGAAACCGCGTATTTACCGAAGAAGACTGTAACGAAGACATTCGTTCTTTTTTTTTTCTTTCTTTCTTTCCTCGGTGATCCGACGAAGTCATTATCTTCCTTTACGACGTTCCGGAAGACGTTTTACGGCCCATTAATCAGAGTCTTTACTGTGCTCCTCTATACACCGAAACGCTATAAATTTCGCGTCGGCGATTAAGCATGCTAATAAATATTTCAATTTTATCATTGCATAGAAAAACCTAAGGGAACAATGTATACACATAGTGAACAGGGAACAGATACGTGTGAGCGGATAGATGAATTGCGGAAGGAAACGGTTAAGAAAAATATCAGTTCCAAACGAATTAGGAGGCCAACACACAGACACGTCAAAATTCATTTCTGCAGCTACCAACACGAGAGATCTTAGCTTCTGAATTTTTGTTTTCTCGAATGAATGACTCTGGTTTTATCGAATTTTTGTGGTCGCCGAGTGGGCGGCGAACGTGTTAATGGACTTCCGCGCGTCCACTCGTTCTTGTTTGCTCGCGGGTAAGAGCGAGTAAATAATTTTGCTTGGTTAACGTCGATAGAGGTAAAAATAGGGTCGCAAAAATGATTTCGCTCGGCTGGAGTCGTCCGTTGAACGACTGTGCGCCGTCATCCTGCGTTCGCCAGGGACTCGTTAATGCCTCGGCTCTGAAGGGACGGTAATGCGTCAACGGCGCGAAATAATCGGTCAATTAAAGGTGGCCTGGCTACCGGGATCGATTCGCGGATCGATCTAGCCGCGGAGAACGCTCCGATACGCCCCGCCTCGTGCCTCGGTCCTAACATCCACGCCTGTTAGACTTAATTGACGATTTTACCTTAACGGCGGCCGGTTTGTACCGGCCTCTGAACAGATACCTTTCCTCGGCTCGTGACTTTCCTCTCTTTCTCTCTCTCCCTCTCTCCCTCTCTCTCTCTCTCTCTCTCTCCCGCGACACGTGTACCGTCGGGTCCAATTAAAATTTTTACCCGCGTCCTCCACGAGCTACGAGTTTTCCTTTAGGGCGACGATTCAATTCCGCGCACCTGAGCATTTTCGGGAGCCGACCGGTGGACCCCGTGTCTCTCTCCGAATCTTTTCGAATCGGATCCCGTTTTCGCTTCCACGGCATTCTGTTGTCCCAACGGTATCCTATAAATTTCCTAATCTGATGGAAACAATTTCCTTCGAACTGGCTGGAATTTCTTGATTGCCTTCGCCTATTTCACTACGCTCGTGGATTTTCTTATTCATTCACTTGTTCGCCCGGCTCTCATCCTCGCGTTCTGAATTGCTCCCTCCCGTGGTTTCCGTGTTTCAAGCGAACACGGTTTTCCTCGCGCAGCAATTATCATTGCAAAGTTGGCTCGATCGTATCACCGTCTCTCGTTGCCGTGAACAAAGTGTATCGAGATCGCGGATCGGCGAGATAGATGTTGAACAATTATTATTTAGTTCAGGAATAAATTTACATTGTCCGACTACCGGACACAGAGAGAGGGAGTACATGCTTCAACTTTGAAGAACCACCAGAGGGAAAAGATCGTTGAGCAACGATTATATTATCTGAGGCTATTTTGCTGGAGTAGAAAGGTTCTAAGATACATTGCAATTTCCACGGAAAAGTGCAGGGTTAAAAATCGAGGACCCCTAAGTTCGCGGAGTAGATGAGAACAGCGGCCTCGGTGTCCGAGGCAACACCCGGCGAAATTGCACGGGTAACGAGAAACTGGTTGCGTTTCCAAGAATGAAATCTGTAGGACCATTACGGGAGCGGTCTCTCTCGCCTTGTAGAAAACTCGAGGAAGGAGAGAACGGCGTCGGAGGTTGAACCTTCGCTGCCTAAACGGATCGGCGAAGGGGGTGGAGCAGCGGGAGGCTCGGTAATACACCAGCCGGAGCATGATAGAGTCATACATAACTCGGGCCATCCATAATGCATTCAAGCCGGGGTAAAAACTGCCCTTGTTAGGTTCGCCCTGGCACACCCAGCTTCCTGGCCGACGTCATCCACCGGCCGTTTTTGCGGATGATAACGACAAACCGCTCGCCTCTCTGCTTCCCCGGCCCCTCCCTCTGGCCCCGTAGAGAGGGACCGGAGCACCTTTCGCCCCCCTTTACCGTCCCCCGTCCCCGACCACCTCTTTTTCGTCCGCGGAGCGCGAGACCAATTACCTGCGTCTCTTCTCGACCGGAATTATCTTAGCGCAGTCATTCCCGAACCATGTTTCTTCTCGAGCCACCCCGATTGCTCGCTGATTAGGCGAGGCGAACGAGTTTTTCGAACGGAATATCGCCGACGTTGATGATAATAATAATAACGTCTTTATTACACCGTAACGAAACGCGAGCCGCGCGCGGCCCCTTGACGCCGGCGCCATTGCACCTAACCTCAAAGCGTTTCCCGCTACGGTGCATTCGATCTCGTTAGCATTAATAATCTATTAGGTTGTTTGGGGAAACGATGTCCGAGGCTTCTCTCGACAAATTTATCAAAAAATTGATTACCCTTATCTCGATTCAATTCCTAATCCAATTCCTATTAACGTTCAGGCTCTCTTCAGGCTCGAAGAGGAGGTTTTGATCTTCTTTCGTATCGCAACTAAAGAGTTTTTAACGAAAGCCAGAGCAACGAGATAGATTAATGCTGAAAAGTAAAATGAGTCCGGCTAATTAGAGTCTCGAGCGTGTTCCTTTCGCTTTTTCTCCATCCCGGTCAAAATGAATTCGCAGGTTGTTTTTCCGGCGCTCGGCACTTTCTAACGGGGCTGTTAAATAATTCAATTTCCAAACGGACGCGTTGACGCATTGTTGCGTGAGCATTGAACTTTCCCGGACGTCCATTCTATTCCTTTTGCGTCAACGTGCTGAACTTTCGTGGATCGCACTCCCATTTGTAGCCGCTTTGCATTTCGTTTAGGAATCGGCAATCGCGATCCAATGAACAAATTAGAGGAGCAATGTCGCCATGACACTGTTAACAACGCGTGATACAGCGTACTCGTAATTTACGGCGCATGTGCGCGAAATCATCCTTCACGGACTGCTTAGCACAAAATATACATTCTTGTAATCGAACACCGACACTGGCAGTCGCCCAACACGCTTCCGCATGCTTCGTTGTTAGCAATTTTATTCGTCGAACAAATCAAGAAACCACCCCCGCACTCCTAAATCCACTCGGCGGTTCATTTTCTATTAAATAATCATTCTACCGGCTGTAACTCGCTACAGTCTCATCTCCTTTAATTTCTATTGCATCAATACACTCATCAAATATTGAATCGCTAATAATTGGGGTGGTTTCCGACACACTTAAATTCTCCTCCTCAAGCTGACGCGCTGAATTATCCACGCGAACGAAGCAAATGACGCTGGTACAACTTAATTAGTAATGCACACAACCGGATTGTACCCCTTTCAAAAAAACATTCTGTGGGTTTTCAGGGGCCGCAGCTCATCAGCTGTCGGCGAAAAAAGTGTCAACGCCGAGAAAGAGAGTATCAAAAGGCGCGTAGCGAGGGGTATAATTAAGGAATCGTTAAAAATTAGGAAATTAGTGGAAAAAAGTCCATTATCCCCTCCCGGGGACTTATCAGAGTGTCGTGGGGGAGGAGGGGGGTGCACGTCCAGCCGATAGATAGTCGAGGGGCCTTTCTGGGCGGCGGCTTTCGAAAATTATGAATACGGACGTCATTTATAACGCTCGAACGCCACCGTCGGCCGGCACGCATTTATCTGCCGGCGTCCGCGCGACCAGCAATGAATTAACGACGCCCGTCCCGCGTCCAATGATGTTCCACAAAATATTTCGAACGATTCATCATCCCTCCGCGGCCGTAATTATCCTCGAACGGGGTGTGTTTCGCCGCGGAACCGGCGACGCCTATGTCCGCGAGCCGTTTTTCCGGAAAACCGCCCCTCGACATCGTAAACGTCCCTCGATGTTTTTCAAAATTCGAAGGGTTCGCGCGAGATTTGGATTTCGCTCAATCTCCCGCGAATCACCTTATTAAATTAAAACTGCAGCTTCTCTCGGGATAACAGACTCGGTTGAAAGTGGAGTATATTTAGAAGATGACATATCGGTACCTTTCAAGTTTATAAAAGCCGCAGGACGCGATCGAAATAATATCGCGGAGATAATAAGATCTCGATATCGAAGCCGGCTGAAGTCCTCGGAATTCCTTTTCACCCAATTAAACGGCGGATCAATTAGCATGCCGAGCACCAAAAAATAATGCTCGCGCGACGACCGTCCCTCTCACTCTCTCTTTCTCTCTTTTTCGGTATCGGTTCGGCTCGATTTTTCGCGCCAATTATCCGACGCTCCCGACGACGCACAGAGGCGAGCCTCGGCTGGTCTCGTACACCGAGATAATTATTAATGCGTTAATTAGCCTGCGTTTCTGGGAATCGTCGCCGAGACGATCGCTGCGGTCTTTCGGGCAAAACGACGCCGTTACCGGGGGGGAATATTCGACAAAGACGCCGAACAATGCGATCGTCACCGAGCCCTAATACGGGCCGGGCTCGTTAGCCAGGCGCAGCAATAATCGTGGCATTTCTGCGCGCACGGTAATTAACAGAAATTAATTAGCGACAGAGAGAAGAACGTATTGATCGGTGACGCGCGCCGGAGATACTCCCCCTTCGAAACATTTGTCCGAGATGCTCTCGATCCTACCGCATTAGCCAATTGTTTTGACACGATCAAAAAATTGTTTCTCATTGATACATCGGATGCGCTTCTTCAATCTCGCTAATCGTAGACCTAATTCGGAATTCTGTTGCTCGTTTATAAAAGTTGCAGTCTTCTCCGAGACCGGTTGAAAAATTTGCATGCAGATCTACAATTTCTTTATCGCGGCACAATCTCTGTACGCCGTAGGCTTTAAAGGCCAGTTTGATAAAGTTTGAGAACGATTGAGACATCAAAAACCATCGGAAGGTGTTCGACCAGTCCCCGGCCGTGCCTCCGTTAATGGATCTCCATCGAGGGAGATCGAAACACCGATTTAACGATCGGTCTGACGAAATTTGACGGTGTTTAACGAAGTTTAAATAAGCTGTCCGATAAGAGCCGGGTATCGGCGAGATACTGTTACTTCGATCACCGTGGCACTTTTACGAAGTGAAAGTCCGAAGATCCGCCGACCGGACGATCGACGAGGACGCCGAGGAAAAACCGTTCGTCCCCCGGAAAGTGCAAAGACTGTTATTAAAGCAGCGGCGAAAGAAATGGCGGCGCTGATAAGACAAGCAACCGGAATCGCGGCCGCGTTTTTACGGGCACAGTGGCCCGCAGATAGCGGAGAGCAATTAGTCGGTGCTGATGTAAGATCGAGTGAAATCGAACGGCCATAAAATCGCCGCGGCTCGCTCGTTAATTAACAGCCGGCCGTGAGTTACACCGCGGAAAATCGCCGGGCGCCCTGACCGAATCCCACGCGTTTTCCTTCGTCAACTGATAACGCGTATCTGTCACTCGCAAAAATGATTATTATCAATCTGCAATTTGTCACTTCACGCTGCGCGCGTAGCTCGGCTACGTTCACTTTCGAAATTTCATATGACCTGGACCTGTCGTCGACGTAGGTAAGACTTCATTTTCGATCATTGTCCATCGCCACTTCTTTTAGGGGGGTAACAGCGACGAAGAAGCAGTGTCGCTGCAGCTGTAGAGCAAATGACAGGGCAAGGGGTTAATTCGACGCGTTCATGCACAGCATGGAAAACAAGCAACAGTGTCGGAGAACGTTGCAGCAAAGACTGGCCCGCCGACGCGAACAAACTTATTGCCCGACCGGTTAAAAGTGGGTGAATAAACGAATGTGTCGCGATCGAAGTGGTTCCATGGCCGCCATAAATTGATCGGCGAGCGAAACACATAGCTGGAACGGGTTTGTCTTCGGGGACGCGCTCGATATCGCGCTGACAATTCGCGTATCGCGGCCAGCCGCGTATCTCGCTAATAACCGGCCGCCGCGCCGCGCCGCGCCGGCTCGCGGTGTTTCTTCTGAACGGCAATTAATTCCTGCTAATTAAATGGTCGCATGATTTATGGGCGATATGCGTGTCGGCGCGCACGCACCGTAAATAAGCTCGCGTCCTGCGCAAGCATCATGGCCGATCTTTGTGGCCGGATTTGCCCGTTGATTGACTCGCTCTCTCGGGAGGATCGCCGGGTATCAACGCGTCTTCGCGCGCGGCCGCTTTACGACACCCGGTACGCGTTCCGGGAACGTCTTCATTAAATATTTTCAACGTTGATTAACTTGTAAACCAACCCTGGCCCCGGCCAATAATCCGGTGCTTCCGCGCTTTCTACAATTAATTAGCTGCGATTACGATTTATCTGCCGGCGCGAACGATTCGCCACGCCGATACCGGCCGGACTCGATACGTTCGTTGGGACATTTAACGAGCTTCCGCGGTACACTTTCTTGCGATTTTAAGGTGAACCAGCCTCTCGAAACGATCCACGTACCGGCAACTTTGTGAAACGCGCGCGAATCGCGCGACGCCTTATCTCCGGAACGGTTTTTATAAGCGTCCAATTTCTCTCGGATTCCACGGCGAAAAGTTGCGATTACGCCGCATCGAGACCAAGACGGGATTCAATAAATGGCAATTAACACTGTTACCGGAGACTAAGTGGAGGATCGAATTTGCATGTTTGACGAGGTCCGGTGGACACGAGAGCCTCCTATCTGATGCGTCCGTCCAACGCTGGACACTTCTGCTCGCAACGCTTGTAAACCTTGGAAGCGGTGTTATTTTTTAAGCGTACGATCGGTGATTAGGATGGTCGACGAAAGAGAAACGGTAAAAATGGCTTCGATTCGGAGGCACGGTGACGCAAGAGGACGTAGGAGGACGGGCAGGTGCTTTGTCCACGCGCGGGGGCTCGCGGGCGCAGGAGATATATTTCCCCCCGGGCGATCCCGGCGAGCGTTTAATTAGCAGAAATTAATTAGCGTCTAAGAGGAACATATTGATCGGTTATGTGAGCGGACTAGCGAACCGCTAACCGGCCGGGCAGTCGCTCGATATGCCGGCGAAACGGGGAACACAAGACAACAACGCAGCGAGCGCAGCACGCCACCAACCACCGGCAACCAGAATGGAGGACGTAATACGCCGATGTCGCGACAGATCCGCTCAACAATGCCGCGCGCCGTGCCAGCCCAGCCCCGTTCCCTTTTTTGTCGTTGCCCCGATCGTTAATTAGCGCGCGGAATTCGCCGTTGCCCCGCGGTTGCCGCGAAATCCTCATCATTTCGACTCGGACGGACCTCGTGCTGCCGTTTTTGCGAACGGACCCAGCCGTTCCCGATCCCGATCCCGATCCCGATCCCGATTCCGCTACCGCTCTTCGGGTACTCTACCGATTCCCTCCCGATCCGATCCGATCCGATCGAGGATCGTTAACCGATCGATGCCCACCGGTTTTTTCCACCGGTCCGCAGAACACCGTCGCGGACATTGTCCCGCGAATTTTCGCTCTTACGGTCACCGGACGCGCAATTAGCGCGAATCGAACGCCCAAAACGGCGTCGTGCACGTTCTTCTGACTCTGCGATCTTCCCCGTAAATGTTCAGTCGTTTTAGAAAGCCTACTCGTACCTGTGTTTGCGTGATTTCGTTAACAGAGGCTGCGAGTCAAGAATCTTTTATCCTCAATGGTAATATTGGTAACGGCTCGAGGAACATATTGCCATCTTGTGTAATGGTTAAAATTGAGTCGAGGAACGCATCGAGCGCTATTAATATCCGGAATGTGATTGCGAGAGACGTAATTTCGATGTGGTTCGCCGTGAAAAAGAAGCACGTCTGGCATCGAAACGAAACGAAACGAAACGAAACTCGGCTAATTGCCGGGATACGAGTCAATCATCGAGCATCGACGAGCCCGTAATCATCGTCGAGGAGATGAAACGGCCACGTAAACGAGGACAGTTTATTTTTTACGATTCAATTTCACCGATCGGCACCGTTTCGCCGGCACATGGGCCAACCGTATAAATTAAGGATCGAACAGCGCCGATTGCGGTGAAACGCGTGTGCGTTCGGCGATCGAGTACTTTATCGATCGTGAACACGAAACTGGGCTGAATTTTCGCGCTGGATCGTGTTGACCGCCGATGAAAATGGGTCTTGAAACTCGAGATCCCGATCGGAATCTCCTCAGGAAAATGTTAACGTTGCGATTAGTCTCTACGCGAGCATCTTTAAACTGCACTTCTCCTATACGTTTATTTGCATTAAAATCGTGTTGGTCTCGCAAACAAAATCCCCGTAAACGGCGCTAATATTGGTCGAGAGGTAATCGCGACGGTCCGTCGAGCGTGGAGAGGAAGATTCGGGCTCGTCGGCTCGTAAATTCGACGGAGGAAATTAATTTCGGAGTGAACGCGCGTTGCGGCGTGTTGCGGCTCGGCTCGGCTCGGCTCGGCTCGGTCGTAAAAGTCCGTCGCAAAATCGGGAGAGATGAAAACGCGTTTTCGATCTATCCGTCCGCATCGCGTTAATTAACGGCCGGCAGGCCGGACGTTATCGCGGTGCCGCAGATAATTATTATGCAATGCGTGCACGGAAATAACGAACCAATAATTTTGCACCATTCGAACAAATCTGCGCAAACATGATTAATATTGCGAACTCGGTGCCCGCCGGCGGCTATCAGGATATTCGCCGAGCGGTTTATATTTCTATCTGCCGCTTTCGATGTAATTAACGATAACGACACGCGGGGATACCTTTTTTTTCTCTCCTCGAGAGAGTCGTTTCTCGGGAGAGGAATCGATCGCGGGGACACGATGAGAATCGCTCGCTTTCGATCGCTTATAAATAGACGTTAAACGAGCGAGCATAAACATCTGTAAATACTTTTATCGGCTGCGATACCGCCAAAAAAAGAAAAACGCGTAATTGGATCAGTTTTCTCTCTCGCTCTTGTTCTCTCGTGTTCCGTTTGAATACGCGCGCAGCTGCAGCGGCATTGAACGATTTATCAGCCCCGGCCCCTATAGTTGAGCAATAATTATGCGAGCTATGGCCCCTCGGGGAGGAAACATTCGCCGGCCGATATCTTAATCCACCTTCGCAACGCGATCGACGCCGTTTAATTATTCGACTTACACTCCGATCGATCGTGTAAACGACGACTTTTCGATCGGGTGTACATTGTCGCCGATCCACGCCGTCGAAATTCACGACCGCCTGCCTCGTTGCCGAGCAAGCACGCCGTCTTATTTTATTATCGTGTTTCCACGATTAACCGAACGCGCTGTTTCCGCCCGTGTACGCCACTTCTGGGCATTATCACCTTGACAAAATTTCTCTACAAGTTGATCCGCTCCGCAAGAGCCACGCCACATTAATGTGATTAACATATCGGTAACGTTACGCTACCGACGCAGTATTTATTGTTGGAGTACAATTATTCTCGAAAGCACGATTATGCCCGGTTGTTTGGTTTCTTTGAGCGACAGGTTCGGGAAGAAGAAGCCCGGGACGGTTTCTAATTTCCAAGGAGACCGTCTGCTTTCTAAATGGCTCGGTGATCGTGTTTTGCGACTGATCCGCGGTTTTTCGGATTGATTTCAGGGGACTTGAGGCTGCCAGGTCCAGGGCCAGGGCCAGTCAGGTGCACCCTGAGGAAGCACAAGCCGAACCGAAAGCCGAGGACGCCGTTCACCACGCAACAGCTGCTCTCCCTCGAGAAAAAGTTTCGCGAAAAGCAGTACCTGACCATCGCCGAAAGAGCGGAGTTCTCGTCCTCCCTCCACCTAACGGAAACGCAGGTGAGACCGCTCGGAAGCGGCCATTAAGCTCCGGCCAATCGCCGATCCCGATTCGCCATTAGGATAATCGTTTCGCAGTTTTCTTTGTCCCCAAGCTACTAGTCCCAAATCTTTTTAAAACTAGTAGATACGTTGACTTGAAAAATTTCCACAACTTTGTGAATTTTTTAAATCTCGAGAACGGAGCGAAATGTTTAAGTAAAGCAAAAAGTTCGAAAAGAGGTCACGTCGAAAAGGTATAAAAAGGATCACCCGCCTCTTAAGGAGGCGTGCGTCCGCGTAACGAATCACTGTGGTTTTTTAATCCTCGATGCCCAGTCGAAAGCTCGTTACGCGAGGCTGAGAATTAACGCCTAATTTTCCAAGTCCACGGACAGAGATCGTTGACGAACACATAAACAGCACTCGTTTCGCCGGAGTTTGTTTAAACCGATCGACCATTATCGCGCACCGTGTTTTTGACAGTGGGGAATCAGGCCACGTTTCTTCCCTCCTTCCTGTCTGTTTTTCATAATTGCCGGTCGGAACGAGCAAATTCTCGTCGGCGACTCCGCATCAGATAGATCACATCGGACCAGGTAATTACACACGCGTCCGCGGACCGGCTGACAATTAACATGATTGACGTTAATTAAATTGAACGTAATGAAACGATATTATACTTAATGTTTGTATCAGCCGAGACGATCGCTGCGCGTTTGTCCAAAAGGAACCGAGGCCGGTTGCGCATTATTTGGCCAAGTATGTCGCGTGTTTGCCAGAGATCGTGCCTCTGCGTGCCGACTTTCCGAAATACCAACGATATCATTCGACTTTGTTCAAGATCTACAGTGCAGAAGATCTGGCTAAATTTACTCGATAACGTGTCTGACCACGACGGTCTTAATCTACTTGAAACGTTCCGTCGCTTATTTTTGCTCTCCGAGCTAAGCTTTTACCGGGTATTTGTAATTCTATGTTTTTGCGGTTTTTGAGTTGGTTAGGCATTTCAAGTCTTAGGCATTTCTACCAAAATTTGGTAGAACGATACGGCCACGGGGGTGGACAGTGGCGAAAGGGTTGGCTCGGAACGAGGCTGGGCATACGTTGTCTGGTGACACGTGTAATAGCCGAAAGGACCGTCGCGATGCGGCTATTACCGTGCGGTTAGCGTGTTCAGATACACTTTGCGCATTCATTACAATGCATCAGACGAAATGAAGCTTCGTCGTATTCATTTGCTTAGATAAGCTACGATCGTCCCGGCATCTCCTCGCCTTCTGTCCTCGCCGCCCTTCCGAAACACACCGGTGCTGTGGCACCCCCTCCCTTCATTATTCACCCGCGACGAAGAGGTATGTTCGCGATTTAGGCTGCGATATTCACGCCGTTAGAATGCAATTGCGCCGTTCGTGGAAATGCCTTCGGGCTAGCACTCGGCCCGGGACTCGGGCTCGTTGTTCGCATCGATCCTGCATCCTCGAAAAATCCCACTGCACTCGAGACAGTGACACACAAAGCGCCACAGAAAATACTTATTGTTGCGAATGCAAACCACCGAATGTTCGAACAAATTAATCTGCGCTACCGACATTTCATCGAATCTGAAACAGTTTGAGATTGCTCGTTCGATCGAGGGTTTCGAATGAAATTACCTCGATTGCGTAAAACAGTAGTGGAACAGAAGCGAGCAACGTTGTAGAGAAGACTATGAAACTCACAGCGTAGGCAGAGATCTCGCGACGAGAGCATAAATCCCGGAACGAAATCTCCCGGTCTCATCTTATCGCGAGATTTATTCATCTAATTACGCCGATGGAAATCGGTCGGAAGAAAATGCCAGTCGGTTAGCGGGTTCGATACACGTAATTAAATAATTACGGCATCGATCGACGCAAGCCGCCGATCTAACGAAGGAGACGAGTGGAAAAGTCGACGGTTACGGCGCGGCATGAGCGATCGTTTAGCGCGTAATTAGCCGCCTCAAATTGGTGAAAGCAACGGTCTAACAGTGTCGGAGGAATTCGCCGACGCCGGCTGGAAACTCGGCCGGGGAAAAAATAATACCGGCCCGGATTGTTGCGAATCTCCGTCATTTTTCTGATCGAACGGATCGCCGACTATTCTTCCCGATCTATCCCCGACGATCGTAGATCAAACAGCGCAAGATCAAAGTTTCCCTTTGAGAATCGTTCCCCGGAAAATTTCCCACTCGAACACGGGAGCGATGCACGGTTAACGAGTCCGAGAACCAGCGAATTAAACGCCGCCTCCGAGCTCCGCTGGTGCCGCTGCTAATTAGATCGGCTATTTCGTTTGATGCGGCCGTTTCACGGTAATTATTTTTATTAACATTGAAGAAAATAGTCAAACCATGAAAGTTTTATGCGTGACGCAACGATTATGGACATCGCGACCCTCCGCTTCGATCGCTTCGGAGGACGCCTCGCCGCGATTTTAACGCGGGCACGCTGAACGATCAAGAAATTAATCAAAATCACACTTCTGTCTTATTACTTCGGACCAGGAGAACTGTTTTACGACGGGGTTTTAATTTATCGACACGAAAGGCTGATTCGATACAACTCGCACGGAGCGTTTTTGGAAAACTGATGGAAATTTTATAACTTTAGAAAAAGTCAGTATTTGTTTGTACAAAAATTTTTCCTATATTCTCTGAAGATTTATGAGCATGTCCGTAAAATTCGAAGTCGGCATATTCGTCAGTTCTGGTTTAAAAAATTCACAAAGTTGCATCACTTGTCAATGGGACCTCCACCCTTTCACCTGACCATTTGAACATTTTTTGGGAGTGACAAAATACATTATTTTCGTATCTAATAATTTTTTCTGTACTCCTTAAAGGCGGTTGAACATATCCAGAAAATTTTGTGTCCATAGTTTCATCAGTTTTGCTTTGAAAAATTCCCAAATCTGCATCGTTGATCGACCTCTTGATCATTCGCTTGAATCACTTCAAGACTCTTCTGCGTTGATAAAATCACTATTTGCACAACTAAAATTTGTAAAGATTGTGAAACAAATCCCGAACGTTTAAAGTCAATACACGTATTAGTAAAGGAGAGAAGAAAGGCTCCCCAATTAAGATAGAAAACAAGTTGTTAAATTGCCTAGCGTTCTTTCCACAGTTCCACCTCTGAGAAATTGATATTAATAGCAGCAATTCGTATTAACGATAACCGCTTGATTCTCATTTCGAAAGTCTCGGTTTCTGCGAGTTCTCGAACCGCAGCGACCCCCCTTGTTCCGTCGATCAGCAAAGCGTTACTATCGAACGAGCACCGTAGCGCACGGGGCGCGCTGCGCATCGCTATCGTTGCCGCGGTTTTTCTCTTGGGTAATGCGCGCAGGCTCCGGGAATTATGCATTAGGCGGTCTGTGGCACGCGTAACGAGTTCAAGGAGCCGTAATCTGATCGCTAAAATCGGTATAATGATGCAGTGGCAAGGCTAAACTGAAAACGCAGATGCGAAAAACGATATATACCACGGTCTCCTTAATAAATCAGACGCACGTTCAGCCCGGACACCGTGTACACGTGTATGCGTGGTAACAAGGCCGGAGGATACTCGCCGCGTAGAAAGTTAGAAATCTCGCGTCGCGTGACAATGCGCAATCAAATCGTTACCCGGCCTCACCCGCGGGAAGACGTATTGCGATATTCTGCCAGGTTTTTCCTCGACCCAGCATGCCACGACTTCCCGCCTTTCCACCGAGGAAAACCCTCCGCCACCTGCAATTTTCCAGGCAACGGAACGGCCGCGCAACACGCTCCCTTTTCGAGACGATCCTCGTTTCCCCCCATTTGTCCCTAGCCTCAAAGTTGCTCGAAAATCAACCTGGAAAGGTTCAAGGCTCGAATAGGATGTAGTATTGGAGGAAGAAGTTGGTGGAGGTTTGAGGTAGTTTACCGACGGTGAATTTCCCGTGTTCCAGGTGAAGATCTGGTTCCAGAATCGACGCGCGAAGGCGAAGCGGCTGCAGGAGGCCGAGATCGAGAAGCTGAGGCTGTCGGCGCGGCCGTTGTTGCACCCGAGTTTCGGCTCGGGCCTGATGTTCTCCGGAGTGGGGCCCCCTGGAACCCCAGGAGTGCCTCCCTTCATCGCGGCGGCCATGGCTAGGCACACCCATGTCGCGGCCGCGGCAGCCATGTTCATGGGGCCCCCTGGACACAGGCCTTAATAAGGCAGAGCGGAGCCGCGCGAGCCCAAGTCGCTCGAACCCTAGCCGCCGCTCTGTCTCTTCGAGACGCGTGCACAACGGAGACTTCCGATCAACCCAGAAGATCCAGCGTGCCCGCCCGCATCGTCGATTTTCTATGGGAAAGTGTCCCGAAGCCGAAAGCAAGACCAGAAGAGACCCCGAAGAGTTTCAGGATTTCGAAGAACTCGTCGGGAACTGCCGAGGCCCGCGAGCGAAGACCAGTGAAATCAGTTTCAGACTTGGGATTGTGGCAGTGAAACCTGTGATACCTCTAGAATAATCTAAGATCGTCGATCCGGGTATCGAGATGACGCGAGACCCGAAGAGGATTTCGGAAAAGCAGGAACGATTCAAGAGGAAAGTTCGAAGACTCTGTTCTCGTGGTCGGAGTCCTACTCGAGCTACGTAAATACGTGACCCTCGAACGGTGAACAAACTTTGACTTCGAAACAATGAATTCTACAATCGCGTTCGCCGTCGCGATCTCTCGAAGCAAGACGACCAAGAAGAAGATTCCGCGGCGATGCCCGTTCCGCCTCCGAAGCGTTCCTCGCAACGGCGTCGAAACTCGACGATCTCGCGGCAGAGAGATCTCCGTGGATCGTGGATCGCGAGAGGCAACGGGCGAGAGAGCATTTAGAAAGCATTTTCGAAGGCGTTGATCTCACGAGAGGACTGCAGCAACGATGTACATATTGTAAATAGTCGTGTAACCGCGGCGAACCGTGTACGTATGTATATATACGCGTGTACAGGAGGTCCGCGATTTCCGTGCGAGAAAACCGAGAAAAATAGTATAGAGAGACGGAAAGGGAGAGAGAGAGAGAGAGAGAGAGAGAGAGAGAGAGAGAGAGAGAGAGAATAAGAGTGAGAGAGAGAGAGAGCGTGGAGGACCGAGAGGATCGAGACTCGGGGAGAAGAGAAAGATCGACGATCGATCCTGGCTAGGCCACGACTCGGCATTTCAATTGACCCGCTCCGCGTTCGGCTCGTTTATCTTCGGGGAAATTTATGGGTGAGATAATTGGCCGGCTCGAAAGAAATATCCGCTGAATAACCGATGATTTCTCTGGAACGGTTCTCCGGCAGGGGACAGAACTCCCCCCGGCCCCTCGATTCGATCCTCGAGCCGCGGAGGGGTTGAAAATTGCTGTTACAGCGATTTTGAACGTTGATACGCTTCCTGGAGAATCTTTGTTTCGAACAACCGAAAGTCCCATCTGCTTCGATTACGGTCCCCATTTCTGTTCTATGTGTTCCATACTGAATACCCCTTGAAACAATAAATTTGAATGAAGCAGAGAATGAATAAACTGGAATTAGAACCGTAACCGAAACAGATACGAAAGATTCAGCGTGAATGATTTCAGTAAGAACTGAAGCCCTAGCGGAGGATTCGATCGTTCGTTCGAAGAATTTTTGAGAAAATGTTCCATGGTTTCGAGCGAGAGAATATGGCGTTGGAAAGAGCAAGGACGCGACGCCGAGAGTGTCGAGGAGTCGTGTGTATATATGAGAGAGCGAGAACGCTACCAAGTACCGAGCGACATGTAAATTCTGTAGCCCTTGGCGTGCGATCGATCGATCGAGGGAAATCTGGCCCTTGACCACCGGGAGCTCTGGCTGCGAACCAGCTCCCGGATGTACCTACGCGCCCTGTATAAATGTAACATGATATAATTTATCCATGGAAGTATACCATAGCGAAATAAAAGTGATTTCAGTATTTACGCAGACGTGTTAAGCCTATTAGCCGCCACTGTACCTCGGCTTCCCTCGACGCAAGTTAATTCTTCGTTACCTCTCGAAATCCGCAGTTCATTAAGAAAAGTGACGAAAGAAGTAGCGCTATATAGCAATAGCGTTTCCCGAATCAGACAACAATAGAGCTTGTCGAGCGAGCCGTCGGTCGATCTTCCCGAATAAAGCCCGCAAGCCGATGCACAGAACCTGATGACGGTTTCGACAACCTTCGAATTCAAAGGTAAGTCATCGAACCCGGATCATCGACAGGGCAGAAGGAAAGGTGGAAACAATAATCCCTTGATCAGCACCGATCGTGGCAACGACCTTCTCAGGTCGTAGTCATGATCCTGACCTGAAAGAGGCATTATGGTGCCACGTAACGAAACGATGCGATGGGTGGAGGCGAGGGGACCAAAATGTATCGCAAAGTCATCGAGCGGCTCGCAAATGGGCGGCAAGTAGTCGAGGCAGCGGTATAGGGCGGCCGAAAGTGTCCAGCAGATAATTAGAAATATGTTAATCCGGCGTAGCCGCTAATTGGTTTTTGACTAAATTTTTAATTAAGTCTTAAGCCCGGGCGGCGCGCTGATTTATCGCGCCGAGGCCCCCGGGGCTAATTATAAAATATATACGCGCCGGGACCCACGCACACCTCTCGGGCCCCGGACCGCGTATCTACACGGGTCCCCGTACCTGTGTACGCACCTGTCCCCGAATAATCTGTCCATGAGCGTCGACGCCGCTTCCTCCCGGACCCCGAGTCTTCCCCTCCAATCAATGTCCACGGTGTCTCTTAATTGTACGCGCCTCTCTTTAATGCGGCCAACGAGTCTCCCGGCTCGAAACTTATCAGGCTTTTATCCACATTAATTTCCCTTTGGTACGATATTTACTGTTGTCGCGGGCAATTTAATTCCCCGACGAACGGAAGCTGATTATATGAAAAGAGCAACGGTAATTACCGGTGGTTCGATTCGTTTTGTCAGCCCGACAAACAGCATTTACCGGATGAGCTACCCGATCAAGAACGATTCAGCTACGACAACCAGAAAATCGCTTCTCTGTTTGGCAGCGAGAAGAAGAACCGCAACGATTTAAAACGGTTCGAACTGGAAACAGGTGGGAGGCCGACGCCAATGCGGGATCCACGTATACTTGCGCGGGTCCTTTCCTATCTACAAGAACGGGGTAGCCAAGCCAGCCACCTTCTCCGGCTAAAACGAGAAGGCCGGAGATCCGTTCCACTGGCACGTCCGATCAAAGAGCCTCGCCGCCTTCTTTGAATCCCTCGACCGCTCGTAACTGTCGTCCCTTCGTTCGTGACCGGTAGCCTAATTGTTGGTACCGCGGCGTCCTGGTCACTAGAACTGGGCCAGCTCGCCGAAAGGTATCATCTCGCGCCACAACATCCACTTTTCCTACGATTTCCTTGGATCTGCCGGTCTCTAAAACGGTCAACTTTCAACTTGAAAACCTCAGTCTCAGAGACCTTAATCCTTGTCGTTAGAACTGGGCCAGGTCACCGCGAATTATTGTTTCGCGGTAGAACCTGCAGCTTTCCGATGTTCCCCCGTTGACCGGATCGTCGTTTTCACGCTAAGGCGACGATCGATCGAGGTGGTAACTGTCTCGGAGACCGGTAGCCTAATTGTCATCATTAGAACTGGGCCAGGTCGTCGGAAATGATTGTTCGGAGACGCCAGGGCTTCTAGTCCTGACCGACGATTCGCTTTGGGGTTAGATGGTCGTTTTCACGCCGAGGCGATGATTGGCCGAGGTGGTACGCCTACCGTGAATAGGGTATTCGTCAGTGGCGTGACTAGAGGCCACAAACTCCGATCGCTCGGAGTCGATCCTGGCCCGGTGGAACCGACTTTCCCCTCTTTATACGGAACTGGTGGCCGACGATCACCTACGCGAGTGCCTATCCAGAGAAATATAGAGGAAACGTCGGAGAGGAGACACGGGCCACAGAGAGAGAGAGAGGGGGGGAGGAGGGGAAGAGGAAACTGGCAAAAGAGACCCTTTAGAGCCGGCGATTTACCGTTAAAGGGTTTACAAACAGGCGCCAGGTATTTGCTACCTCCACGGATCGGAAGCTCTGCCGACTCTCTTTATTCCACTGCCTTTCTCTCTCTCTCTCTCTCTCTCTCTCTCCCTCCCTCTCTTTCTCTCTCTGTCTCCGTTGCCCTCTTTGTTTCTCGTGTGCTCTTTCTTTATCTTCATCTCTGTCGTACCATAGCCGAGGTCCGTTTCTCCGGATCCCTCTATGCCTCGGCTCTTACACGCGCTCGCTCGCCGCTCCCATATAGATGAAATTTATGTACGAGGCCGACCGATCCTACGCATGCGGCCACATTGAGCGCTGACAATTAATTAAAGAATAATTTCTTGTCTTCGCGATACCCGGAGGAGCGTCGCCAGTTGGCGGCCAATTATGCCTCCGGACGGGAACGGAATACCAAGCAGGCCTGTCGACGACATCGAACCCCTTCGGATGTCTGGTTCGTGCTACCGCTCCTCGGCCGTCTCGAACCTCTAACCGTCGTCCTCGTCGTCCTCGTCGGCGTCGATGTCGTCGTCGCTGTCTCTCGCCGCCTTCTTTCCGCGGAGAGCGACGGGCCCCGAGGAACGCCGTTCGATTTTCTAACCGCTGCGATTCCATTTCTCTACTCTAATCCGAAATTCGCAAAGTTGCCCAATTCTTCCTGCAAACCACCGGCAATGCATCGAAACATTTGTAACGTTAATAACGGTCCTAATAAAATTTGAGACGCCCGGTTTTTGCTTCGATTCGAGCCGATGCTCTACGCCAATTACCTCGCGAATTTCGATGCCCTTATGGGTACGGCAGAAACGACGAACGACCGAGGAGGAATTAACAACCGTGTCATCGGCGCGGTGATCCAGAGGCGGTTTTCACCGGTCGATCCGTTCGGATCCAGGGTCCCGAAATGGTTCAGAACAAGATCGGGCGGTTTGTGTGCTGGCTGGACCGGAAGGCGGTCAACGATGCAGAGGGAAAAAATTCACGGTTAACGCGTGCATCGAAAGCAGGGCTCCCCTCATTCAGTTTATCCAAATTAATTGGTCGTAAATTAAGCGGCCGGTCTGACGAGCGCGGCGAGACCGAGCGAGAGAGGAGTAGATCTTGGACGGGGCCCGGGGTCCGAGGCCCTTGAGGCCCGGGGCGAGTGGGACAGGGACGAGGAGAGGAGAAAGGCCCCGTCGAGAAAAGGACACGGGTACTGTAACCGGGACAGAAGGAGACAGAAGTCGCCGGGTAGCACGAGGGAAAAAGGGAATTAAAAAGGCAACGCTGTCCGGGGGACAGTAGCGCATCGACACGCCATTATGTGGCGGCTGGGACTAATTTATACAAGAGAAAGACGAGGATGCCGCGGAAAGTCAATCGTGCCAGTGGCCGGGGACCAACAGAGACCGAGAGACAGGTAGGTGCCACTCGACCGCCCGGGACCGAGGGAGAGAGAGAGAGAGAGAAACGAAAAGAGAGGGACAGAGACGGGGAGAGAAAAAGAGAGAGGGAGAGGAGATCGCGGGCATTACTTAAAAGAGGGTTCCTAATTGGGAGCCAGCCACTGTTTCGACGGGTGTACCGATGCTCGGATTCGTGTCCTCCAGAAGGGAATTAAGGAGGAAGAAAAAGGGACCGTGGATTCGGGGAAGGAAAGCTTCCTTTCGGGCCCCGCCACGGCCAGGCCCCCGGCTCGCTCGAATGCCAACGTCAAACCGCGCTGAGTATATCTTCCACTCGGCTTGATAACTCCGAGAGGCCGCTTATTGCCGGAATCAATAACCGAGATACGCCCGAATTCGTCGATCCGAGCCCGAGACGAAATTTCTTCCCCGAAGGGTCGTTAATTCGACCACCGACTTAATCGGTGCCCGACACTTTGCATACAATCGCGCAATTATTTTTTATCCCCGATAAATTGTTACTCCCCTCCCCACGTCGGTGCGTAGAGATTTTTACAATTCAAGTGAAATCCGAATCAGCTCCACGGTTTAACGCGCTGTTCTAACAATTACTCGATTTCTAGCGATGAAACGAATTCGAAAATGTGCTTAAAAGATTCGGCTTCCAAGGTTCCAATGGTTAATTGTTGCGCGAGATAAGCGGCATCCGTCGACAGACTTTCCGCGGCGGAACCTGCGACGAAACGGAGGATCGAAACGAGACCTGAATAATTCCGCGGTATCGGTGAGTCTCGGATCTGTCTCTTTTGCACACAATTATATCATTTCTAGTCGAATATATATCTGAAAAGACGCCGCTCGCTCGAGGAGGAAGCTCTCTGTAGCTGCGGCACGTACGCGCGGGATAAGGACTGCGCGCGGAAAGGGCAAAAAGGACGGGAAAAGGGAGAAGCAAAAAAAAAGGGCGAAACGGCGCGGCGAGGGGTATCGATCGTACGGGAACGATCGCCATGTCAAGTTCGGCTTTCGAGGGAATCGCGCGCAAGTAAAGTAATCGTTTCTCCCGAAGCTTACACGCGTTACCCATAAATCGAGCGCATCGGTAGGCAGGTACGCGGATCATGTGCCGTTGCCGGTAATTGCCGGCAAGATGAATCGAGACGAAATCCCGTTTCCGACTTCGTAGGAAATTTACGAAGCCGCCGCGTCGCGTCGCGTCGCGTCGGCGCTGCTGCATCGGCTTCTCTGCCTCTCGCAGAACACACCGGCAAACAGCGAACACAAACCGCTCCGCACCGCTCCGAACCGCAGCGCGCAGTCGGAACGTTTACGGCGGGAAAGTTCTCCGGGCAAGAAAGTCCCCGCGCGCGGCGAATACCTGCCGATGCAAACGGCTTCAAAAACCGCGCGGGGATACGTGCTCCTAATTAGGTACGACGCGACGGCTGTTCTTACGCGCACGAAAACGATAGAACCAGATCGGAAACGAGCCGTCTCCTAACCGGGACCGGTGATTAATTCCTCGTTCGCAGTCGCTACGCGAGCTGACACTGATTGTGAGATCTTTAGTTCCGAGCTTTTCTTAATTCGTCGTTCAACAACTCTTCAACTTGGCTCGGCGTCGTCGCCAGTTCCACGCTCGCCTTGTCCTCCGAGTTCTTAACCTTTCGGGGACGACGATTGTCTGTGTAGTTCTCTCAATGATTTAAACTTTTTCACATTTCTCCTAGTTATCTTCAAATTCTGGAAAGCTTCTTCAATTTTGAAATATTTCTCGCCGGATTATTCCCTGTTAAACTCCTAGAGAACGTCGGGGGAGGGAGATCCTCCGGGACTATCGGGGATCTCTGAATGTCGAAACAGGAGAGATAAAATATTCTCAAAGTGGGCGTTCGCGTTTGTAATTTCGGAAGGTGGCCCCCGTGGTCCTTGAGCATCGGGGGATCGAGATCGCCGCGGTGATAACGGGGCTGCCGCTTGTTATCGTTGCCGAGTATCGAGCGACGAAGACGAATCTCGCTCGATATATATCGATACCGGAGGGACGAAGCACCAGCCGGAATCCGAGGAATCCTCTTCGAAAATTTCTCCATCCGCGTGTGCACGTTGGGATTCCAACGGGACAAGGGGAACCTGGTGAACAGCCGAACGATGACGTCCCCGTAATAAAAACTTTTATTGCGCTCGCGTTAGGACTCGTAGCCGACGAAATTTATACCGCCGCAGAGAATCCGATGTCGAACTTTAATATACCAGGCATAAAATTAAAAATTATCTCCGCATAATGCGAGCCGGCCCGTGGAGAGGGCAGGTTATCCCTCGTTAACTAAATTACAACTCTCTAACTACCCGTAAAACGACTCCCTAAAAAGTTATAAATTTCGGATCGCCGTCATCGGCCCGATACAGGACCCGAGCGAACCAACGCGCCGCCTTTCGACCGACAATTTGTCACGATTCCGGTTATCCTGTGCCATCCGCCCCTCCGACGGCGTATTATCTGCCGCCATAATCACCCTGTTATTCCCTAAACTCCAGATCATCGAAATATTCGTGTCGATCATCGTTCACGTTACCGCGCCGACAAATATTCGCCGCGAGCTCTACCAATGCGAACGTGAGACCTGATTCGATCGTGATCGGCTCGTTTACGGTACCATAAGCTCCCGAGCCCTTATACGCTCGCTGTAAAATACGTTACGATTCCCTGTACAATTAACCATTATTACAGGGACGCTTCTAGAAAATTGAAGGCACCTGGAACGATGCTTCTCTGCAACATTCTTTCGGTTCCGAAAAGGTAAAAAAGTAAAACTCGCCCGTAAAATCTGTTTCACTTTCGAGAACAGGTCGCAAACATTCAATTGCAAGCGGTGCAACGCGTCGAGGAGGCAAAGGAATTCCGACGATACGGACTCCTACGCAGCAAACCTCACTGTAAAATTATCCGCAGCCGTGGACCGCGTCCTCGGAGACGAGTCCTGTGTCCCGTTCGGCAATGAGCAGATAAGATCGCGCGAGCAGCTCTTCTCCCCAGAAGCCCCGAAAAATCTACATAATCCGCCGACAGGAAAACAAAATTCCAATTTGACGATAAAGCCTCGTCCCGGAAAGATTGCTTCTGAGAACCGGAGGAACTGTCGCGGACGGGGACCGTTCCCGTTCGGAGCCGGTCGCTATCAACGGGACGCGAAATTACAAATTCGCCGACGAAGATCGGTCGTCGCGAGAATTGCGAATTCGGGGAAGAGGCTGGCCTGCTCGTCGATAGAATTTGTCGACCGATCGTTCCTGTCCCCGTTCGATGATTGTCCCCACTCGGCGACAAAACCGAAACAGAAAGACAGAGAGAGAGAGAGAGAGAGAGAGAGAGAGAGAGAGAGAGAGAGAGAGAGAGGAGAGAGGGAGATAGGGAGACTGTCTTTATGCTCGGTCGCGCGGAGAGTGGCTCTCTCGCCGCGTAAGACGATTGTCGCGCGGAATGCTAGTTTAAATAGGTGTTTCTCCGCGAACCACTCCCGGCATTCGAGAGGCAATTAGCCGGCCGGGACCCCGTGCACCTCCATACAAATTGAACTGGTCTCGGTGTTCGCCTGCAGACCACGTTTCCACTGGCAACCGCAGAGACGACGCTCGTGACCAACGCCAGCCGATAAAAACGCGTGTCGCCTAATGCGCCCCATAGGCTACCGACCGGAATTTTCTAAGGACAATTGTTTACGTTCAGCAGGAACCCGCTGCACCTCGCTGGAAATCCTCCTTTCGTCCTCCTGACATTTTTTCGACAGATCCTCCGAGGACCTCTAAAGCTAGCTGATCAGCCGAAAGTGCACGATCCACGTAGCCGTCGACTCTCTACTAAACGGCGACTAGGTAAGATCTAGGAGAGACACGCGAAGAATCTGGTCTACTTTCGAGCAATTAAAATACTAGTGCAGCGAGAAGCCCGAGGCATGGATGACGCCTATCAGGCGTCTTCTTTCACGCGTGCTCGTTAGGACAGCTGTCGGATCGGGATCCTGAGGACTTTTCATAAAGAGCAGACGTTTCGCGCCTGGTTATCGGTGAGCCGGGGTCGCAGGATCGCGCCGACATAGCTCGACGTTGCGCTGGTCTCCTCGATCGGTCCTTGGGCGAGCGCAAAACCGCTCTTGCAATTAATCGCAGCATGGGAACGGTAGCCCGCATATCTAATTGGAGGCCAGCAGACGCGTGTAGTTCACCGAGTCGACAACTCGATCCGCGCCGATAGCTCGTGTCGGCTGTGAAACGTGAAATTAACGCCCGTCGGCCTCGTTAACGACGGGCCGGTTATATCGCGCGGAAAATCCGCTCGCGGAACGGTTGGCTACCGAGCGGAGTATCGCGGTTTCACTGGTTCCAGCTCTTAAAATCGCTTGGGGGAGAGGAGAGCGGTGGTGGAGCGTTAGGAGAAGCGGCGGGGGTGTGGGCCACCGGCGTAGACGTTAAATTGGCGGCAGGGAAGATTTAGGAGGAGGTTTCGCCGCGTTTTATAAAGTCTCGCTCCCGGAGACCGAGCCCGGCAAAAACCACCGGAATTGAGAGCACTCTCGAGGGTAATGCGGCATAAACGAGATAAAGTACGTTTAATATCGTTGAAACAGTTATGGCCGCGATTACCGCCTCCTGGCCACCTCGGCCCGCCTCGCCGCGTTTTGTATACAAATGCGCTCGCCGACGCCAAGTGTCCACCGCCCGGCTTAATAACGCGTTATCGGGACCCCGGAGCGGCCGCTCGACCTGAAAACTGCACGGTTACCATCCAAACGATAACACCCGCTCCCAACAATTACGGGAAACGGCGGGATTCTCCTCTATACTCCTGGATCGAAAGAATTATGCATCGGTACACCGGGTTCCGTTCAACCCTTGTCCTAACAAAAAGACATTTCAGCCTTTAAGTCGAAATTGAACTCAACGTGCAACCAAAAAGTTGACTTCTTACCTTAACAACTTTTTACCTTATTCTCAATGTCCGGTAGTCGTTTGTTTGTCAGTAGTGTGTCTGACTTGAATAATGCGCTTATTATTTTCAAACGATTCAAGGATAGTAGATGACAGAATTGCCGATGAAGTGTTTACGTTTACACCGGCGGATATTGACAGGGTCATAGTGTTCATTTCACTCGTGCGCAGTTCATTGCGTCACAAGGTTGCGATCTTGTGACTTATTCGAAAGACGTCTGCAGTTTCGCAAAGTAGGTGCAAAGGTTCGAGCATCTCCTGCGAAGTAAAAACGGGTAGAGTTCGGTTCTCGAATGAATTTGACCTAGAAGTACCATTCCACAGCCTACAATCGAGAAAAATTCCTGCGTGTCCGATGCTATCGAGATTTGGGAGTCGGGTCCGTTTGCGCAAACAGTACTTAGGTGTAAAAATGGTAGGGCAGATCCGGCGCCGGCCGCCTTGAATATTCATAGGCGCGGTCATAAACAGCCTAATAAATTGGAGAGAGCGAGTGTAACGCTAAACGGTTACACAAGGAATTAACTGCCGGCCGGAGACGAAAATTTACGGGACGGAGTGCCGAACAAATTAACGGAAAAGAAAGGGAGCGAGACGTTTCGGAGGACTGTGTGAGAGAGAGAGAGAGAGAGAGAGGTGGGGGGAGGCGGCACAGGGAGACACCGGAGAGCGGAGAGGAGAGGAGAGGAGAGGTGAGGAGAAGGCAGACGAGATTGCGAGAAATCTCGACGATACCGGTCGAAGATCCGACCGTTCGACGAATAGCTTCTCCGAGGAGAACCGATCCTCGGATCGGTCCGTCGTCCATCCAGCCTCTCGTCCTCGTCTCTTCGTTGTCGTTGTCGTTGTCGTTGTCGTTGTCGGTGTCGTTGTCGTCGTTCGCCACGGAATCGGGTTAACGTCCGTGTTATTTTTGCTGCGAGCTGTCAACCCGAGAATCCTTGCGCTAACAAGGTGCCGCACCGGTCGAGTAACCGAGTCCGTTTTTATCAATGGCCCTTTGGGAAGTGGCGGATCCCCGGCCCTTCGCCAGCGAGGATCTAACGAGGGCCCCGCTTTTTGCACATTAAAATATCGACTAATTGCCCCAGGATTCTGGCGGCGTTTTTCTGGACCCTCGATCTCTCTCCCCGGCCTCCCTCGGCCCCCGCGAGGCTGCCATCTACGCTTTGGAACGCGATCGGCCGCTCGAACATTTCCGAAATCTCGGACTCGTCTGCCACCGGTGGCGAGAAACTTTTCTTCCGTCGTTTTCTTCCTCCATATTCTCCCCACACCGAAGATCCATCACCGTGGATTGCTGTTTATCCTTTGCACTCGACAGCCCCCTCCGTGGAACCATCTCGTGGCCATTTTTTTCGTTGAAGTTTCAGGGAAAATGTTTGCCGGATGGGTTTGGAAAGCGGGTTTGACGGTGAATTTTAATACTGTTTTGTACGGCAGGTTTAAGGAATATAGGTAAGTTTGTGACGCTTATGCAACGACAGATTGACTCGATAGTGAACCAGCGTGTGCTGGTCTGGAGACAGAATTTTAATCACAACGTTCTCTCCTTCGTTAATTTCGATAACCCGGCTAGAGATACGGCCGGTTAACGAGCCACACGCGTTATTCGATCCGGTGATCCGTCGTAGCCGCGTGCTGCGCATTTTTCTCCTCGGAGATGATAATTCCGATTGGATCCACGGATTTAACGAGGCCGTCGAATTCCAGGGAGGTCTCGTGCGGCTTCCTTTCCCCTTTCCACTAAATAGCTGGTTAGAAACTAGGTCTCTTTTATTACTATACTGTAGATTTTATTTTTCAACTTCTTACAATTAGTCTATTCATTACTCACAGTCCAATCCCATTAAATTTCCACACCTTCGTGTAACGCTTTCGGTGGTTCGGTTAAAGATCGCAATAATTCTCCGATTACACCGTTAACACACCGAATGCAAATTCAGAGAGCGTGCAACAACGCTCCGGGAATGGCCCGTGAAACAATCCAACCGATCGAGCAGATTTGTGGAAGAGCCGGAACGCATTACCATACTCGTTTCCATGGTGCCGCGTCCGAAAAATGTCCGTCATCCGTGGAATCCGGTCGCGCGATTAAGAAATACGCCGGCGTTCGCGGGTTTCCAGGTCCCTCCGCCAATTAATACCGATTTCCTAACGAACGATCCTTTTTCTCGCCACGAAACGGAAACTGGACCGCCGCGGCGAGACCCGCAAGAACTCAAAACGCCGCGTTCTGTTCGCAATCCAGTCTCCGCCGGCTGGACCGCTCTTAACACCGTACTGCACTCGTTGATCTTATCGGTACCGACGGAGGTCTAAACGATCTAAACGATCGAAAACAGAAGGAAGGGGAAAAATCGTTTTGAGTAGCCAGGAAGTTAATTCGAAGATTCCAGAAGCTGTCCGGTTTCCTCGTGTGCTCACGCTGGCCACGAAAAAGAATTCGCAGCTGGTGAGCAGTTCTGCTCGTAGCAGAAATGTCTCGCAGCAGCTCCGCTCTTCCGAGAAGATGACTTCTGCGAGCGGTCAGGGAACGTGGAACGCTCGTTAATCGTTCAACGAGAGGAGAGTCGAATCGAGAGTATCCCGGCAAGAGAAACAAATCGACCGGGCAAGAAAATCGTCGCGGTCCGTGTCGGATGCAAAACACGATTCACACTTTCGATTCGCTCGGACACATACCGGTTCCGAGTTATCGTTTTCTCGGGCTGAGCCGAGCCCGAGCCGTGGCAAAGCTGCGACGAGGCGAGGCGAGGCGAGTCGAGGCGGACGCGTGCGCGCGCGGGCGCACGCAAACGGCCGGGGGCCCGGTACGTGTAAGCAGAGGTCATTAAGGGACTTCCTACATTCCCCGACTTCCCCGCCACCGCAACCGCAGCCGCCGCCGCCGCAGCCTCAGCCGCCGCCGACCGAAAGCTCTAATTATTTCTTGCTCGGCGGCGATCGCTTCCGCGCGCGGCCAAGTACGACTACAGGTGTAACCGTTTACGGGAAGACCGGGAAGATCGCACGGTTAATTGGAATCCGATAAGCGTATGCCGACGTTTCAAGAACCGTTTCTTCAACCGGGAGACATCTAAATAGTCGGACTTTCGAACCGACCACCGTGTCCCCTGATCTTGAAAGAAAACGCGACCACTCCGTTCTCAAACCTCCTCTATTCTTCTCTAGGATATTGTCTCCCGCTCTATGCTACTCTATTCCACTCCGGGTAACATTGTCTTGCTATAGGAGACCTTATTCTACTTCGGAGAATACTGTTCAAGTATTTTGCTCTAGGATACACTATCTCGCTTCTATTTTCGACGATATTCCACTGTACTCTGAACAACCCAATATTTTTTTAAAAATCTGTACATTATAGTCTAAACAGAATTTGTCGCTGAACAAAACGGTTCGGACCAACAGGACCTTGCAGGACTAAGTTGAACGGTTTCTCCCGGTGTTTTAATTCGGCTAATCGTTTTTCCTGCTCGGTTATAGGTCGACACAGAATAACGATCGGCGTTGTTTCATTTCGCAGGCTGGCCGGTACGTCATGCGTTCTTTACGACGTTCGGTGAAAATTAAAACCGGGAGATCGCGCGATTAAGGCCGGTAATTGAACGGGTCGATTAATTTGCCGATTAAATGTCGTTACGTCGGCGTGAGATAATTAAAACGGGAAATAATTAAAGCGGAGCAAACTCGCTGTAATAATAATCGACGCGGCACGGCCGGCCGGGATGACGAGGAACGGTTAAGCCGATTAATTAATAGAGAAAGCTCCGCGCTCTGCCCCTCTCCCAACCTCCCTGACAAATCGGACCGGTCGACCTTTGTGCTTCTTAATTTTTTAAGCCCGTCGAGCAAGCCGCTTTATGCACAATTCATTAACGGGAAAAATTACGAAACTCTTCGCTGCGTTGGTAAGATACGAACGTTCGTTTTATTCGACGGGATTAAAATTTCCAACAATGTCCTCGAACTTCCTAGAATCTGGCCGGTGCCGGACGCAGTGAAAGTATTTCGAGTACTATTTTACTTTATTGACAGTAAAACTCTATGTCCGCAGGCTTCTGTGACATTGTGTGCCGGGGGCCACCTTGGCCCGCACAAAAATCCGCGTGCTCGGCCGCCATAATTAAAAAGAAAATGATCTTATCGGGCCGGAGGATCGTTAATTTTCTATCCGATAATAAAGTTCCGCCGTGGCCGATCGTCGGAGGAGCGGCGTCGTCGTCGGCGTCACTCGATGACTCGATGGTGAACGCGATGACAATCTTTCTCTCTCTCTCTCTCTCTTTCGCTCAGCTCTCGGCGGCCCGACCAGGACCGACTAGGTGTGGTCCTACGTTCGAAGCCAGCGGGTTTCCAGGAACGCGAGCCATTAGACCTTCCGGCTGGTGTTATAAATTGTACATCGTTTAATTAGGCTCTCTTCCCGCCCGTGTCCGGACGGCTCAGTTATTTACCATTTACTACCGTGGCCCCTTACGCGGTATCTCGCCGGGAGCTACTGTGCATCAAATTGGATCGGGATTGGGGCCCAAGGGCCCCTGAACCCCTGAGCCCCGACGGACCCCGAAGGGTCTCCGAGTTCCTAGCAGAGACGATCACGCCGCCGCCGAAGAGCAAAGGTTAGGAGACCACTGTGCACGGGAAGTCGGCCATTTTTGTCACCGGTGCTAGAAGAACGTCTACCACAGACGTTCTGAACATTCCTCCGACCGTAACATCCATCCTGCTATCTCGACTCGACGATAAACCGAGGGAACAAGCGTTCCTCAGCGTCAAGCGAGAGTGTTTTCAACTCTACCACGATTAGGATGAAGTTATTGGGCCTGGATCGGTCTACAGGCGCTTTCACGCCCCTCTGGAAAGTCAGGAACTAAATGGAATCGAAACCTGAATTTTTATCCCAAGGATCGTCCGCTCAAAGAGATTCGCTCGACGGGATTTTTGTACAGAACAGTCCGCAAAACTGGAAACCTGTGCAACCCAATTAGCGTGTGGCCGTTCGAACAGGAAAAGGTCCATTCGAATAAACGTTGGCGGCGAAACGCTGATGGTAGAGCGCTTATTGAGCAATTCCGGCTTAGCGGAAGGGCCGGGGATGCAGATCGTCGAGTACCGAAACGTCAAAGCTACCGGATGATAAACTAATTTGATTCAATCGCGCGCAACGGCACGAAGTATTTCGTGGCCTCGTTAGCCCGCCACATCTTATCGATACTACCTCGGGGAACGTAATCGGGGACATTATGTTGCCGGCTAATTCCACGTTAGGCTGCGGTTCTACTGGGCGCGATCTCCCCCCGACAAGAAGTCTCAAAGGGACCAGCCGGTTTTTAAAAACGATACTTTCTGTCTTGAATAATCTTGAGACGTTCAAAATAATATGTTAAATCGCAAGAATTATTCGGACGCAATCAGAAGAAATGGTGGGACGACCAGAGTGTCGCTCGGAATCGCATCGAGTATAACCGCAGCCTTATGCGAGCGCCTCGCGCCGCGCCGTTAGGACGAGGTAACATCATCGAGTCCTCGCCTAATGACTCGAGCCGGTGGAATTCTCCGCCGCGGCGGATCACTGCGAAAATGAAGAAGTCCGCGATTCGAAGGCGGCTCTCGGGCACGTCTGAGAAAAATGCCGTGGCTTATCTCCATCGATGGGATCGAAATTAGTAGCGCGCGGGCCGAGCGGTCCCCGCGGGCCCGGCCGAATAAAAACCGGAAATTATGCTCGCAATTAGAGGGGATACCTCAGCGGTGAATGGGCCCCGTTGGCGGGGCGATAAAATAATCAAATTTAATACGTTCATTTATTTTTTGCCGGTGCCCGCGAACCGAGCCGCTTAAATTATAGCTAGTTAGGCCCGTTGACAAAACGAATCGCGCGAGAGACTCGCCTCCGCCTCCTCGTTCGATCCGCAGCGAATAAAAATCTCGAGGATGTGAATTAGCCACCGAGCGTCCCACGCTCGATCAAGATGTCTCTCTCTCTCTCTCTCTCTCTCTCTCTCGCTCGCTCTCTTTCTCGCGGCTGATCGTCGAAAGGTTAACGATCTCAGCCGATATTAATTTTCACTCTCGCCCAGGAATCCCGATGCTGTCGCCGCCTCGTTAACGATCCTACTAAAATTTTCAATAGCTGCTCGCTCTTCTTGAATATCTGTTGCCCGGGAAGCCTCGTCCTCGTCGTCTCGAGCGCGAAGAATAATTTTCGGAACGTTAATTGACCCGGGGGTGGCCGTTGGGACACTTCTGATCTATACGTGTCGAAAAATTCATTTCAACATGCCGATAATTGCTTCGTTTATTCTTCTTCTTATTTCCGAACAGGAGAAATCTTAATTTCAACAAGGAGAATTTACTGCTGGGCATCGAAAGACTGGTACGACGACTACTAGGTATTTATACATTCTACACCATTGTAAATCGGTACGTGCAAGGTGCAGTGGTTTCCAGAGTCGATGAGAAATGCATGTCAGATTGACAAGAAAGCTTGTAACTAGTAGTACGGAGCGTTGGCGTCGACAGGGAACCAACTACCGGATCGCGAGTGAATTGAACGGGGCCGTAAGAGAGGTCCGTTTGGGTAGTCCCGGTGTTAATTGTATCGTCGGCTCGTTAACAAGCCGGTTACCTTAAATTTTCATAAGCGTATCGGCGGTGCTTGTTAGGTTCCGTCGGAGGCAAACTAATTTGGCGATAAAGCAAGCGGCGGAGCCGACGAAACGAGGCCCGAAGAACGCCGTGGAACTGTTTTAATAACTTTATTGGTTCTCGCTCGAGCCGAATGCTCGATCCGATATGATACAAAAATAGAATCTACTAATTACCGGGATCGGAGCGGCTACACGGTTTCTCCGTGAGGCAGAAAATTAAGGAGTCCCGGGGCCCGTGTTAGCGCCGGTCCCCTCGGGGCCGCAGTGGCAAAAATTCCGGCCTTATCTCGGCCGATGAAGTCGAAATTAGTAGCTGGCTACCGTACACGGCCCCGGTCGCCTCTCTCTCTCTCTCTCTCTGTCTCTTTGCCCGTGCTGGTGAGAATTGGTGATGCCGCTCGGTGGTAGTGTCAGGCCGCGCTGCCAATGGGAAGGGAACCTCTCGCTGCCATGCCGACGCGCCGCGCCGCGCCGCTCCTTACACACTGGTCCCGAATCAAGATTTTGCCGCTCGCAATCCATACCAACCACCTTCCCAAAATTTAAAACAACCACGGCACGTTCAAACGCTTCACTTCAATTATTTTGCCACGAGTGTTGGAGTTTTGATTCAGCAGAATGTCCTGGTCGGGTTGCTATTTTTTGATGGTTTTTTTCGGAGAACGGGGAAGGATCTGTGGTGAAGAATGCGGGGGCCGTATCGATCGGTAAATTACGCCCCTAATTCGAGCGTTGATCGCGGTTCCAGGGACAGGCGAACAATGCTATGGTGGAGCAGCGACGCGAGACCGCATTGTTAATAGCGGGGTAATAACAGTTACAGGCGACGTCGGTAGCGAGCAACGATCGGCCGTGCTGGTGGTTGTAATCTCGGTGGTAATGGCGCTGGCCGAACCCACACAAATCTACCCCCAACGACGGGGGAACGAGGTCGCGCGGGCGCGAGCGCTCGGAGCGCACACGTGGACATCCGTAAGTGTTGGATTCTCGGCCGTTGTTAAGTAAATTGGGTCCCAACCGGTTTCTTATTTCGTGGCCACTGTCTTACTCTCCGCGCGAGCGCTCGTACGCCCGGCACTCACCGCTACCAGCAAGAACCGCTCGGTCCCCCGATCGGTTCCCTTCTTCGGGCCCGTTCAGGGCCGTACCACTGAGCCCCCCCCATACACTCTGTCCCAGACGTCTGCGCTCAAACTGCGCCAGTGCTCGGTTAAATTTAACTCATATCTGCGTCTCATAATATTGAGAGAAGACGGTACGTTGAATTGAAATAGTTAATTACAGGCTCCTGACCCGAGAACCACTTATAGCTTCTCGACTTTTCCTGCTTGACGAGAGCCCCTGCGATTCGAATTGAATCCTCGGGAAGGCCATAAGAAGCGGAGGCGTTTCGTCTCATAAATTGAGGACAACAGGATTTATCATGTAACTGGTAGCCTGCCTGCTATCAGCCTGGAACGTCTGGTAACGACGCTTATTACAAGAAAAGAGCTTCTGCAGACCCCCGCATTCCCGTTTGAGCAACTCCGGCGTGGAACGATCAGCGAAATGAAAACATCGCCTTGTCTGTAATACGTGTACCTCCTCTCTCTCTCTTTCTCTTTCTCTCTTTCGTCTGCCCCGGAAACATATCGATCATAATATTCGCCCGACGACGGCCCCCGCTATCTACCAAAAGCATCGGTGATATCTTACTTAATAACGCGGACCTTTCACCGTGGTTGTACACAGCACAGGCGAACACTATAATCGGCCAGCAAAGCACTGTGTGCTTCGGTTGCCCGGTCGCTCCTAGTTCACTCCCCCACGAAAACCTCGTTAATTGTTCGAGGTTCGTTAACTCCCGAGGAAAAATCCCGGCGAACGGTGTACGCGTATCATGCTAATATGAGCATCGTACGGTAGGGGAAGGTAAAAGGTCCTTGGGGGAAAAAACGGGACGAACCATCTGGGAAAGAGGATCGTCTTGTCTCGGTCCCGTGAGCTTCGTTATTCTGTTATCCCGCAGCCGCGAGCAATTGTTTTTTCCAACTGGCAGTCCATGCTTCACTCTGTTCTACAATGGAAATAGACAAACGTCGGGATTTTTCGTGACTCTGCCTCGATGAATACATAAACAACGATCGTCCGAGAAAATGGTGGATCGGTTGCTGTTACTGCCGGTCGCCGTACGATCGATTCTCTGCAGCTAAATCCAGATTCGGGCCGCGGCGGCAGTAGCGTGGCGTACCGAAAACTTTTGTCCGCGAGTCGCGCACGAAACGCTGGAAACGAGCGCGTGCACACGTGTTTCTCGAACACGAGATACATCGAGAACCGTGCGCGCATGTGTGTGCGTGCAGTGTGCACGTATCCGTTCGGCGCGTACGTCTGTGTTTGCACGGGGGCGCGTGCGTGTGCCCCGAAGTATGTGCCGCGAGGTGGGTCGCCTTTTGTTTTAGCATGGGGAGCTAAAGGGAGCCCTGGTAGCGGGTTACCACGAGATCTCGCCAGCTGATATCCCCGCTTTTTTG
The DNA here is from genome assembly GCF_050948215.1 of Halictus rubicundus. Lineage (NCBI taxonomy): Eukaryota > Metazoa > Arthropoda > Insecta > Hymenoptera > Halictidae > Halictus > Halictus rubicundus. The sequence goes on along the minus strand of NC_135164.1, from coordinate 9,426,616 downwards.
TCAATTTATAAGGATTTATACCAGCGACCCGCAGATACGCTGCACCCTCCCCCTTCGGCCTCCCGGGCAACGTCGAGGCCAACGTTTTACCAAAGGGGTGGTCCTCTCGTGGCGGAGAATCGCGGAGGATCGTTGGAGGATCGACGAGCACGGCCCCGGGAAAAGGGAGAAACCAGAGGGGGGAAGACCGGGGAGAGGACACTCCGACAAAAGGCGAGCCGGCCTCCACGTCGTTAGCCGAGGGCTTTTCGGGTTTTTGGTAATAAGGACGATTTCGAAATGCAGCAGGGCCTCGATTAATCGCGGTTCCGGCTACGCGGTATCTCGAGATCTTCATTAGCCGATCGGGAGGCCGCCGGACGGGGGATCTCGTCGATCCGCTCGGTCACGTCGAAGATTCGCCAGGAAGCTTGCGAATTTTAGTTGTGGTTCGAGAATTAGTGTAAACGTACTCGGGAAACGGAGGACGCAGTTTCTGACCGTGTAATGGTTCCGTGACGTGGTTTCATTTTTCTGTCGGTTTCAAGAGCAATTAATTAATCCGCAGAAATGAACCGGTGAAGAGGTAGTTCGCGGGGGTGTAAGTAGACGCGACGGTGCTCGAAGCGTGATTCGCGAAACGACTGGACCGGGACCGGGGGTTGACAATTAAGCAATTATCTTGGTCGGTGTGTCGCTGCAGTGGTCGTTCCTCTCGCCCCATCCCGACGTTGTTGCGAGGGAGCGAGCGAGGAGGACGCGACAAGAGGGAAAGTGTTGGACGAGGAGCTAACGGAAGCGGGAGGAAAGGCGAACCGGTGGTGCAAAAGGGGAAAAACGAGCCTCAGGAGTGGTAGAAGAGAAAGAGAGACCGAGAGAGCAGAAGAGAGAAAGCACGAGCGAGAGGGAGAGAGAGAGCGAGGGGAGGGACCCGTATCTTAATGATATTGTAGTCGGCGTGCACACGCGCAGGCTTCCTCTAATTGCGCCACTGAAGCGGCCATGTTACCTAGCCCGGGGGTGCAACGAGGAGGGAAGATGCTCGGAGGGGAAGGAGAGGAATCGTTCACCACGTGCACGGTTCGCGCACAAGCGCGTCGATGCACTTGTACGTGCAAGCCCGTGTGCGCTTCCGACAAGGACGGATGCATCGGGTCGAGCGGTGCTACCGACGGAGACAGGTGGTCTGGCGTAGGGGATGTGCATTAGACGAGGAAACGCTGTTCCCATGGTGGGGAGTCCGAGGCAGCCTGGAAGATGGAGGTAACTAGAAGATGTTCCCTGTTGAAGAAAAGGACAGACCACGGTGAAAAGGAAACGGCCGTGCACCTAGCCGAAGGGGCGAGAGAAAGAGGATCGCTGGTTAGAGCGGAACGGGAAGAGGGGAGGACAAGGACAAGGATAGAGAACACGGCGAAGGAGAGGATCAGGGGAAAGGACGCGCGAACTGGAGAGAGAGAAGGCAAACGGGTGGGAGAGACGCAGGAGAAGGGGATCGCCGAGGTAAAAAGCTGGAAATGCAGCATGGCGGTTGGGAATCGGTAGCAATTATTACGAAAGGACGACAGTTGAATGCGAATACCTCGCCGAGGGGGCAGAGCCGAGAATTTCGGGCCACCTCGTCGGACGCGGGTGGCGAAACGACGTGACAATTGCGCGCGGAAAACTCGATTAGCTACAGTTACCTTCTAATTGGCACCGCGAACCAGCCTGCCGCCGCATTCTACCGCCCCCGCTTTTTTTTTCGACCCCCGTCCGGATAATTGAATGACCTCCGCGAACAATTAGTTGACCGATTCCCGCTCCCTGAATAAATTAGCGGCAGTCGGTCTATCCTCGCACGCATTGTTGTTCGCAATTGCCTTTGCTGTAGCGGTCCTTTCTGCTTGTCGGAATCATTGTTTAATTCGAAACCGGCGCGCCGGTGGATCCATCGGGATCTAAAGAGCACGGATCGCGTCGCAGGCGGGGAGAAGCAGCTCGCCGCCGATTTTTCCCGGGGTGCCATTTTACAGCGGTTGCCTTCTCGCCGTACAAATGTTGCCTTTCGAAATAAGAGAGCAACTTAATCTCACATTAGCCCGACCATATCTCACGTTTAAGGCGAGCGCGCAAACGTGACTGCACTCCTGACATTTCGAATATCGTTGTATTCGCCCGACACGTACCTATCCCGGCTACAAATGCCCGCGCGCTGCCTCAAACTTACTTTTATCTGCCGCGTGCCTATCTGTTTCTGATTGCCCGTGGCCCGACCCCGCGGCGAAACAATGCAAAGTAATGAGAATTTATTCTTCGACGTGTGCTCCCCGCTAGTCGCGACCGCCACGGAGTCGTGCAGCGATTATTTACTGCACCAGATGAAATAAAACCCGGGGATCGCCGTTAACACGATCTCCAGACCCATATACGGGGCCACGATGGGTTCAACGAACGGTTCGCCAACTCACCCATCATCGACAACAATAACGAGCTCCGGCGAGCCAAATTAACGGAGCCCTTGGGAAATCGGTAGAACCGTGGTAATTAATTAGCAAGTGTTTTCATAAATTCTGACAAGAAGAATGCACCGAATAGGTAAAAAAGTAAGCGTTGAAAGATTAGACGTTTCGGGCAGAGCTGTGATAATGGCAGATCGATAACAGTGGTGGAAGGAAAAAATTAATTTTTCGGTGGCGCTCGGGTGATTTCGGGGCTCGTCGACGCGAACGTGCCTCGTCGGCAGTTATCGCAATTGTTCCGGTGCTTATCGTGACACTAACTACTGTGCAGGCTCCTCTGCCATTTGAACTTCGCGAACGTTCGCCGCGCGGAGCTCCTGGCCGAGTTCGGAACGGGGACGTGCTAAGATAACAGGATTGTTTAGACATGATGTTACTTTGCCGAACACTTGCACATTGCCGGTTAATTGTGCCGTCGAGAATAGTAACTTCGTCTTCGCCCGGAAAACCGGATAGATATGACGTCAGGAGCGTCGTATAATTGTGCGGCTCGGTGTACCATAAATTGATGTATTGATCGGTGGCTGGCGTCGGACAAATTAGAAGCTAACTGAGGAAGCTACGCGATAGACGCACTTATAATTTTGCAATTAATAGACCCGTTCGCTACCGCGGATCGAGGAATTACAAGATCGCCGCGCCGGCCCTGCAAGGATGAACAATGGAATTCCGAGCTGTTCCGGGATTCGATTAAATTGATATTTATAGAATTCATTGGGCAGATAAGGGCCGGGCTGGATGGTAAATCACAGGGAAAATACGTATCGCAGAAACGATTCCGATAGAAGGTGGAAAAGCACACGCGCCATGAGCATTCCGAGCTCCGCCGCGGCCTGGTGGGGTGGCCGAGGTTTCAGGGGATGCGAGTTAAAATGGGAGGGTTGTTCGGGCAAGCAACCACTTTGGCGCACGCGTAACCGCTGCCAGTCAATATTAACCGACGAGTCAGCCCCGAGGCTTCGGTGTCACCGTAAAAACCCGCACCGAATGGATTTTATTGCGCCAAATCGCGCCACCCTGCCGTTACATTCGAATAAAACTACCAATTTCAACGTGAATCATCGTACCGATTATCCTTGTAATATTCTCCTCGAGCCCTGCCATTGAATATCATCGAAAGACAGAATTTGTGGTTGCATACTCTGTCAATAATGCAAGGAGACAGAAAGCAAAATGATAGAAGGAAGCGTAAGCGTAATATAAACAAATGTCTGGCATTTTCCACAGAAAGGGGGATGACAGCCCCGGGCCTCGAATTGCCTGAAGCAAAGATCGCAAGGAGAAAGGTCCCGATCAGTTGGATGACGAAAAAATATGCAGTTTGGCAGGTAAAGGGTGGAATGGAGGGGTTTGCTCGATGTCGCAAATAATTGGTCAATAATAGTCTCGCGGCCGGCGAAAAGCACGGTGCTGCGGGGACAAAACGTCGCCGGGGCGTTATCGTGCACAGCTATAGCCGTGTTCAACGAATAGCAACCCCTTCCTCCGGTGGAGCCCCCACCCGGAGCCGGCGCTGACAACTTCTCATTGTCCGGGATTCAGCTTGACGTCGCGGGGACGTGCTCATTGTTAATTAAACTACGCGTCGCCGCGCCATTGCTACAGAACTCTCTCTCCGTGCTACCGATAACTGGCGGCATGTTACTCGCTTGCTCGCTCGCTCGCTCGCACGCTCATATTTTCTCCGCCTGTGGTTTTCTGCCCGCAGACTCGGGCCGAGCCAGACGCGTTTCATCGAGCCGTCGTTAATCACGCGGCAGTTTAATTACCAAAGCGAATTAACGAGCCCTTCCCAGCGACGCGACAAGGCTGTTGCACACTTTTATACACCCTCGACTCAAGCTTCTCCCTGCCGACTGGCAATGTTCCATCGACTGCCGAAAATCCTGATGTTCACAATCGTGTTTCGCTCGAGTCTTTTCACTGGCAGTCTTTTCAGTTGTTTTAATCTATTTTAAATTAAATAGAGCAGGGTTTCGCGGATGGACCAGGTAGCGTGGCGGGGGGTTTAATAAAGGGACAGCGAGCAAATTCGCGACACGGTTTGCGGGCGTTTGCGCCCCGTCCAGAGGACAGTGGTTCCTCGGTATCGATTCCGCGGGCCGGAAAACTCGGAGTGCTCGTCGACGTTTAAAAAGGTCGAGCCTCGGCCAGCTAGAAGGGAAGTTAGGAATCGTTCGGGCCGAGTTTACGGCGTCCTTTTATATCCAGTGGACGCCGCGATATTTCTTTCCATCGCCTGACTCCGAAATTAGGAGCCCGAGGATTCCCGGGGCAAGAAAAAGCCGGCCTTAGCCGCCGCGACACACAATAGAGAATCGTTGCACGTGAGATGGTTCGCTGAAAGGCCCCCCGAAGAAACTACCCTCTATCTCGCGCCTCTCTTTCGACCTCTCTTCGCTTCTTCCCGTTTCCTCGGCGAGGAAAGACGTTCCTCCTACCCGCCTCGAAGCGGTTTCTCGGTTCTGTTCTCGTCCCTGCCGCCGCGCCGCACCGATCCCGAGCTCTGGAGAAGGCGATGCCGCCTCGCCGACGATAACGTCCGTATCGGGAAGAACGTCACGAGGTACCTACCCGGTAATTTCCTGCGTTTTATGGGTCGCTTAAGGAGCATCGGGACGCCCGATCGTGAGAATTAGGACGGACGTCGCGATCTCGCCGCCTAATATACGGTTTCTTGTCACACGAGGCGCCTTCTTCTTTCACGCGTCAGGATCCCCATCGTTTCCCACCGAAAGGATCCTTCCAGCTTCCGTCGCGAAAAAGAACGGACTAGAACCACGCCGATATCCTTGTAGTTTTACTACTTGCTCCACGATTTCCTCTGCAACTACGGTGCTCGGTAGACTGCCGGTGGTTTACGTAAAATAAAAGTTGTCTGCTTTGATTCCAGGACCCAGGGATCTACATCTCTTTATTTTTCCAATAACTGTACCTAGCTGAAAGTGGTACAGCGAGATTTTTAGATTCGTCGAATGTTCAGCATCCTACTAAAAAATACTTCTTTTCATCGATTGAATCAATTGAATCCTGCTATTGTTCTAAAGGAGTATACATCGGTCTCGTTTAGGTGGTTGCAGCGTTGTGTAAGAGATCCGGAGAGCTGCGGCAAGGGATCGTCCGATCGAGCAGAGGCAAAGAGGGTCAGAGAATAAGCGCTCGGTGGTAAAATCGCGGGGAATCCATCGGAGGATCCGTCAGAGCGGTGCGCAGCCGGGGGCTGTTTCTTCGAACCGCGTTGCGCGTCGGAACGCTCGAAGAATCCGGATCCGCGACATTCGTGCAAATTAGCAGCGGCCGGTGACAGTATCCATGATCACCGTGACACCGAGTAACCACTCGTCGGTCCGTACATTCCTATCTGCGATCCTTCGGTGGCCGTGACAGCCACGGGATGGCTGTCCGTGCGATCTCGAGTGGCGAACTCGAAGAGAGTCGTCCTGTGCACGGTCTGCTCCTGCGAGAGCGGAGGAGGCTGGGGGCCGTTGAGAGGTCGCTAGCTCGTAGCCGCCCCAGCATCTTCGTGGCTCTTCCTCTCTCCCAGCTTCTGTCTCGTTTCTCTCGACGCCGCAGACTCGGCTTCGTTCGTATTCGCCTCTCGTTCTCCGTCGAGTCCCTCTCTCTCTTTCTCCCTCTATCAAGCAGGAATCCCTCTCTCTACGTCTCTCTTTCTATTCCGGCGTTTCCGTTCCCTCTCTCTCTCTCTCTCTCTCTCTCTCTCTCTCTCTCTCTCTCTCTCGCTCGGCGTTCTCCTTCTCTTTCCGAAGAGCGAGCAGGAGGATGGAGCCAGAAGGGAACAGAGTCGAGTAGCTACGAGCTCTCTCTGGAGCCCCCGACAATACCCAGGAAATTACATAACTGTTGGAAATATCAACCAATACCAGCGTGCTCTCTGGCAGCGCTATACCGCGGCGAACCGACGCGACGCGACGCGACGCGACGGCGGTGTCGGCGTCGGCGTCGGCGTCGGCAGCGGCGGCGTCGGTGGTGTCGGTGCCAACCCCTCCGTGCCCATTATTATAACTGGGTAGGTGGCGTATTATACGCGGCCGTCGGGGGAACTCAGGCGGGCGAACGAGATAGCACCGTGCTTGGAGAATGAAACGAGAAATTGAGTTGTGCTGAAACGGGGAAAGGGGCGGCTCTCTCTCTGCACACGGCCGCGGAAGGGCGGAAGGGCGGAAAGGGCGGAAAGGGCGGCGGAGACGCGGGCGGACGACTCGACGAGCCGCGCTCGCGATGGACAAGAACCAACCCCACGCACGAACAAATAACATCAATCTACTTTCCCTTTAACCCCCTTTTTGCCCGGCAATCTCTCGAACCTGGCCACTGCAATTGCTGTTTCTTTGCCGCTCGTAATTTCCTGCAAGAACATTGTTACGCGGACAAATTAAGTGCTTTCGAAAGGCATTTGCCCAATGATCGTACGTCTCGCAATCCTTGAAATATTCGCTGCAAACGCGGATTTCATGCAGCTACGAGAAAAACGAGCAGGTGCAATTTAAAACGGTAGACGGATTTAGAAAATCGCAATCTAGACAAGTCAGTTTTAATTTGACCGAAAACGTGTTTGTCCAGGGGGGTGTGAATCAATGTTCGACGAGCGCCGGCTCCTCGAGGCCATCGCTATTTAGGAGAGACGAGCCGCGGGAACAAGGAAAGATAGCGCTCCAGTTGCACGTATACCGGTGGCAGCACGTCGACTGCCGAGTAATTCGCAAAAATTAATTACTAACTTGTTCCACGGCGAGAAAGGATCCCCCGCGCCGGCTGCTGCTCGGAGACAAAGGAAAAAGGAGCTGCTCCAGGAATCGTCGCACAATGGAACGGGAACGCGGTCGCCTCTCTCAGAAAACAACTACACGGGCGTTTCCCTCTTAACGTTAACTTCTTCGGGATACAACCCTCCTCGAATTCGGAGCGTCAACAAGAAAGACTATGAAAATCTCGAAAAGCAGAAGAGCGATCACGCGTTGAAAATCGGTTTGAAGGAAGAATGAACCGGTATCGAGATAAAGAGGGTGGTCGCGGAGGAGATAAAAACAACGAGCACAGCCGAGGCCACTTGAAAAACGCGGGGGTGGCTGATCAGGAAGATACTATACTCGCCGATAACACCAACCCCTCCGTGAAGACATTTCAATTCGTAGATACAGGAGGGTCCATAAAAACTGGTCGACGATATAAATAAGCGTTTAATGTTGCGCGCTCCTAAATTGAATCTCGGCCACCCAACGATCTGTGGACAAGATCCTTAGGGGTGAAATCCACGGAGAACTATTGTCCGCCTCGAGGGACTCGATTATAGTTCGCCGCGGTGCCAGACGCCGGACAGAAGTTTCGCGGCCGTTTATGCACCCCATAAAAGCCTAGCATTACATACGAAAAGTCAAGCGCCGCGACGATGGACCCCATACGTTCTCTGTTTGCCTATTATGTATGGTTTACCGTGGTTTAACCAGGGGAAATCTGGTTGCCGGGGGACGGGGCTCAACCCGGAGGGACTTATGACTGTGATTAAGTGTGATGTATCGGGAAATGGATATCAGGAGACAGGGGCGGATTTCCACCCTCCCCCGATGCGATCCTTTCCCTCACCCGGATGGAATCCCGGAGTAATATTTTTCTCACGATAAAACACTTCTCCGTGCAAACTCCTATCATGCGGTTTTATTCTGTTCAATTCGGCATTCATTTCAACCGGGTTGATATTGCTCTACGCAATGTTGCCCACTTCGATTCCGATCGGTTCGATTTTTCTCTGCTTCCGCTTGATGTAATTAAAATCTCAACGGAGTGGTAGCAGTGGATCTGAAATTTTCAGATGCCCGTTTATCGGAGAATGATCGAAATCGGAGGAGAGCTATACCGATTACGTTTGCCCGTCTCGAATCGCATACGGGAGGCCGGTTGTCTGGAAGCCCAAAATGATCGCTGTCAAGCATCGAAGCGCAGTCACGCACGGCCAGAGTGAACGCGCAACTCTCCCGCTAAACGCTTTCTTATCGTGGCCGCGTGAAAAAGCGCATACGTCAGGGACTGTGACATTTAACGCGCAACAACTAATGAGGAATATTCCCGGCGAGACGGAAATGAGCTGCGAACGTATCTACGTTTACCCAGGTCTCCATTATGCGTGCTTTTATTCATTACGGGACAATCGAGCACGCCGGGTAAGAGAGTGAGAGAAAGACAGAGAGAGAGAGAGCGAGAGAGGGAGAGGGGAAAACGTTCGAGGACTGTTAAAAAGTCTCGGGCGAGACTCGGGGAAATTCAGGCGCGTCTGCTCGTGACACGGTGGTATTCAATTATCGCCGTTTAAAGTCGATTCTTTTTTTAAATGTTCCAGACGGCCTCGACGCTTCAGAAAATCCCCGCGCTGACATTCAACGCCTCAAACTTTCCCCGATTTATTGATTCTAATAAATCCGCGCGCGGAAAAGACCCAGCGGAACGAAGAAGAGGATCACAAACGTGATTTGCTCGAGAAGAACTGTATTAATCCGCAACGATTCGACGGGCCACGAGAAAAACAAAAAGAAAGGATGATTGCAAAATGCGTTGAAATAGCCTAAAAACGATTTTCCAGCGTTCTGGATTGGTTCGGTCGGCCGAAACGAATCAGAATGGTAGGCAGTCGACAAAAGGCAGCGCGGAGTTCGACGGTTGATGATAAAGCGCACACAGGGAAAAGACACGGAGGGCGTAATGCGCCGCAGAAAGCGAATATTGTGCCGTGTAGCAAAAGGGGTAATTCCGCAGTAGGAAGCCTTATTGGAAAAGGGTAGATAAGGGGAGGGATGGGTGGAGGGTAGGTGTGAATGGGCGTGCGAGCAGGTTGGTGTTGGTGGCCTCACCGACGTGCCTCGAGGGGTTCGTGTCGGTGCGGGGGTGTGGATGCCGTTGGATGGTGTGGATGGTGCGGCAGCGTTGAACGGAAATTAAATATGCCTCACTCGATAAGTCAGAGAGTAGCATAGGAGGGCTCCGTATCAACGCCGGGAGATGAGCTATTGTGCTATTTTCGAGCGAAATCTCGGCGAGGCCATCCCCTCGAGTTCTGTCTCTGTAAAACGCTTTTCGCTTATTCCATTGCGCGGCCAGCCGGATATCGGCATGGCCGCTGGTCCGACCGTGTTCCACGGACATTTTTCTTCCTCCTCTATTTTTCGTTTCAACCGAACCCCCTCTCCGCCGCGCCGTTCCACAGTTTTTCATTTTTCATAACGCCCGAGACGAATGGCGCCCGCCCGAACGCCCCTGATACGGAGCAGCCCTTATTCAAAAGATTCCGTAATCGTGCTGAAATTGATTTTACGCGGCGCGACGATCGTTAGAGCTCCAATAGGATCTCTTCAACGATATCTTTAACCTTCAAGGTAATAATTTGCCGGTGCAAATCAATTTAACGCGAATGTGCTCGATTTTCCGTATTTTCCGCAGGATCCGAGCGGCGGGCAGCCCCTTATTTTTAATTAAGGAAGCGGAGGAAGGAAGGAATCGGGCGAAGAGGAGCGTTTCCCTCTTCGATTCGCCCCGGGGAATCGTTCTATTCTGCGCGGGCGTAACGAGAGGAAGAAAGAAGTTTAATTTAAGCGCGGACAGTAAAGTTCGCGACGCGAGCGAAATAATTATATCAGATTTATTATCAAACTCCGGGCCCTGCGCCCGCGAGCCCTTAGATAATAGGCTTTTTACGGCTCGGCCGCACGAGCTGCGCGATTCGAAAGTTACGATACTGTAAAGCCCTCTTTACGAGGCCATTACCGGGGGCTGTTACTCATATTTTTTCCTCAAACGAGTCGAGAGACACTTCGACGGTAATGCCGTGAATGGGAATCGTAACAAACATCGAATATTGATTCCGTGTGCTCCCTCGCACCGTCTACCACGACCACGCGCATCAAGAAAAATTTCTTTGCATTGTGTGAAATTCGTCCGGGAGCTTTATTTTTATGAAACAAGAAGAAGCCACTCGACGATAACGGCGACGAGTTGCGCAACGTTCTCGAGACCGCGGGAACCAAAGCGGAATCTGGCCTACTTAATTATCAGCGACTGACTACCGTATTCGAGGGAGAGAAAATATTTGAAAAAAAAAATAAATGAGGAGCAGAGAGGCGCGGGCAAAGGGAGGCGCTCGCGGGAACAATGGGAATTACCAATTTTAATTCCGTCGATAACCCATGGAAATCGCATTCAACGCAGAAGAATTTATTAAACTGTGAACTCGCCGCGCTCGGTGGTTCTATGGAAAGAGACAAATAGCGACGATATTGTTTTCTAAACCAACGCGCGCGCGGGCTATGCATATGCATGGGGGATGCGAGCAACACCGGTCGAGAGAAGAACGACGAGCCGCGTCGTCGTACCTGTCCAGACAACGATCGGTAAATTTAATAAATATTCATCGGGGGAAGTGCTTGGCAATCGTTAGACCCTGAATTTGAACCAAACACGTTCGCCCGGATTGATATCGCCGCGCGCACCGCATTAGCCTGTTAATTGCGCGATCAGCCCCCGAATAATATCACCGTTGATTCGAGCATAGTCGTCGATCCTCGATTTTATTACCGTCACGGCTGGAAACGGAAAGAACCAGCCCCTTTCATGATGCATGCAACAAATGCCAATAAATTTCTCAATAAGTTCCGATTCACGCAGACAACACGCATTTTTAGCATGAATTTGTGATTTTCGAGCATCGTTTACGAAAATATAAATAAATTGAATACAATCAATATATTTTTACGCGTAGTCGTTTTGCTGCTCCGTGGTTCCACCAGCAATAAATGCTTGTTCATTTTCCCAGCCGAACGATCAGGCGACGCGCAGCAAGAAAAAACTCCACGACAATGGAGAATTCATTTCTGGAACATAAATCGCGGCTGCTTATTTCCGATGACTCGCCGCGGCGATCCATCATATTCCGTCTCGAAATTGCAGGTGCGTGCGCCCTTCATCCGCCCCCGCACACCCCCGCGCTTTCTGGCCGCTCGTGCCCAGGATTACGCAAGATAAACGTTTTTAATTATTTTTCCCCCTCGCGCCGAACCCCTCAAATCCCTTCGGCAAACACGAGTAATACGAATCAGCCCCCCGGCAGGATGCAGTTCTTCAACCCCTCTGTTTCATCCCCTTCTCTTTCTCTCTCCCTCCCTCATTCTATCCTCCTCGCGCACGAGGCGCGTGAAACTGCGTTTCCAGGGGCTTTGTGTGCGTACACGCGCGCGCGTGTAATGTCTGCATCGGCGTAGACGGCTCCATTGACCACGGGGGATGAATATGATGGCCAATACGTGGGTTTTTTTGGGGGGAGTTTTACTGTCGTTTCGGTTCCCAGGAATTTCGAGTTCCTGTTCGCCTACCGCTGTTCCCATATTTCCTGGACTATAGTTTACCACAATGATTCGAAAATTATTCGTTCTCGTAATTCCGAAGAGCCACAAGCCCTAATTGTATTTTGCAGAAAGCGTGATCTAGGCATCGATGCAAAGTGTTTCCGGGATCCGAATTGAAATAGAAAATTGTTCGATTGCACCGGAACGTGAATAGCATCGGATAATTTGGTAGCTCTTCGAGGATTTTATTAGCAATCGTAAAGGAAGAAGAAGTCCGAGTCTCCGCGGGATCGATATCGTTAATCGGATATCAATCAGCACAAATTCCCGAGGTACGCCATTGCTTCCGGCGATCTAGGGGACGTCAAGATGAAGGCTGAAGAAGAGAGGTGGATAGAAAGGTGCACACGTGGCGGTGGAGAGAGAAGAAAAGAGAGAGAGAGAGAGAGAGAGAAAGTGGCTCTTTTAACAGGCCATTATTGTGTGCCGGGGACATTTTCCCGGGCCATTATTGTATCTGACGATAAGTCGGGAGATAAGCGATCCGAGAGGGCGTCCCGACGTCCCCCGCGTCGCAGACGCGTCGCTCTCGCAGAGGGCCGCGTGCGCGAGAAAATCGGAATCGCTATCGAGATTCGATCGGTGACTAAGCGTTGTTTGTTGAGCGGATCTCGTCGGCGTCATTCGATCCCGATGTCTTCCTTTTGCGAAACCTGACAGTCCGAGCGATACGCTTTCGAGAGATCCGGAGCGAAGCGATAAATACTTCGGAACAGTCTGCTGTTCGGAGAAATTGAAACTTTTACCTCTTTCCTCGCCATGCCAATTGTCATTTGTAAAATTGATGAGCGGTAAGCGGATCGAGAAGTCCCTTTGGCCCAGGATGGAGCGTGGCCTTGGTAGGAAGCAGGCTCCGGTAGCGGAAGGTTCGCAGGCCGAAGCAGGCTATCCGGGAGCGAGAGTAGAGAGCCCGGTCCGAGGCTGCAGGTTCAATTAGACCGGCGTCCCGCGATCCACGATCTTAATTAGCCCCGGTCTAAGGTGGTCCGGCTGACCGTAGATTAGGAAACGTCGATAGGGACCGTAATAACAAGCGACATTATCCCTGGGGACTCATAATTCCAGCGCTACCGTGGCTAGCAAAACGAAACCGAAAAAAGGAGTATCAAAAAGAGAACAGCGACGAGGAGAGGGGCGGAGGAGGCGGGGGAGGGGTAGAGATGGAAGAGGAGCTAACTCGGAAGAAGAAGAAGAAGAAGAAGGGAACGGAGTCGGAGGGCCGAGGACAGGGGAGGATTCAGGGGGCAGCCCTTCAATTATCGAGCGCGGCTCGGCTCGGCCTGGCTCGGCTTGCGGCGGCCATGTTGCACGATCCGACGACGACGTCCCAGGTTCGGTGTCCATTCTGGACACTCGTTCAGGACTCGGGCCGACTTGCCACCGGACTCTCCGCGGCGACTATTGCATATGTATTATATGCGATTGTGTTCCGAGAAACTTCTGGCCGACATACGAGGACTCTGTTCGGCGTTCTCTCCTTCCTCCTCGGGCCAGCTCCGCGGGACAAGCCTCTTCCTCTGTCTTCAAGGAGCTCTACCAGAGTCACTTTGCACCTGGCTCGTGTTCGCTCGTTGCCAGCTCTCCTTTCCTTTCCTTTCGTTTCGTTTCGTTTCGTTTCGTTTCGAGGCGAGCTCTCGTCCTCTCGCGATATCGTCTGTCCCCTGCTACCACCTCCTCCTCGGGGTCTTTTTTCGCCATGGTTCCTCCTGCTCCATCCTCTTCTGTTAACCACCCTCTTTCCCTCTCTCTTTCAGAAAGGGGATGCAACGAGCAACAAGAAATCGTCGCGCTCGTCCATCTTGCCGCGCGATCGTGCGACCACTGTCGACACAACCACGGCAAATTCGACTCGGCATGGTTTTTTCGAGAGACCGTCATTCGATCCCCGCATCAAGAACGCTCTCCTCTCGGTCTGGGCTCTCTCTTGCCCCGCGTCCTCTATTTCACCCCTCGCGTGACGAATCCGAACATCTTCTCACCAGCGGCTGTATGTTTTTCTACAAGTTAATTGGGTAATTCATTGCGGGCCGAAAGAAGCTGCTTCATGGTGTGTCCATCCAATGCTGTCGATTCCTCGTCGAACCTGTCACCTTCTAGCTGAAGTTGTTTTACAGTATTGTCGGTAGAACGCGGCTTTTTATCGTAAATGCATAAAATCCGCAGTGATTCAGCTGTAATTGTGTTTTGTAGAACAGGAGAAATTTAACGGTTAAACAAGATGGTTGATTCTGCTTTGTTCCCGTGCGAACCGGAGAACTCTGAGTCGCAACAGTTCATGTCCTTCTGCCGATTGACGCATTCGTCTGCGTCGCGTCAAATGTCAATGCCTGCCCCGGACCGGTCGAAAGCATTGACCCTCGGCCCGCGGTAAAGTGATTGTATTTCAATTATACTCATTATACCGTGATTCTAATCGAATCGGTAATCGATCGACAATCGCCGGAAGTATTACGCGTTCGCGGTCGGGAAAACGAGTATAGAAATCGTGTAAATCGAAGCCGACGCTGTTTACCATACAAGAAGTCGAGCGCTAAATGAAAACTTTGATCGTTGTCAATTACGGACAGCAATCCTCTTCGAATAAAATTAACAAACTTCTAGGGAATGAGCAGAATTCTATTCATTTTCGTAGGTCGAATCCAAGCCGTGGGTAATTCACGACAATCCCCTTGTCGTCAAGTTCAGCGTGTACGAGCGGAATTAAGCGAGCGCGCGCTGATTGGTCCCAACCCCGATGGCTGACGTCACCGTAAACGCGGTGCTGTGAAAAATATTTACCGGAATCGCTGCTCGTTCAACGATGCTAATGCAATTCGTAATCGCTTTGCATATGCTTGTCGAGCTGCGCGAAGTTGTTACCTTGTCCGTCATTTTATCGTCGTAATCGGCCCATGATAAAAGTAGGGGGTCGCGTTTCCGATATCGCAATCAACCGGAATGCTAATGTGTGAATTACCGGGGCAAAAAGATCGTATACCATCACGGAACAATCGCAATTGTCAAGGCCTACAATCACGCAATTATCCTCGGTTAGTAATGCGACCTTGATGTGTCCTTGGGCACAAAATATTACATGTTTGTGAAAAATTTTACACGTTTGACGAGAGACGTCGTTTCTACCGAAGGGGTTGATAAAAGCGGGACTGGGTCCAGGTAGACCCCAGGAACGCAACAGAAGTGCGACAGAAGCAACTTCGATCTCCAAGGAAACGGACCGGGGGTAGAAAGTAGGCGAATAAAGGTAAAAATTGTGCGGGAACTCGTGGGAATCCACCCTTATCGAGGGGGACAGGGGTTCGCGGGATGGGCGAAGGAATTCACGGTCGTTGCCCGTGAAAAATCCCCCCTCGAAGAAAACACCTGAGCCGGTTTGGCGGTATCGAGCGGGCCCGGCACAAAGGAAAAGTCGTAAGTCAAAGACGGCAGACGGTTCCCGCGTCATTTGTCATCGGTCCACGGCGCGATTGTTCGCCGGCAGCCGGCCGCCATCTTGCCGGCCACCCTCCCGATACCTAATAGACCACCCTACGCATTCAGCGGACCCTGGTGATAAATCGTGAAATAATCTCGTCCGGGCCGTATTATGTCGGATTTATAAACGGCCGAAATGGCTCGCAAGCTCACTGGCCCGTGAGGATGTTTCATTTTTCGCCGAGACCCCGCTACGGCGACGCCTCCCTGTCGATCTCGATCCAACGATTCGATCCTAATGATCGCTTTATGGGGAGTAACGCGTCGGTAATGTACCGAGGGGAAGAGAGAAACTCGAAATTTCTTCTGGCGGACCTGTGCAACGAGAGCCGTGGCCCTCGAGAAGCTCTAGATTCTCTCTGGGGCCAAACCTTCGGGGCCAATTGCGTCACAGGAAGAGCAGACTCTCGATCTTCCCTCGGAAGATTATTTATTAGGTCAGTGCCAAATTTCTTCTTCTATCTCAATACGAAATCGAGCACGAACTATGGCACTGACCACTGACTTTAATTTTACCGAAGCTAGCTCCGAGTGGGCGTGGTTTTCTTGCAGTAGCCGGAGCAGTGCATTTCTGTTTATGAAATCGGTTGAAAGTATAGTAGATTTTTTCTCTTTCGAAGAGAGATCCCTCGAGAGATCCCCGGCGTAATGGAGGCAAGCATGAACGAGTCCTCTTCAATGAACATCGCAATCTCAGGCGCGGTGTATGAATTTCTGCGGGAATTTTCTAGAACTCATTCACTCGGCCGGAAAGGAAAATAAAGGGACGCGCGTTCATTCAACACGGAAGAAAGAGTTAGCAGCGGCCGGGGCGCGTTTTGGTAGCGATGACAACGCGTTTTTAGCGACGAGTTCATTAACTGCGGCCGCAAGAATGAACAGCTCGAGGACTGCTACGATGCGAATGCGTTCCTTCCCTTTCAGCTAGTCGACGGTTTTGGAAAATCATTTCGGGATGAAGTTGCTAGGTCGAGAGGGTGCTCTTTGTCCGCGATTTCACGGGTCGGATTCATTCACGGTAGTCTCTCGCCGTGAATGGCCCCGCGGCTACGATCTCGAGAGGATCGACTTGTGCAGCTTCGAGTGGACATTTTTGTGCGTCCGAAGTGCACAAACGATCCCCGGCGAGCCGATACCGGTCTTCCGAGATCGTCATTCAAACGATCCAGCCGAGGAGAAAGCGATATAGCTGCCATTATTTTCCTGTCGAATTAGGCGCTATATTTTTACACGCTGGTAGCCGCTTTGTGCGGGACGCAGCGTGAAACTGGCATAAACTCCCGGGCGAGATCATAATTATTCCTGGACAGTGGGACACCTCGGCTATCCGAACAATTGCTGTGCAACAGGATTTATCGGCTCGGCTCCGTAATCGGACAATTGCTGCACCGAAACTTGGCAGTGTTCGAGCACGATCGTGTGTCAAGGAAAGGGTGAAACGCGTCCCTCGGTCATAGAGTGGACGGCGAACGGCACCGGGAAAAGTTACAACGCTCTGCAAATACAAATTTAACCGCGGCACGCGTTTTACGAGCGAGACATAGTGTTCCAGCTCTCGCATCTGGTGCACCTTCGGCGCGAGCACCTCGCAGTTCAGAACACTGTGTACGTATTTACGAAGTGTGAAGCAGAGTTTAGTCGCGTGTTACCGAATAAAAATCCAACCGCCACTGGGAATCCCCTGGAATGGTGTCTCTATGGGGCGACGAAAGATCGGTTGAAATCTGTTCGAAAATTCCTCGGGAAGAGTCTGTTCGCTCTAAAGACACGTGCTCTCCATCTATGCCCTCTGCGGGCGAGCAATTTAATTTAAGAAACTGTAATTATCACTAGTGTGCTCCAGAATCTATGAAACTAGTCGCTTTGGGCTAGGAAAAGAATTGAATTGACTATTAAATCCTCGGATCGGAAGAGTATAGATGAGTATAGTAACTCTAGGGTGGCGAAGATTGACACGCGATTTCCGCGGAAGATGTCGCCGAGATGTTGGCGCGAGAACGGGATTACACGGCTAATAAACGAGATTGCCTCGCCTCATTGTCTCCCTTAATTTCGTTGGCCCGGCGCGGTTGGTCGTCGGTTCGACGCGTTATTCTAGTTCTAATCGGCAATTTCGCGGGCCGAGCCGAACAGAGGGAACAAGGGGGACGAAAAAGAAATGTCGACGATGTTACCGCGAACTAATAACGCAAACGCAGGCCGGATATATGGCCGGCGAAGTAAAGTAAAGCTGGTTCGCCATGGCGGACAGTTAATGGGACCACCCGTAGCCGTGCTCTAATACCGGCACGATTAAATGCAGACAGGATATTAAACTAGGCACTATACACCGGCGGCCATAACACATTTTGACAATGCATCGTCCTGGCAATAAACTAAAATCGTAAACCTCTTGCCGACGCTTATCCGCGGCTACGAGCCTCCGATGGTGTCGTATAAATCGGCGGCAATATGGCGGCCGCGGCCGGATCTGCACGCGAGTTCTTTCCTCCGCCTGATTCGCGCATCAAACTGTTCAGCAATTACCGATCAACAATTATACGATCGTCAGAACCCTGCTTTAACCGAATAAAATCACATCGATTTAGATGCCGTTTAGAAATCGGTAGAGCAATCGATTTCTGAATTCAAGGATACGAAACGAATATCGAGGCCCAGGACCTTGCCCAGGGTAGAAATAGAAAGGTTCCCTGAAGAACCGGAGGAGCTCGGTGCGGTTCGGGGTCGAGCGTGGCACGAAAAAAGGTACATTTCTCAGCGGTGCAACTGAAACTCGAGTCGGCAGATCTAATGGCGGCGGTGGCAAGTCATCACGTTCGCAGGTAGGGGAGGACTCGTCGGGACATGGGGGCCACCGTAACTGGGACTACGGAGAACGGAATGGAAATCGCGCGAGAGAGAACACGCGAATGAACCCGTGTCGTGTTGCGAGCATTAGCTAACGCGCGTGTCATCGCGCCGCGGATCGAACCGGCGACACGCGAGAAATTCGCGAAAAGAAATCGCTCGCAACGATTCGCGTGTGCAACGAGCCCACGGCCATATTCTGGTCTCTTAGGCGATTTGTCGAAAATCGCTGCTGAAACCTTAGAACCTGATGGTAAAAATCGTAGAGCCTAGGAAAGGGTTCGGGAACTTGAGGGAAAAATATTTAGCCCTGGAAAAAAATTGCGGAGTTTTACAATTTTGAGTTTGTCGATGGATCAGGGTCAGGCAAAAATGCCTGGGGCATATGAGAACGAGGACACGAGCAGGCTACACAGGTGCGGATCGTTGCGAGCGATACCTGAGGAGACGAAAAGCTTGTTCTAATTGATTGGCCGACGTACACTCGTAAATTTCATCGGCGAGCAGAGACGAGGAATCACCGAGTGGGTAATAGTCGTCCATCAATTAACGCCCGGACGTTTAAGCACAAAGGGTAAGCAGCGACGCGATTTATCAAACCGCGAGTTGTTAACGATACTGCCGCGAGAAGTTCCGAGAGGGAAGAGTTTCGAGATGGCTACTCGTATTCCCGACTCGGTTGATTCACGGCTCTCTTAAACTGTTTCGAACGTAAAGAGGGTTACACCGGTAGCTAGAGGGGAGAACAGGCCGAGGAGAACAGAGAGAGAGAGAGAGAGAGAGAGAGAGAGAGAGAGAGAGGGTGAGGGACGAAAAGAGGGGAGGTCCTTAAAATGAAATATCGTTATCAGGATTGTCGAGAGCGAGGAGAGCTGTTCTGCGTGGAAATCCGCGGCGGCTCGCGAATTCGACGTAATTGTTTCCCACGCTGACGAATACATTTCGCATAATATCCGGTCTGCTCGCGACGACGCGAAGCACCGCGCATTTTTCATTTCCACGATATAAACGAAACCGCCGCGAAATCGGGCATAATAAAGTCGCGATAGAAATACGCTACATAAATAAAAAGATAATAAAAAGATTCGTGCGTGTTAATTCCTCTATTCCCGATCGAAAAACCTCTTTCCCCGGTGTCCGCCGTGAAAGCAGGATCTATCGGGCTGCGAGAAACTTGTATTTAAGATCGAGAGGCACCGAACGGAACCGGTGTGGCGCCGAAGGCAGGAAACTTTAAAGTGACCCTGTTTGACTTCGATTAAAATAAAAGCATGGTTAAACATCCTTGAATAAATATTCAACGCGCGACGAGTTACCATCTTGGTGAAAGAACGAACCTGATCGGAAGATAAGAAACGGGGGTTGGGAGTAGATCGAAAACATATTGCTAAATTTAGAGGAATCCGTGGCAGGTTGATCTTTATGCAAAATAATGATTGCCCGGCTCGATGGTTAATCGTTTTGCAGAAAGATCGACCGTCTATTAATAAGATTCGTAATGGAACTCGCGGAGCAAATGGTTCCCTTTGAAATTGTTATGAATCGGCTCGTAAATAGCTGTGTGCCCCGCGTAAAGATACGCAGCCTGTTAGCGAGTTTATACGAAAATAATTGGTGGGGATCGTTTCGTGGCGCGACGGTGCTGTCGGACGTATTTCGAAAACCGATTTTGGGGTCAAGTTTCAGACGCCCACGCGGCCGTTAATTCCGGCGGGGTGCTGGAGCGGATTGACGCGTTGAAAGCAGAAGCCGAGCGGCCGATTCCGCGGCGTATTTACGAGTGTCGGTGGCGCGCGGCACAAAAGAACCGACGATTTTCACGAAAATACGAATCGACCGGCTCTCGAGCGGAGAATTTATCGCTGCGAGGGGCGGCGCACGGTGATCCGGATCGAAGAGTTTAATCACATTTCGCTGGGACCTCCAACATCAACGCAAAACTAGTTTATTTAACGAAATACAAGCAAAACTCATCACAATAACGCCCACAATTCATATCATTTTCTATATTTTTGGGATCCGTAGGCCCTGGAAATTCATTTTTCGAGAAAATCTCAGTAAAAACGACTCGTCCCAGCCCACTGTGCGGCTCTCGGTTCCCCGTTCTTCGTTCTGGTCGCATCTCGTCCCTATCGGCGATGATCTCGATGCTTGCTGATAAAATATCTTCGTCGTCGTCCTCGTATGCTCGAGGCACTCTCGTCGTTCTGTCCGGGACTTGATTGGTGCATTAAATACGCGAACGTATGCGTAGCTCCGGCTCGGGATCATGAGAGACGAGGCGCGTAAAGTCGGCGAATATATTGTGCGCGCCGCTCGTGGCGAGATCGCGCGAATAAAATTAATCGCCCCGCTCCGAAACCGATATCGGCGACCAAAGAACGAACAAATATTTCTTGCCACGAACAAATATTTCAATTCGCATCACCGAGGAAACCTCTTTCCGGGACAGAAGCTAAGAATAGTAGCAAAATAAAAATTTTATTTGTCGACCAGGTTACAGGGGAAGAAATCTTCGATAATTGTGAAACCAGAAGCTACTACGGTAAGGAAAGTTGATAAAAGATATTACTGGGCGATTCTAGAGGGGGCTCGTGGGCAATTCTATTGGCATCGACGGTTCAAAATTAGGTTCGGGTCGCGCGTGTATCCCTACGTACTCGGAAAGTCCAGCTATGAGTCTAAAAGGTCCAGCGGAGGCACGGTGGAGAGAAGGTAAGCCGGAGGTTGATTTATCGGCCAATTAGTCCACCGTACCGGGTGCGCTTCTGTGGTGCGTCTCACCTTCCAGATGATATCCTGGCGAAGACCCGCGCACGGGTTAAAACGTCGCCGGATAAACAGAGAACGAGAGAAAGAGAGAGAGTGAGAGCGAGAGAGCGAGAGGGCAGTGCCGTAGCTATGCGATCCTTCAAAAAGGAACAGCCTGTCTCGGACCCTTCGACGGCGAAACAAAATCGCCCGCGATCAGAATGGCCGGGCTAATAACATCGATATTAATGTTCAATAGCATTGGTAGCGTTGGTAAGATTTTCGCTATCCTAATCCGACCGGTCCGAGATTCGGTTTCAGCCGCGAGTTTCACAGAAAAACAGACGACGAGGCGCCTCCGCTCCGGGAGCATCGTGGGAACGGGGATATTTGTTTGACACGAGATACGAGATCTCGTTCGAAACTTTTTTCTTCCTGTTTTGGCTGGCCTCCCCCGTTCTGTCTTGCTCGCAACGACTCCATTAGGCCTCTCTCGGATCTATCCCAATCTGTGGTCTGCGGTTAATGGTACAAGCATCCGTTTCGAGTCGAGTCGCGAGCCACCTCTATCTCGCTCTCCGTCGCGTTTGTCACCGTTGCAACGTGTTGGGGCCGTTTAGCGTTTAGCGTGTTCGTCGTCGTCTTCGTCGTCGTCGTCGTCGTCGTCGTCGTCGTCGTCGTCGCCGGGGGCGAAAATAGACAGCCGGCTGCCCTCCGCCTCGAGACCGTTCCCAGAAAAATGCCCGACGCTCGGGGAAACAAGATTAAAAGGCACCGGGACCGACGAGACCGTGCACGCCGCCGCTCCGCGCCGCGCCGCGATCCAGGATCCAACCGCCGCGCTGTCCTTCGATCGTTCCTACAGCCCCCTTATCGGCTCTCGTAAATTATCACGCGAACACCCGCTACCACCAGATTTCGATTAAACGCCTCCGATCGATTCGTTCTACCAATCGTCGTCCACCTCTTTGTTCGCCCCCTCGACCCTTCGGGCTGTACAAAATGTTTGTTTGGAAGCGTTTCGGAGCAAGAAAGACGAGAGGAAGGTCTGCTGGTGGTTGTGGCTCGACGAGGTAGCAGCTTTAGGCGAAGGAATCGGTAATCGGGGATCGATAGGCCGGGCGAGAGGGTTTTAATAATCAGCCGTCGACCACCGTGAGCCCGGATGAGATTATCGCGGCGAGACGATCGGTGGCTCTGCTCTCGGTGCTCCCGTAATTTGTGTTTTCGTTATTGCGTCCGATTCCTGTTCGCAAAGACGGTATCTGGTGTCGCGGTGAAGCAGCCGAGAATGCGAGAAACCTCCCGGCCGCGTGGTGCCGCGGACTTCTACACTGCGGAGTGTGGATCCCGGTGTGTGAAGAGTGTGGAGAGTGTGGAGAGTGTGGAACAGGTTCTTCGTTTTCCGGGGGCAGATCGGCGTCCGCAGCATCTACGCTTGTTACCGCGTTGCGAGCGAACAGCGAGCACATCGGAGAAAATGGCACGATAAAACGGACGGAGAGGAACAGAGATCGCGAGAGCGAGAGAGACGAGAACAGGGTGTTCGTAGGTGTGCACGCGTGTGGGAGCACACAGCGCTATCACCACCACGTACGCGCACTAATCGCACCGAGCGAACTTGTTGGAATTAATTGGTCCGGCCAATTAACGCTCACGGCCTGAAACGCGTCGAGGGCAATGAAGGCGCACGATTGGCCTCGTCCCCGCCACCCTCCGACGCTCGATATCCTTCGCAGCGAGCTCTCTTCCTGCGAAGGACCTAATTAATTTCGACTCGCGGCCGTTCCCAGAAAATTGAACGCCCCGCTCGCTGTGAAACGCCGCTACCGATTCTACCGACCCTCGGCTATCTCGCCGCTTGTTCTACTCGGACAACCTCCTGGACCCGCCAGGACACCGGACCGACTGTCCTCAATTATCCCGCGAACCAGAAATTAGCTACGAACTGAGAAACGCACTCCCGAGCGAGAGAACTCGACTGATTAAAATTGATGCGGCACTGAACCAACGACCCCACTTTTTATTCACCTATTCTTTTGCAAAGTTTTTCCCCCGCCGATTGGCAAAAATGTCCACCTCCTATCTATATCGTAAGATATCGACTTCAGGCCTCGTCTATTTCGTTTTCTCATGAATAATGCATGAAATCTGCAGTCTAGTTTTGATACGTTCGGTGTAATGGAGAGACAGCTCCATAAACTGATATTTTATTGTATCATTAGAGCATTATTACTTCTAAATACATTATGTATTACGGTAATGATTCGAATAAAATATACTCCCTTTTTTATGAAATCTCTTTAACGAGAGTACTTTTGCTATTTTTCCTCCGCTGTCGATACAAAAAGGAATCGGCTCCGATATTTAAATTCCGTTTGTCGGAACAACAAGAAAGACACTTTGTGTTTGCACGGTGTCGGTTCAGTCCAATTACCCGAAAGTTGCCTCTTTATCGTAACAAGCTGCTGATACCGTTCCGTTTGCCCGTCAAAGTTCAGAAGGAACAGCGAGCCATTAATTCTATTAATTCCCTCAATCGACCGGGGAACTCGTTTCGCGAAATTATGAATTAAATAAATAGAGTGCCTAATTACACCGGTGCAGAATTTATGCTATTTACAGCTGGCAAGAATCAACATCTCGAACCTGTTTATTGGGTAGTCGATCCTGCTGCTGGCCGAAGCCTATTAGAACTCCTCCAGTTAGCCCGAATTAGAATTAATTAAAACGAGAGTCACCGCCGCTGCTATCTGACGATTTCTGACGCGGAGGCCGACGCTCGAACAATGTCTTCCTCAATTTCCTGAACCAGTTTCGAAACTAGATCGATAAAAGCTGCTGAAAATGATTCGAGCGGAAACTCAAAAACGAAATGACCTCTCCTCTCTTTTCAGAGGGTGAGAGAGAGAGAGAGAGAGAGAGAGAGAGAAAAGGGGGTAGAGTCCTGCGATAACTCGATTATTACGGAACATATTGATTCATGTACGCCGCACGAGCCGGCGCGGCGCGGCGCGAGCAAAAAGCGAATTTGAATCGGCCGGTAAAACAATGAAATAACGATGTAATCTTCGACAATGGATGGCATAACCGAGGTCCGAGTCGCGCGCGTTGTCCGCTTGTTAGCGATGAAATATTACGTATGTACGGCAGCTGTCATCTTACCTGTCCTTTGACGGCATATTTATACCGGTTTCACTCTGTTCCTGGCTGCCCGATCGCCGATAACGGATGCCCCCTCGCTAATGCGCCTTGCTCGCGAGACGCTTTTACGCTTCTGAATTCGTTATACGTCCACTGGCGCGTTCGAACATGGTACCGGGCCACTTTCCGCTCCGATATTGCGAACCCCGCGATCCTCGCTCCCATAATAAGACGACTGCCAGCCGATCAATCAGAAATGGCAAAGGGCGACAATATCGCGTCCGTTTCTCTGTTTAGCGAACCGATATATTTCCCGACACGAATCTGCAGGCCGTCGAATCGCGCGAAACGATAGTAGCTCTATGCGGTCACGAGCCAGCCGAAGCGTTTCGGGAACAATTTTTCCCAGAGAGCCGGCGAACGGAGCCTTGGGAAATAATGGCTAGCACCGGCGAGAGAGCTGGCCAGATCAGGCGGCGGTCTATCGATTGACGTGTATCGAAATCCCTCTCGCGGATCTACCGGCATCTCGACTGTCTTTCCTGGCGTATTTATGCCGGGTTCGCGGCTCTACATGACGGCCGATGGCCGATAACCGGCGCGCGCACTAATGCCCGCAATCAGGATCCGTAATCAGGATCGACAACTGCATAGTCGGGCCCCATTACTCAAAGATCCGACACGCCGGTGAAAATATGCGTCACGTGCCGATTAAACGCGTGTCACAGCCAGCTGAATTTCTCGTTGACCTAACGAGAGACACCGAATCGGAAACGGCCACTGTCTCCTCTCGAACCGGAGAAACTCGTACAGCGCGATACGGTCCCGTTCGTCAAATCATCTGGCCCATTTTGTCTCTTGTTTCGTCGCGAAATTCGACACTGCTGCTACCAAACGCTGAAAGTCAGTGTGAAAGAAAGAGGTAACCGTTGAAGCGACTGGCAATTGCTCTGTAGAACACAGAAGGATTGTGAACTATTGTCGGTAAATAGTTCGTCGAACAGTAAACGAAGTATGAAGGAAGCGATGCTGGAGATGATATTTTGGGTCGCGCAGGAAGCTTCTCCGCGAAATAAAACGACGAGGACGTTTCGCTGGAAGGCGGCGACGAAATGTAAGTCGAATATCAGGAGGCAGGGAGAATTCCGCGAAGAACAAAAATCGACGGGGAAGGGGAAGGGGGGAGAAAAAAAGGAGAACGAGAGGCTGTTACGGTAGTGTCGAGTTTTCGATCGAGCTTGATCCCGCGTGGAAAAACACGAAGTGAGAAGAAGAAATGGCGGGTCCGTTTAACAAGGTGCTTCGCCTACCGGATAATACATAAGGGGTATTAAGGCCGCTACTCAATTGGGTATGAGCTCACCGAGAGGTGGACGTCTCAATTTTCTTCGCGACTTAATGACCGATCGTTAAAACCCGGCTTCGCCACGAACCGGCTCCGTGGCGCACGAGAAACACCAAGGAGGAAACGAGACGAAGAGACAAGCCCCGGCCTCCTCTTCGAGCCACCGTTCTACCCACACCCTTCTGCGAGCCGCCTCTCTCGTCGTTCTAACGTAATCACTGGGGGCCCCCCTTTCGCCGTGGTAATGACGTTTATAAGTTTCGTGGGCCCCGCCGATTCTTCGTCACGGTCCTCCGCTTCTAAAAGATACCGATGAGCGCCGTGAATGCTGTAATTGCCGACTACCGCCGCATTTCTTTTCGCTCCCCGCGAATACACGCTCGCCAAACATTTGCCAATTAGTTCTGTAACTTCATCCCGAATTATTCGGTCGGGATACATATGTCGCCGTCCATTTAGATTTCTCACCATTTTTAATCCCCCATTGGTCGAGTAGGGCGTCTCTGCTACCCTGTGATTCTCATTAATCGAACAATAATGTAAGTGATTGTAGGATAATCTGTACAGCCGGACAAACGGTCTTGATTTTCTTGATACAAAAGAAAGATATAAACAGTATCATAATTTGAAAAAGGTCTTCAAACGTCCATCTAAGTGGTAGACGCAACATTGTTGCAACTCATTCGCGTATTATTGTAAAATTTACAATTGTTTACAACTCCTCCCAAAATTTAGGATCGCCACAGATGATTCTTGCCGCTTTTCCCATAAGATACCATGTAAACTCCGGCAAGATTCATTTGCTCCGTATAAATGTCCGTACAGCGCCATTTCGTGCAGCGGCAAAACGCTCAAACTACTCGCCAAATTTACCGACAGAAGGTAATTTATCGGTATGCGCCACCTGGCGGCGGAATGTGGAATCATCTATGTCGGTAAATTTTGCTACCAGCAGCGCCACTTGCGGCAACATTAAGAAGCTTTCCCGAGGCTCCGTACAGCGCCATTTCGTGCAGCGGCAAAACGCTCAAACTACTCGCCAAATTTACCGACAGAAGGTAATTTATCGGTATGCGCCACCTGGCGGCGGAATATGGAATCATCTATGTCGGTAAATTTTGCTACCAGCAGCGCCACTTGCGGCGACATTGAGAAGCTTTCCCGAGCCTCCGTACAGCGCCATTTCGTGCAGCGGCAAAACGCTCAAACTGCTCGCCAAATTTACCGACAGAAGGTAATTTATCGGTGTGCGCCACCTGGCGGCCAAATTGAGAAGCTTTCTCGAGGCTCCGTACAGCGCCATTTCGTGCAGCGGCAAAACGCTGAAACTGCTAGCCAAATTTACCGACTGAGATGATTCCAGATTTCGTCGCTAGATGGCGCGTGCCGGTACTTTACCTTCTGTCGGTACATTTGGTTAGCAGTTTCAGCGTTTTGCCGCTGCACGAAATGGCGCTGTACGGACGTTTGAACGGAGCAAATGAATCCTGCCGCATTTTACATTGTATCTTATGGAAAAAACGGTAAGAATCATTTGCGGCTATACTGACATTCGTAAACAATTGCAAATTTTACAATAATATGCGAATGAATTGCAGCAATATTGCATCTACAACTTAGATGGAGGTTTGAAGAGCTTTTTCAAGTTATAATCTTGGAATATTCCCACTGATCCTTACATAAAAAGATTGTGATAGATGAAGGCTAACGACAATTTTCTGTACAAAAAAAGTAGACCTTTATTAAAAATGCAAGCGTATAGTATAACAAATGTACGCGTACAGGCGCGACAGAAGTCGGGCGCAGTTCGCGCGGTAAAAAAATTGTCCTATGAGAATACTCGTGGAAGCATGAAATAGGACAAGGAAAAGAATCGGCGAACCGGAAACGGGCTGGTCCTGTTGATTTTACGTTGTCCCGGCGACGATGTTTAAACGAAAGCAAACGCGACGCGTTCAAATAACCGTGAACATTCTGGTCGATCGCCTCGCCATTTCTTTTCTTCCTTTTCTTCTCCTTTCCCGCTTTGGAACTACTCAGGACGTCAATAGGCTGGCCACCGGAGGCCATTAGCTTCGTTCGACGAGAGACTTTGTCTCGCTTCGACAACGCGAATCCACACGACGCTGAGTAATCGCGTTCGCGCACGCGACCACGCACGCACGTACGCTTAATTTTAAGTATTTGTATTGAGAAATGTGTACATCGATGCTACGCAAATTGCGACGCGCCTAACCGAAACAGATGGAACAACGCCAACCAGGATATTCGCAGCAGAGCGTACGCTAGGATCAGTTTCAGCGCCAGATGGATCCAATACAATCTGGAAAAGAAAGTCGGTCAATCCGCCGGTCTTTCCGCCGATGAAAATCACACGAGCGGATCCGCGTGTAGAATTACCTGTGCCACTTGACTCGTGCCGTCGGAAGAGTTTCCAACGGATCCTTGATCAAGTAGACCCGAATTCCCCGCATGTACGTCCGGAAGTACTGGTCCCAATCGATTTTGGTGATGTCGCAGACGAAACTGTTGCGGTCCTCGGGACTCATTTTACCGAGGACCGCTTTGAACGTGTTGTTCGTGAAAGTCCACTGTCTTGTCGTGAAGTAATTCAGCACGTCCATGAACTTGTGTATCTTCTTGTAGAGCTTGAGCATCCTATTGCAGGGAAAAAAGAGACGAAACGTTACGACACAAACTTTCAGAAAACAATGTTAAAATCCAAAGAAATCAATCACCTGGGTTGTTTGCCCACGCAAAGCGTGACGGTATCGATCAGCAGAGCCGGAATTAGGTGCATGAAGTAGACGTAGAAATAGTGCAGCAGCTTGTGCTTAGTGTTGCGGAAACTGTAGTACCATATCGCCTTTTCGGTCGGGAACTCGAGCCCGTACTTCTCGGACATGGTCTTCAGTTCGTCGTAGGTGATGGGGTTGTCCTTCGAAACGTAATTGTAGACCGGGATGTTGTTCTTCTTATCGTCTTTGGTAGTCGTAGATCTGTAATTACGCGGAAAGGTCGATCAAAGTAATAATCAGACGAAGACGTAATTCGCGTCGACGATAGAAACACGATCAAGCGACGTACTTGTAGCGGTCCGCTACGTCCCAGGCGCAGGCGATCAGAGCGTTCACGGTCAGATCTCCGGGTACCACGTTGGCCAGTTTCGATCCGTCGCAGTGGATCGATCGAAGGATCCCCGTACCGGCTCCGGCCGCGACACCGGTCGGCCCGTACAAGTTGTCGATCCATCCTCGCACCGGTTCCCGATAGGTCGAGATCACTAAAATTGCAATTTTCAGAGTGGCTGTCTCGTTAACATTCGGCCGACTTCTTTCTTTTTCGGAGAAGCCGAGGCGCGGCGACAAGCGGTAGACAGAAAAAACACAAAAAGAAGGAAAGGGAGCCGGGACGGGGGAGTTATTCGAGGAAACGAAATCGTCGAGAAAATACGAACCGATCGCGGGACGGAATATCCCGACTGGTAGATCGCCCGCCTCGTTCTTCACGACGCTCTCCGCAACCGCTTTCGTGAAAGTGTACGTGTTCGGCCAGATACCCAACAATCTGTAACGTCCGAAGAAATAGTTTATGCGCGGATGGAAAAAAGCGTTTACGCGCGTGACTTTCCGTCGCGAAAGTTCGGAAAGCGGTTTTACCGGGGAGTTATCTCCTCGAGGAGCTTCTCGTCGACGCAGTCGATCAGAGTCATCAATTTGTCCGCGTCCATCGGCGGGTCGTATACTCTTTCCTCGATCACCGACATCGGGCAATTAGCATAAGCCGTGGACACGTGCACCAACGACTGAAACCATCCAATTGTTTTCTTAGGCATCCGCGTGCACGATTACAACGCGAAACTCGAGCCGCGTTTTTTGTTGCGGTCGTTCGATGTTTTGTCAGAGGCTTTTCGACGGACAGCGAGAACACTTTCGTAATTACCGGCACGTACCGCTGCCGAGAAAGCGTTCTCGCGTCGCGTCGCGTCATGTATCGTGTTCACTTGCCTTCAAGCCCGGCATCTCTTTGCAAAGGTCGATCACAGCCTTGGGACTTCGCACGTTGATGGGTACAGCCAGGTTCATCTTCTCGTCGAACCTGACGGTCGCCGCGACGTGCATAACGATCGAAACCTCCCGCGTTATTATGGCTCTGTCCGTTGGAGAGATGCCCAATCCTGGCAGACAACAGTCTCCGGCTATCGCGACCGTCTGATGCCTAAACTTTGGCTGCTGTTCCTTCAGTTTGCAAAACACCTGGAGAAACAAGCGAGCAAGATCATACACGCGCGATTACGCCTGCAACGATCCTTTACCTTCTCTTCCTGTTACGTAAATCAGCCGAATTTAAACTAACGACTAAACCTAATTTGCAATTCACAGTCGATTAACCCTGACAACTAATCACCGTGCATAATTTCCAATATTCCGTGGCTGAACACTGCAGGGCTCTGCTATTGATATTTAAATGCGTGCGAATACAAAAAATGACGAATAGCCTAAGTTATTGGTAAGAAAAAAGGTTTAGAAGAAGACGCAACCGGTATCCCGGTATCCGAAGAATTTCGGATGACGCAGCACCACCTTACCGAGCCCGAATTCTCGCTGCGAATATTTATTTTTTCCAAGATGCACAGCTAAATCACAAGCAAAAATAAATTTCATAGCCGTCCGATTAATTATTAACGACGTCGGCATTATTATTTTCGGATGCCTGCAGAAGCGTCGGTCTAAATTTAGCTACTCTTCTCCCCACCTGCAGAAATTTGTTTTGCTAAATAAAACACGGTATAATTTACGAGTTCGGAGAAACTTAGCTACGGGCCGAGTAGGCGTGCAAGGGGAGCTCGGTTGGGTCAATCGGTCACCCCCAGGTATGCTC
Source organism: Halictus rubicundus (assembly GCF_050948215.1). Classification (NCBI taxonomy): domain Eukaryota; kingdom Metazoa; phylum Arthropoda; class Insecta; order Hymenoptera; family Halictidae; genus Halictus; species Halictus rubicundus. The sequence goes on along the minus strand of NC_135164.1, from coordinate 9,396,293 downwards.
GTAACGAACGTATCGGCCGGTTGGAACAGGTTGAAAAGGAAGTTTGCAGCAAAGTGGAGAACGCGACAGAAGGGAAAGAGTGGTGAGGCCGAACAAGGAATGGAAGGAGCGGCGATCGACATCGGTGGACGCTCGATACGTCGAGAGAAAGTCGGTGCAGTTTCTTCGGTTCGTAGTATTATCGCGAGTCCGAAGTGGACGTTCTTACGACTCGAAATAGACCGGGCACGGAACCGCGAGTAATCGCGGGTAGATGAAAACGACAGGGTAAATCGGTGACAGAGGGTAGCAAAGCCGTTCTTACCGGATCGTCGAAGAGCTCCTCGACGCGCTGGTGCACGTCCTTCCCCTTCTTGGGGCGGACCAAAATGTAGATGAAAGAGATCCCGGGGCACTCCCTGAGCAGCTTCTCGATCAAGAGTTTACCCATGAACCCGGTGCCCCCGGTGACGAAGATGCTCTGTCCATAGTAGAACTTCTGTATCGGCGTGAGGTTGGTCTCCTCCGAGGTCAAATGGAGGTCGCGCTCCTGCCTGGTGGTGCATTCCGTCGTGTTCTCGTTCAGGTTGCACCCGTTCTCGGGCACGGCCACGTCCTGGACGCAGGACTCCAGCAAGACTTCCACCATCGCTTTGTTTTTCGGTCGCTGACGGTCGGCTGACGTTTGCTCGCGAACAATTAACGCTAACAACTGGAAAAAAAAGATCGGAACGGAACGTTTACACGCGCCGAGGCACGTACCGATTTCAAACCTGCCAGTCGTTCCGCCACGCCGCCGCACCGCCCCGTGGTCTCGCGATAGTTAACCGGAGAGAAACCGCGTACCGTCGCAGAGTGAAAGTAGATAGTGAACTTCGTCCGTGCGTCTCTCGTGTCTCGAATCGAAAAATCCATTTGATAGATGCCGGCTGTGCCGAGCCGAGGTGTCGCGCGCGCTCGACAGCCAGAGAGAAAGAGAGAGAGGGAGAGAAGAAACAAAAAAAAAAAAAAAAGAATAGAAGTGTAGCGCGCCTCTATTTCCGCATGAAAGTCAAGTTGCGTCCTTGCGTTCAGCGGCGGCGGCTCGAAAGAGCACTCCGTCGTCGATCGCAAATCAGACGAGGAAGCGTCTCTGCCCTCTGATCGACTATGACATAACGCTCCTCCCGTTCCCCTCCGACAGCCGTCCTTCCTCGTGGCTCTTTCCGATCGATAGGTCTAGCTCGCTGGATCTGTAGCGCGGAACAGGTGCAAAGGTCGCGCTACGCTGCTCGTGTCGATTACAGATTGCCTGTTGTGCGGAAGGTGACACCTGGGCACGACCCGCCGCGCTGGTTGCGCGCGCGAATTCGCTGACAAATTTCGAGCAGCTGAGATTGCGAAAGGCACCGCGATTTAATTGGGCAAATGGAACGGGAAACAAAGCGAAACGGTACCACGGTCTGACACGACTGTTGTTGCGCAGAACGTTTTTCGAAGATTTGCGGACAGTTGCACAAGGTCCGCGGTCTACCAGGAGCGTCTACCTCCCACCAGAGTGTCTCTTTCGACTGACATTCGGGTGTTGGGAGCGCGTTCGGCGCATCCCGTGTCTGTTGTTTCGAAAAACGAACCGCGATGAGGCAACCGTCGACCACCGACGAACACTCTTTCGAATTGACGGCGCACTGTATGTTTAGGCGTCCTAGACCTGACTCGCGTCAAACCTTGAAGTAACGGTACGGATGCTGGGACGAGCACGTTGTACAGCTAACGGTATCCACCGTTAAATATTCGATTCGGTCGGAAGAATTTTGGTGGGCCCGGAATGGAACACGAGGAAAATTGGAACCACGACTACGCGCGTAACTGTACGGAATCTGATGGGTATTTCACGAACAGCCGTTATCTCCTGACGCGGCAACGATCAACGGTCGGACGAGGGGCCGCTGGTTCGTATCCTTCGTCGGACAGCCGTGGACGCGAATAACAAAATTTCCAGCGATTTCTCTCTTTTCGTCTCCGTTCCCGTCCGGTCCGTTGCTCTCTTCTTGCCTGTCCTTTTCTTTGGCAAGAAATTCAACGGGCAAACACGGGGTGAATCGCTAACGAAGCGAGTCGCTGGGACCGGACGTGCTCCCGACGAAAAAATTACACGATCGATCGTGCACCGCGCGGACGTTGATTTTCTTTTCGATTCAACTCGAGAACTCCGGTTTTACTCGGTGCTATCGAAACGCGAGCATATCCCTCCACTGCTGGAAACCGGAAGAACGCCTCGCGCGTTCAAGGGAGGAAACGAACGACAACCCTTTCGCCTGTTTCGCGAAAACTTTTCGAAATCCCCGATCAGAGACAAATGAGAAATGTTGACAGTTTCACTGACCTTATCCGGTGCTCCGTGCAACCAGTGCCCGGCGCGACGCTCCTAGGTGTCGATAAAACTGCCGATCGAGCGAATACCATTCAACGGACCACCCATGTAACGGAGGGAAAAGCTAAATAATCGTCGAGTCGTCGATTAAACGGGCGGGAACGAACGAGCGACGCGAACGACCGGCAAACAGACCGATCTAACGAACAAACGAACGAACGAACGAACGATCGCACACCAGATACCTTGGAAACTTTCTCCTCGCGCAAATTTACCGATCTTCCTCTTATGCCACCTTGCACGAGTCTTTTGCAAGCGATACACCTCGGAATTGTCACTCGTGCCGTCGTTGCTCTCGCTTTTCCTTTCTCCTCCTTCTACTCTCCTTACCGTGCTGCCCCTTCTCTTTACCCTTTGACTCTCCTTCCCCTTCCTGGTCAACCTGATCGCGTTCGACCCCCCAGTCCGATGCCTCCCTTCCGCACGCTTCTTCTTCTTCTTCTTTTTCTTCTTCTACTTCTCGTTCGCCACCTCCTACCCTTTTATCCCTTCACCGCACCCCGCACTTTCGATCTTTAACTGCTCCCTCGATCCCTTCTGCTAGCATCTCTCTTCCCCCCTGAGAAAGGGGAGCAAATGAAATACCATCGAATCTCCTCGAGACAGGCGGCGAATAATTTCTAGAATTACACTTCCACGATGCGCTTTTTCGTCCCAACGTTTAGCTGATTGCTTCACAAGAAATGGACCTTTTTATTGGTCTTCGGGACAAAACCACTAGCAAACAACTTGCGACATTGCTCGCGACACGTGTAAACGCCTCTGAGAAGAGTGAAACAATGTGTGAACGATAGTTTACATGTTGCTCTCGAAGTAAAATGTCGCAAGTTGCTTGCCAGAGTACTCAAGAGACGAGCACGGTCCCTTATCTTTGCGATGTAGGCAGGAGGCCTTACCGGTGTGCGAGAATCGTGTAAAACGATGGCCGATCAATGACAATGGACGAGGCGGCGACGTATTAGACGGAGTATAGTGGCACGCGCGACAGGTGAGGCGGTCGAAACGCTCACGGAAAAGACGGGTTTTCGACTGGGCGAGTTCGAACGGAACGTGGACGCGCGCAACGTTCCAAGTCCACCCGGCAGCCGTCGAAGAAGCGTCATTTGCCACTATACGTGACGCCTCTGCGACGACCATACACTCTATACTCTACCGTGCTACACCATTCCCTGCATCTCGAGGTTCAGCTACGATCAAACAGTTTGCCAGTGTCGCGATTCGCGCTCCTGGAATTCATGTTTGCTACCAATCAACGATTGATGAAGCACGCCTCCGTTCGAATCGCGCCCGCAACGTCAGCAAAAATCACCGACAGAGAAATTCCCCGTGGCTTTGTTGTGTTTGCCTCCGTTTATGCAATTTTTGCCGTTTCGTCACCGACGCGTCACGACAACGCCTCGTTTTCGATATCGCGCGGCTTTTTTCGGGGACTCGCTCGACGTTTCCATGTCGTTGTAACGGTAATGCGGTCAGTAGTATGAAATACCGATTGCCCGCTGTTGCGGACGGCGGTCGAGATACAAGCGAAGATAGAAAAAGAGTCTCGAACCGACTCGATGGAACATAATATGGATCTCGAATGGTGTCGAGGAGCACGTCTCTTGTACGTGGAGGCGTTCCAGAGATTTTGAGATCGGTTCGATTATTGTAAATCGAGTGACCCACTTTTGGTATTGCAAATCGATACAGCATCGAATTCTGAGGAAAAATGTATTGACCTTCGCGTGTCCAAAATGTCTTCACATAATGAAATCATTGTTAATGCGCGCTTGCTGCCTGGAAGCTAAAGTAGGCGCGCGAACTGTCGTCTTTCCTAGCTGCTTTAGCCTTCCAGACAGCAGGTACGTCTTAAAAATCATTTCATTTGGCCGAACGCATTTTGTGTTCAGGGTTAATAATATAAAATTTAGGTGACACCATTTTAACAAATCAAGAAGACCTTGGAACGTCCTAAACGCCGCACGATATCATACAAATTTTACGACTCGCAATTATCACGGAGCGAACCGCTTAGTAATCGTTCGAGGTGATCACGTTAGCAGTAATATCTCGTATATTTGTTCGACATGGAGTACCTGTCAGTTTTTTTCGGATTAGTGCGCAACTTGTCGATGTTATAGCACGGAATGCAAACGAAGATTCTGCCCGCTGATTGTAACATTGTCATTGCTGATTAATTTTTATTCGTTCGTTCGATCAGCCATACAAATTCATCCGGCGTGTGTGCGTATGTATGCACGATGGGTCGCACCCGCGAAACTTATCAATGTTAAAACTTCGATAACCCGCCTGACTTATCGAAGCTACACTTTCCTGGTTCGGTACGGCAAAAACGGACGGAAAAAGTTCTGTCTTGATTTATGCAGATCAATATGAATAATTGTGCGATGGAGTCCCGGGATTTTTCTCAACCGGAAAGATTGTAAATGACGTCGCCTGCTAGCAGGTAGATCGTCAATTAGGATACGCGTGCTTCGTTCGGTTGCGTCATCGCGATCATTTAGACCGAATAATTCATCGATCGAACGAGCACGGCGCCGAAGCAGTTCCACCGACACAGTCGCACAGATGCTGAACTGCTAAATCCTGATTTTAGACCGCTGTGAGTCGCAGCGAAATTCGCGCGTTTCGTTACGTGAATCCGGATTGCGATACCAATACACGCTTATTATATTTATTACGCGGAAATAAGTGTATCGGTGCGACTACATGGTCGTGGCATGGAAGCACAAATAAAATATAAACACGAGACGTAATAACTGGTTATGTGGTAATAAACAGGATAGAAAAACTCGCCGATTGGAAAAATCGGCGGAAAATGCAAAAGGAGCGAACGAAGTAGATGACGGTAGCATAATGTAAGCACCGGGACTCGACGCGTCTCGGATTGACGTCGGCGTCGGCTTCAATGTTATATGATTGTTCCGTGTTATCTTCGTTTACGATCTTCGATTCTTCACGGTACTGACCTGCCGTCTCTACATATTGACTGTACAGAATATCTCGGTGCACGCACGCTGCGAATAGATTCAGCGAGATACATTTTCCGTCGGGTGCGTGATCTCGATTAACCGTTTCCGTGTGGTGTCCAAAATTTCGTTTATTTTCTTAAAAAAAAAAAAGAAACATTGTAAAACCGTTCTGATAATTTTACGACGGTCCGAATCGGTAATGTAATTTTTATCGGCACGAGGATCGCTCGGAAACACGCGAAGATCGCTTGTCCGGGCGTTCGAATCCCCGCGATCCGTGGTCTGGAGAGCTCGCAAGATATACATATGTATGAAGAAATCGTTCGGGAACAAAGATCCGCGGAGCGAAATCGATCGGAAAAAAAATATATCCGAACAGTGGGTTCGTGATGTTTTACAGATCGATATATCACGTAAACAAACGATCGTTACATTAACGTCGCGGTTGCAGAGTTCTTTCGGAGCAAAAAGTCACGCATTCTTCCATTCAATTTACGTAACGCCGCGAACACTCGAGGCAGGCTTTTTGCGGAGACACACGCAAATTGTCTCTATGTTTACGATTGAAGCTACGAGCCGTGGTATCGGGCCGCTGCATATGTATACGTATTTGTGGATTTTTGCTCGTGGCAAACACTATGTGACGCGGCGATGACTCGCTCGATTTGTCATCGGAAAACTTGCGTTCCAAAAATAGCGGAGAGATTTTTTCGAAATTACGAAAAGGCGCGAACGTGACCGTTCGCCCGGTTGTTCGTCGAGTTCAGAGTTTTCGCGGAGGCACGCTCGCGGGATCCTTCGTTGCCTTCAAACATCGCTTTCGTGATTATGATTACTCGCCGGCATTTACGTGCGCGCCGGACAATAATGTTATCTCGTCTCTCGAGCCGATCTCTCTTAGAAAACATTTGCAAGGGCACTTGAGCCAAGGCACACGGGCGGTTACGTTATGTAAGATTATTCTCGTACGTTTAAAATTTCAGTTGTGTGCGTCTCTCGTGCGATCGACGAGCGGTTACGACGACCGAGGAGGGGAAACGCGATGCTGCGAGGAGGAGCTGGGGGATACGAGCTAGTCGAGAGGAGAGAGACGGTCTGCCGAAGAAGACAAAATAAAGGAACAACGGAGATAAAGGAATCATCGAAAGGAAGACGAGCGTGCACGTATCGGTGCGCGCGACGCACGCGGAACAAACAGAACGTCCGCTCGAAGGCGATATTTGCAGAGTTCGGACAACCGTAACCAAGTGTTTCGTAGAACGAGGAGAGAAAAAAAAATGGGAGGGAGAAGAAGTTTGCGAATGACGAGAGAGTTGACATTTAGGAGCTCCGTGTCGGGACGCTAACCAGCCAGAAATGATTCTCGTTTTTCCGATTGGTCGATCCCTTATTAACGAAGCCGCTGTTGTCACGCTAACATGTAGCTGGACGAGCGCGAGTAGTAGTCGTCCCCAATGGCACCTGTCGGCCCTCTCCCGTCAGGCAGGCTGCTGTTCAGAGCGTAGGCGTACTCCGAGGACCAATCGCGGAGAAAAATCTTCTCCAATTGCTGGCGGAGATTGTCAGGCGTCTGGTCCCCGACCGTCTCGAACACCGTACCTACACCTACGGCGCAAAGTCGATGGTCATCGCAAAGTAAACAGTAGGAGGAAAATTCAGGGAACAAGAGATATAATCACCGGCGGTGTTTGTGAAGTAATCACCGGACCAATTGCTGGTGCCCACGTACGCCGCGGTGTCCGTCACCATGTACTTGTTGTGATTCACCCTCGAGAACGGGATCTTGTCGAACCGAGGGTTGGAGGGCACCACGAATCTCCTCTGAAACGAAAAAGAATGCGAGCGTTGAACAGATGAGACGTCTCTAGTCGCGTCTCGCTGACGTTGGAAGCTTGGAAGCATTGGCACAGAGGCGTTACAAAAATATGGAAGGTGGTCCTATGTTAAACGAGATATGCCTTCGATGTTTGGTCAATAAGAAAAAGATGATATCTTTCTATGTGTTGGAGCACGAATACCGTCTTCGGTATTTGGGCAACCACAGGCTGTGCCATCTCCCGAGCTGCCTACGATACCAACCACTTCGATTTTCACTCCCGGGTAGCTGCCGGTCAATTCCACCAGCGACCTCAGGAACGAGGTCTCCGACTTTCGCGAATGCTTCCACGAGGAGATCAACAGCCGCACTTGGATTTTCCGCTCGACAGCTGCGGCACGCAAAGCGTCGTCTATCCATGGCCAATACCTGCTCGAATTACATCGAGATATAGTAAAGCCTCTGATGCCTCATCGTTCGAACATTCTTTCATCGCGTACCTCAGTTTAGTGGTGTATATCGTCAAAGGAAAATAGTCCATCACCGCGATGTAGATAAATTTCTCCGCTTTCTCGATGCAATAAAGGATAGCGTCGACATCCTCGGTCCTACCATTCGGCGAGAAAGGCGGTGGCGCGCTCTAAAATACACATGGTGTTTGTAGTTTCGAGACTGAACACGAGCCTCCTATACAGAATCTACGATCGGTTCACCGTACTTACCGATACGAACGTTCGATATCTATCGTCCCTGTACGTGAAATCGATCGGTGTGTGTTGATTAACATGGGTGGTGACCGAATCTGGCCAGACGGCCGGCACTTTTCCGTTTTCCGCTACCATCCAGTAAACCTGAGAACCATTAACTTGTCATTTCATCGAATTTGAATAACGAGAATAACATCGTAGGATCAAAGCAGGATCGTCATAACAGAGAAAGATCATGGCCAAGTAAGCTTCCTCCTCCATGGAAACAGACTTACGTCAAATATCTTAGCATAATCGTTCGCCAGACAGCTACAATTCAAAGCTAGCAGGCCTAGTTCCTTCACTTGTGTGAGCGATCGCCAATCCATGTTCGCCGAGCCGACGTACACGTGCGTTCTATCGATCAGCCAGAGCTTCGTGTGCAGCACTCCCGATCCGAACAGCGCCACCAAGTTCAGGCTCTTCACCTGTTTCAATTCTCATGAGCTTTCCGGATATCCCTTCGTTTTCGTTCGTCCGAAAAACGGTGGGCGGGCATTTACCTTGGCATTCGCTTTCTTCGCTAGGATCTCGGTGTCGATGTTCGGGCTGACCTGGGACGGCATGTTCTGCGCGATACGCAACGCGATGTTGCGGTCTTTCCCCGCTTCGAGAAGCAGACGAAATATTTCCTCGCCCTGAAAAATTATCGGCTCGAATCGTTTGCGGCAGTCACGGTACAGGAAATCGGTTTCTCAGGAAGGACATGTAAAATACTAATGATTAGACTTTCTGGAATAAATGAATAGGTAATCTTCCATGTCCAACCAGATATTTGAAAACAGGAAAACAATTACATTTGTCCCCTGCTTCTTACGATCGATGAAAAAATTTGATTATGAATAAAGATTTTCGTTCTGATAATACGTTGGCATAAAATTATGAGCGTTCGTCCGAGTTACCTGTTTCGCGCTGTCGTCCGGGTATACGTCCTCCCTCTTCAAAGTCCAATAGTACGAGGCTATCTCTATTCTATCTCTCGCCAGCGAGATCAATTCCGCCCACGAGTCGTAGGTACTTTGCAGGAACGGAGCGTCACCGGTGTAATTCATACCGATCGGTATGCTCTCGACGAACGACAGATTGCAGCCGTCCATGCAACTCGAATCGAAACCGAAACGAGTGCTGTTCGAGGCGTACTTGTCCGCCGTGTGATCCAACAACGGCAATAAAACGACCAACACTATCAAAATTAAGATGATGGTGATTGGTATGCAACTGGGTCTGCACCATCCTTGCGCTCCTCCCCATCTATCATCGCCAAAAGCGCAAACAATCGAGGCCCGTGATTAATATCGTTCTCTCTCTATCGCTCCCTCCACCGAGCATCAGGCTCGCCGTCAGCAATTCGAAACGCGTACGATCGCTACGATAGATAAAACGGTTACTAACTTGCCGTTCGTCAGGGAATCGTCGGCGTCGTTCCGCAGCATGAAGCCGGACTGGTCCCATAAATCGTAATCGTCGTCGGGCACCAAACTGCTGTTGTGAACAACCGCGCCGCCGCTGCCAACCCCGCTGCCACCGGTGATGCAACTCGAGGGATTCGTCTCTAAACGCGCGTTCTCGGACACCGTCTGCAACGCGAGAAATTAGTCGAACAAATTAGCCGAGGCGACAGAACATTAGCCAACGCGCCGGGACGAAAAGCTGCGAGTCGAAAATTCCACTTCCTCTGAACGTTGCGATATCTGTTTAAAATTGGTAAAGAAAGAAATTTTCTATTCGCTTCCCAATGCCTTTCTATAACATATATAGAACTATGCTGAACTGTGCTGAACAATCGGAGCTTGTTTGATCGATTTTGTAACTGTACCAGAATCTAGAACACAGACCTTGTCCTCGAAGGGTTAAAATATCATCGGAACCCCTTTACGATCTCTTTCAGAGCTGCGTCCAATTTCATTTCGATTGAAAAGGAACGAGTTTCGGTTTCCTGTCGTTTCTGCGTGACATTTTGTGTGATGCGACATGATAGGGCAAGGGGTGAATAGAATCGAATGGGACACGTCCTGGTACGTACGGAGAGTTTATGTTTGACGAAAGCGGTCTTGTTCCTGCGGTGCGGCAGCAAGACGACCACGTCCTGATCCTTGGCAGCTTCCTTCGCATACTTCGTGTAGGATTTCACCGTGGAGGAAGCTCCCTTGGCAACGGTAGCGCTCGCGGGATTTATCGAGTCCTCGTCCCTCGCGGAGCATTTCGAATACGCGATATTCCTCACGTTGTTGTTGCCACCGTACGAAACGTTGTGCGTGTTGTTCACCTTAGGAATCGAATAACGTGCGGTCATTAGGAATACCGGCGCCAGACATGACTGCGTCGTTGTCTCTCGGCGATTTCGAGACTATCCCATCAATCCGGTACAAGCACGGTAAAATTCGCGAGAAGCTTACTTGTACCAAGATGTGGCAAGCTTGGGAGGCGATCTGAAAGAGGCCATCCTGCAAGTTGCGACCTGTGTGCTCGGAACTTTCGGAACGACTGCTACCCTTCCAACCGAAGAACGACATCCCTACGGATCCGCTAAAACCAAAATGCTGTTCTTTATTTCCCGAAGCGAGCCTCGACCCCTTGCTCTCTTTTCCTCGAGTCTTGGCAACAATTTTCTTACGGTCTAAAACATAAAACTATCTTGACGAAGAACACGGCAGGATCGAACTCAAACGAACGCGATTAAAATGAACTTGACCACCCGATTCCTATTGCTTACGGAAATACTAGGTCAAGCCGTACGTTCTGTGTCGTTTCGTATTGCTATTTTGCTCGGGCTATATTTTTAAAGAAACTTCTATGTCTACGAGAATCCTCTCGTCGCCGTGAAATGTGTATTCAAAGCATTTCGAATGATGTTTGCTATCAAGAAAAAGTCGAAGGACGAGTGTTAAAATTTTCATTTCTCGCGGTGCTGTATGAATTAAAAGCGAAAAAAAAAAACAGTTAAACGCGTCATTAAAAGCATATGTGACGCACATGGAAAACGTGTTACGAGTGCAAGAAAGAGGCAGAGGTGATTCCCTAGAGCAAGATCGGCTCGTTCAACTTTGTTCAATCAGAAACAGTGCAACTACTCAAACGTTAGATTTAAAGCGTGAAAACGCGACAGGACCAACGGGACGACCTAATACGTGTAAATCTGCTTACTAGATCTCCCGATTCGAAGCAAGTTCTTCGAAGAAATCGCGTGATCCGAAACGGAAAGATGGAGAACAGAATAGAAGCGGATGGAAGACAGTGCCAGGAGCTGGGCGGTCGTCGCCGCGGAAAAAATGCAGAATTGCGAAAAGAAATTGGTGGCTCGGTAAAAACGTACCTCGGAAAAGAAACTGGGCAGCGAGCATTCGCAATGCGAACGTCGCTCCAGCCGTTGCGACTGTTGACTTACCTATCGACGTACCTTGCGGTACGACTACATGGTGTCGATCGAAAAGTCACGTTTGCTACGACGGACTTGCGCCCAAGAGCTTGCCGTGTCCTACATAAATTTCGACTATCAACCACGATCCCACGACCGTTTTCCTACATTCCAATTTCCCTCGTCAAAGAACCGTAACTATTTTCATTTGGATTATCTGCTGTTTACTGGTATCGGCGTTCCTTCGGGTGAAAATCAATACGAAATCCTTTGCGTGCTATTAATTAGCAATTCGCGCGTGTATTAGTCCGTCTGCCTCCCGCCGCGTTTAGACTTCGATGCCTCGTGTCCTTGCGAAAGGGATCGAGTATTTTTTTTTTTTTATCAGTTTTATCTGGTAAACAATGGCTCCACTGCAACTTTAGGCTATTGTCCCCGATTAGTCCCTTACTTTATAATAATAAAATCAGGCTCGCGATGAAAGTAGGGTAAGAGACCCAAATGAAAAAATAAGTCGAAAAAAGCGTGGGGAAAGCGTGCACGCAAAATAAACATAAATTTTCTTCTTCCTTTAAGAATTTATTGGGACAGGTAGGTTCTGAATATTTTAGCTGTGAAGAATATCACATGACAAAGGTTTAAATCACCCGTAAATACTTCTCGGTACCAGTCGAGACGAACAGGTGCTACACGAAACGAGGTTCCTGAACCAATTAAGTTCGATTTAGCCTACTCCCCTATATGCATGACTGAAAATACTACAATTTATGCGCCTCTCCAGCACGTTCTCGCGTGTTCGCGGATTCTTGAGAGGCGAATTTATTGCGCAGAATGTCTATCCACGTTTTTTACTGTCCGTCCGATGCGAATCTGTTGATCCGCGTTCCCGATACGACTATTTTTAAAGTACGTGTGTTTTTTTTTCTGCGCACCTGCGACGATCCTACGTACGGTGATCTATATAAAGCATCGATTACGCTCAGTTATTTTATTCTCTATTCTTCGGAGAAATCGGTCGCGGTTGTGCAAGCGGAAATCAATAAGGCGAAGCACTCGCTGGAAAGGAATCGAATCGAGTGTGGTATCAACAACCCATTCTGGAGCACAATTCCTGACACGCGAGTCTGTATCGTAGCTATTATCATGAGAGTAAATTGTAAAGGGTTTAACAAAATTTCATTACCGACAGATGATAAGCGAAACTGAATATATCATACAAGAACCCCATAGAGGTCGCTAACTCTGCGTTGCGAATTTTTACAGTGCGAGACGCGAGTCTGTGTTCGCTGATTCATGGTCGAACGAGACAATAGCGGATGAATTTGCTGACCGACGCTCAACGAAAGTCAATGAAAATACACAATTGCTTTGATTAATATGAAATGTTGTAAGGAATTGTGAAAGTTTTAACTTGGTGCAACTGTTTCTCGCAATACTGTGGCTTATATGACACATCGGCGTGTGGAAAATTAAAGAAATCTACACGAATAAACTGGGTAGCGTCATTTTTTTACGACGACGGAAATTCTAACAATGAAAGGATACGGAATGAAAAAGAAGTGTTGTGTCGGAGAAAAGAGAGAATCGCAGTTTGACTACATTTAAAAGAAAAGGAAAAATAATGTAATATATAAAATGGCCAATCTTTAAAAATATTACGAATGGAGCGTTTCACAAACCTCTTGGCGCCAAATAGTCAAAGGTTGTCTCACACTCCGCAGCATTGCATTCACGATTTTTTTCAAAAATACGTAGGGACGAATCGAACGAAATTGAAAAACCATAACGACACGATTAAACCGTGAACTCAATTTAAAAAAAGCACCAGTTGATGTAGGATTAAATGCGCGTCGTCCCAAAGAAAACTTCCTAATACCGTAACCTTTGTGGCGGTTCTCCCACTCTACATCGAGGTCCACCATGAACCAATAGAAAGATAGAATACAAAATCACTAGGTCCTTTAAGATCCGATTGGATCCGGTTAAGATTGAAAAATAGAGGATTAAATTTAACTTTAATTTTAATAAAAATCTGCACAAGACAAAGAACTCGAGACAACTTTGCGTCTATTACGTTAGCCTTCCTGACAAGTTCAAAATCCTCCGCCAATGTAAAAGTATTGTATCACCATCCTGCGACAAGAACGCGATATTATCACAGACGAGGTATAGGATCCTTATAACTCGTCTGTGATATTACTATTGTCTAGTAGCTTGACCATTTTATCGTAGATGGTGCTTAATCCCCCTCACCGAAAGAAAATGTATTTTCTATTCGACAGAAAGCTCGACAAGTCCCCTGCTAAATTCCCTAAAAGTCTCTTTCAATATTTGTTCGACAAATTATATTTCAACAATATTCCTAAAGAAGGAGTGGATGTACAATAAAAACGTTTAATTCCCCCGCGTGTCAGTGGAAGCAAACACCGTGACGGGGCGATACCGTCGTGTGAACAGAAAAATGTATATAGTTAGGCGACCCTGAGTAATCGGACGCCTAGTGACGAGGAGCACGAGCATCGAAAGGTGGGGGGGAGCGTAGAGGTACTTAACGAAAAAAAGGCAGGAAAATTATAATCGTTAACGTGCCGAATCTACGTATTATATAATACGAACACAGTCTCAGGATCGATGAATGGAGGCGTGCATCGCGGCGTTCCGCAGTGTGTCACGTTATCGTACAAGTAGTCGAGCGGCGTATCGGTCGGCATCTATCGGTCGTTGTCGCCGCCATTGTTTGCATGGGCGAGCGATCGAGCATACGAGCGTGAAAACGAAGAAGAGAACGGCGAGGAACGGGCAAACGAGAAGACGGGAGAACGACGGACGGCCAGGAGGGCGTAGAAAAGATACCTGAGAATTGAAAACCGGTTCGAGGGACGAGCTATGAAAAGCGTCTGCGTTCCGCACGTTCGAGTGCGGTTTATTGTCTCGATCGTCCGAGGGGCAAATCGGCGACCAAGGGTTGCAGGAGTTGTTTAGTAGTGCGGTTCGAACGAGGGACGAGACCGTTTCGGTATTTCTCCCCTAAACTAATGTGGCCGTTTCGGACAGTGACGGTCACGGCGTACGGGATGATAGAGAGCGTGGAGCGTTGCTCTCCCGTGTGCTACGACGCTGCCGATGCAGCTTCGCCGAAGAGATCGGGCACAATTTGGTCGTTCCCTTGACCGGATTACGTTCGCATTCTCGAAGAAAGTAACAGTGGTGATGAACAATACCGTGCCGTGCGCGAACCTACGACGTTTCCTTCAGAATTCGTCCCGGAAAGCGTCCTCGCTGAAAAATGTGTTCCCGACCGAATATTCTCTGATTCTGTGATCTCCCAACTCGACTCGAATCACGGAGAAGCTTTCTGTGTTGCTCGACTCGCGCGTGCATCTACCTGAGAACATTATGTGATACTTGGTCTATTGGAACTCTGCGCCCCTTCCTCGCCACTGCGTTTCGGATCTCAAACACGCAAAGGTTAGTCCCACGAGAAAATTCATTCAGCCTCGAACAGTATAGACAGAGATCAAGGTCAGAGGGTTGGGATTCAAGGGGTTAGCTCACTTCTTGACTGTTCTCTTCGGAATAAAAATCTTAGTATCGTCGAAGAATCGATCGGGAAACAAAAAGATTGGCAATGTGTCGATGAATTTTTCAAAAAGTTTATAAATAACCCGCGGTGGGTAATGCGTCGAATGCCAGTTCGAATCCTCGAAGATAAAATGCGAGAGAACCAAGCTTTTGCATTACGAAGTGTTGGACAACTTTGTTGACCTGTTTTTAGGATTTCCACGGAAAAATAGGCAAGTTTTTCCGACTTTGGTATTCTAACCCCTTCGAGCAGCGTATGCGCAGAAGTGGATGGCACTGTTCGCGCATCGGTCGCGCACGAAAGGGTAGTAGATGTGTAGGAGGCTTGCGGAAAAGGGAGCACGAGTGGAACGATACGGAAAGAAACACGTGTACCTTGTTGAATAATGCATCCGTCTCGCAGGTTTTGTACGTAGCTGCATTTTCTGGTTGTCTCTGGCAGTAGTGCACGGCCGCGAACGAGACCGACCGCAACAAGAGAGCTTTTCTTTTCTTCGCTTTCGGTGATTCCGTTAGGCCGCAGCTGGTCGGAACGCCGAATGACAGGCGCCCGTTGATTGCGTTTCGGGCAAACAAATCCGCGATAACGCCGATAACGAAGTATACGACATCGATATTCGGCCGAGCCAGCAACCGATAAGCGCGATCGTGTTTCAGTGCTTCGTTGACACTTGGCCGATCAATTTCCTCCGCGCGATTCGACGAAACGTCATTCGAGTATCCGGGGGCAACCGATTATCCTCGGCCACGTACGTGCGATTAACATTAACATTTTTTTTTTCTCAATACCGCGATCCGAACTGTCAACTTCGAACTCCTGCCGTGGATAGGAGCGACAGCGAAGCTTCGGAGTGCCGTAAACCGTTTATTTTCTGATTTCAGGATGCTGGACCCTTCCTTTCCGCACCGAGAAGGGAATCTTGGCCCTGCGACGATGCTGATGCTTTTAATTCTATCATTAAGCGACGTACCTTCCGTGAAAGGTGAGCATGCAGTGTAGAGCCACCGGTGGCCACTGGCATCCCTCCCTTTCCCCCTCTCCATCGCGTAACGTCCAATGGACGAAGCGTACGTCAAGGTAGCGGCCGTCGAATGATTTCAAATCAATCCAATCTGAAACACAAATTAGTCGACGGTTTTCGATAGTTGCGTCAACTGTATCAACAAAACGAAAGATGTATTTGCGAAACACGACTCTAGCCTTCTATTGCTGACACCGCGCAACTTGCAGAAAAGAAAATTATTCCGTTCTGAAGGGTGTTTGATCATTGAGTCACCGTACACAGAGACCGTACTGTGTTTGCTTCGCTCGGTCACGATTATTCCGACGAATTGATAAACTACCAACCGGTTTGCCTGAGTTGGTTCGCAAGGTCCCGCGGGCTCGTTAAACCGTCATGTAACGAGCGGCATTTCATCAATGAGAACGATAAGAGTACAGTGAATGAAACTGTCCTAGGTTCCTGCGAGTTCCCGGCGAGTTGGGCCGGTGAATGGTACGAGTATGGAAAAGTGGTATCGGTTACCGTAAACGCGACCGCCCTGGGTGAAAGGACGTGCGTGGAGCGATCTATCGATTCGTATATCATCTAGTAAGTAAAAGTCAACGGCAGGAACCTCGTTCTAAAGCAGAGATACATTGATTCATTGATTCATTGTTTCAGCGGAGACAATTGCTACCACTGCCTAATCGTCAACGACAGACACGAGAATGTGATACAGTTTCGCGAGGGTAAGAAGCGACTCTTGTTCCCGTACGAAACGTTTCATCCGATTTCACGCTAACCGATCTTTCCCTGCCGCAGGATACTGTCACCCAGTACAAACTACGTTGGAGGAGATGTGCTCGACCATCAAATCGGACGATACCCTTTTCTCGATGTTCCGCGTGAATTCCAAGCCGATACCCTGCCCCTTCAGCGGTTCGTCGTTCACGTTTTCGTACGACAAGGGCTCTGGCGAGTGTCTGTCTCCTGTCAGTCTCGGAGAAAAATGCACCGACGATAGCAAATTGCTCCTGAAGTACCAAGCTTGCCCGGACATCGAGAGGACCGAAAGCAGCAGTGAGTTGATCTCAAAATAAACTGAAGACTCGGTATGGTCTTGATCTTGAGCCAACTGAACGATTGTCATAAACTGTTTGGTATTTTAGCGGAGGAACTGCAGTGTCTCGCTGTGTGGAACGACGGTCGTAACAAGTACCTCGTTGGAACCTTGAAGGGTAGAAGCGTCTCCAGTACCGAGAAAACCTACAGGTACGGTCGCTTTCGCGCGATCGTCTCTCGCTTTTTAATAAACTCGTGTTCCTTGTTCTCCGTAGATGTTTCTTGTACGAAGAGAAGCCGCATCACCAGGGAAAGGTAGTGTACCTGCTAGCTCAGTCCGGCGAACCCACCTGCAACGGCCTAACCACAGTTTCCGAGGGATCGCCTACGATCAAGTTGACCAAAAGTATGAAAATTGTCTCGATTCGTATTTTGTTCTGGCAGTTGTTCTCCGTTTCGTATGTTTTATTCGTTTTTCTCGTTGGTCTGTACAGACGACAAGGAGCACAACAAATGTAAATACCCCTCGTGGATCATCGAGCATCACGACTGGCATTCGTTGGACGGCACCAAGGTCTATCACTTCACGAACAGGAACGCGACGCTGAAAGTACGGGTGCAAAACGAAGAAGGGGACACGTTCCACGACGAGAAGATCGTCTGCCATAATTTGGAGAAATTCCACTCCGCGGACAGCGCGCAAGGACACAAAGTGCAATTAATTGCACACGTAACTAGCGGCTGGTAAGTAAACGCGTTACCTCGAACCGGAGAGTGCTTTCGAGCAGAAACTAATTACATTACGGGGTGGTTGCAGCGATATCGGTTACGTTTGCATGATATTCCACAAACGGGATCACCACATTATAGAGCTGCAGCAGTCGGGTGAGTACTTTTCGAGCGTTTGTGCGACTTGGCGCACTTTGAACCCACGTTTCTGACCAATGATCGCCCGCAGATCAAAAGGCCATAATGCCGGACGAGGCGTGCTCACTCTCGGACACATCCACGATGCCGTACACCACGCTGATCAGTAAGTGATGTAGTTGAATATTGTCAGAGACCTTCGGTGTAGCAATGACAGGTATGTTCGCGAAGTCAGTGCCGATCGTAATCGATCGCTCGTTGACGCAGGCTCGTCGCTACGTCAGAGGAAGTGTCCGAACCATGGGAGATACACCATGCTAGGCTTGACACCGTTCCACCTGGCCGGCACGCCGAACCGTCGTCAGCGTCGCAACGAGAAGCGTGTATCCAGGATCGTTAAAAGAAGAACGTGGAACGAAGACCCGCAGCAGGCGAAGATGCACGATCAGCTGCAACGACAACATCAGCAACAGCAGACACACCATCATCATCACCATCACCATCAACACGGAGGGGAACAGCAACAGCAGCAGGAACAATACGGAGACGGGTGCAGCAACACCGACGTTGAAATAGGATGCACTTCGCCGGATCAGAGTGAAATTATTGCTAGAAAAACGTGTGACAGAGAAGAAACGAGTAAGTCTCACGATTCGAACAATTACCGCCCTTTCTTCTGGGTGGATTCATTTCTGGTTTCTCGGGAGACACTGCGGAAGGATGTAAATTTGTGTTAATCATCTTTTACAGCGTACTACTGCCATGGCAGCTGGGAAGAAAGGGGTGCCTGGTACACAATAGTGTCTCTACAAACCAGCCAGGCCTCTCCCGGACTGGGGCAGACGTATTGTCTGTCTATGCGGTTGAAAAGCAACACGGGAAAATCGTCAATGGGAACAAGTAGTAAATCTAAAATGCCCGAACAAGAGCACTGGGTTGCAAAATTGGACTCTGTTTGTCACAGGGAACCAACGGACGACGCGTGGACCCTCAGCCTCGTGAATCAAGGTACGATGAACGTGAATCGATGGTATCTTTTGCCTTTTCCAAACCGTTGTCGTGCTTCTCGCATCATCGTTGGTTGCTTTCTCTGTTGTAGGTGTTTGCGAGGACGCAACGAAGGCAGCTTCCAGTTTAGCGCCATTCCTTCCTCTATCGAAAATCTTATTTATTATAATTGCTGGGAATTGCGCGGCCTACAAGTATTTGTTGAGATGATATGCGTGTTTCAAGTGAAACAGAAGCGATGCTCGAGGCGGTACCGTTCCTCTGAACTCTTGCACAAAACGAGCGAAGAAAAAGGCCGGCAAACCCCTTCGAGCTTTCGTGTTCCTCTTCTCGAAGAGGTCGAGACCAAGAGTGATAAGCGAGAACGGTTCAAGTCGAGCGACGCGAATCGTTGAACAAAGCCGCGAACCTCGACTGTGTGTTTGACGGATCACGCGTTTTTCATCGTTTCTTATTTTTCCTTCTTCTTCTTCTTCTTCTTCTTCTTCCCACTTTCAATTTAAAACTGATTCAACGGCAGCTCATAGACAACTATCATTTCTTAGTCTCGGATTCTTCTATTCCACATACGTTCGTTCTGTTCGCTTTACTTCCTTCTCGTGTTAGCCCATCCCTCGACTTTCCTGTTTGCTTGTTGGTGTTCGAACACGCCTCTCGACGCAGGACCGTGCCGGAACCATATATTTTAGCCTTTGTTAATTGGACGTATTTTTTCGTCACAGTCCTGCCGCTTTGCATACTTTAAGGACGTACTTAGATTTTATACGCGAGGACCGTCCGTTCCGAGCGACCACAGAGAATTTTTTAACGACGTTTCTATCCCGTGCATTTACAAGTTTTCTACGTTTTGTATTGTTTTTCAAACGCGTGTCGAGAGCAAAGCGTTCTCTGTCGCACCGAGAGGAACCACAGACGTTAATTTAAGAGTGAGAATTGCGAGCAACGAGACGTTACGATTATTCGAGAGAGCTTGCGAGTTTCTGAAGACGAAGAGAAAGAGAGAGAGAGAGAGAGTCTGGGAGACAAGAGTAAGAATCAGCAGACCATCGAGCACCCATGGCTTCTGTAGATACAAGCAGGGTATAAGAGTCAAGACCACGTTCGATCGATCGCGGGTGAGATTCGTATGATTCTACGTCTAGGGGTTTCATTTGACTAACGCGTAACAATTACAATAAGAGAGTCCTTTTTTTACTTTTGAATCGACTACACGTTGTACATAATAATTTAAGCACTGTATAAAGACTGTTTTTAAAGAGTATAAAATTTTCCACTATAGACGATCGCGACGGATCATCGAAGCGCGCTACAGATTCACGCAATCATCGATCAGACTGATGCAAGGGGAACGACACGTATAAATGCGATTACGCTCGGTCGTTTCGCGTAACGGGCTTTGCACGCGAAGCGAAACTAGACCAAATCCAACCAAGAGACCGAGTACAGTATACGCTCCGAGAGTGAGCACACCTCGGAACTGGAGATGGTCGGTAGACTGCGAGTTTTTACGTGAATTCTGATTTTCATAAATTATTTTCTAGTACTTTATACATTTCGAAATTCCACAAATGCGTAAAGATCCGCAGTCTAATTGATCGCTGTAGAGAGAGAGAGACTACGTTATTTGGAACGTAGAGAAGAACCGGACGCAGTTGGCACGCTTTAAAAGTCTGCGAATCGATTGCAACTGTAATGCAAATAGGATTCTCTTGCCAACATGCTTGTGAAGCTTTTCTGATTGACACGAGTTCAGACATAATTCGGACCTCATTCGAATCAGGAAAATCTTGTAAGTACCTTGGCGAAGGTTTTGCGAAGAAATAATTAGAGAAAGATAGTTTTGTCTTTGCATCGTCTCGCCGATATCCTACCTCGGATCGACTTACTATAATAATGAACGAAAACATATTTCGATCACTCTTGGAGCGAGGTACTCTATCCAGTGGTTGGAGGGCAGCGACGCGATTCGTTAAAAAATTCAAGGAACCATCCGCGAATCGCGCTAGCTGTTACCTCGTTCGCAGAAACGCCGAGCGAATCGTGTTAGATCCTATGGAGAACTTGGCGCGTCCATAAACCTCGTCGCACTCGCAGCACTTTAGTTCGTAGAGAAAATTGTCCGAGGTGAAACGAAGCTGACGCGCGTCGGTCTAATATCCATAGGATAGAGGAACTTTTAAGACGGAGATAAATTTTTATTTTTATACGCATAAAGCCATCATCGTTCCTGGTTCGATTCCCGTTCGTTCAGACATTCTCAGACTTGCTTCTCCTCCGGAGAACCCCTCGCCACACTCGGCCGATCAGATTTTTTCCTCCCCACTGTACACGCTACCTAAGCCTGCCTGGTTTTTATACACATTCACTTTGTTCCCCGATATCCACTCGGATACAATTTTGATAAGACTACCGTGCGCCGCGTCCACTAGGAATTTTCCTTCGACGAATACGAGAGAGAAAGAGAGAGCACGTTTCTATGCGTCTCTGCGTCTCTGCGAGCCAGTTACTTGGTACACGCGATTCCCGACGAGCGGAATAGCGTTTGCATTTTGTTTCTCATTATCTTGCAAAACGACTGCCCGCGTCATGCGCGAACTAATCTTAAGAGTTCAAATACTATGCACGTTGTCATTTTGTCGGAGTAGATGTTCCTGGCGACAGATCCGCATCACATGTGTCAAGTAATAACGAACGTCTCGGGGGGGATGAAGGTGCGTGTCGCTAATTATGGACGTGGTCCCACGAGGGGTGTGCAGCCCCGAATATAAATAATCATAATTACGTCAAATAACCCCGTCGTTGCAGGGACCAGACGCGTTTGCTCCTTTTACCCTACCCCCGTAAAAAAAATTCCGTAATAGACTGCGTCAGGGTGAGAAACTGAACTTTTGGAACTATTATTAGCCGACTGAAAACTCCTACGATTTCTAAACTTCCGATCCTTAGGAACAAGAAGAAAAACAAGAAAAGTGTCAACGGAATTGTTAGTTGATTATTTTGTCGTTTTCCTCGTTTTTCTAGTGGGGGAAAAAGCGATCGATGGATAAAAATGTCTTGGAAAAGATCTACAGGATTCCGGTGCATATTCATAAACAGCGACACGCACGCAAGAGAAGGGAGAGACGCGTAGACACGCGGAGGGTTGCGAGTAGTCGTGCGCGCGTAAAACGTAACTGACCACGAACAACAATTTTTACAATGTGTAACTGTACATGTACGCGTGTGCGCTTTTGTACATTTTGTATAATGGGTGCGTGTTGCCGAGCCTGGAGTGCGTGCATAATGAAGCATGTGACTAAAAAAAGAAGAGAGAAAATAACGAAAACGCAAAAAAAAAAAAGAATGAAGAAGAAGAAAAGAAATACGTGCACTCTCGTGCACGTACTCGCGATACTCTATTGTTTCTTTAACTATTGTGATGTTAACGCAACAACGACGATCATAACGACGATTGCCGACGAATAACGACAAAGACGATCTCTCTCGGATACAGAGATGGCGTACGATTCGGAATAAAAATAGTAGCGTTTAAGAATATACACCCCGTGCGCTGTTGGCCTCGACGGTCGAGCGTACGCAACGAAACACGTGCGATCGATCGCCGCGATGATCGATCGATGCGCGAAAATTCACCCGGGAGAAAGCGAACCTGTGTTAACCGAGACACGGCGGCGAGCCTCGTTTCGAAAAGTGATCGTACAGTCCGACCGTTTCTCATCGTTCCTAAACCGGCGAAGTCTGCGAAAGTCTCGGTTCGCAATTCGCGAACGCTGCCGGGACGCGCGACGCAGCATCGAGATTTTCTTGTCAAACGGTTCGTCGTAATTTGCTTCTCCCCACGGAAACGATAAACGATCGACGTCGCGCTACCGGTTCACCCGTCGATCAACGCGCCGGACCGTGAACCGACAGGGCCTCGTTACTCGATCGTACAACTCGGTTGACAAGTCTAAAGCCGGTGTCGGTGTTTGCGATTCACCAGAACCATGGATCAAATGTTGTGACCCATAAGTAAAAGCTACACTGTGTGTAACGTTTATTATTATATTTTGAATATGACAAAATACACATTCATGTACAGAAAACGTCGTTGATACATCCCGCCACACCGCTCCGCGCGAACATTCTTCCAAGGGATGCCATCGAATTCTCTCGAAACTGGCCGAAAATGCGTTTTCTTGTTCGGCAATCTCCTTTCGCGTTTGCTACAATTGGCGTTTGGAAAATTGCCGAAAAGAATTCACCAGCCGTGTCTTTCTTTGACGCTTTTAATCATCCCTCCAACTATCAATCAACTTTTCGGCTCCCTTTGAAAGAAACTTTTAGAATTTCGAATGAGAAAGCTTTCGCGTCAGTTACAGCTTTTAATCCGTCGATATCTATCTCTCGTTGGTCGGCTCGAACTGATTTATCGGAGAGGTGGACAAATTAGTTTTCCAGCTAGACCTTTGAGACGTACGACCTTTGAAATTTTGTGGCACTTGAAACGTGCTCCTCGCAAATACTTTGAACGACATCTTCAAACTGCATTGTGCTTTTTAACTCGTTCATTCGTTCCTTGACTCTTGGAAATGGAAAATATCGTTCGAAACACTTTGCACGTTTCGCGCAAGTGCTCTGCTCTTGGGCATCTGTCGCACAGATCTTTCCTTTCTTTCTTTCTTTTCTTTATCGAGCGAATTGAGCTTCGGACGTGAAGAGAATTTACATGTGCGGTGTTTGCGGAAACATAAATAGATCGGAAAACAGCCGCGTCGCGTCGGTGTCATCGTACGAGGAAAGTATTACAAGGCATAGGAAAAAGTTTCTATGAAAACATCGCATAAACAAAGTCCGTCGGCGGCGGCGGCGGTGCTCTATATAGACGAGGCGCGATAAGAAAGAACACGACTTGCGGTATCACCTGATACGTACAGGCGCGACAAAACTTTCCTGCTAAAAACCACGGTAAACAAACGGTTGAATGGTTTTTCGAGTTGTATCGACCGGGCATCCCTTGTTGGACCGAACGACTGGCATTTAAACGCGCGTACAGTTCGTCCCAGTGGTTTCGCAAAATTGCAGAGTTTGTCGAACGGGGCTACTGGGCGTTGTTTGATTAATTTGCAACGTTGAATTTCTCTCCGGGGGCCGGCTGACGTCTCCTAAATACGCGAACAGCCTTGCATAACGAGCGTCGGAATTGCGCGTTGTCGCGCATACAGAGAAGTTTGATTGCAAACGCGACGGTGGAAAATGTGGAAGGGAAGCCACGTGGATACGGTGGATCGATAGGCGTGCTGTTTTGACAAAGCGGTCGATCAACTGGTATGCCAACAGTGAACTCGAGGGCGTGCATCGAATCCGCGTTAAACGGTGTTTAGGTATGCAAGCCGGGGCTAGTGCAACACCAGCACGAATCGCCGTACACGCTGTGTTCCGTGCACGCTTTTCGTGTCCTTCCCTTCTTTCTTTCCAGAAATAGGGAGAGAGAGAGAGAGAGAGAAAGGAAAAAGACTCACTCTCGACTAATTGGTTTCGCTCGGGAAATTCTACCCGGTCGCAAAGTGTGTCAGGGGAGCGAGCCAATTTCGAGGGAGACTATCGAATTATTGGTACGCTCGTATGCGTACAGGTTCGATCCGGAGGAGCGAACGATGCGAGACTAAAAAGAAGTAGAACGGTGGAAGATGAAATGTAGGACACAAATGAACGGGGTGAACGGTAATAGCATCTAGGAAAGGGTTGCGCATCTGCGCAGGTGTTGTATAGATTCGCAAGGTTCAATAATTTGCCACCGATACGCGATACGTACAAACTTTGTACACATGAATTCGCCGTTTTCCCCAAATTTTCTCTGTTCACCATTTTTTTTCTTTTTCGGTATCCGGTTGTTTCGCGGCTCTACGATCGTTCTACGTTTGCAATTCGCGTTCCACATTCTGTGTTCTACAGGCCGAGCCCGGCGCCGGAGAATTCGAATGTATCGAAACCGTTTCCCGCATTGTTGGCGAATGCATGGCCACGATACGACAAATCGATCGATTCGCGGGGACGAGGGCCTCGGCCGGTGTCCGTTTGATCGGACAACAACAAATCTTCGCGGCGGAACGCGATGCGAGTCGAATCGACGATTAAGAAACGAGAACGTGTCCGGAGACGCGTACGTCCGAGCGTGTTCCACCGGTACGATCTCCGTTTCGCTCGGGGCGACGAGCAATTAGCGTGTTGCTACATTCTTGTAATCGTTGTTGACGTTTCGCAATTCCGGCCAAGCCTACTCTCGCGCAGTTGCGAGTCGCGCGGCGGTCGTCGCCGCGTTGTTGGCGTTCTCGCCGTTCGAGGATCGGGCAAGGAAATGCACGGCGAAGAAAAGCACGAGCAGAGTGTCCTCTCAAACGAGATGAGAACGGAGAAAATAGAAAGACGAGAGATAAAGAGAGGTTGAGAAAAAGGGGTAGAGAGGGGAGGGAGAAATTGGAAGGGAGAAGTAGGATACGGGTCGTCGGAGCGACGCGACGGTGCTGCTGGTTTGGTAGTTTCACCCCCTCGTCAGGAAAGCGCAGGCGCTAATGTCCTTTCTCGGTGGTCGTGTTCCACGCCAGTTATCCGTGGAATGCGAAGGTAAACGGTGCTCTTTTTCTCGAGAGGACGCAGGTATCTGGATCAAACCTTTGTTTTCGTGCATCGCAATTACCTCGGCCGACGATATCAGGCAACCCTGTCCGTCACACGTTTCACCACCTAGAGACGCATGTTGCAACCCCTCGGTGTCATCGTGTTCGCCACCGCACCACCTCTCGCATGCTGCACACCACTATCGTGCTGGCAATGTCCCCTCCTCCGAAAAAAAAGTTTGCCCGCTAATCATGTTATACCCGTCCGTCCACCAGTTCCATGCCCGTGAAACGCCCGGTTTTTTTCGTGACCATTTTCATTAATGCACCGAGGCACTCGCGCGAGCCGTATCTCTCGTATCTCGCTCGTGTCTCACGCCATCGAGAGGTCACCATTCGCTTTACGCA
Source organism: Halictus rubicundus (assembly GCF_050948215.1). NCBI lineage: Eukaryota > Metazoa > Arthropoda > Insecta > Hymenoptera > Halictidae > Halictus > Halictus rubicundus. The sequence continues at coordinate 9,370,506 of NC_135164.1, read as the reverse complement.
ACACGCTTAATCGTGACCCCAAACAATTACCCACCCAGTCATCCACCCACTGCAAAACAAACAGATCATTTGTGCACTGTGCGAAAGAAGCAACGTGATCGTCCTGGGGTTCGTCCTGGGTCTCTTCGGCTTCTTGGAAACGCTCCACCGTGTTCGGTATATTACTCTCTCTATCTCTCTCTCTCTCTCTTTCTCTTGCTTTCTCTCGTACCATTCGTTTCGATAAGTGTTTCCAATTAGCGCTCGTTCGATGTCCATTCGATCCACGCTTTTCCGTTCGGCAATTACTTCGGCCACCCGAGAACAATGCTGTCGCGTTCCCTTTTATACACCGCTCCTCCACAGTCGTCGCATTGTTGACGTTTTCGAGAGATCCGATAGCTAAAGAATGCCGTGTCTATATTGCCCCGGGATATTATCTAATTCGGTGGAAAACGGTCCCGGCGCGGTAATACGGAACGGTTATTAAATTTTTCAGTTGCTCGAACAACCGATCGACTCGAATTGATACGGAATTCCAGCAACCGTTGGAATATTATCGGAACCGGTATAACACCGGACCAATATAGTCGGAGAGGGAAAGAGAGAAAGAGCATTTTGGCCGTGGCGACCTTTCTACCTAGATTCCCCCGTTTGCATGGTCGTTTGATCGTTTAGCAACCAGCGTGAAATTATCGATCGTCGCGCGATATACATCTCATATCGGCAAACAGGAAGGATATTTCTAGGCAGCAATTCGATCGGCAGAGCCGTTTCTTCCCGTTTGATCAATGATCGGGCCGCATCGCGCGGCTGGATTTTCACGCTTTACCGAATCGTATATTGGATTCCGTTTCTCGCGGATGCCCCGGTCGATTGATTCGTTGACCGAGATATCGGGTCGGTTCGATTCGGAAACGGGTCTCTAATCCCGCCGACCATGTTTCGCATTGTAGACGCAGAGCTTCGACGCGTTCGAGTGTGCGGGAGGATCGTTCGAACGCGAAAACCGTTCGACAGAGAGAAAGAGAGAGAGAGAGAGAGAGAGAGAGAGAGAGAGAGAGAGTGAACCACAGAGCGAGTGGGAGGAAGGAGAGAGTCGGACGGAAACGGGATGAAGAGTACGCGGGGGTCAAAGTTCGAGACAGAACGGATCAGTGAACCACGCAGAGCGATTAACGCGCAGCTCGGCTAGAAGACTGGGATCCAAATGTCGGTCACCGGGGTCGCGGCTCCTCGCAGTCACATGCAATAAGAAGACCGCGGGGTCGTCGACGTTGCGTCGGGAATCACCGTTGAAATTCTCTGACGGTGTTCGACGCAGTAGGATCGCACGAACCAGGAGGAGGTTCTCCGAATCGAGAAGCTCGAATCCCGAATCCGAAAGGGCCCGGAGAAAGGACGATCGGAAAGAAATCGAGGAGCTCGGGCGAGGCGCGGGGAGGCATCACGAAGTTGGACTAAAAGAGCCTCGTGACGGAGGGGCTTCGTACGGCCCTGGCGCGATTGCGGCATTGCACCCCCACGGGGGGTTCTCTGCCAAACACACCGAACTCGTCCTCCAGCCCGGAACACAAGAACCACGTGAGTATGCGACTGACCTACACCCCCGCGACGAGATAGCACGTCGTTCAATTTTCTACGCGCAGATTGAAATCGGATGAAAGAACCGGTCGGAAACGTAGAATAGAGTTTTCATGTCCGACGCTTCGTTTTCGGGGAAATCGAACCTCGGTAGCAGCAGAAATCAGCTGACGCGTCTGACCCGTGACCGGTCGATTCTACGTGTAAACACCGACGCGTGAGAACGGGAACGAATTCCGAACGTCGACTTTCTCGAAAACGAAGTCCTTCGAAATTAAGGTACCATCGGACGGTGGGTGATTGTATACGTAGAAATAAGTCTTCTTCGTTTAAGACTTCGTTTTCCAGAAAAGACGAGTCTGAAAGCTTGTCAGGATCGCGTGCCTTGCTAAACGCTACAATAAGTAGAAGCGACAGGCGATGGTCAGACGCGTCAGTCAACTCGTTGAACAGCGCGTATAGCTGCTGAATTTTTTAAACTCGATTGTCCCTTAAACGGAGCAGTCAACGGAAAATATGTTAATCATTTGTTTCCCCCTATTTTTGCAAGCAGAAATTATTTTTCCATTGCCAAAGCCGTTCTCTAACCGAGAAGACTATAGTTTGTCTGTCGTGCTGTCTGTCGCGGGGTGCAGAATCAATCGTAGCGAAGGGAGAGTCGATGTTTGAGCGGCGTGGTGTTTGTGTGTTCCGGCTCGCAGGGCTGTTTGGACGGTCGCGGGTCGAATGGGCGAAACGGCGGCAGTTCGCGCAGCAACGGGACCGATTCGGCGTCGGCGTCGGAGTCGGTGGCAGCTGCGGCGGCGGCGTCGGCGGAAACGGAGGCAACCGAGTCGCAGTCGCAGTCGCAGTCACAGGCGTCGCGTGCAGGCGGCTCTTCGCATCGGCACAATGGGACCGAGAATATCCGCGATACCGATTTGTTGTCTCACGCGACATCCGCGCTGCGAAGACTGCACTTCAAGTCCACCGGGGGCAGCCGCAGCAGCTGCAGCGTCCCGAAGGTCGTTGTTATGGGATCGAGCACCGCCTCCGAGACCACGATCAACACCAGCACTGATAGCGCGAACACCATGCTCACCATGGTAAGATCGCTATCTCATCCCCTTTGCCCTCGCCTCCCACAGTGGCTCAGTCAGCCTCGATAAGAGCGAAACGTAAAAATAGGATTCGTTCTGTTACCATGGAAACGTGTTTACGTTGAAGCAGCGAGCAAAGCGAGGATCATTGATTCAGTCCACGAAACGGGCTATTTCTTTGCTCCGATGTAATCTCCACTTACCGTTTATAATTCTTCGTAGAAAATTTCATTGACAACACATTGCAGGTAACCACCACGGACGGAGAACAGCCGGACGATAGTTTCGATTTGATAGACATCCCCTCGGAGATGTCACCGCCAGCTTCAGTGCCGGCAGCTCCACCGCCTGACCCGGCTACGCCACCACCGCCGCCGCCACCGTCTCTGCCGATCGACGACGAGTATTCCCAGGTGGATCGGATCGCCACGACCACAGGCCAGATATCGGTGGCCACCTCGCGAACCGAGACCACCGCCCGCCTCGACGTCCGAGTCTCGAGCACCTCGAACCTCCTCGAAGACGTTGACGGTCCGCCAGTCGCCACCACGGCAATGCTCGCCGCCAACAATACCAGGTTGTCTTCTTCCGGCCGCACTCCTCCCTTACCGGACCTACGCGCGACCGATTTTTTCAGGTTCGCATGCTCGAATTTCTATTTAACGCTAGAACTGCCGAGAATTCTAAACTATTCGATGTTGTTGCAGCACCCACGTGAGAGGCTCGGTGGACGCGGGCCAGCCGGATGCAGGGAACTCGGTGCTGACCTTGATAGTGAGCAAAGCTCGCGACGACGGTCCGTCCGAGCGATCGTGCTTTCGGCGGAGCAACAGCACGTTCAGCGACAGCAAACACGGGCAAAGGAAGCCGAGCGTGAACGTGACGACGAACCCGTTGGACATCTCGCTGGTCGGGGCTTGCACGAGCAACGAGCGACCTTCGGAAGGTCCTGGTAGGACAGGGGGCAGCAAGATCCGTGGAAGAGGCACCGGTGAGTGGGCCCGATCGAGCTCGACACACACTACGTTACGGTATCGTATGATCGATGCTTTAACGACGACGCGTTTCTAGTTGTCACTCCGTAGGACAGACTAATCCGCGAGGTAGATGCGAAAGAGCCGGGGCGATGATGTAGCGGGCGACGTAGAGAACGATTCGAACGCCCGTGGACGTTTGTTCTCGCTAAGAAAATCAATTGTTGTTGTTTTCTTTCAGAATCTCATCCCCTCGTTTCGACCATTCATTCATGGGTCAGGCTCTTTTTCCCGTTTTGCGCAATAGGTATACTGCTGGTTGTGCTCGAGAGTTGTGCTTCGAGATCCCTATCGAGATCGAGAGATCACCGAACGTATTCGATGCACCGCCTAATCACGCCGGGCCACTCTTCTTCACGACTGAAAACAAGGCACCTGGGGTGGAACCCTTATCAGGCTCGCGTAATTATGCTATCGAAACACGACGATTATCAACGAATCGATACCGCGTGCCTTCTTCTTAACACCGATCGGTTCTTCCGTTCTCGGACACACGCGGCCATTGCAACGCGGTTCGATCCCGATTTTCGAATGGCTCGGCGATCTCTCGCGTCGCAGCGTGCGTAGACGAGACGCGGACGGGACACACTCGTTTGACGATTTAACATTCGTTTCTGATGCCAAGCCTTACACACCTGTTTGCATCTACTCGAACACCTGCGTGTCGTGAGTCGTGTGTCGTGTGTCGTGCGTCGTGTGTCGATTACCACCAACGATTATCGTTTACCTTTGAGCTCATCTCGCACCTTCTCTCTCCGTCCCCTCGATTACTCGTTCCCCCTTCCCATTTACGTTCTATGCTTACTCTTCCGGTTAGCCGTATGGTTCTCTCTCCTCGATCGTACCGGACACCAGCGTTGTTCTCGAACGTTTCACGATACGTAATATCGGCTCGGTGCAAAAGTTTCCTTAAGCTAGTCAGTTTCAAGAATTTCCCAACAGTTCCAGCGTAACTTTGCGCGTGTATTCTCGCTGGACCAACCGAAGAACGTTGCCTAAGTCCTCTTGAGCGGTTAGGCAAAGTTACGGAAGGTGGGATCGGTCGATCGAGAGAGCAGCCCCGAGGAGAGGAGAGCCGTCACGTTTACTGCAGGCCACTCGATCTACAATCTGTACCAAGCGTAGCTCTACTTCTCTCGGAACTCTCTTTTTGCGAGTCGATGCGTTTCAGTCCCGTGCAGCGCATGTTTTCTAACCGATTATCGCCGTTAGTCGATGTGTTAACGTAGTTGATAGCGCTTCGTTTGCAGTAGCAGCATTCCACCGAATTGCCGCCGGCTCCGTACGCGAGCACTGATCGTTGATTGCGCGTCGCGGATATCGTCCCCTCTTCGCTCTCTCTTTCTTTCTCTATCTGTTTCTCCTTTCTCTCCTCTTCCTCGTGTCGTTCTCGTCCAGTTGTTCTCCAACGTTGTTTTCTCGTCGCGTAGTTCACACCGGGGACCATGGAGAGACGCGCACGCAACGCGAGCAAACGAGAAAAATAAGAGAAAGAAACACACAAAAAGCCATTGAAATGGCCATTGTTTCGCTTGAAATCTTACCATACGAATTCGTCATTCGCGAGCAATCCACTCTCGAGCGGCAATTCTGTTTGGAAAGACGCACACCGCGTATGTATATCCGAAAACGCTTAGCACCTTTGCGAGAAAGACTCTCCCGGCATCGTACGTTCATTCTCCGACCGAGCACCCAGAAAAACGTCCGCTTCAGATCCCGCGGTCTCGCTCTGCAGTCTCTTTTGTATAGTCGATTTGGCCAGAAGTAGACGCGGGTAACCGAGCTATAAGCTGCAAAACATTGGAACACAGAGGCGAACGAGGACGAAGAAGACGAAGCGGACGAGGAGGATCGCGATGGAGAAGAAGGAGGTGACGAAGAAGAGGGCGGTCGAGGGGAGAAGCGGGTCGAAGGTGAACCGTCGTACGAGCTGGGCGCGCGCGCGCGTCTTCGATCCTTCTGCTTGATCTTCTGCTCTCTTTATCCTTCGGTTCGCGGTCGATCGGTATAAAAGAGCACGGGATCGACGTAAAAATGTTGGTTCTCGAAATGCGAAGGGTACGCCGCCGGTGCGAGGCGCACGGTGTACGCGTAAACAAGCGGGTGGGCGCGGTTAGAGTCTGGTACCGAAGGGTCGGACGACAAAGGTTGAAGCACGAGAATGGTCTCGCGATGTCCGGTGCTCGGAGGTCTTTTGGTAACTCGCAGCGTACGACAGGGACGATTCTGGATCGGCCGAGGTAACGGATCTTTGCTTTTCTAATGCCGAAAAGGGGGCAACACGGCCGGCAGCAAGAGAACCACGCAAGCGGCTACGATCGTGGTGCAGCAGCCGTCGCTCTCGCTGGACGGGCCCACCGGAGCGGCGACCATACTCCTGCACCCGGAGGTGGACGTCAGGCGCCGCGAAGAGAACATGAGACAGCTGCTGGACGTTGCGAACACGCTAACGTTACAGGAGATTCACGACTTCGAGATGAGGTTCGTTTCGCCGACGACCAACGCGTTGGGTACGGGATGGTCAAAAACTCTGATACTCCGTTCTTGTCACGAGTTCCAGAGTTATCCGCCCGTTCGAATCGCAGCCCTCAAGGACGGTGTATCGTTGGCAACTCGAGAATTGGCACGATCCGCGATTGGTCCCAGGTATCGAGGACGACCTTCGCGTACAATGTACAGCAATGTAAAAAAAAGTCATCCGCATTTTCTTTATTGGCTGAACAGTCACAGGCTTTGGCATCCGATCCAATTCATGTTTTTGTAACGTCCCCGTGCCAACTCCCGAGTTCTCGATCATATTTGGCTACAGATCCCCCCTATCCAACGCGTTGACGAGGTTGTTCGAGTGGTTTTCCCTTGCTATCGGATATGATCGAATAGGGAAAATGCGAGGCACTTGCACGTCCCGTTTTGCCTTAGATACGGTAGCCCGCACCACAGCAGGTCGCAGTCGGTGAAAACACCCGGCACCCGTTCGTCGGGCAGGCCAAATTACTTGTGTCTTCCGCAACAGAGATCGAGAGTCGCCAGCATGCCGAACACGGGCGTCGAGGAGGAGTACTACAGGCAGAGACATTTCAGTATAACCGCGAAGGGGGTGGTAAACAGAGGGGACTCCCTGAAGAGCCGGAGATCCCGGTCCAACAATAGCGTCGCTTCGAGCAACTCGAGGTGAGACTTTCCTCAGCCACCACCCCACCCACCCCGTCGTGCCCCTTTCAAACAGTGAAGCCAGATCATGACTTTTCTCCCACTCCGACCCGCTTCCGCCTCCGTCGTGCACGTGTCGGAATGTCACGTGACTGATCCGATAACGACAGAGGAGCGGGCAACATTATTTCCCCGGGTCTGGCTACACTGCTTTCGACTTGTCGAGAACGGTGGACCGCGCGAATTTTGTAAGAGATCGAAATTCGAAACGAGATAACAAACAGGGAGGAGAGAGAGAGACAGGTGACCGACTCCACGAGGTCTGCGGAGCCCCACGTGGTCCTACTTTATATCGAACGCGTGAGTTTACGTGCGCTTCAAGAGTCTAGACGACGTAGACACACGTGTTGGGCTTTAGAGCGGGATCGAAATGCAACGTTGCCGCAGACAACAACGGGGGACGCCCTAATCGAATGCAGCCCTCCCAGGACTCTTCGTCGAATCGTTTTCTCGAATCGTCGGGATCGATAGAAATCGAATTCTCGAACGACGGCGCAAGGATAAGCCAATGCTCTGCGATACGAGCAGAGAGAGAGAGAGGCGTAGAATCTGCGAGCTCGTGAACCTATCTGCCGAACCCCGGCATCTTTTATTACATACTTGTTTCTTTCTTTTTTTTCTTCCGTCCTTTTGTCGCTCTCTTTCGGCGTGACCACCAACGGCGGTGCAGCACGGAACACCTGACCGCTTCGTACCCTGGCTCGGCGAGGAACTCCGCGGCAGGATCGCTGGCCAGCTCGAGGGAGAGCAGCGCGTCACAGGGACCAACGCCGTACCATGTTCTGATGCTGGGGGCTCCAGCCGTCGGCAAGAGCTCGCTGGTCTCCCAGTTCATGACTTCCGAATACCTTCACGCTTACGATACCTCCATCGGTGAGTATCCCGACGTCCCTCGTCTTCCTCTGCCTCGGGCTAGGGAGACGCGCGCCACCCTTCCCTACCGGAAGTATAACGCATCGAGCGAGTCACAAAGGTCAACCTTGTATTTCGAAATCGAACGATCTATTCTCTTTATTTATATCCTGATGGGGCGTTCAAGAACATTCAAGAATAACCTGGATAATTGCGTTTCACAACTTTTTTATTTGGGCTTGTAAAGAAAATGTTAAACGCGCGTTTTGTAGACTCGCAATAAGTTATATTCTCTATATTATAATTGTGGGTAACGGTACGATTTACTGTTTCCGGCAGACGACGAGTCCGGAGAGAAGACTGTCAGCGTGCTACTAGCCGGGGAGGAATCCGAACTGACATTTATCGATCACACCTGTGCCGATATGACGGTGAGTCGCGGAAGGACGTGTGCTCGATCGAGCGGTTCTCACGCACGATGCTCCGATAAGTGCGATCGAACGATAGGATCCACCGACTCGCAATCGCCACCCCGCTTATAACCGATCACGCTTTCTCCAAACTCATTTCGTCGAACCGGTTTCTGAAATGCTTTGTGCGCCGATCGCACGCGAATCCTGCTGTTCCGTCGCTTCGATAAATCTCATCTGTTAATCGATATTAATTTGGAGTTAAGGTGGAACGTATAAAAAGGGAGCAAAGCGGTGTCGGGAGCGCATCGCGTCGATGAGCGGGAGCGCGTTAGTCCAGCTCGGCGAACCATCGCGAGGAACGATTGACGAGCATCGAGCCGTAATGAGACCCGGTCAACCGTGAAAATTGTTGACGGGGACCGATGATCGATCAAGCCCCGGTGCCTGGGTTCGATAGGATCGCTCTAGTCCAGCTTCATGCGCGGCTACACGCCGTATAGCGACCGGACTCCGCGAGCTGGACTGAAATAAGCCGGAGATAAGACTAGCCGAAAATGCGAACGATCGATTTACCTTTCAGCTTTGGCCGAGCCAACGAAATCGAATATTGCACGGTGACTTGGTTCTCGTGTCTTGCCGCCTGGAATTAAGACGGTTTTCTGTTCGCAGCCGGAAACTTGTATCACGACGTACGAGCCGCACGCGTACTGTGTCGTCTACTCGACGACGGACCGGACTTCGGTGCGCGTTGCCGAAGCGGTCCTGCAAACCCTCTGGCGAAGCGACCATGTCTCCGCGCGTGCGGTCATCCTGGTCGGCAACAAAGTCGATCTCGAGCGCAGTCGATTGGTCTCGACCTCAGGTGAGAGCCCGCAACCACCTTTTCTGCCACCTTTCCACTCCCCTCGAGGACAAGATACCTTAGACTTTCGTGGAACGTGTACAAACGAGGCACCGTTGCTGTCCCATTGCAGAAGGCAAGTCGATGGCCACGTCGTACGACTGCAAGTTCATCGAGACGTCCGTCATGATCAACCACAACGTCGACGAGCTGCTCGTTGGCCTGCTGACGCAGATACGGCTGAAGCTCGAGAACCCCGAGAGGACGAGGGACCTCTTCCGGAAGAGGTCGAGGAAGAACCGCAGCAAGTCGCCGCTGGGTTCGTGCTCCGAGAACAATTCCCCGAAAAAGTATCGCGGCAGTCGCACCAGCACGAGCCTGAAGGTGCGAAACTTATTGGGCAAGGTATGGGCGAGAGACAGCAAGTCCAAGAGCTGCGAGAACTTACACGTCCTCTAACTTGCCCGTGGCGTCACGATTCGGAGGGTTTTCGATTCCCTTCGAATCCGCCATCGTCCATCTGTTTCTCTTCAGTCGTCGTCGTCGTCGTCGTCGTCGTCAAACGTTTTTCGATCCCGAGTCCCGCCGAACGACGAAGCGAACGCGCCGCGACGAGCTCGTTATCGAAAACTGATTATCGCAATACACCCGTAGGTGAAAACGAGGAAACGAATCCGAAAAATCGAAACGACGTTAGCGCCGTAAACTAGAGAAATTTGTTGTACACAGGTGCAAACGTGTTTTTCACGACTACTACTTTATATACGACACCCGTTCGGTCATCGTTGACGGACGCCGTTGCCATAGATCGGATCGATGTGATCGATCGGTTTTACACTTGTATATTTCAGGCTCGTATGTACAAACAGACACGCTCTCGCATGTATGCACACTATCGTACGCAAGCAAGAAGGCTAGTAAGCACGCGCGCACGCCCGCACGCATTCGCGCAACTTACGCACGCGAGCAAGCACGCACGAAAGCAAGCGTAAAGATACGTGTGCACGCAGGCGCGCACGCACCTTTACACGCGAGAATGAAAGATTCTGTCTTTTTTTTCTCTTTTTTTTTTATTGGGACCTTTCGCACACCGAGATTCTTCTTGTCGATCTTCGAGAAACGCGTATTCTGTGCGGAAGGGACTCTTCGCTGTGTCATAGCTGAAAGTAGAAAAGCGAGAGATTCTCCCGCTCTCCAACATCGATAATAGAAAACGGTCGTAGCGCTTTCCATCGCTGTTTTACTTCCACGATCGGGTTCTTCCTCCTTTCTCGATCAAGCACGCCGTCGTTGGGCGTCTTTCTTTCGTATCGCGTCTCGTTCGACGTCGTTTACTGTCCGATCGTGCCGACGTAAACGCGAACCGAGCGACTCGCGCTCCTCGGAGCCGTAGGTAAAAACGTAACTGTTCCGATTACCGGTCTCACTTGTCGTTGCACGTTTTAAAAGTATAGCGAGTATATTCGGTAGTGAATCGAAATGTGAATCTGTGAATTAGAAACTCGCGCCGGGAGTACGCGCTCGGACGATTTGAACCGAGCGGTACAACTCGCGTAGAACCTACGGAACGTAGATTTCATTGAAATTTTCTGGGAGTCGAAATCCCTGTACGAGATTTTTAGCGCACACGATCTGTACGCATGTATTTCTGCACTTAACCGGCGCACTCCGGAAGACTGGTCCGAATTATATAACGATCGTCAACGATTTATGCTACCCGATATTTCGAGCACCTTGATCTATCTGTCTGCGTCTTTCTCTCTCTCTCTCTATCTCCTCTCTCTTTCTCTGTCACACACACTTTCTCTCTTCCTTTAGAAAAAAGAAACTTTACACGACATAGAGAATGCGTGGGCGCAAATTGCAAGTGACTCCGACGGGAGCAATGTTACCACGCCCACTCGAGACACGGCGTTCGAAACATTGCTCCCGGGAGCTCTCCGGTGCTCCTCCGGGGCAAAGCAAGCTGGGTTGCCGCCCACGCTAGAAATAGAGGAACCCGTAGAGCGCGAACTTACGACAAACAAAGCTAAAGTTAACAAACTCGAGCTACGACTCGACTAGTCAGATAAGGATTGCAACCGTCTAGGATGAGAACCACGATCGCTTTCGGGAACTTCGGTGAATAATAGTTTATCGAATATTCGCTTGGCATGTCTTGTAGCAGGTTCGATTCGCCGCTTAATGGTATCCGAGACGGTACGAGATCGAGATGAACTTGCGAAGAAGCGTTGTATTCGGTGATACACGTCCGCGATCGATTCGAAACGTCAAGAAGTGACGCGCGCGGCCGGATGTGCCCTTCCGAGAAATGATACACACGTACACGTACACACCTACACATGCAACTCCCTTCCTCTAGTCCTTGTTTTTTGGAAAAGCACGAGCGAATGCGTATGTACGCTGTGTACAAACATATGCTGATTTATTCGTCTGTTTTCGTCCCACGCCCCACACTGATACGTTTCGACGAAACTGCCCCTCTGCTACTCCCTTCGAACGTTGTCGAATTCGCGAGAGCAGCGACGTTAAACTCACGCCCAGATAACATGCTCGCGTTTTTCTTTTTGAAGGAAAATCGAAAACGAGAGAGCCATCTAATAGAAAGGACCAAACCGATAACGAATAAGATACGAATAGGTAAACGAATTGTCTTGCGAGGAAATCGGAAAGGGTAGAAAGCGATGTAGAAAAAAGGAAAAAAAAAGAAACAAAGAACGAAATGCCGTTCGACAGGGGCGGGCAAGATGTTCGGTGACGATTATCCGTCCATCTACTTAAACTCTCGAGAAATCCTTCGTGAACGTGTCAGGCGACTGTGAATTGAATTGACGATCGCGCACGTGCGAGTCCGCGTGTGCCGAATCGGTTTTCGCGAAGGAGCCGAACATCGTTGTCCGAACGGAGCGGGGTCCGCGTTGCACTCGGGAAAGAAAAAAAAAATAAAGTAAAGCGAGTTTCGAGGACAATGCGGCCTGAACACGAGCTATAATCGTACACCGGTTGCAAGGTGTACAAGTAGTATACACGATTCGACGGATGTCTCCTTAGCTCTAGGTACCGGTACTATTTTTCGAATATCAGAACCGCTCGCGCCGCTTCGGTCCTGGTACTAGAACAACTAGGTACAACCCACGCGGCCAGATAAGCTGACGGATGCCCACAATGCGGACCACAGCCTATCGATTAGGCGATTTCTTCGATCGATGTTATTACGTACATATTATCCCTTGTACCTGCGCGCCGTCATGTATTATATCCTTGTAATACCGCGCCAATTTTATTGTCTGTTCTCTTGTTAGCGCGTCGTACATCGTTGTCTGCATATTGATCGTTACCATCTAGAAAAAAAAAAAAAAAGAAAACGAGAGTTCCGTTTGAACGCCGCGCCGGATCGAGACCGCCGAGGAGGATACAACCGATCGCGCAGGCTCGTTATTTAAGGCTCGATCTGGTCTCGGTCTATACGCCACAAAAGGACATCGATAGCGATGACAATGACCAGAACACCGACCAACACACCGTTACGATAACTACATATTACGGACACTTCATTCGTTTCTATTTGTATTTCTATATCTGTACGTATGTCCAATATATCTGGAGGAAAATCTGACATCGGCGACCCCTCGTCTCGTCTCTCTCATTCTTCTCCTCCTCTTCTCTATTGAAGATCCCCTCCAACCCTTACCTTCTATAGATCCTCTCTTATCTACCCTACTCTGATTTTAAATAGCGTGACCTGAAACATTCCATATCTGTTTGCACGATCTACTTATTAGGACACACTTCCTATGTGAAAGACATAATATCAATCGCTGAGCAATTAATTGTGTTTTTTCTAAACTAATATTCAACCCCCAACGATCCGAACGAATGATTCTTGCCTATTGTCCCATAAAGGACTATGTAAACAGCGGCACGAATCATCTGCTCCGGAAAATCTGAAAATAGCGCCACTACACGTAGCGGCAAAACGCCCAAGCTTGTAGCCGATTACGGTTCCGAATTCGTCCGCAGGGTGGCACCAGACACAATTTCCGGCAAAATCTGCAAATAGCGCCACTACCTCGTAGCGGCAAAACGCCCAAGCTTGTAACCGATTAGTTTCAGAATTCTTCCGCTGGGTGGCGCCACGTACAACTTCCGGCAAAATCTGCAAATAGCGCCACTACCTCGTAGCGGCAAAACGCCCAAGCTTGTAACCGATTAGTTTCAGAATTCTTCCGCTGGGTGGCGCCACGTACAACTTCCGGCAAAATCTGCAAATAGCGCCACTACCTCGTAGCGGCAAAACGCCCAAGCTTGTAACCGATTAGTTTCAGAATTCTTCCGCTGGGTGGCGCCACGTACAACTTCCGGCAAAATCTGCAAATAGCGCCACTACCTCGTAGCGGCAAAACGCCCAAGCTTGTAACAGATTAGTTTCAGAATTCTTCCGCTGGGTGGCGCCACGTACAACTTCCGGCAAAATCTGCAAATAGCGCCACTACTTCGTAGCGGCAAAACGCCCAAGCTTGAAGCCGATTAGTTTCAGAATTCTTCCGCAGGGTGGCGCCACACACAACTTCCGGCAAAATCTGCAAATAGCGCCACTACCTCGTAGCGGCAAAACGCCCAAGCTTGTAGCCGATTAGTTTCTAGTTTCCACCGCCAGATGGCGCTGGCGGCACCAATGTGGCTGCTCGGTCGGTAACTGTTTGGCTAACAGTTTGAGCGTTTTGCCGCTACGTGAAGTGGCGCTATTTTCAGATTTTCAGAAGCAGATAATTCCTGCCGCTTATTGCATTACCCCTTATGGGAATTGCGGCAAGAATCATTTGTTTTGCTCTTTAGGGGTTGGATATTAGGTTAAAAAACAAGGAAAAATACAAATAATTTCTAAGAGATCTTTATTAGCATATCTTGTACATATGAACAGTGTCCTAAACTGTAAAACGGAGAAATAGACATAGAATATTTCACATTGAACTATTCCAAATGGTACGGTACTTTTACGCAGGGATTAAAGCGGAAAGAAGTTCGGGTGCTTCTTTTAAAACGGATAACTGAAATTAGGATCACTATCGATGAATCTTTGACACAGTTTAGCGTACCTACTGGGAGGGTGGCAAGGCAAGGTCGAAAGAATAACACGGAAGCGAATCGGGGGTGGCCAAGAACATCGGGCAAGACGCGACAAGAGGATCAGATAAGGAATGCCTCTCCTCCTGACATTTCCTTTGTTTGGGGATTAAGATAAGACAGAGCGTGGAAGAGGTGTAAGGGCCCCGTGAAGGGCCCTGTGTTTGAGATTGAGCAGGAACAAACCAGGCGCGCCTCATTTTCTTTCGTTCAAGTCAAATATTATCGGATACGTTCGCGTATCTGTACGCTTTGCTTTGGGCACCTGCGTGGAACGAGCTTCGTCGTAGGAACGTTACAAGTGTAACTTTTTATTGTTTGACATTCCAACCGATTCCGATACACGCGCGGTCTACAAACCGTCCGCCCAATCGCAGGATCCGCGAACTGCCATCGGAATCGGAAAAATTCACATTTTCGCTGGTAAACTGGATGTATGCGTTGCACTCGGAAGTGCAGCAGGAGCGCGGAACATTCGCGAGGTTTTTCCAGCTACGTGCTGGCAAATATTTACCGGAAGGTGGAGGAGGTCCTCTTGAAATCCTAGCGGCAATCGACGCCACGAAATACCGAAAATAACTTTACGATCTCCCGGTGTACTCGGAAAATCCATAAACCTGGTAATGACGGAAAACGCGGAGCGACATAAACGGGATGCAACGCGGGGCGAACGAGTGACGCAACCGTGCCGTCTGGAACGGGAAAATCGTGATCCGTTGAAACGCCTAGCGGTGGAAAACCGACGGCGAAGCTGCGGGTAAATTTTAGTGGCTGGTCCGGGGAACGGACAAAGATGAAAGAGGACGGAGCAAGCGAGCGGAGAATAGAGAGGAGAGGAGCAGAGCAACCGGGAAGCCCAGTATTTCGTTCCCAGGACGAGCGCTCGGCCGTGCTACGCAGGATTAAGCAATCACACAGGCCGATGGTTCCTCGATAGCGATGCTAATGTCGGGTCGTACGGGCCAAGCACGCGTTTATGGCCCTTCCGTTTGCTTAGGCAAATCGAAGACATTCATGACGGAAGGGGTCGCTTCTATATCTTCTTTCACGAAGGGCCGAGGATGCAATAAAAGCTATTACGGTCGCGTCTAATCTTTTTAACGGTGAAACCTACCCCTCCGGGCAACGCGTAACCTACCAATTTGCCGCAGACGTTTGCCTTCCGATCACCGTTACCAAATAATGGCTCGCGTACAACGCAAACATTGCGCAACGCATTTCGAATATCCTCTCGCGGTCACCTCGAACGGATAGACGATCGAACACTAAAGTGGATGGACCGGATTCGCGGCCGTTCAAATATTTTCCTTCTGCTTATTCGCGCGAATAGACACGCCACGCGCGGCGCAACGTTTGCCGAGGAAAGTCGAATGATCGATGACGACCAGAATCCACCGTGTTTTCACGCGACGTCCAACTGTTTATACCTTCGTGTCGCAGGTGAAAAGGGCACGAACCCTCGTGGCAACGTTTCGAGTCGATGGGGTGGCTCGCGATCGATCTCGAATCGATTGATCACACCGGTTCGAAACGCGTTGACAAACAGGTGAGAGGCCGAGCGAGCGATGCGTGCGTACGAAAATCGCAAATCGGAAGCGAACCGTCGCGCGCGTGTACGTAGCTGTGGGACGCGTGTGTAGGCGCGTCGCATCTCGGCCGTTTTCGCGGTTCGAAATTTCCGGCAGGCAAAGAAAGACGGTCGGCGCGGTGGGAGGACGGTTCGCCGAAAGGAGCGCGTGGAATTCGTGAGAAAGCAGAGAGGAGTCTTCATACCGATCCCACGAGCGGGCGAGCAGAACGCGTCAGGACAGAAACGCGGACGACGGACAAGAAGGGAGAGGTCGAGCGGAAGGCCTTAACGAAGGGATAGGGGTCGAAGAGGGTGGGCATGGTAGCGATTAACTCTTACTTAAGGGGCGCCTCGGCCTCTGCCTCCGCCTACGCTTCAGCCTCGGTTTCAGCCTCCGCCTCCGCCTCTGTCTCCGTCTTCGTCTTCGTCTTCGTCTCGATCGCTGCCTCCGCCTCAGCCTCTGCTTTTCAAAGATGTCGTGCAACAATGGAGCACTTAAACGGTCCGCGAATACCTTAAGTCATCTCAACGGACAATCGGCAGGCATCGGGCTCTCCCCCTAATTACCTCGAGCGAGCAAAACAATTAAACGCGACTCGTCGTTAGCTACCCCGGGATCGGCTAATGCTCACTAAAGACGAGGCAAAATCACCTGTAAGCGGCTAAGACTCCGAACTCGTGGCTCCCTTGCCAGGGACAAAAGGATGTGCATCTTCATCCAATTAGGCGATAATGGAAGACGGACGCGCGTTTTGCCACGGGTCCGGCTCGAGATCATTTTCGATCCTCGCCGATACCTGTCTTCGCTCGATCCCTCCTCTTTGGATCCCGGGTCTGATCGTCGATCGCGTCGCGGTTTCACCGGCGAGTTTTTCGGCCGGTTCTCTGCGACGGGAACGAAAGCACGTTTTCAAGAATATTTCCACCGGCCGACACGACACGACGAGACGCGACGCGACGCGACGCGACGCAACGCGGAGGATTGTGCAAACAGAGGATTTATAGTAGCCGGTGGAGCAAAATAGCGGCGGAGGACAGCGCAGCGGTCCGGAGGCAAAGAGAGACGAAGGCCCGGATCGCGACAGTCCCGATAACTGTTTGCCTGCGTGAAGAGCGTTCGAGCGCGTTACAACTCAAACCTTTTAGCCGTTGTTTGCACGGCGCTTTGTATTCTATTTGTACAACCGCTTAAACAACTCCGGCTGGACGTATAAGCCGGGCTCGAGCCTCCTCGAGGGAGTTGTGCGAACCCTCGATCGACTCTCGAGGGTGCCACTTTCCGGACCAACCTGTTGACGCTTCGATCCTCCTCGATTTCTCTGTTCCCCGGTCGCGCGTTCCTCTTTCGCTTTCGGTTCCCTCCTCTCTCGATCCGCGTGGTCTCGGCCGTGTCTTTCCCCCCGTTGCTGCACCTCGTGTCCCAGCCGTCACGTTCGATCCTCCGATTCGTATTAAATCGTATACCGGAAGATAAAGTCGATGGGAGCCGGGCGAGTCCGCGCGCACAGCGGCGGAAAAACATCGGCCGATCGCGGCGGACGTTTCATCGATGGGAACGGGTCTCCCGGCGAGGTTGGACACGAACCGAGAACCACCAGGGCGATCGGACCGATCGCCTTCTTTGTTTTCACGGGATTCCGTTCGCTTCCAGGCTACGGATTTTGTGGCCGTCTCGATTTCACAATCCCGGGGACGTCGCGTCGCGTTAACAGAGGACGATCGTCGCGCTACCATCTTGGAAGGATCGGTGATCGCCACGAAAGCAGATGCTAGTCTCGATTCGTAGATCTCGTCGGGATAGACGGTCCGAGGGGCTGACAGGGTGGGGAAAGAGTAAAAAAGAGAGAGAGAGAGTGAGAGAGAGAGGAAACGGGGGAACGAGCCGGGAAAGGGAGAGAGAAACGGCCGGGAGAGAGGTTACCTGCGCGGAAGAAATGGGCTACTCCCGAGCTCGCAGACAGGTAGGTGGATAGCAGGGCGACGGTACGATCACTAAATTAAGCCGGATTAGGCTAATCTGGCCCCGCGGATCGTTAATTAACGAGGCTATTAGTCAGCGGCGTTGACTATTAATTCGAACGATAGTCGTGTCTCGGCGATACGTTATGGCAATATCGTGTATTTGTCACTATCGTCCGGCTCACAAATTGGTTACAGCGCACCTGGAATGTCGTGCTCCTCTCCACGGAGGGATTTGTGTTCGTGTACTCTTTCCTCCTTCGCCTCCTCCGCGTTTCTCTCGACCTCCGTTCGAACCGATTTCTGCCGGTTCCTCGGCTTTGGCGGTTCTCCTCTCCTCGGCCGATCTCCACCGACCAGGTTAGGCCGTTTTGCGCGAAATCCCTGCCACCGGGATCGTTTGCATGCCGCTCGAACGAAGCGTCGTCGATCCTTATCGTCCCCCGTCAACGTCGTTTCGCTATTAATTTATCGTCGTATCGCCGGAGAGCCGAACGATACCCTCGGCCGGGCCACTCTCGGGATACCTCGGCCCGAGAATCTCGATAAATTATGTCCACGGACGATCGATTAATTTACCGAAATTGGATACTTTATAGTCGAGTGGTTTGTGAAAGGAAACGATGGGAAACCGATCGATCGTCTCTCGGGAGGTTGCCGGTAGCTCTGCTCCCGGGACTCCGAGGACTCTCGCTCGCCTGCCTACTCCCTTTCTCTTTTTCTCCGTCCCTCCGGGTTCTTTCCCTTTCCAACCCTCTCCCGGCTTGCCCGGCCGATTCGAGTGCGGCAATGAATGGACCCGTTAAAACTGTCACCGAGACGACACGAACGAGACAACTAGTTCATCCGTCCATTCATGGTCAGGTAGGTGCCCCGGCGGGGTTCCACGGCAGCCGTGGGTGTCACCGACTCGAGTTTAAGCAGACCGAATTCCCCTTTGACCGAGTCCTAACTACCGTGCATCCGGGGTGACCGGGTCGACCGGATCGACTCGGCTGACTAAAAAGAGTCGTCGTCGCCAGCCTCCTCTCTCACCTGGCCTATGACAAATTCAAAAAATATTTGTGGACACGCCACGAAGGTGGAGCGCCCGGAACGGTCCCGATGGAAAATCACCGAGGATAGCTAATTGGGAATTCGTACCTGAGGATGCGCGACAACTTGCCACCACCACGGCTTCCAGATCGCCGGGACTAAATCCCTCGTTTCTTCCTCTAGCAGCCTCTTTCGGCGGCCGCCGTGACCAGTCGAATACCGTTGCGGCAGGATTATATCGAAATAGCCAGAGGAGGTTCGTTACCGTTACCGTTTCATCGCGTCGGCAGGACTCGCGATCATCGGCAATTCTCGTACGAGCGTTTCGGCCCCGTTTCACGCGCTTCTTCGCGCCGAAATGACAGCAGGACGCCTAATTAGCCTCCGTGGAGGGGGCAGCTATCCCCGGGCTGGCAGACGCCGCTATCCAAGCGGTTTGCTCTTACCTACCGCAACGATTGCCACCGATTCGTCCCGGGTAGAAACTCCGATCTTGCTCGCCTAATAACTCGATTCCTCGAACCGCTCTGGCGAACTCTGCCGGGCCGGAACCGCGGAAAGCTGTGCGCTTTGCGCGCGTTAGACGCGCCACGACCGCAATAATAATTTTCCCATTTCCGGAAAGCGCTGCTCTTTGCGATTAATTCGAAGAGGGCGCGTGTTCCGATCAAAATCGGGCAATTTATTCGCTGTGGTTCGCTCGTGTTTAGTGTAATTACGTAGCGCGCGGGGAACGTTCCAGAAAGAATAGGCGAGAAGAAGAAGAAGAAGAAGAAGAAGCGGGGGCTGGGTCGACGTACCGGTGGCCACGGGAAGAACCCGTAGTTACACCTATTTGTTCTCCGGATTCCACGTAGCTGAGGCATCTCCGATTTTTCACGCGCCTTAATGTCGGCGGTCTCGCGGGTGGCCGATCGGCAGATGGTCATCCCGGTCATCCGTGACCGTTTCGCCGATTTCGTTCGTTTCGTTTTCGCAGGGGACGCTGCTGGCCTGCCGGTTTCCCCTGGTTTCCTCCGGCTCGGTTTGCCTCGGTCACGTTGCGTACCTGTTCGCTGTTGCACGATCGGCTCTCCGGTCGTTACGTTCCGGAGGTCCGCGGCTTTCAGCCTGGCCTTCCGCGCGACTCCGACGCCGCAGCCGCTCGGGTCGCTTTTACGATCGCGAGCCGATCAAACGCGACGCTCATTTATTTCCATTAACGAAGATGACTCGTCAAGGTGACTCCTGGCCTCGTAAATTGGTCGACCGTGCGAACGGTTTGCGGAAGTGACGCGAGACCGTCCCCGGCGGTGATTCACGGCGCGCGTCATCCGTTTCTTCGAAACTTTCGCTGACCGCAAAACGTCGCGCGGTCGAATCTCGAACAGATACCTGGTAGATATTGGCGATCGATCTGTGCGGGGTCGCTCCAGAAAAATCGATTTCGATTCCAGCGAACGGGCGCGCGGGTGCTTCGAGGGGGTCTTCGACCCTTCCGACTGCCTCGGTCCCACTGTGGGAATCGTAGATATCGATGACAGCGGAGGAACGCATCCCGCGGAGCGCTAATGGATGGATCCTGGGTGGTTCGATCGGCCGCGCGATCACGATCTTCGTGATCCGAGATTCGTGGCGGTGAAGCGGGGAGCCAGAGCCCCGTCGGATCGATGTAGAGCGCGGCAACCAGCGCTCTTTGCTCCGGGAGTTCTCTGCGATGGCCCTGGGGGCAAAACACGTACGCGTAGGATTTCCTATTATGCGACTGATTGCAACACGTCGACTCCAATGCTAATTTTATGCGCTTCGCGCGAGTTTCGCCTACTTCCGGTGCGGTTCATGCTGTCGTCGCAGAGGAAATCGTGTCTCGATAGGAAGAGGAGATACGTTTGCGCTAAACACCGAATCAGGCGCGCACGGTCGATCGTGTTCGGGCCCAGCGGGCAGAGCCCGGAGCCCGCAGTCGTCCCAACCTCGCGCTTCACCCATTCGCCTCGCGTGTCGCGTGATTAACGCAACGTTATTAAAACGTATATATCCGCGTGTCCGCGGGGCCACGGGGAAACGTACGACCGGCCATTAGCTCTAGCGAAACCGTGGTGGCTAATTAATCGGAGCAATTAAAAGGAGAAGAGGAGAGAGTGGCCCGTTCCCCCCTTCGATCTTGATCCTCCCCGATCCCCTCGGTCCTGTCTCGGAGCCCGCACGAACCAGCCCGAGAGAGCTCGAACCCGAACCTCGCATGGATCCCCGCGTGGATCGTGGGCCCGCGACACAATGATCTACGCTTCGTGCGTCCACGCCGATTTATTAATGCGCGCGCTCGCAGCATTCGTTAGTTTTTTTCCCGGGGCTCCGCCGGAGGGAAACGCGCGGCCCGGCCCGGCCCGGCCCGGCGCGGCGAGTTCCGAACGGAGCTGAAACGGAGAAAGGTCGCGTCTCCTCCACGGAGGAAACGAAGGGAGGAGAACCGAGAAATCCGATCGAGGCGAGCGCCACGGGGTGGTCTCGGAGCGCGGATCATCGATCACGGTATCGATCCGAAGGGGAGCAGCGCGGGTTCCGATTCCGCCGAACCGTCGATTTTCTCGAGCGGAATCCATTGACTTTCAAGGCAGAACGAGAGACGGTCCGGAGGGGACGGAGAACAAAACCTTTGATCGATTCTCTTGGCCGGGGACATTTCTCGATCGGTCGCGATCACGGTTTCCATCGAATCGCGGCGGTTCTCGCGTGTTTGTAGCCGCGCGCGACCGCTGTCGCCGCAAAACGAAGACGTTCCTTCTCCTCGGTGACACGAGACCGACTCCTCGGCTCGTTCGGTTTCAGTTTCTGTTCGAGCCGGCCCTCGCCTCGGCTCGGCTCGGCTCGACAGGCGATCGACGCGTCGCGTCGCGTCGTCGTGGCACGCGCGACCGAACGACCAACCGATCGAACGAGCGAACAGCCACAAGCGCAAGAAGCGCAATCTTTTCGGCGAGATCGGTTCGCACCGGTGGCGGCGGCTGCAGCTCCAACTCCAGCTTCGATCCCGGCCTCGGTCCCAGTCACGGACCCTGTTGGGCAGGGCCCCGCCTCGTAAAGTTTTTTTCTGCCGATCCGCGAATCGGCAGGCCCGCTGCGTTCGACGATACGTCATTTCTTGGCAGATCGGCCCGATCCTCCGATCGATATTAACGCGTCCTGTCACGCGAAGAATGCGTCGACGCGTCTCTATTTCTTTTTCTCCGGCCAGCCGCAGCCACCACCCTTTCTCCTCTCGGTTTTTTCCCTCTCGATCGGTTCGCCTCTCCTCTCCTCTCCGCGCCGCGAGGCGATTCACGGAGCGTGGTCGCGCACGATTGACGGCAGCTCGCGGGAGATTTATCGACCTGTTCCCCGGCACTCGCCGGTGACGAGGTCCTGTTATTGTTTCATATCGTATCCAACGTCGGTGTAAACGCGCGAGTACGCCAGTACGCGGATCGAATCCCGATCGAGAACGATATCGTCTCGACTCGTCCTGGAAACCAGAGAGAGAGAGAGCCCCCTCCGGTCTCTCGGCGTTCTCAACGCTCTCAGCGTCTTTCCTCGCCGACTGTCCGGGATTAATTAATATTAGTAACACCGGGGGAGGCCGTAATTAATTACCGTACCGGGGCAGCCATTCATCTTAATACTTGCGCGCTATGCGTCCCCCGGCATTCGCTCGTTTGTTCGCCCGGGCCAGATAATGATCGCGACCTAATGAAAACATTATGTTCGCCGATGGTCCTACGGTGCTCGTCGGGACCACTCGACTCGAATATTATTCGCGGTTGTAAACTTTCGCGAGGGACTATCGCGTTACTAATCGCTGTCGTCCGGTCGCCGGCGACCGCTACCTTCGGGGGAATTTATCAGACGGTGTGCGACGGGCTCGATAATTTATATTAAATTCGTAGCAACAACCTACCCGACGTTTCCTTCCTTTCTTCATTTTGGAGAGCAACAGTTCAACAGTCAGTTTCTGCGATGAACGAAGTGTCCAATCGAATTGACCTTAAATGGCAGCGTACCTGAAATTAATGCAAGTATAATCGTGTGAACTACGAGATCGCGTGCGTCACGTATGTGTCGCAGCGGCAGCGAACGTGTTAAAGATCGGGGATTTGATCTGGGCAGTGCAACGAGCGAGAAGCTACTGCACCGACGAATTACCATTTTTGGTCGGCAGGTTTTAGGTCTCCCGTCGACCAAGTAGCAAGCTCTTAGAGACCAATTACGCTCGGCGATGGCTACCGCGCGGTATTTCTCGGTTTGCTTCCCTCGTGGACGGAAAGCGGACTGCGGGAACTCGGGTGTGAAGCGTTATCCACGATTACAACAGATTCACAGGCGCTTCTTGTTTCTCCGATTCGTTCTGTTCTCAGGATCCTCTCTTTTTTTCCAGGGCCCCGGAGAGCTCCGATGCCTCGGAGCCCTGGGGTCCCGGCGGGGGCCCCGGGGCGTCGGGAACCCGAAGCGGTAGTAACTCGTATCGATCACGTCCGTGAGGTTATTATGCCAGCCGTTTGTCCGGCAATAAATACATAAATGTTTGCCCATAACAGAAGGGATAATTCGGCGTGTAAGCCCCATGGGTGGCGTGCTCCAGGTACTCGTCGGTCTTGGTCGGAGGCCCAGGCGGCGGGGTTGCCTCGCAGGTAGAGGCCAAAAGCACGGCACGCGTTTTCTTTCTCGTGGAAGCGATCCGTGCCCTGGACCTGGGCCTGGACCTTGCCTCCCAGAGTCACACGTTCGGCGTAACGTATTTATTAACTTGGGCGCAACGTTGCTCGACAACGGGAAAGAGACGGAGAGATGGCGAGAGAAAGAGAAAACCGGAAGATGGTAAGAAACGGGCATCGAGCGAATCGCGGAGGTTCTCTTTCTTCTCCGTTCGTCGGAGCTCCGTGGCGAATCTCTTCATCCGCGAACGCCCGGACGTTTTCGCAGAATCGAGCGTTTCTCGCGCGACGTTCCCGGTTTCCGGCGGACCGTGCGCGCGAACTCGCTCGGTTTTTGCGGGATCGCCGGCGCCGCGGGAAAATCACGGAACGGGGATCGTTCGTTCCGGAATATCAGGCCGATCCGGCAGTTTTGTGCCGTTTACGTGCCGGGATTTGCACGCGCTCGAGACGCAACTACACCGGCGAGGGAGAGGGAGAGAGAGGAACGAGCAAAAACGCGCTTCGAGGAAGACGACCGGAATCGTTCTCGCGTCGGCCACGAAATTCTGGCGAGATGAGGATTCGCGCGACGAGAACCGAAGGACCCGGCCCCTGACTTTTGGAGGCAGAGGCGACCTTGCGACGCGCAGGATCACGCAGGAATGCGAGACCGTGAAGAATCGCTCGTGAGTCGAATGGCGTTCTCTTAATTAAGGGTGGTCGGAGGTGTGCCTCGGGGAAGCAGGTTCGTTCTTCTTCCCTCGGTCCTTGGCCGATATCTCTCGAAGAAAGCTGGCTGTCAGCCGGTCGGCGGAGAGGAGCGGAGAGGAGAGAAGAGGAGAGGAGAGGAGAGGAGAGGATCGGAGAGGGCGGCGGCCAATGGGCCACGGGCAGGGGGAGAGGCAGAGGGAGTGGACAAGGGTGAGAATGGCAGCGCCTATCGTGCACCAGGCGCCACCGTGTTCACGGTTCCGCTTGGCCTACCATCGAGAAACAATAATTAGCTCTCGCGGGTCCTTTGATGTCCTCCGACGCGTTCGCACTCCGCCCAGAAATCCTCCGGTACCGGTGTCCCGGGTGGTCGTCGAGCATACCACGATCACGCACACCAAAATCCTTCGGCCGACCAACGCAACCGTGTGCACGACGTTGCACGCGTCCGGACCCGCCGCGCCGATGGATCCGTGTTCCTCGACGCTCGCGTTTTTGCATACATCCTCCGACGAAACTTCTGGAATTCGCAGACGTCGGGCAAAGTCCTCGGGACCGGGCTCGAGCGAGCAACGCTTCCGGGCAAATGGCGTCGGAGAAAGATACTCGGCCAGCGTCTCCCCAGGCCTCCGGCGCGCACGGATCTTTCGCGAGAGTAATCTCGCAAAATAGGATGAGCAGCTTTGGCCGAGCGAGGAACAGAGCCGGGATGATCCGAAACAAACGAGCCCGTTCGACGGGCGGCCGTACCTTGCGTCTCTTTGTTATCGGTTTATACGGTTAGTTGATGAGGATGAGCGTGTTAACCTACATTAAGCTAATCCATCCTCGGCATGCCGTGTTCGAGTTTGGCGACGGCCTCCGTGGGAGAGGAGCCTCCGGTCTCAGCCTCAGCCACCTGCAGCGAACGAGTCGTCGCATAGGAGGATGGAATTCGCAGAGAACGCCTGGTCGCGAACTCACGGACTCACGGGATATCCTGCTCCGTTCTCCCGTAGGTCGAATAAAAATCGATTTCACGGGAGTGTGCGGCCACTGTCGGCCGTGAAATCGGATTATCCGCTTAAGGAATCGGAATTGTCTTGCCGCGAACTGGCGGAAACTTCGCGAGCGGAGACCGCATACGTCGATGGAGCCGACAGGCGAAATCAAAGGAAAGGGAAAAAGAGATGGGAATTGAAAAGGGAAAGGAAAAGGAAAAAGGGGACGGTCCGGTGCGACGACATTGTTATCGCGGAGTCAAAGGTACGGCCACCGCGTGCGCAAACCACCGGGGCGAGGCGAGGCGAGGCGATCGGAGCGGCGGTGCGGGGCCCGATCCTCGGGACCGAGCACGCACGGGAGACAAAATATGCGGGGTGGTCCGGTCGAGTTTGCGGCGGGCCACAGGCCGCAACTTCATTTACACCTATTCAGCCTCCTTCCTTCTGAACACGGGCTTTAGATTTACGAGCTATCTCGCTCTCGCCTGGCCTCGCCTCCCTCCAGCCGCCTCGCCTCGCCTCGCCTCGCCTCGCCTCGCCTCATCTTGCCGCGGCTGTTCCACCATCTTCTTCTGTTCGCCGGCCCACCTTCTCGCCCCAACACCGCACCGGGGGCCACCACCGAGTTCGATCGCGTCGTCCTCCTATTTTTTTCTTCTCTTTGTTTCTTCGCCGAAAGCTCCCGTTACTCGAGAAACGAGCAGCTACAGCCCGGCGAAGATATGGTCGCGGTTTTTCGCGGTCTCGTTGCGTCTAAATCGGTACCCGGTAACCGTCGACCGGCAACCGGTAACCGATAACCGTTTGATTTATAGTCCGCTCGTTCGAAAGGGTATCTGCTCGGCGAGCCACGCGCCAGATCCACTCCCGGTGATAACAGATCGAACGGAACGGCTGCGCTTATTTTTATCTGGCGCAGTCCGTGCACCGATCGCCGACGCTTATTTTCGTCGTATCGCGTCGCGAGAGCGTGGCGGGGCTTCGAAGCTGCGAGCCACGAAGCGACCGTTTGTTTTTGCCCCGATCCGTGGAATACGTTGGCCGAGCAACGCCTTACCGGAGAGAGCACCGGCATTAAGTCATTACCGTAAAGCGTCGACTCGAGCGAGCAATCGACGGACTTGTCCGTCACGCGAAACCACCGTCTCGCTCACGGCGATCGTGCCGGCTAACGACTTATTCGGCCGTGACTCGTACGCGGCCGCCATTCTTTCGACGCGCCGATAGAAAACCGTGAAGGAACCTATCAGCGAATTGGACCCGGCTCGGACCACGCGCGCGATTATCATCGGGTCGTCAAACCCCGAAACGAAATTCCGCTTTCAGCCACACGGTTCTGCTCAGGCGTTCGGGCGGGCGCGAGCCGCGTCCTCCTCGAATTCTTCTCCCAGCGTTTCCCAAGCATCGATTCTGCTGAGATCCTCGCGTTTTCGCGTCGATGTAAATCGTCGGAGCGCGGGAGGGAAACCGAGGATTCGCGGAACGCGTTTTTCACCGATCCACAGGCGGCCGTCTCGTGGCTTCGTCGTTAAGCGATCAATTTTCAACGAACGACGAAAGATCTCGCCGGCGAACGAAAGAACACCGGCGAAAGAAGGCCCCGCGTTGCTCGGCTCGGGCATTCCGGACACATAATTGCCTGGGATTTTGCCGAGCAACGACAAACTCGGGCCCCGTCTCCTTTCCCTGCTCGAGTTTCCAACGTGGTCCGCGATCCGGAGGACTTCGAGAAGCGAACGGGCACGCGCCGACAAAAACGTAATCGCGCCACGCCGCGCCGCGACAGTTTACGCCGATCAATCTCCGTAAGTCTTCGCCGGGAACTCGCAGCTGCCCTGACCTCGTTCCCGAATATCCGTCTCTTTCGCCGGTCTTTTTGCGCGGCGCTCGTAAATTGCGCTTTCACGAGCGTCGCGTCGCGCCGCCTAAACCTTTGCTCGACCTTTGCCGTGCCTCTCGAGCACTGTCAACCCTCCCGTCACACGATTCATTTGTACCGCGTTGAAAGAAACACGGAATCAACTGCAAATCGTTGCCAGCCGATCGACGCTCTTCTTTGGTTCGCGCGGTGCGCCATTTTGCGTCGACGAGCGAACCTCCTAGAGAGAGATCTCGTATCGAAGGGGTTGAAACCGCGATTTGCAGGGTTCGAGCGTCGCGTCTTGCCGAACGGAAAAGGATTAGCATCGGAAAACAAGATGAGGAGGGCGGGGGGTAAGTGGAGAGAGGTAAAAGCTTCCGAAAGCGCACAGCATCGGAAGCTGCGCGGTGCGGTTCCATGGCTACGCTGGCTCTCTGCTGCATTCCTCCGCTCGGTTCCCACACATTGACGCGTGCACGCACGCATGTGCACCTCCGCCTTTCGATTCATGCATTCTCCGGGACGCGACGTCCCTCGACGACCCTCGACGTCGAAGAAAGGGTGGCGGCAGCTACGCGACGCGACGCGACGCGACGCAAGGCGACGCATTTCGCCGGGGAAACGGATCGAACGAGACGGACTACGCGGAGCATACCGAGCCAGCAAAGAGGAACGAGGAAGGAGTCTCTTGACGGATGAATGGAAAAAAGAGAAACGAGGAGAAGGATGCACCGAGGAGAGGTCCAGAGCGGCGAACAGAGACGGAGCGCGAGCGAGCGAGAACCATGGAGAGGGAAAGAGAGAGGGAGAGAGAGAGAGAGAGAGAGAGAGAGAGAGAGAGAGAGAGAGAGAGAGAGAGAGACAAAGACGAGCGAGACCGCGAGGGGCGGGAAGAGAAGCGAGAAAAGGAAAGAGCGAGAGGGAAACATCCGGGATGTTTTTCAGAGAGTGGGAGAGCTTCGACGAAAGTTCCTTGCGCGATGACCACGGGGAGCGTGGTGGGGAGGCCGACAGGCGTGGCCTTGATAAGGACCGCCCGCCATTTCCCCTTGAAAGCCACGTGCTCGTCCGCGAGATGCAGAGAGAACTTCCCGAGGAGACGTCTGTCAGAACCTGCCAGATACTGTTCCCCACGGGTCCACCGCGTGGCGAGCCGCTCCGAGACACAGCCAGGCTCTCCGTTCTCCGATCCGTATGCTCGATACGCGATGCCAGGGTCACCGTTGTCGAGGCTGCTTCGAAAGATTCGCGGTCATCTTGCGTAGAACGCGCCGTTCGAGCGGAAAAGAAATTGCGCGCATCTTGCCGCTCGACGAATCGCGGTGAATAGAAGCGTGGAACGAGCGGCCGCGGAAGCAGGAAAAAGGAGGAGAGACCGAGAGAGATAGATAGAGAGGGAGAACGGGCGAGAGAAGAAGGGCAGAGGCTGGGCGACGAGAGGCGGAGCGAGATCCGATCGATCTTGGGGGAGTCGCGCGATCTCCGTGAACGCGGACGAGAGGAATCGGAGGACCTTAGAACGGAGTAGAAAGAAAAGAGGAACGGACGGTGGTGGTCGAGGGAAGAGGGAAGAACGAGCGAGAAAAGGGAAAAGGCAAGGAAAAGGGAACGGCGAGGAGGAGGTGTGCGCGCGGAGAGACAGGATCGGGAAGAGGAAGAGAGAACGGCGAGGAGCGCGGTACGTCGAGAGCCGGTCGGAGGGAGGGCGAGAGGGACGGATAGAGGTAGAGTGGCAAAGAGGGAAAGAGGGAAAGAGGGAAAGAGGGAAAGAGGTAAAGAGGGAGGTAGGGGGAGGCGGTGGCGGTGGCGGTGACGGTGGCGAGGTGGTGCTTGGCCAGCGAGCAAGGAGAGACGCAAGGAGCGGAGGACTTTGTGGGGTGGAGAGGGGAGAAGGTTTCGGTCTCTCTCTCTGAAGAGAGATCGGCTCTTCCGCGGACGAGCGCGTGCAGTCGCTAACCGAGGCCTATACTTGTCCGTCGAAGGGTATTGGTTCTCGAATCGCGGTGCCGTACCCCCCGAGTCACGAACGAAAGAAAAGGAAACGACCAAGACTCTTTGACTCCCCTTGGCGCGCGTTCTTCTCGCGGGTCGACGTTCGTTCGCTCGCTCCGCCGGTTGTTCGTCCGTTCGTTCGATCGGTCGATCGATCGCGCGCGCGCGCCCGTGCGCAGCACGCAGCTCATCTCTCGTCGGCTATTTCAATACGAGGAGCGATAGCGCACCGGTTGCTGCTGCTGTTGCTGCTGCTGCTGCTGCTCTTGCCGATTTTCAAACGTGTCCTCGCCGCGAATAAACCGGAGAGTACTAAACGGAAATCTACTATACGGGACGGGACGCAACGCAACGAGGCAAAACGGAACGGAACGGAACAGGCACCCGTGTGCTCGGGACGGCAGCGACTACCGATTTCAGGGTTCGAAGCAACTCCATTATTATCCTGGGCCGACAGGGCCGACAGAAAGCTTCGAGGAGGGTTGCCAGGTATCCTGGCGGCGGTGGCGGCTGCACCGTGCCTCTCCCACCACCTCTGATTCGGCGAGATCTCGGCAAGGGTGACACCCACCCCTCGAAAAAAGCCCTTTGGGGGGTGAGTTTCCGTGAGGCTCTCGACGTCGTCCGCTACCAACTACAGTCACTCAACTGTCGGACTGTCGGCATTACGGTTCTTGCGGCCGAACTCTCCTGCTTTGACAGCTGACTGCTCTCCGCTCTCCGCTCGGCTGCTCGGCTGCTCGACTACAAGACCGCTCGACTGCTCGGCCTCTGGACGAGGGGGCACCGCACCGCACGCTCGTTTCTTACTCGCCGGGATTCCCCAAGCAAACGGCCACGCGACTGTCCTCGGCGATGATTTAAAAGCACCCGCACGAACCGTCCGTCCGTCCACGGTGATCCACTCCGGGCTGTGCTTCCTCGAACGTAAACGCGACCACGAACACGAACACGAAACTCGTCCTCTCGAAGAGTCGCGTCGACAAACGGTCTGGTCTCGAACCGACGACGACGGCGACGACGACGACGACGACGGCGACGACGTCTCGTTCTGTGCGCGATCTACGGCAGCCGACAGTAGTAACCTGTGATGTTCCTAATTCGGTGAGTGAGACGTCTGGTGCATGGTGTTTCGCCGAGTTCGAACGAGACCGATCGCGATCATCCCGGACACGTCTCTAGCCGCAACGAAGATGAGGCTCTGGGTGATCATCGGCGCCCTAGCGGTCGCGATCCACGCTTGCATCGCCGAGATCACCAGGAACAAGAACCGGGGACGAGGATCCATGTGGTGGTGAGTCGAATCGCATCTTACGATCTTTTCCGTTTACTTGTGAGCGCGAGACGCCCACGTCGATCCACCGATTCACCGCAGATCGAATCGGTAATCGACCTTTCAAAGACTAATTGCACCGTGCGCGCGCTAACACCTGTCCCGCGAATCTTTTACCGAGGGAACGGTGGCACCGACAATCGGCCGCGCGGGCGGACGGGCGTGCGCGCGAGCGAGCGAGCGAGCGAACGGGCGCCTTCTTATTACTCCATTAATCATAAATCGCGGCGCGTGCATAAGTCTCCATCGGCCGAATGATTTCTCGTAGGAACAAGAAAACGTTGGATGGACGTTAGATAATGGCTAACTTCATTAGCCGGGTAATAAATAATGCTCGCCGGTACAGGATCGAGCTAGTATGCGCTCGAGAGGTCGCGCGCGCGCTCTGTCCCACCGACGTATACGCGTAGGATAGGCTAGACGGACCGGACCAACGGGCACGTTTACAACCGAAAGAGATAGTCACGGAAATATCCACATAACGATAAACCGCCGGCGATAAATCAGCCCGGTGCTCGGCCGCTTTTCCAGCCGCGGGACTTGATTTAAGACACGGCCACGCGCAGGTAATTATTGCCTACGAATTAATTAATCTAATACGTCGGTAAATTCGCGTGGACGTGTGCACGCGTGCACGGTGGACAAAACCAGCCACCTGGATTTCGCAGTCGGGAGTAATTTATCGCGACTCTCCGCGGCGAAAGGCGGATTGACTTTTCGGTGGATTTACGTCGGCGAAGTGGCCCGGCCGGTCGCGTTCCGAAAATAGACGTATCGCGCGCGGATCGACGATATATTTCGCGGTAACAGGGGAATCGCTAATCGATTCCTGCCAACGTGAAGCGGCGCCGATTCTGGGTGGTCCCGTCGCGCTTAGATCGCGACCCGATACAAACGTCGCCCGCTCCAAAGGAAAACGGAACCGGCACACGGCGATTCGTTAAACCGCTACTGTACGCTCCCCGGTTCTACGCTACCTCGTTAGCTACGAGTTTCCGTACAATATTTCGTTAACCGTCAAACGGCACCGAACGATCCCTTCGAAAGGACATCGTTTCTGCATCTGGTATTACGGAATTCCCGTCGTTGCATCATCCTTGACGTTAATTAGAACCTCTCTTTTCCCTGCAACGTGCCCGCTTCCTACAATTTTCCTATCGGCGAATTGAAAATCATAAAAACCCCGAGAAAAACCGGTAGCTTCGATCGGACAGGATTTATCGCGCTCGTTCGCGATCGGAAACGAGGTGTACAGCTATGCTATAGGTCGCGCCGGAGGAGCACCAGGACGAGCGGAGCAAGTCGGTCGACCGATTGAAAAAGACATCGAACGATTCCGCTCGGACTCGTGACATCCCGGAGCAGGTTGAAGCCGTTGTCGTCTCGAACGATCGGCTCCGGGGGAGGGAGGTTCGGCTCGTTTCGGAGCATTTCGTGCAATTTCAATGGAATCGGCAATTTTACGCAGATCTTGGTCGAGGGTAGCAATTATTTCGATGGTCCGAAAACACGTGGACGTGTTATAAAAGGGGGGAAGGGGACGAGAGCTTGAGGGTGAGTTCGTTTTGGAGCAACGGCGAATGGGAAACGTAAAAATACGCTCCATTGTTTCACGATACGCTCTCGAGACGAGCAGCGGATACGGACCGGCGAGAATCAGATTGTGTTACTTCCTTTTTCGCTATTAGCGCGGTTTTTATCGCCGACTCGTAACTTTATTAGGGGCGTATATAGAGAAATTAATAAGCGAATAAAACGGTGCTATTATTATTAATGTACCGCTATAAATATACACCAAAGAAAGATATTTTCGAGTGTTTTATCGCCGGTCTGATCGACGGTTTTATAGCTTCTATCGCAGCTCCAACATAAACGTACCCTAACCGGTCCGGAGCGGCGTTTGTTTATGGGCATCGGTTATCGAGCGCATCCTCGTGCGAACAATTTGTGATTCGTCGCGGGATCCGTCAAGGACGCAAATGAATCGACGAGGCGCGATCGAACAACGCGAGATGACGCCATCAAATCGACGCGCGGTCCCGAGCAATTATGGCAGCGATACCCGAAGAGCGGCGATAGACGCGGATTTCGGCGAAGATACACGATCGCTTAGCGTTGGTCGAGTGTTCGTTGACGGTTTAACGGTGTAACAGGGCCGTGTACGGTGATTTTGTTTATTTAGACGAGCCGCGCCGATAGTGTCAACGAGAAAGCTCGGCAGGCTTTTCGCGGTGGCGTATCCCATCCGGGTTCTCGTCTGTCCGTTCGTTTGTCTGTCTGTCTGTCTGTCTGTCTGCCAGCCAGCCATCTTGCCAGTCTCTGGCACCCGTCAAGAAAGTCGTTGACAACGGAGCGCCGACGGAGTCGCCGCGACGCCGATTAGCTGTTTATTATGGACGGCGACGAGTGATTCGATCCCAGCTCTCACGCTGCACACGTCTGCTACACTACCCTCCAAAAATCACGGACATTTTATAGGCTATAAACCGCTTTTTCTCTCGACTATGCCTTCGTTCACGGTTCTCGAACGGTTCGAATCTATAATAGAATGCCCGCGTCGCCGCGAGTAAACTTTTGAGCGTCGAGGTACCTCGGGAACGGAGCGCGTTCTACTCGGCCAGGAAAAATAATTAAACGTTTTCTGTTTTCTCTTTTTTTTTCTCTTGTTTTCTTTTCTCTCTCTCTGTTCGCTCGGCAGGAGCACGGATCGTAGTACTGGAGAGGCGTCGGCGGAGGCGACGCTTGTTGTCACGCGCGCGATCTGCTCTGAAAACGGTCGTAAATACTGGTATCGCGGGTCGCCGGAGATTTCGAAGCGACGGGTTGTTCGTTTGGGACGAGGCGCGCGAGACCTTTCTCTAAAGTTTGCACGTTCTTCCCACGAGGGGACGCGAGCAGAACGCTCTTAAGCGTTTTTCTGCGCGACGCTCGATCGATCGAGACGCGAATTCTTTCGCAGGCTGGACTCGACTCGCGCGGCAGCTTGATTTATATATATACCCAGGCTACCGTTGACCGAAACTGTTGAACCAGTTTCGTCTTTCGAACTAATCCTTCACCGCGCTCCTCCTCTTGGTCCTCCCTTCCCGGCTTCGTCGTCCTCGTCGTCGTCGTCGATTCCCTTTTCTTTCCCTGTGCTCTCTGTCTCCTTGTCTCTCCTCGTCTCTCCTCGAGTGTCCGAGCATAGTGTCGTTTTTACGCGCGAACGAAATTAGCGTCGAACGGACGCTCGATAAATACCGATCGCGCGATTACTTCGAAAGGGATCTCTCTTCCTGGACCGTCTATCCCACCCTTCCGAATCAGCTGATCCGCGAAAAACGTGTAGACGATTACTTTCTTTCTTTTTTTTTGTTTGTGATAGCTTTTTCGTTTCGTAGGAGAGAGAGATAACGTTTCCTTTCTGCTCAGGGGAATCGCCAAGGCGGGAGAGCCGAACAATTTTTTGCCAATGTCTCCGGCGTCTCTGCACATGGATCCCACGGTTTATGCGACCTTGAGGAGAAAGCAGAGGCGGCTAGCCAGGGAAAATCCAGGGGTGCTGATGGCGGTGGCAAGGGGCGCGAACCAGGCAATAGCGGAGTGTCAACACCAATTTCGCAACCGCCGATGGAACTGCTCCACCAAGAATTTCCTCCGTGGGAAAAATCTGTTCGGCAAGATCGTCGACAGAGGTGAGCACGCACAACAGCTAGAATTTTCCTTTCTATTCCACAGCGGCCTCTCTTTTCGCCGGTGCTCTTCGAACGGCTCGCGTAGAGCGGCGCGGCGCGGCGCGGCGAGGCGCGGCGCGGCGGATCGAATTCAATCATCGTTCGTAGAATTACGCGATCACCACCGCTAATTGGAACTCTGCACGGGGGAAAGCGTTCGATTTCTTGCGAGCGAGCGAGCGTTGCTCTCGGAATCGTTGCATATTTCTTTTTCTCTCGCCGTTGACCATCCGAATGATTCCCGACTGTACGTTATACGACACACGTAGAAATAAAGGACCGCAAAGTGGACTCGTTTCGTGTCCAAAAAACGAGCCATTGTCCGACAACCGGTATTCTCGATAGAGATTTACAGGAGACGAGTTTCGGTGGAAACGGAGACGAGGAGAACCTCGCTCGCGGTAGAAGTAGGAGGATGAGGTGGAGAAAGAGGAGGAGGGAGAACAGAAGAAGAAGAAGAAGAAGAAGAAGAAGGTGTGACGGGAAGAGAAGGATGGTTCCGCGATCGTCTAAATTGCATCCGACAAATCCGTCGACGGTGATATCGCGCGAGAATGCCTGGACACGTACGTGCCGTCGCGTACACGACGCGACTAGACGCATCAAAGAGGGTCGTTGTCTCTTTCGATCGCCGGTACGCACGTGATCGATAATCGTGCCGATATCGGCGAGCGGGTTGTACCTGCGGCGCACAGTGCTCGAGTTTCAACGTGGTAATATCGTTAGTCGATCGATTGGTGAAGCACCGTAGAAAACTAACCCCTTGGCCGCATAATTAAAGTACCGGTAAACGGATTACCGTTAGTTAACCGTACGCGATAATTTCGCGAGGCATAAATCGGTCGCGCGCGTTTCTTTTTCGAATTTCGCAAACGTCCACGGGATTCGCGGACAGTGTCGAAGACATCGACACGGACGACAGGGTGCTCGGTGCTCGAAGGGTTGCAACCGAGACAGGGAACAGGGGACAGGGGACAGGGGGACGGGGATCGCGCGCCACTGCGCCGAGGAGGATGAGGGGGTCGAAAGGGGCGTGCCCTTGCTCCGAAGACCCCGGGCACGTGCCCTCACCGACCAGATGTATGTTTTGCAACCTGATAATGGACCTTCTTGTACCAGTTCTGGCTCCCCTGCGGCTCTTTTAGATCTCGTCGAGGCGATTGTAAGCCGAGCTTTTTCGCTCGGCCCGCTGCTCCCACCCCACGATCGCATCCAGTGTCCCCATATGGCCACTTATCGCGCTAGTAAAACCGAAAAAAAAGAGGCACGGGTTACAAAATAGCAGACATCGCGTGCGTGCGCGCGCACACGGGCGCACGCGCGAGCAAAAGAGCGCAACCCTTTCGCGACGCAACGCAGCGCCGTAAATCGAGGGGTTGATCTTCGCGCCCCCCTATCGCAACCTAATAGATTTTCCCCGTAGAACACGATGAAATCGGGGGATCGGAGAATAGACCGTGAAACGTCTAATAGTCGCAGATGCCACCGTAACGGTGACCTTATTAGCAACCTCGAATCCCCTCCGACTATGTTGCGTCACATTTGCAAACAACGAGCGAACACCCTCGAGTCTTTGTCGTATGTCCCGGTGAAAATTGAGCCGTAAACGGATTCGTCGTTCCTCTCGGCCGGCAACGAGGCCTCGACCTTTCACCCTTTGCGATTCTCTTGCCGAGAGTAGGGGACCGGTTTCTTCGTTTGTCCCCGGTTTGTTCTCTCATTCTCTGCGACCGTATCGTTTGTCATCGAACCGATCTCTCCGAGATTAGATCTGAACGAGCCTCGGCTCGGCTCGGCTCGGCTCGGCTCGGCTCGCGCACGCAGATCGCTATCGTTCGATCCGTAATGCTCGCGCGTACTCATCTGTATTTGGAGATCGAGAAGGGGATCGACGGTGACTGGTTGTCGCGCGTCGGCCTAAACGGTCGTTTCCGGATTATGCTCGGGGTCGCGCGTGGCGTCCCTTCTAGACCGCAAATAATCTTTGGTCCCCGGGATTCGTGCACCACGTGCAATTACGTCGCGTTCCGCGAAGAAACGTCCCTCGGGTAAAGGACGACCGGAGCGATACGAATGTTTCGCGGGCTCGTGTCCGAGCTCCGAGAGCGGCGCGATACTTTTGGAGGCGTTTGTACTCGATATTATAGCTGGTAGTGAGTAGGTTTGCGGCCTGTAATCATTTCGCCGCCAAGAGCCACCTACCGCATCGGTGTTCTACCCTCGGTTTCGCTCGTTCTCCTCTCCTCTTCTTTCGTTCGCCGGTGCTCGGCGCCGGTTCTCGCGCCTCACGCCTCGCGCCTCGCGCCACGCGAGCCTCGGACGCCTGAAAGCCTCGAACGCCTCGAACCCTGGAACCCCTGGAACCCGAGCCGCAGCCTAATTGCTCGGTAAACTGCGAATCCCGCGAGAGAGCCTCCGTGCAGCTCGCGTTTTCCGCCGATTTCGCGAATCCGCGGAAACCCGGGAACCAGTTGGTTCGATCACGATATCGATTGCCCCCCTGTATTTAGAAGTTCGAGATTCGTGACTTTCGAATCGCTGTTACTCTTCCGCGTTAGAAAGGAATAATAAAAAGCGTTGCAGCTGCCGCGGCGCCGCGAAAGTATGGTAGAACCCTCGAGCGCGTTTCGCATTCGGCCAGACGGCTCGGTTGCATCGGGACAAATAAAGTGATCGCATCGTCGCACGAAAATGCCAAAATCAATTGAACAACCTGCGTGTGCGATCGAACGTGGACGATCCCCCGTTCGTCTGAATGCGATCGAGCCGTCTGACCGAGTTCGTTGTTGGAAGCACAGATCGGACGCATTCATCGGGCAGGCGACCATTATGTGTCACGTGCGATCGAAAATTGCGTCCGGTGTAACGCACCCTATTTCCAGTGGAGATCAGACGTCAGTTCGATTGGTCTTTGTCCACGCATTTGAAATTAGAAGAGGACGGTTATAATATACATATATACCATTATCCGAATACCCGAGTCCTCGCGAATCGAATTTCGAAGACGAGATCGATGGAAGCGAAAGTTTGCTCGGTTTGTTAACAATGGAGGTTGGTCGGCGCGTAAATAAATAAATGAATAAATAAATTGGATCGATAGTGGAGCAGCGTGGCGCGGGTCGCGTCTTATACGGAGACCCGGTCCAGGGTTTTTGCGACGGCGTTACGCCGCCATAAATCGCGGCCTATGATGGGCTACATGTGTCGACGGCACGCCACGATTTCTTGCGAAAACGTGAGCCGCGAGCCAATGGGCCGGCCCCCGACCATCGGTACTCCGTGATTTTTACATCTTGTTTGCTTCCACGGTCTGGACGCACGAGTTCCCGCGGCACAGAGGCTGGCCTATATGGCGGTCGCGTTTTCGCGCCCCTCCAGCCCCCTCGCGCGAACCACGGAACCGCTCTCGCATTCGAACGACACGAGCTGGTCGATGCAGTTTTTCGTGGATCGATGTCGTTGCTGGTCGCACGACTACTCTCTCTCTTCTCTCTCTCTCTCTCTCTCTCTCTCTCTCTCTCTCTCTCTCTCTCTCTTTTTCTCTCTTTCTCGGTGCCGGTCGCGAGATTCTCTCTCGTTTCTTGGCGCTTTCGGTACGATCCTGCTCGCGGTAGCAATAATTTCCGGCGATGCTATCGTCCTGGAATTTCAGCGTGGACACAAACGTCCGCCTTTGTCGCGATGTCGCTGGGCTGGATCTCGAAGCTGACGAGTCGCGCTCTCTTCGCGAGCTAGGTATCGCCGGATCGCGTTCCCTCTGCTCAAAGTCTTATCTCGCAGCGAGCGCGAACCGTTTCCTCTTCGTTCCCGGGCCTCGAAAGAAACGCCGAGCGTTTCTGCCCCGGGCCGAACAGAAACAGGTACGAGAGCGTCTCTCGTCCGTTGTCTCGGCCAGCCTAGGAATTTCCATCGATGCTGTTTGTCCTGCGGTAACCAGCCAACGGTCTAGACCGTTGCTCGCGCTGTTTGCACGGGCCGATAAACCGAACGTCAAACCGTTTATCACGCGCCGAAAGTCGAAGACCGGGGTAGAACGCGCGCCACTCGCCCGCGCGAGAACAAACAACCGATCTCCAACGGGATTATCGAGCTACGCTTTCCTTCTCCGGTGCTCCGCGTCCTCTCTCGATAACGATTTTGCGCCTCGGGAATCGTCCTAGAGCTTATCTCGGCTGTTCGACGATCGTAAAGCCTTCGGTTTCTCGGAAAAGATCTCGGCACGAAAAAGTCGCGCCAGGTGTGTACCGGGAACAGGAAAAAGACTCGGCCGGTCTCTCTCTCTCTTTCTCTCCGGGACGGTCTGTTTTCGCGAGAAAAACTCCCACCGGCCGTGTAATCCTCTCGGTCATGCCAGTCCTGGGGGGATGATGAGGAATAACACGTATCCGGGACCGATGAAGCCTCGTTTCGACGAGGAGACAGGTCAACGTTTCAGGGTGGAACGGCGTAAATCTTGGTTCCCCGGATCGACGCGAGCGCCCCTCCGTCCCGGAAGCCTGGAAGGGACTCGTCTTCGCCCCGGACGACTCGGGGATTAGGGAAAATCGTTTCTTTCTTTCCCCTCGTCTTTTCTTCGGGTGCCTTGCGCCTTTCTTCCGTCGAGTCGCCGTGAAGGCTCCCTGCGAGCGTGCGCACGCAAACCGGGGCCCACCGAGGCTGCCGAGGCGCGCGGAAAACACTCGTGACGAATCCAGGATCTCGCTCCGAAATTGGACAAGGTCGATTATCTCTCTCGGCTACCGAGACCCGTTTGACGTCTCATTTTTCGTACGCCGAAGGTTTTTCCCACCTGGGACGCCTTTTTACCGTCCACGAAAATATCGTTGCCGGTCGTGTCCCAAGGTTCTTCCAGTCTACGATCCAACGACCTCTCCTAGTCCATTCTTCGAACATTGGACGTTTCTCGATACCGTTCGACAAACCGACGCGACGCGAAGGAGATAAGCCGGCGTTATCTGCGGCGCGATAAACGCAGCAATTTGCGAAACGGCCCCTCCCCCTTGCGACTCGATAGCTCTCTCGGCAGGTCGCAAAGGTGCCGGCAGGCACCTGCGCCTTATGCAGATAAGGTCGAGGTGCCTCTCGGGTCAGCCCACTCGGGGTTAAGGTCGCGCTTCCTCTCTCTCCTCTCCCTCCACACCGACGTTCTCTCTTCGTCCCTGTTTCGTTGCTCCTCGTTGGTCGCACGGGCCGTGGCGGGTTCCTTCGACACCTGCGCCCTCGCAGGTAGTCCACGCCGAAGGATTGAGACGTTCTCTGCGATCACCGCTCGCTCGCTTGCTCGCTCGCCTGCCTTGCTTGCTTGCTCGCTCGTTCGCCTCCCACGATACCGACCGCCGCGAAAGTTTTGTCCGGTAGCGAGCGGATCCGCGATCTTACCGTAGCCACGACTATTTGCTCGATCGATCGATCGTAGAAACGTCCCGCGCAGGAACGATTCAGGTTAAAGTATTGATTGCAGGTTGCAGAGAGACCGCGTTCATCTACGCAATCACGAGCGCCGCGGTGACTCATAGCATCGCCAGAGCGTGCAGCGAGGGCAGCATCCAGTCGTGCTCCTGCGACTATACTCATCAGTCGCGAGCACCTTCCGGGTCTCGGGACTGGGAATGGGGGGGCTGCTCGGACAATATCGGATACGGCTTCAAGTTCTCCCGCGAGTTCGTTGATACGGGCGAACGCGGCCGGAACCTCCGCGAGAAGATGAATCTGCACAACAACGAGGCCGGCAGAGCGGTAAGTGTCGTCTCGGCGGAGATTCGAGGCCTTCGCGGCTCGGCATTATACAGTTTCCACTGTTCAGGCTTACTCCTGAGTGTCTTGACGCTTTACTTGCCGGTATTTTTCAATAGTCTTTTTCATCTGGAATTACTATTTAACAGAAAATCGGCAAGTAAAGTGTTAACAGTGAGAACTGAAAGGGACGAGATGGAAATTGGACGTTTCGTTTTCCGCAGCACGTGTCCTCGGAGATGAGACAGGACTGCAAGTGCCACGGCATGTCCGGCTCCTGCACCGTGAAGACCTGCTGGATGAGGTTGCCGAACTTCCGCGTGGTCGGCGACAACCTGAAGGATCGATTCGACGGCGCGTCCAGGGTGATGGTGAGCAACGCGGACCGCGTGCGCGGCAACGGGAACGCGATAGCCAGCAATTCGGCGAGCAACTCGGTGCACGGCCACCGGGATGGTTTGGGTCGCCGACACCGGTACAACTTTCAGCTGAAACCGTACAACCCGGAGCACAAGCCGCCCGGGCCGAAGGACCTGGTGTACCTGGAGCCGTCGCCGCCGTTCTGCGAGAAGAATCCGAAGCTGGGCATCCTCGGGACCCACGGCAGACAGTGCAACGACACCAGCATGGGCGTCGACGGCTGCGACCTGATGTGCTGCGGCAGAGGCTACAAAACCCAGGAGGTGACGGTGGTCGAGAGGTGCGCCTGCACCTTCCATTGGTGTTGCGAGGTCAAGTGCCAGCTCTGCAGAATCAAGAAGACGATACACACGTGCTACTAGGTCCGCCACGTCGGCCGCCCTCGACTCCCTACTCCACGAAGAGACTACCTCCTTCCCGGCGAAGGACGTTCCCGTAGTCTCTCGCGCACAACCCTCGCCATTGTCCGAGACAAGCTGGTCCAGGTGATCCTACCGCGAAACCCTGCGAGCCAGGCGACCAGCCGTCGAGCCGTGTCGCGTGGCGGAGCCTTCGGCAGACCGGGGAGCTCTCCTCTCCCAGTATTACGCGAAACTATCGACGAGCCGCTATCACGGTTCTTTTTTCTCTCATGTATTTATTAGGACGTTCCACGGACACGTACTGACGATCGGACGCGATGGATTACACCCGACATGGACGAAACTTTTGCGTCGGTTTCGTCGATCGGCTCGCCGATCCCCCCATCCGCGCCGGTGTCCACGCTCGCTCTCGAAATCCCGAGCTTCGGACTCGTGCCACGCGCCCCTTTTCTCGCGAATGTGCGCGCGGGGCGTACTAG
Source organism: Halictus rubicundus (assembly GCF_050948215.1). Taxonomy (NCBI): domain Eukaryota; kingdom Metazoa; phylum Arthropoda; class Insecta; order Hymenoptera; family Halictidae; genus Halictus; species Halictus rubicundus. The sequence continues at coordinate 9,329,590 of NC_135164.1, read as the reverse complement.
ACTCGTTATTTATTCCGGTCCTCAGGACCGCGTGCTTGTATATACGTATAGAGTACGGCTATATAAATAAAAAAAATATATATATGAATGAAGATATAAATATAAATACAAAAACGTAAATATATATATATGATGAATGTAAAAATCGATATGTATATTTTTAGGATCGCGTTCGTGAAACAATCGCGCTAGAAGGCCCCCGTTGTACATACGTAATCGACGTTCCCGGGACGAAGAGCCGACACGCTCTGCGCGCGAGCGGATAAATTATTTTTGTACGTCTCCCGGCCCCGTTCCATCTCGGAGCGGACACCCCGCGGCCGTTGATGATCGCGCGGCGTTGTATTTTAGGTTTAGAGAAACCCCGTTTAGACCAGTGTTAGACCCGACAGTTTGTACCTTCGTGAGAAAACGGTGATTACGATACGCATTTGTACGCACAATATCGACGACGAGTCTCGGAGATCGTGCTCTTTTTGTAATTTACGAAAGGACGACGGAGCGTGTAAGAGGAAAAAAAGTAATGGAAAAGGAATAAAGGTGCATTCGAGTTGAAACAGTTGACGAGTTGACGGAAGAGCGTGGTGTGTTACCCTCTACGGATTTTCCGCGCGGAGACGAGCGGAGAACGTGCTCGCGCTCGTACTCGCGCGGAATCCCTCTCCCCGCGCGAAATATAGTCGACTGGTTCTCCGGAGTCGGACGACTTCATAACTCCTCGCCGGGCGAATATCGTGGGAGGCCCGTGCCCCGAAGAAGACTGGTTCGACTCTCCTCTTGCTCCCTCCCTGGCGGCAGCCTCTCGTTCCCCGTCCGTACCCCATCTCCCGTCCCCTCTTCTCTCCGCCCGGCCTTCCTCCCCCGCGGCCGTTTCCCATCGTGTTCCATCCTCCTACGTTTCTACCTTGTTTCGTTTCTCGTTGGCCGCGCGCTGCTGCACGCGATGATAACGAACGCAGGAATCCCGCAGGAATCTCTGTACGGGATAAAAGGATTCTGACCGCATACGAACAGGCATCCGCGCTAATGGTTCCGACACTCCCGCCGCCCCTACCCCTGCCCCCCCCCCCGCCCTCTTCTCTTGCTCCTTTTTCCCTCGCGTTGCCCCGTCGCTTTCTTTCTGCTCCCTGCTCGTCCTCCTCGTCCCTCGGCGTTCTAACGATCGGTATTTCCACTCGTACGCGAGACTCCGAGACCGCCGACGCCGAGGAGCCGAGAAGCCGAGATCCAAGAGGACCGGAGAAGCGGAGAAACAGCGAAGCCGAAGCAGTCGAGGTTCGATCGTCGACCGGTTCGATCGGCTCCGAGTCGGACTCGCATCGAGCGAGACCCCGAAGAGAAGCGCTCTCGGAGGAATCGGGTGGCACCGAGAGAAGGGTAGTAGGCTGGTCGCGATACTAAAACAAATTCTTGGTGCGCGAGGGGCTTCCAGCGTGTCCCGGCAGACAAGAATCTTGGGCAGCCGGGCCACTTCTCACGGCGGCCCCTTTGATCTCGGCCGACCACCCCCTCGTCTCCATCACGGTCACTCGAGCACCGGCTGCGAACGCGGAGCTCTCTGGCCCCGGTTGCTCCGGCTTCGAGCTCCGGCTCCGGCTCCGGCAGCTCGGCTTTTTACCCGGTGTGCTCTCGCTTTCGTGGCCCCTCTCGCCTCTCTCCCAACTCTCCGTGGGCCCTCCGCGGACTCGTACGACCCGAGGACACCGGAGACCATCGGGGCCCGAATTCATTCGGTTTTACTATTATTACGCATGCCGTCACGCGTGCAGCTCGTTCCACGCTCCGGAATGCCCGACGGATCCCGGGGGACGCCTCCAGATTGCCGCTAGCCGCCTCCGTCCTTCGTGCGACCCGACCTTTGGAACCAGCGCGTGCCAATTTCTGTTGGCCGGATGAAAATCTCGGCCGAGCGACGAGCGACAAATCTCTTCCACTCTCCGGAGGCTCTGCGAAATCGCGATACAAGCCTCCTCTCGGCTGTTCCAAGCCGAATTCGCTCGAGCGCTGGGTTGCGAAGGACATTTTACTTTTACTTTTATTATTAAAGAAAAGCAGGTTAGAGAGCGAAAGATCGGAGGAAAGGAGTAACTGTTTGCGGGTAACGGATCCCGCTTGAAATCTTCATCGCGGGCCGGACTCGATATTATGCGGCGAGGGGTTAAGCGAGAATCGGGGACGGCTCGGAAGCGGCGCGACGATCACGAAAAAACAGGCCGAGCGTGCAAAAGCGGCGGCGCGGACCGGTCGTTCTCTCACGGTCTCGCGAGAGGATCCGTCTTCTTCGACGGGCTCGGTCATTATGCCGAACGAATACGAAATTCTGTCCACGAGGTTAACAATCGAGGGCCCCCGAGAGACCAGGGGCTCTCGGCCAGGGGCAGAGTCCCATCAGGGATGCCGCGCGCGTGTGATCGGTCGCGAGTCGTGTGCCGCTCGGAGATCGTCTTCCCGCTGCTCAGATTTAATCGTGCTTCGTGGTTGCCACCCGGCAACCCTTAAACTTCTGTTGGGCGGTTCGCGAGAGAAGAAGCGCGGTGTCTGCCTTCTCGGAGGAAATCGAAGTCGGTAGAAAAAGCGGGGAGAAAGGTTAAAAGTAAACGATTAGAGGAGGGGTCGAGGGGACGGAGAGCGGCGGGGCGAAAGAAGCCGAGGAAGTAAAAAGGAGAAGAAAGAGGAGGCGAGGGGTGGGAGAAGAAGTCCGGCGTGCTTCCTGTTGCGCTAATCTTCCACGGTCGGAGAGGCCTCGTCCTCGCCAGGAATTATTTCCCGATAAAAAACGGGCGAGTAAATCAACTAATTTATCGTTTTTGCGATTGGAAGGAAGGTGGGTCGTGGACGTCTTCGCCGGGGCATACCCTCCCGGAATGGCAGGAATCCCTTTTGGCGGGTCCTGGATCTCGTCGTCCTTTCCGAGGGCCATCCGTGGGAAAGAATATCGGCTGACGTTCGAGACCACACGGTCGAATTATCGGTGTTTTGGCATGTTACAGGGCTCTTCGCCGATTCTCCGTCTCTCTCACCTTTTGGTAGCCGAATTTGCGCGTGGTCGCGCTCGCGCTCCCTTTCCAGCTCTCCCGCTCTCTCTCTCTCTCTCACTCTTCCTCTCGTTCTCTCCCTGTTTCGCTCGCGCGAGTCTCTCTCTCTCTCTCTCTCTCTCTCAAACAAGCCGTCCGTTTACCCCCCTGTTCCCCTGGGCTCCCCTCGCCGAGCCTCGACCGTCTTCCGCGGAACGAGCAAAGGGAATCTCCTCCGGAATCCACGTCCCCGTCGACTGTGGGAACGAAAGCACGAGATCGCGATTCTCCGTACACCGTGTTCCTCGGCGTTCATCGACAACCAGATTCCTATCCTATCTAGGTTTATCTCTCGCCCCTTTTCCTCCCTCTCTCGCCGAGGCTTCGACGTCTGCGCGAGGAATTCGCGCGATGCGCTCGTTTCGACGATCCTTCCGCCCCCGGCGCGGCGCACCGAGGCGACTAGACCTAGGCCTGTACAGTCAACCCTCCTATCGCGCGGTTGATTCGTAATTCGTACCTCGTCATAAGAAACTCGGAATTAGTACAAATCTCAGATAGTTGAGGTAGTCCACCTATGGGCGAGGTATGTTTCGAAAAGAGGAAAATCGACGGGTCGGTTCCCTTTTCGTGCGCGAGACCGAAGAGAGGAAAGACGCTTTCACCGGGGGAGCGCGGGCCGGGGCCCCGGGCAGAGGCAGGGGCCGTTATTATTAATGTCGAGCAAAAACGCCGAAATACATCATCCGGTCAGCGACGGCCACCTAAGTAGTCGGAGGAGGGTCCGTTCGGAGACAGAGTGAGAGCCCGCTACACACGGTCCACTCGGTAATTAATGGTTTCACGATATTGGAAATATCCTGCGAGCAGCGCCCGAGAGCAGAGTGTGTCGTCCTCGCTCCGTCAAATCGAAAGGTCGAGATCGGTTTTTATTTTGCGGATCGAGAAAGTTCGCGGGTCTCGGGACCGAGCAAATCGGTGTCGCCACGATTGAAATCGGACGTGGAGGGAGGGCACGTGTTTGCGGGCGACCGCGAAGGAAAACCTTTCTCTGGATCTGGGATATATGGTCGGAGCGAAAGGTTGCGTGCGTAGCAGGACACAAGCGGCGTGGATTCGATAGGACGGGACCGCGACACGGAGATCATCGGGAGCGAAGGCGGAGCGAGGGAAAAAGTCGAGAGCACTCGGGTGTGCACGCGCAAGGAGAGGACCACCTGGTCATCCGAGGACTCGACTCATTCTTCTGTCCAACGTTGGACGAACAAGAAGGAAAGACAACCGCAGCAGCAGCAGCAGCAACAACAGCAGCAGCAACAGCAGCAGCAGAGGAAGAAGAAGAAGAAGAAGCAGAAGAACAGGGATTCCTGGTAAATTAGCATACACCGCTCGGATCGTCGACTGTAAAGGTATCCGTGCCTCTCTCTTTGTTCTCACTCGGAAGAACGCACGAACGATCCGATTCCTCGCGGACGCAGAAATCGCGCGACCGATTCTTCCCTCCCGCGAGGAGCTGACGCTTCGCGACCACGAAATCGGATCGGAGAGCGCCGGAGATAGGTCGAACGACTCGGAGAAAGATCGAGGATGGAAGATTGAGAAAGAGAGGCTCGAGATCGGTGAGACGGAATGAGAGCGGGGCGAGAGAGGGAGAGAGGCGGAGAGGGAGAGAGGGAAAGAGGCCGAAGGGCCCAGCTGGACCCACCGCCGTGTTCCGCGAGCCTCGTAATTACGTCGCAAGGCCGCCGCGAAAGAGAGGCGTCAAAATCGTCCTCTCCTCATTCGTTCTCTCGCACTCTCCGCTCCCCCTCGGACCTCGCACGAATCCTGCTCCGTCCCACCGACCATTATCGAAATTGATATTTTATCGATGGCCCGCGCCACATAGGTGATCCTTCGAACCTTTATTGAGTTATTTCCTGATAATTAGAAATCGTTCGGGGATAATTCGAGGTTTCTAATCGACGGTTCATCGGCCCTCGGATTCTCCGGCTCCGGCTCTGATCCCCGCGACGTGTGTCGAAGAGAACGGCTCCGGACGCTTGGCTCGCGCGTTCTCCGCTCCGCTGGTTTACGAGTCCCGAGAGAGAGAGGTATCGCTGGATCGAAATTATTTTCTCCCTGTCCAACGACGATAAAAATTAGGCTACTCGTGGTCGGCGGCCGAGATAATTTGAAGGTAATGGCCGAAATTAAAACGGGTAAATAATTTGGCACGGCGCGGCGCGGAGAGGCGCGGCGAGGCGAGGCGAGGCGATTCGAGGAGGACCCGGCCAGAGCGGTGTTCCTTCAGCGAAAGGCGAGGGAAGCGGTGATTTCGGCCATTCGGAGCGACGCGCGAGGTCGGAACGGAGGCGAGGAAAAAATCCCCTGCGGTCGCAAAACAAAATGTCACGTAATTATCGCGGTAGGTGTTCCATCGAGCGGGCTCGAGATGGACAGAGAACAAGAGCGATGGAGAAAGAGACAGGGGGGAGAGAGAGAGAGAGAGAGAGAGAGAGAACAAGAGAGGATCTGCCCTTCCGAGGCTCCTTCGCCGGTAGGTAAGCACTACGGCAAAAAGTGCAGCGAAAACCACCGTTGCGATCGTAAAACGGGGCCGTTTATGAGATGGGACCGACGCGACTAGAGGAGGGGTTGTTTCCACTGGTCCTCGTGCAATAAACATTCTCTAGCGATCCTCGCGCTAGTAGTATACACACCGGATGCACCTGCCCTTCTTCGTCGATTCTCCGAGTTTTAAACTTTAGAATAAACACGATTATGCGTACGTCGGTGAGTAGAGCATGTCGATGAAGACGTACGCATATTGGAGAAACGGGTGTCGATATGAACATTCTCGAGGACGTCACCGTCGGTCAAGTGGAACGAACCCGGGCCACAGGCCCATGGGTCGCGTTATCGCGGGGCTCGCGATGATTCAAGCTTGTCGCGGACCCTTCCGCCGACTAACTGCTCGCATCCATATCCTCCCGATCGTGGGTGGACGCGCGACATGAGCCAAAACTCGGGGGGACAAGCTCGAGACACGGCGCTCTTCGTTCCCCGTGAATCGTCATAACCGAGCAGACGGTGTCGCGCGGTGTCCGACTCAGAAAAATGTCTCGCGATTAACGCGGGACCTATGCGAAAAAATCTTTCAAAGTAGAGTCGAAATCTGTGTCGGAGAAGGAATCGATAGGCGCGCGCGCGCGCGGCAGGATATCGGCGACGATCGAGAGTCGGATCGTGCGTTCGAGAAGGTCCCCGGACGACGGGAGATCGTGAATTACGTCCGAGTTCCGTCGGGAATCGATACCCGATCGAACGGATATACGGAGCTGGAGGTTGATCTCAGATCGAGCGTTCGCGATAAAGAAACGATCCACGCTCCCACCCGCGGGACAACGGTGGGTCCGTTCACGAAAACGGCTTCATTAGGGCTGCACGGCGGCGGCGCGGTGTCCCTCGTCTTTCACGGACTGATCGACGCGATCCAGAATCCTCGCGATACGATTCTGTCTCTCGCGGCGATCCCCTCCGCGTCGGGATCCTTATCTCGGGATTTCTCGAACAACGGGAATTACGGACGCGAGGCCGGGTAGATAAATAAACGGAGAGAGAGATAGAGATAGAGAGAGAGAGAGAGAGAGAGAGAGAGAGAGAGAGAGAGAGAGAGAGAGAGAGAGAGAGAGAGAGAGAGAGAGAGAGAGAGAGAGAGAGAGAGAGAGAGAGAGAGGCCGACGAGAGGCAAGATCCGGGGGCAAAGGAAGTAGCGAGGCGTAAGCTCGCGCAATGGCTCTTTTTATCCGGTGCTCTCATCGCCCCGTCGTCGCCCCTCCTTAATTCACAGCCAGTCCCGGCCATAATTCGCGTTTTACCTCGCGGTGTTTATGTACTTTTAATAATGCCTGATATCTCGTCGAGGCGCTGCTCGAATCCTCGGGACCCCTCCGCCGTCCCCCGACCCCTCGCCTACCCGTGCCGTCGGGTTTCGAGCACCCCGCTGGGCGACCATGCGTGTGCTCCGACGAGCCGGAGAAACTTTCGACCGCGTCCGTCGATTCCTCGCTCGCGATTCCGTCTCTGCGTCTTCTCCGCCGCGCGGTCCTGCCTATCTCTCTCGAGAAAATTCCGGTTTCCCCACGCTCGGGGGACCGCCGAGCGGAATCCGATTCGGCGAGACTCCTCTAAACGTTTCATTGTAACCGGATCGACGCGCCGACACCAGCCGCGCCCAATTAGGACGAAAGTTTGAGACGCGACGATAAGGGAACCGTCGGATCGAAAGCGATATTCGGAATCGATCGGGGGAACCCGGGCGAAATTTTGGTCGCCCACGAAGACCAAGGGGGAAGCGGCAATACTTTCCCAGCCGTGGCTCGTTTCATCCTGCTCGTTGTCCAAGCCCCGAGTCGTCCCACCCTCCTCGTGCTCGGTCTTTCTCCGGGGTCTGCGCGGCGCGTTCTCCGTTACCGCCACCCTCCGGCACATGTTAACAGCACTTTAAAGTTTTATTAATAAGGATAAATCAGAGGCGCCCCGCGGATGAAGTTGTCGGTGCCACGGTCCAGCGCGTATAATCTGGCATCGAAAACACACACCGATGTGTGGGACCTGCGAGGGAGGAGGGACCGGAGGAGCCGCGGGCCGCGAGGGGTTCTCGCAACACGTCGGTTTACGACCATTGCCTACAATGTCGTGTGCTCGCAACGCGACCGCACGGAGATATTTATCGTCCTGCTGCCTCTGCCTCCGAGTCTGACTATGACTCTGCCTCTGCCTCTGTCTCTGTCTCTTCTCTGTCCCTACCATGCTTCTACCAGTCTCGTTACGCTCCTCCTTGTCTGCTCTACGACCTCTCGCTCGCACGCCGCTCTGCGATCGCCGAGAAACTGCGCTCGGGGCGAAAGATTCGTCGAAGAGACTCGCTCGTAGAGCCAGATCGGTGCTCCGCCGAGCGCGGCTCGTGGATTTCTTTAAAATGTCTCTAGTTGTAGATAAATCGAGAAGCGAAACGGTCGAGTTCCTTCGTCCGAGGCCGTGCTGCCTGCGCCGATAACACCAAATTCCTCGGCGCGGCGGAGAAAAGTTCTTTTAAAAAGGGACTCACCGATACCGCGTGGTCGATAATTACGCCAAGCTCGCCTCGGCTCGGCTCGGCTCGAGTCCACTCGCGCTCTCGACCGTAAAGAAATTACGATTTCCCCGCGAGTCGCGGCCGTTGCCCGTTGCCCGTTCGCCGTAACCGATTTTCCACGATTCCCGTAAATCGTCGCCGCGAATCGAATCGTTTCCGAGGCTCGATCGGCCGCGATAAGGATCCGAGAGCTCGGCGAGAACGGAGGCACCGGAGGCCACGGAGATCGACGATTTCCCCGATCTCGCCTCTCAGGACAGCGAACGCGCAGCGCGCGTCGTAGGAGGATCGCGCGCCGCGCCGCGCCGCGCCGAGCCGCGAGGAAACGCTAACCGCTTCTAAATGTTTCTCGAACCGACGCGAATTACCGTTCGCGCGGTCCGTGGTCTGGTCAGTGTTACCCGAGGCGAGGAGTAAAATTAGATCGGCGCGAATCTTTTCACGGGCCAGGTATAATCGGCCATCTCGGTTGCGAGAGAAGCGAGGGAGCGAGTGTGTGTGTGCGAGAGAGAGAGAGAGAGAGAGAGGGGGGAGTGGACGCGGTCGCTTATCCGAAGCGCATTCCGAGCGAAAATTAGTCGTCCCGCCCCTGTTGCTCTCCGCTTTTCGAGAAAAAGAGCGAAAAAGCGAAAGAAAAGAACGCGCTCGCAGCTAATTACGCAAGACCAGTATGCCGTCGAGGCCGGGGAGAGAAACGGGGAGAAAGAAAGGGAGGGAGGCGGTCGGAGAAATTCCAAGAAGCTGGAAGAACCGTAAAGATTTCAACGACCTTCTCCACCTACCTCGCGACACTGTCCTTCGTGGTTCGGGTTGGACGGAGGAAAGGGCGCGAAAGAGAACCAGGACGACGCGACGGCGACGACGACGACGACGACGACGACGACGAGGGCAACGTGCGGGACAAGGCGCGACGAGGAACGACCAGGAGAGAAGAGGAAACGTCGGTCTCCGCATCGGAGTAAATATCTTTTCGAGGAATATTCGAAGCAGCCCGAGGCGGAGAAGAGGAGAGGAGATACGAATGGAGATGCGTTCGTGGCCGGTGGCCCGCGTCCGGGTACAAACGGTGAATAGTGCACCGGCTTAAGGCCCGTGGAATTATCCTCCTGTAAACACCTACCTAATTAAGATTGGAACATTTTAACGTCCTGCTCGGGGACTCCAATAAACCGCCTAACGTACAGCCAGTTTGTTAGGCGCTTATGGGATCGTTTAATTAATATTGGCGTCGGAGCAGCGCGGCCGGCTCGAACGACCGACCACCTCCGGCGCCGCCTCGATGTCTTGCCTCCGTACACTCGCGACTTGCACCGTCTAAACGCGAACCGGCAGTCCGTTTCCATCTTTCTTTTCTCGTTCGTTCGGTTTCCTTCTCTCTCTCTCTCTCTCTCTCTCTCTCTCTCTCTCTCTCTCTCTCTCTCTCTCGTCGTTCTCCGGATATTCGCGGTTTCGCTCTCGGGTCTCCGGAGTTTCGGACAAACCGAAAGAAAACAACGAGTCGCCTAAGAGAAAGACGAAGAGGAGGAAAAGGACGACGGAGCGGTCGCGACCGCGAGGGCGAGCAAGGCGATTAATCACGGTCGCGTTTTGCGGTTTTGTCGCGCGTCACGACCCACGTGCGTTCCGCGGACACCATTGTTCCGCGTCTAATCGTTCCGGGAACGGTGCCGAACGATCCTTCTCCGTGGGAGAGTTTCGCTCGCGCGCCCTCCATTCGCTCCGTCCGCTCCGAATGTCCGCGGACAACCCCCGGCTCGTTTCACGTTCCGCTTTTCATCGCTCGTCGCTTCGACCCTCGGAGTCGACGAGCGACCCTCGAGATTTACTCCGTGACGCTGTATCGCGGCCGATTCGAGCAGAGGGAAGGGAAAAAGGAGACGGCTAATAAGCGCGCAAACACGGTAATCGGTAAATCGAGCATCGTTCCGTAGCGGCGATGTTTTCATTAGACCGTAATAACCGGTACGCAACGTCTCTGCCCGGGTGAAATTGAATTACCACCGGAAGATGTTGGATGTTGGCTATGGCCCCCCTCGCCTAGGAGCGAAGAGGGCGGAGCAGGATCAACGAAGATGGCGGACGGGGCTATATGCAGGCCAGGGAGAAGAGCGTTGTGGATTGTGGTACGCGGTGCGCCGCACCGGTACGCGGTAACGTCTGGGACCAATTTCGGAGGGGGGCCATTTTTCCCTCAAAGGGGAACGTCGACGGCAGCCGAAAATTACCCCGGTTGGACCACCCAGCCCGCTACGAGCAGACCAATCTCCTGGCCATGGGCTAATCGAGTCCGGACCGTCCAGCCCGGATCGCTGGTGGGGCTAATTGCAGCTCACCACCTTCGTACCCTCCAGAGGTCGACCTCTCTATTAAGAGACCTTTTACGCTGCCTCTTCTCGCGCGTTCTTCTCCTCTCTCTCCTCTACCGCGTCACGTATTAAATTGGAGGGTGTAGGCGAGATCCTAAACTTTTTACTTAACCCCTCCGAACGACTTTCCTTGAGCACGAGGACCCGAGGATGGCCCACCGCACCGCACCGACCTGCCCATCCATCCTTCGGAGCAAGAGAAAGAGAGAGAGAGAGAGAGAGAGAGTGAGAGAGAGAGAGAGAGAGAGATGGCATACCCTGTGATTGGTCCCAAATATTAACCCTCTCCGGTCTTCCGTTGAACCATACTCGGCACGAACAGTATACGTGTCGAATAAATTGGACATTGCCGCGTCCGTGTTTACGCAAACGTACGGAAAAGTACCGAGCGCCGAGGAATGCTACAAAAGGCGCATATACTACACGCTCCTCGGAAGTATGCAGTCCCTGTACTTTCCTTATTGGTCGAACGTTGTTGGTCACGCTCGTTAACCACCGAGCGACAACGACAGTTTTGCAAGGAGGATTTTTCATATTTTTCCAGCTTCCATGGATACCTTTCCGAGCCGATAATTGCTCCTCCCTCGGCCCCCAAAAAGTTTTCCCTCCGCCGTCGGTCGCCCGGAGAACGATCGAGAAGGATCGGGTCGAGAGAAACGATCCCGCCAGGGCCCGGCCCGAATACACGGTCCATCATCCGACCACGCTAATTTTCACGTCCAATAAACGGTGCGCGCGAGTCCGGGGGAAAAAGATTTCTCTCTCCGACGAGTTTATGGCTTCCGCTATCGCCGAAACGCGGCGATACGAGAAGCCGGGGGAGCGAGACGAAGGTGAGGCGACTCGGAGCAACTCGCGCGCCTCCTCTTTCCGGCTTTACGACGATGCGAAATTCCTCTCCTCGGTCTCGCCGTAAAACTATTTTATAGGAGATGTAGACACCGGTTGTTTATTGCTCGCGAGACCTCTCCCGTGTACAAGGTCGAATTACAGCTAAAAGCCTGTGTTCTACAAGACGCGTTAATATACGAGGCCTCCTAACTTCTCGACGTTCACCGGCGACTTCCCCTCCATCCTTTATCTCTTCGTGTCGTGGTCGTGGCCGCACCACGCGTCCCGTGGCTCTCTCCGCGCGCGTTTCCTCCTCGCGAGTCGCTCGCGGAATCGCTTACCTTTCGTTCCACCGGATCGATTCCCTCCTCCCATGTATGTGTATGTTCCGGGACTGTTCGATGTCACGGGGATATCGTGGGTTTTGCGTGGTCTGCGGATCGGGAGTAACGAACGAGAATTCTCGTGGCCGAAGATACATGGTTTTATTTGACGGAGCACAATGTACGTTATAATAAACGATTCGTTCGATTCAGTCTTATGTACAGAAACCCGCGTGGAGGGAGAGAAGAGAGTAGGATATAATTCGAGAGCGGAGGACGCAAGCGGAAAAGCGAGAATCTTTTCGTGCGCGCGAGGAAATGCTTAAAAACGAACAGCTGGAGATACCTGGAAAGCTTCGAACGGCGAGAGACGAGCTTTGCCGCTCGTCCCGCAACCAACGCGCGACTCGATCCGCGCGCGACGCGTATATTACAACAACGTTTTTCTAGCCTAAAGATTGCGAGCCGGGAGGAACCTGCTGATCAACGACAGGTGTTGATCGTCTTCTTGTCGAGGCAAGTGTTGCAGGTGACCTCGCAACACCAGCGGAACCTGCATTCGCAGTTCACCTTCTCCTTGACGATCCGGGTGTCGTAGCCACGGCCGCAGCAGAGCAGCTCGCAGCCGTCCACGCCTTGGCTGGTGGAGTTGCAGCGACGTCCCTGGGTGCCCAGTGAGCCCGTCTTCCTGTTCAGCTTGCAGAAGTCGGGCGAGTCCTCGCTGTAGATCAAATCGAACCGATCCGGCGGCTTGATGGTCGGACCCTCGGTGATGAAGCTGTGCCCGTCGTTGCTCGGGATCACCTTGGCCGCGCCGTCGAACGACTCCTTCAGCCGGTTGCCCACGTCGCGGAACGGTGGCATCTTCCGCCAACAGGTGCGCACCGTGCACGAGCCGGAGAGCCCGTGGCACTTGCACTCCGTCCTCATGAAGTCCCGCACCGCCTGCGCACACCAACCGAAACCAAAGTCGTTCATCGTCCCCTTGCCTTGGCGCCCCGGAGACCCGAGGGCCACCGAGCGGCCCGGGCACGAGATAATCCTGAACTAACAAGGGAGGGTCCCCGACTTTGATTTCAACTTTCAGCTGCCGGACAATATTCCGGAGGTGCGTTCTATTCAATCAAATTTTTTTTCTCGACGAAGACGAGCATTGAACGTGTTAATGGATGCTAATGGATATTTCACTATGGATTCGTTGTATATATAGCCTTTTACGAAGGAAATTAGTCGCGGTCTAAGGTGTAAGGGAAGACGAGCCGTTTGTAAATTGCCTACCAGACGACCGGCGTCGTTGTTGTGAAGCTTGACCAGCGTCTTGATGTCGCTGCGCTTCCGGTACGGCGCGTCCATGAACTCGCGGGACTTTTTGAAGCCGAACTTGACGTTGTCCCCGCATCCTCCCCATTCCCAGTCGCCCTCGGTCGGCAGACTCTTCTGGATCTCGGGAGTCGGGATAAACTTGCCGAGACGGTTACCTGCACACAGGGTTCAGAGACTCGCGAAATCGAAGCAAACCTCCCGCGAGCGGTAGCTAATCGTAAGACTCTTACCTTTCGACGTCATCTTGTCGCAGGAGCACGCGACGAGGTGACCCATGGTGCAGGCTCTGGTGACGGCGTAGGTGACGCCCGCCGCGGTGATGGCGTTCACGAAACCCGTCTCCCTGGTATCTGAAAATAGACAGTCGAATCCTGAAGATCGCGGCAACGAGTCGACGCGAGGGGGACGCAATCGGGAGAGGAGAAAGGTCTCTGTGGCAGGGGCGGCAGGGGCGGCAGGGGCGGGAGAGCAAGAGGGCCGCGACGACGGGTTTCGGTGGCGTGTGTATTCGGTTTCACCTGTCACGTCTCCACTCCATCATTAGGCGGACAAAACACGGCGGAGTTCCACCCCTTTTCAAAACGGCAGATTACCACCGCATCCGTGCAGCAGCGGTGCTCCATGTCCCTCCCCCTCTCTATCTTCGTCACCCATTGTCTCTCACCTGCTCCCGGCATCCGGGTTTTGCAAATCCTCCCGAATCCTTTTTTTTTCTCTCCACTTCCGCGTGTCCAAGAGAAGAGCTCTCTCTTTCTCTCGGCTCTCGAGAGGTTTGCCCGTCTCTCGCCAGGAACAGGGAGAGCCGCCCCGTGCGAGTCCCTTTGGACTCTCTCTCTCTCTCTCTCTCTTTTTCTCTTCGCGAGGCGAGAGTTCGCGTCGCTCGATTCGCTCGAGTCGCTCGCGACAGATAGAATCTTGCGGGTCTCTGGATTAACTTATAATCGTAACGCGGAATGCGGGGCCAATTACGGGTTCGGTCGAACGGGCCGCGGGAAACGGTGGAAGGACACCGGAGACCCGCCGTACCCGGTCGAGTATCGCGAGCAGATCTGCCGGTCGGGGGAGCGATCGAATCGAAGCGAAGCGAAGCGTTTCCGCGCCGAGGCGAGGCGAGGCGAGGTGGGACGCGGCGAGCCGCGAAGCAATTATCCGTTTCGAAAACGTTCCGGCGGAAACCAGTCGGGCATACTAATGTCGCGGATCAAAGCACGCGACGCGGAATCTCGAGCGACATCGGGCGCGATGAAAATGCGACGGAAAAAATCCTCGAAGCAGGATACCCTGGAAGAGCAGCGCCGAAACCAAGCGGAGAACGGGGAACGGGGAACGGGATGGGCTCTCTGGACGGGCGCGAGAACGCGGGAAGGGGTTACACGTACGCGTTAAGTCTGGTTCTTCGGTGGTTCCCATGGATTCCAGCCGGGTATCTTCGGCGCGGATCGACGCACGGCCCGACGGACGGACGGATGAACGAACGTACAGACGGAACGAGAAGACGCGGCTCCGAGAGAGAGATAGAGAGAGAGAGAGAGAGAGAGAGAGAGAGAGAGAGAGAGAGAGAGAACCTGCCTGCCACCGCCCGCGTATCTTCCGATGCATCGCCTCACCTTTCAGTGCGTATTTAAACGATACGATAGTTTTATACGAGCGATCTGATATCGAGGTTCGAGAGCGAAAGCCTCCGTTGCCTGTTGCTTCGACTGCTGTTGCCGTTCGCCGTTGCATCCGAGCTCTCCGAGCCCCGAGAGTTTCTGTTCGTTGCCAGTTGGCCGCGTCCCTTGCCTTTGCTTTGGGCTCGCCGTTCCTCCGATCGCGATCGCGTTCCCCTCGTTCCCGCGAGTTCTCATCGATCTTTCAACGCGACGAAATCGTCCGATCTACCGTGCGTTCGTTCCGCGCCCCGTGAATATGAGGTAAGACGATCGCGGGTCCGATCGATCATTAGCAGGGAGCCCGTTTGTCTCCTCCGCCGAGGCAACAGGCAAAAGAAAGGAGGGCTCGCTCGCGCGGCTGTCTCTCGCTGCTGGACGCGTTCAAATTCGTCTCGCGATCGGTCGCGACCGCGATTCTCGTATACTCTGTACAGACTCGCGATCGAGGCGGCGCAAAAGCTGTGCAAAGCTGGACGGAGCTGTGCAGAGCCGTGCAGAGCCGTGCAGTGCGGTGCAGAGCGGCGGTTGCATTCGCAGCGAAGAAAAGGTAAAAGAGCGTGGCCGAGGGGTCGGGGAATGTTCGAGGCGGAGAGAAGCAGCAGGTAATATAAATCACTTCGAATCAATTAGACACGAGGGATCGCGAGCCGATGATCTTGCAGTGCCGGGCTGCCAGGTGCACGGACCGCGGCCATCGTCTCGGGTCGCCTCGACGGCTCAGCCAATTATCAGCATTCCGGGGCATTATCCTCGGAGCGAGAGTTACGCCGTGTTTAATTGCGAGTGTTCTTCTTCTCCTTCTTCTTCCCCCGTTCCTTCTCGTCCCTGCCTCTTCCGTTCCTCTGCGTCGCCCCTGATTTTCGCGTTTACTCGCGAATCGACGCACTCGGGAACGAACACCGATCGCGCTTCCGTTCGGAGTATGGATCTCGCCGTCTCTTTCGCCGACTCGATTTGCCCCGAACTCTTGCACCGAGGGAAGAGTGTGGTATCCGTGTCGTTCGTTCGCGGTTTAGGTTGGTGCGAGCTTTTGCAACCATCCATTAGAAAATTGGCAATAGCAAACGCGCCACTTTCGCTTCGCAACGGAAAATGTGTGTGGGAAGCGCGACCTGGCGTTTCTCCGGTTAATTAATCGATGCTCCAGATAAGCTACAAAGCGTACGACAGCAGGAATTACAGCTTGAGAGGGACGATGCGCGTGCATTTACGGAACGATTAGCACTTTTAGGGAGCCGAACGGGAGAAGATTGCCACCGAAAAGGTTAAACGGTGCGCGATTCGAGAGACGTGCACGGCGGATCGGAGATCGACGCGTAGACGGGAGCGGTATTCGGTTGATTGCCGTGAAATTGCGGAATCGCGTAGATTCGCGGGACATTGGAAGCGCGTTGATTTATGGAATTTTCGCGCGGCTCGTCGCCGAGTCAAGGAGCGTGCGCCTGCGAGTTCGATCTTCGGCTCCGGAGCGCGCAGCCTCGAGTGTACGCTCGGTCGTAAATCGCGCGGTGATTAATCGGTCCGTGGGATTATGTAAGCGTGTAATTTGCGACGACGCGGTGCATCGTGCCGCCATTGTAGGAATTATGTCGCCGGCTCGGCCGATCGACGCGGCCAGATACCATCGATCGGTCTCGTCGAGTGATTTGTTTGGCCGGCTCGCGATTTATCGCGGTGGATGCGCCGATTCGTGCGCAATAGATCGCGCTCGGCCGACCGACTCGGTGCATCGATCGGCTCGCGTCCGTAAATCGGCTCTCCCGGCCGTTCTCGCGTCGGCCCTTTTCGAAACGGGACGAAACGAAACGAAACGAATCGCGTCGGATCGAATCGAGTGGTATCGCGCTCGAGCGACCGGATGCCGTGTTACCCGACCGTCCGCTCGTCTCCGCTCTAATTGCGAATAGATCCGGTGGTCCGAAAGGATAGCCGAGGAACGGGGGGAAAGGTGGGGGGCTGTAGGCGAGCGAGGCATAAATTGCGAGCCGCGTTCGTAAATAAAGAGAAGAATATCGAACACGGGAGGAGAGAGAGGGAGAGGGAGAGGGAACGCGCGGAATACGCGTTTAGTTAACCCCCGTGTATAGCGGATAGTACGAGAGAAACCTCTCCAATAAATACAGCGAGAACCGACGCATGAATGCCAGCAAAAATCGCCCAATGACCAATTGCGGCAACGGCCACTCGCCTTTTCTCGGGATTCCGCGAGATTTTTGAGCGGCGCGGTATCACCGCTGGATTCTCTTCTCTCGCAGGAATTTCTCCTCGGTCTCCTCCGGACTCTCTTTCTCCCTCTTCCTCTCCCTTTCTCTGTCTCCGGCCGGTCGACACCCGTCGTCCCGCGTGCTCTTTGCCAGCCGAAGCAGCCCGGAGACTCGAAGATACCACGGTAATTACGGCGAATCTTCTCTCTATCCGTCCGTTCCGTTTCTCTTCGTTCCTCTTTTCTTTGGCCATCGCGAAATAGGCGCATCTAGACCGTGTCGTCGCGGGGAATTCGCCGGGAAAACGGCGATTCGCGGCACAGAGACCAGACCTCGACGAGATTACGAGGCGGTGGTTCGAACCGAGCGGAGCCGCGACGCGAGGCGAAGGGGACACCACGGGTCCACGTTGAAACGGAGAACGCAGAACGCAGAACGCTGAACGCTGAACGCAAAAGATATGGAAGTTCTCGTTTTCTCTCCCTCCCGGTGTTCCTCCTGCTCTCCGGCAAGCTCCCTTCGGCGACTCGTGAAATCGACCGAGCATTCAAATGTCACCGGCGAACGGCCAGAGTCTAACAGAATAACAGATCTGTCCCGGCATTCCTCTCTCGTCTCCTCCTCTTCTCCTTTCACCCTTTCTCCGATTCTTCCGATGGAAGTTAAAGCCACGGTAGCCGAGATACAATAAACGTACGGGACATTAAACTGTTTGCTATTGTCAATCCTTTGTGGGGGAATACCGGCTGCGCATCTTCGCGGTACATCGAGCCATCGCCGAGTACAGTCCCCGGGAAAAGTATCGGAGTCTCGCGGCGCCCGGTGGATGCTCAACCCATTTGCATCCAGAATTGCAAGCGAAATAATACACGGTGATTCGAGCATCTCGAATTTTTCGGACGTGGTGCCTACATCTATTTTAAAAACGATAACGGTCAAGACGCGCCGATCGAAAGATGTTCAAGTCGATCGAAACGCATCGGTACGGCTGGTCCGCCGAGAACGAGAGGACCTAGCGCCGTCTTAAATCGAGAACGCGGATCGGTATGCGACCCGTGAACCGCCGCACAATGGGGAAGCGTCAAGACGGTGAAAAGGTGAAAAGAGTCGGAGGATGAACGGCCGAAAAGGCTACGGTTCTCGCTGACAGTGGACACCGGAGGCACGTTTAGTCACGGGCAATTTCCTTCCTGCCGCGACGATGACGCGAGACGAGGCTGGAAGCGAGAAAAATTCGGGTTTCCCTTTTCAGCCGGAAGACACGCTTCCCCCATAATCGGCGCTCATAGCTCGCGTAT
Source organism: Halictus rubicundus (assembly GCF_050948215.1). Classification (NCBI taxonomy): domain Eukaryota; kingdom Metazoa; phylum Arthropoda; class Insecta; order Hymenoptera; family Halictidae; genus Halictus; species Halictus rubicundus. Next base: position 9,311,460 of record NC_135164.1, on the reverse strand, counting down.
TGTTGTTTCCTGCGGCGAGGGTGTCGACGAGTCGACCACCGTCTCGCTGCTGGAGTGCCACGGATAAATCGTTGGATATTACCTCGCTGAAACTCACCTGGGGAGGTCTGCCCGGCTCCCCTCCACCTGCGTGGCACCGTGTCAATTGAGTTTCGCGCGATTCCTCGAATCGACAGTCGTTTCTCGGTACGAAACCGTTAGAAACACGTTCGAACGAGCAAAGCGTCGAGATTACGTTGGCGTGGTTCTGCGAGCCGAAAAAGAAATCGCTACGAACAGATCGGCTGCGACGTGTGTGGCAATCTTCGGAGGCGCAGGTGTCGGTGTCCAGCTCGTGGAAAACGCGTCGGCCAACAGACTCACATTCGTGGCGAAAGAGGAGAGAAAGAGAGGCGTCCGAGACGGATCCGCGTCCTTTACGGAGCGCATTAGTTAGCACCGAGTACGCGAGGCGACAAAACACTTAGCGCCGCGGCGCTAAATCGGTTTTAGCTCGCTGATTATCGTACCGCGCGCTCTCCTCTCTCTCTTCTCTCTTCTTTCCTCCCGGTTGATTCTCCCGCGGAGCTTCGAAACAGCGTCTTCGACGGGCTCGTGATGGAAAACGATCGAATCGCGAGCCACGGGGACGGCAGCAGGACCCACCGAGTCGTAAGTTACCGAGTTTACTGGAAGATTCCAGCGATGCGGGATCGGGGATCCGATGAGATATTCAGGAGCGAATTTTTACGAGCCGGCGACGCCGCTCGCTGCGCTCTTGCCGCCAAATAATTAGCCTCCGATTTAGTGGCGATTCCATTTAGCTCGCCACTCCCACCCTATTACCGATAAACGCGAAACCCGGTGTGTCTCGGAGCGGCTCCGAGACCGAGACGGCACATATCCGAGGGACCACCTTGGTCGAAAGCGTGGTTTATTAAGCGTAAACCGTCCTCTTTATTCCCACGAGAGCTACTACGCTTGATCGCTTAATCGCTGTCGTGTCCGTAGACACGAATTTTCGAGTTTATTTTCGTATCGACCGGCCGAGACGTCGTCGTCATTGTCGAGTCGAACAGGCCGCGGCAATTAGCGCGAATGAGATCGTTCAGAGAACGTATGTATGTATGTATGTATGTATGTATGTATTCGGCGGACCGATCGAATCGCGCGAGATGGGGCTCGAGTTTATTAACGCGCCAAGGTGAGCATCGTCGTTAGAGCCGAGAAACGTCGGTCGAACACGAGTTTTCGAGCCGATACATGCCCGTGGTAGAAGAGACCTCTACAACCGAGCGAAAACCACCGATAAAACCGTCTCTGGGAAAAGTTGGACCGCGTACGGAGGTTCCGTGCCGGTCGTTCACCCGCGTTCGTCCTCGGAGGCCATCGAAATCTCGGCGGTCGTACCGAATCATGTCCCCCGAACGATCCACCGAAGAAAGAGCAATTTGTTGAGAGTCCATGCCACGAAATATCCCCCGGGTGAACCGAGAGGGAACTCGGAACCGAAGCAGAACCACTCTGTTAATTTGACTGGGAGACAGGCAGCGTATCCAGGTTGGCTCGGAAGATTTCTAGAGGTTTGCCATCGTCGTCGTCGTCGTCGTCGTCGTGGTGCTGGTCCCGCGATGCCGGACCGTGTGGCAGCACAATAAATTCCTTCCTCCTTTCGTTTCCCCCTAGGTAGCTCTTTCCACGGGTTTTGACGCCCGTGTTCCTCTTATCGCGACACGCGGCACCCCTCAATTAAGAGGTGCTGCTCGTCCACGAATGTTCTACCAGTCCAACCTCGGATCTACCTCCGAACTCGGACCACACAGCGGGAGCTACCTGCGGGGCTAACCTATCGGTCGGATCGCGCCCATAAAAATTAAACGTCGCCAGATAAATAAACGTCAATCGAGAATTAAGATAGGAGCCGCCGGTAGCGTGCCTGTTTTCGGCCCTCTTCGCCTTTTCCATCTGTGCCCGCCCGTTAGGAATTTTTCCTCGGTTCGATCCTTCGAGCCCCGAGGATCGACCGCGCCGGCTACCACGAATTTTTCTCTCCACCGATCCGAAACTCGACCAATGGCCCGTCCCAAAAAATCAGAGGCCTCCTCGAGGCCAATCGAACTCGCTCGAAGAAGCCCGGAGCGCGTGTTTCACAGGATCGGAGAAGAGGCTTGCGGAGTATTTGCAAATACCGGGCCGACGCGTTTGCGACCCCCGCGAACGTAACAAAAGCGTGTTTAAGGTGGTGCACGGCTACTTCGCCCAGGGTGGGCCAAAAACTCGTATATATTCTTCTTGTCGAGGACTTCCCAGGGCGAGCTGTCTTCGCCCCGGGGCCGCAGATAAATGACGACGTCCAGGATTGTCACCCGAAACGACCGGTTAACACATCGCCGGCCCTGTCATCGATCCACGCTGGACAATAACGCACCCGGCGCGGCGGTCGGGATTTATGTACCTGCCGTTCAACCTTTTTTCCGTACGAAACCGAACCGAACCGAGCCGAGAGTCGACTACCGTTTCGAGGTTTGAGGGAACCTTCGTTTTCCCGAACACGAGAGACAGAGGGAGAGAAAGAGAGAGAAAGAGAGAGAAAGAGAGAGAGGTTCGTCGACCGACGGGAAGCGACGCGACGCAAAGCAACCGGCGCGGCGGCCACGCAGCTAATTACGATCACGGGGAAAATCGGTAGCAACGGAAGCTTGTCGGTCGTTTACGACGCAGCCGCCGCGAGGATCTTTACGATTCTCATACGAAGCATAATATAATCGGACTTTGTCGTCTTTACGGCGTGGTATCGTTTTTGTGGGATGAGGGGGGCTCGTAAGCGCCAGGTGGAACGCAAATTAGAGCCCGTCGGTCCGGTCGAGCCTCGAGAGACTCGGGAGACTGGTCTGCGCGTCCCGCCGCGTGTGCGGTATCGGAATTCGATTCCGTGAATTCCATCGTGCGGCGGAAAGATTGCGCGCGTAGCAAATATTAAACCGAGAGGGCGAGAGGGCGAGAGGGCGAGAGAGGCCGAGGGGGAGAGGGTTAATTAATCCCGTGTGGAGGTTTCGAGAGACGGCCGGAGAGTCCGGTCGTGAAATAATACGACGAACCGTATCGCCTGGAATCTCTCCGAGCGAGAGAGCGCCGATCGTCAGGCATTGCCGACAGTGTCGGATATAATTCGATCATCGATCGTCCAGCCTGGAATCCACGCGTCGCGTCGGCACGTTGCGCCGGGTGGTTGTAGGCTGCTCTCTTGACTCTCCCTCTCTCCCTCTCTCCCTCTCTCTCTCTCGAATCCCTCGGCCCTTAGCCCGCTGACGAATCGTATCGGGTCCGCGCAGGAACCACGATCGACAGGATCGATGGTAATCTCGCGATCCTGGCGAACGGGGGATGTCGAAAAAGGGAGCTGAAGAGAGACGAGAGGAGAAGAGACGATCAACGGGAGAAGAGAAGAAGACGAAACGGAACGGTCCTCGAGGACAGGGCCCTGTCCGGCAATGAAGCCTTTAATTAAGGGAACATATTGCCACTAATATCCGACGGACAGTGTCAATCTGTCAAGCTACCAAAAGGCACCGATCTGATAGCGGAACCTAGAGAGCAGTCCGGCCTATTGGACACGCTGTCTTCGATTTAGTTGTCGTGCTCGATCACCCGGAATTAATACATCGGACGGGTAACTAAGCGAGCCACGCGGACAGGTTCGTTCTCCTTCTCGTCTGGTTCGGAACGCGCGCTAATCCAGCCGCGTGAGAATCTCTTGCCTCGCGCACCAACTCGAGACCCGAGTTCGATCGGCCGAACGATTTGTTCCATTTAGTCGGACCAAAGATTCGGACCGTTTCGATTCCAGGAAAATCGTTCGCTCGAGAGATCGCGCGTACTTCACGAGATCCGGGTACGAGCACCCACCGAAGGGACACTGGTTTCTCGCCGTTCGAATCTACCGTGATAGTTGCAATCGTCTGTTGCGAAACGAAACGCCCCCTGCGTCGGAATCGAGGGAAAAAAGGGCCGAGAATCGAGAGGTTCGCGCCGCCTACGGATCCCGAACGGCGACACGCGACGTCGATGCGTGTACGCGAACGATTTTCGAGATCGGTGGGACCGCGATCGTTGCTGCAACCAGCCCGGCACGGCACTGTGCGGCGCGGCGAACAGAGCCGTACCGATTCGCGAGGACGCGGACGCGTCATCGATCGGCCGCGATTCGTCTCGAATAGAGCGATCAATGTCAAGGCGGAGCTCGCGAGCGAAACAGGCCCCGAGGAGAGAACGTCTTCCGGAGGCGTTCCGTCCGGTCTCTCCGGCCGCGTTTCATCGTAACGAATCAGGGTCCGGAGGCTCGAAAGGGAGCAGCGTGTAATCGACATCCGGCTCGCCTAATCTCCGAACGGTCCGCGCACGATCCGCTCTAGTTGTCCACGCGTCGTTACCCGGTTTACTCTCGTTACTCACCCCTCAGCAAAATCTTCCTGAGAGACCTTCGGATGGTCGTGCAGTTCCACCTGCGATTTCGAAACTGATACTGACACTCCCTGGTCCCGACCTGCACACCCCTCGCGATCTCCTTGAGCAACGAGGGCTCCTTTCGACATATCTCCGCCATCTTGCCCTTCAGTCTTCTGGTTTTCTTGCAGATCAGCATCGGGTCCATCACCAGCTGATTTCCAACGGTCCTGGAAATCGTGAATCGTCGTTCAGGGAGAGGGTTCGATCGAGAAAAAGGTTTTTCCGATGGGGGTTGTTCGCTCTCGAATCGGATCGGATCGAATCGAAGCCCCCCCTGAAAGCCGAGAGAGCCGGAATAGGTAAAGAGTAACAAAAGGGACTGCGGACACGGCGCAGCCATTACGGTAATTAAATCTCCGAAGCCATTGTACTCGTGACAGGGTACCAGCAAAGAACTATCCAGAAACGGACACACGGCGAACCGAACCGATGCAAGAAAGAAGCGTTCGGACGGTCTGGCAAAAAGAGAAATCGGAGTCGAAGGGAATCGCGGACACGGTGGGAACCGCGAGTTCTCTCCTTCGGGACCAGAAAGAAGAAGAAGAGCAAGAAGAACAGGGACGAACGAAGGATCAAGACCGGGATCCGAACGTAAAAACGTCCGAGAACCGGCAGAAGAAGAGGACCCGTGTACCGATCGGAAGAAGAGAAACGATACGAGACGAGACGAGACGAGCTGGGATGGGACGGGACGGGACGGGACGGGATGAGACGAGACGAAACGAAAGGAAAGGGGAAACGTCGAAGAGGAGGCAGATGGAAAGGATAGGGGGCGGGAAGACAGTCCGAGCGACCTTCGTTACGAAACGTTAATTAAGATCATTAGTTCTGCGTCGGTTGGATGCCGGGGCGCGTACACAACGGCCTCTCGGGAATGCAACGACCTTAATGGCAATAATTCCGTTAAGGACGGTTGCTCGCGCCCGTGTACGACGCTGGTTGCGGCCAGCGACGGCTCTGCCGCTTTTCGTTCCGCACGAACCGCGACCAGAACAGGAACAACAGGAGGAACAAGAACACCGAGAAGAAACAGGAGAAGTCCGAGCGGTAATACGGCCGGAGCGGCGCGGCGCGGCGCGGCGGAGAGTCCTACGCCGCGCCGGTGACATCGTCATTTGGGCGAGGATTCTTTGCCTCGAACGGCGACTGTAACAGCGAGGACAAGAACGTCGGATACGCGGACAAGAATTCGCGAGAAACTCGCGAACCGGAGGGATCGAAGCTCGGCGCGAACCAAGCCGGTTGCTCGCGGACCGCAACTCGCCCTCAACCAAAAAACCCTAAACGTTTCTCCCCCCGTCTGGTTCTTCACTGTGCTCCGCTATGCTACGCTCACCGTTCTTGTCCGAGCGGCAAAATATGATGCGTGCACCGTCTCTCGCGGGACCGTCGCATCTCGACCAACAACGAGCAAAAATCGATGACTCTTGATCATTGGTTAACGGACCGCGCCACCCTCGGGAACACACCGGAACCGGACACGCGGTTGATTTAAAAGTACGGTAACGGCGTGGAGTTTCACGGTTTCCGTGGGAACTCGGTAAATCTCTCTCTCTCTGTCCTCGTGCGAGGAGTCGAAAGTTGCGACTCGATTCTCTTATCTCGGTGCTAACAAACGAGGAACTAGCGCGAGCGAGCTAAAAATAGCGAATTTCTCCGGCGGGCCGCGCCGAAGCGGGACGGAAAGAGGAAGGTTTCTCTCCGTTTTTCGACTCGCATAACAATACGGCAAGCGACGCGACGCGACGCGAGCCGAGGAACCAGATACCGGAGAAGAGTGAAGAAGCCCTGCTGCGTGACACTGTCCCGAACTTACGGTTCAAAGGATGACAGCCGAGGAATATTTGCGTTTGCTCTTTAACGAGCGCGCAGCTAGCCTCTCCTAACGCAAATAAACGCGGCGATCCGCGCGGTCTGCCGATACATCTCTCGCTACGAGTAACCTTACGACGTTATTAGTGCGAACGCGTCTCTCGTCTTCCGACGATTCCGCTCGCTCGTTTGCTCGTTTACTCGCCTCGCGGGCTATTAATACCGGGCGAGATCGGTACGATGGAGTTGCACGTTGGAGTGGTCAAGAACTCGCTTTGGGCGACGGCTGCCCGCGAGAAACGATCGAGAGCCGATGAAATTCGGGTGAGGGAATCTGGGAGAGGATCGATACCGGACGGTAGGAACCGGAGGATAGTATTCCCTGGGTAGGAGGAGGAAGGTGAAACAAGGAAGGAGGAAGGGGTGGTGGTGGTGGCCGCGTACGCGCATGCAAGAAAAGAACTGGAGGATGGACACGTCGTCGCGAACGAAAAGCGTGGAGAGGCCGGTTAGGGCGGTCGACTTATTTATTGCCTCATTAGACGCACTCACTTTGCTCGAAGGCAGCTCCACGCTGTCTGCTCGGATAGACAGTGACGAGAGAGCAAACGTAGCTGGCCTCGCTCGGCTCGTACATGCTAGAGTGCCTCGGAGCCCGTCGAGAGACTGAGAGAGAGAGAGAGAGAGAGAGAGAGAGAGAGAGAGAGAGAGAACGAAGCTCTCGATAGAGAGCGCGAGAAAAAGGAGAACGGACCGTCCCCCGGCTGCCGAAAGAACCCCGAAGAAGAAGGCATGGAACGAGGAACGCGAGCAGCAGGACGAGCAGAAAAGGAACGCGAGCTGCCTCGGTCCATCGTCGAATTCCTTGAATATCTCGCACCGACCGGACGAGACCCTCGAGGATAGGAAGAAAACACGACGGAAATCGGGAACCTCCGGGGACCCTCGAGGGATCGACCGGTCCTATCGATCTCGCCCACCACGCTAATTTCTCTTACCCGTTCATCTCTACCCCCGTCGACGAAGGAATTCGTCAACCGGCCGCGCGGAGAATCGCGAGAGAAAGAGAGCAGCAGCAGAAAACTCGAGAAGAAAAGTACACCGAGCGGAAGTCGAAAGTCACAACAGGGCTCGTGCCGGCTAAATATGCGCACTTAATCTAAATCATCCTCTTGTTGCTTTGCCGCGCGTTGAGAAGCCACGCGACAGGAGGCGGGAAGCGAACGAAACGGAGCAACGAGACACGGTCCGTGGCCGCTCCCCCAGAGCTTTCCTTTAAAGCGAACGCTATCGTTTAAAGTTGACAATCTTGTTTTAATTATGATCGTGGATGATCGGCGAGCGTAAAAAAGGCCCGCTCCACCCGGCCACGGCCCGAGAATGTCCGGACAAATTGGTGGCAAGGGTTAGCTCGCTTAGATCGCGTTTCGGCCGTCATTTCCCAAGAACCTCCAGGAATTCCTGGCTCGAGACTCCTCGGCCGAGCCTCTCGATCGCTCGAGCGGAAGAGAGGAGGCTCTCGCGACGCAATCGACCACCGTTTCCGTTTCCTTGCCGTATCCGGGGCGCGTACGCGCTCCGCCGATTATTCCAGGCACGCGGTCTAATGAAATCCGATCGAACCGAATCGCGCACTAATAAAATTAGAGCGGTAAGCCCGGGTAACGAGAGGGTCTTAAAATTCCGGGCATAGCGGCCGCGGAACAATTTCAAATTCTTCCGCGACGAAACGCGGCTACGCCCTCGTCGAAGCATTCCACGAAAATCGATTCTCCTTGCGTTCACCGATCACCCGATAGTCGATAAGCTGTTAATCAGCACGAGTATCCATTTGTGCTAATACGTTTTTAACCGAGTTAACCAATTATCTGCGAGTCGAACGGGTAAAAATCCACGGTCCACGAATATTCGCTTTCGCCCGGACTCGAGAATTTCTGGAATAATCGGCAGAGCCGGCCGTGAGCGGAGATTGAAAAGCGTTGGGGGAGTTTGGGTCAGCGGCAACAGCGGCTCGCGGTTCGTGCGTGCCGTTGCGCTTCGTTTCTGACACGCGTGTCGTTGCCAATTGGCGGCGTATTTCCAGTCAGCTGTGACCGTGACAAATCGGGCATTTGGCACGACGATTCAACGGTTCGACGGAACAATTCGTTTCGGAAATCTCGCGAACGGGTTACATCGATCGATCTGGCAAACGGCGGCGGCGGCGAATAGAAGTGGGTGCCGCTCTCGACGAAAATGATCGGTGAAACGGGAAGAGAGGTCTAGCAGAACCGTTGCACCTTTCCCTCCTCGTGTAAAGTCCTCCGCGAGGGAACCGCGCTCAGAATCTCGGTAATGTTGTCGGTTCAGCGGTAAATCAGAACCGGACAAAATTATTTCTGTCTTGCAAGTTGGGGATCGAGATGTCGCGGTCGAGGATGATGGAGTGCGCGCGTGACTCGAGAGCCGACCACTAAATTTATCGTTCCGTTCGCGTAGATCGAATCGAAGCTGACCGTGGATAGGCCGGGTGGGAGATTGCGCTGTCCTCGCGATCGTTTCGACGAGAGAACGATCGCGGAAGGAGTTCCGGAGGAAGAGCGCGGAGGGCTCGGTGTTGCGTCGATGAAACGTTGCAGCGAGAAGGGAACAAATTTTCCGTGTTTACGTTGGCAACGAGCGCGCGTCCCTGGTTCGACCGAAAAGCACCGGCTTTTACGACTGCGAGTGGGTAAACCCGCGAGCGAGAGGCTACTAATCCTCGGCGAAACGTTCGAGGAACGTTCGCGCCGAAAATAAGCACTACGAGAGACTGCGGCTGACCGAAATACGCTCCCTGTCGGGAGCAAACGGGCTCGGGATGAATTGATCTGATTTGGTTGACTGTGCTTCGGTGGAAACGCGGTTTCGGCATATCGTTTGAGCGAGAACGCACCGCGGTGCGGCGGCGTGCTCGTCGATCGATGCGAAAACGCGTGACCTCGCGTCACACGGTCTGCCCGCTCTTACGATTATGACTGTACTCGCCACGGGAAAGAAACGGTAGAGGCCAGGTGAGATGGAGAGAGAAAGAGACCGAGGGAGAGAGAGAGAGAGCGCATCTGGTGGGAGTACCGGGTTGTCCAACCAGCGAGAAGGTAGCCGTGGACTGCCCACCGCGGCTCATTGGCCGACTTCGCGACCCGACCGAACCTTATCGTATTATCGGCAACTGGTCGTTACGATACCGTGGCCGAGCGACGACGATCGCCGGTCACCTTTCTCAACCTGCGCGCTGCGATCCGTCGAACAGGTTGCACCTATCCAACGAGCAAAGAGAAATCAAGGAAAGGTCTCGGGCGATTTGCAAAAATTAACGATCGAGAACGGCTCCTCGGCGAATTTCGAGGACGAAACGCGCGCCTACGTAATGCCGGGTCCACACTGAGCGGAACTGCTCGCCGAGATTGCTGTTGGCGAGCAGATCCTTTTCATGTACCGCTCGGCGAGCGAACACTGTTCGCTGTTGCGAGCGAGTAGCTGACGAGCTGTTCGCTAAAGTGTCCAGACTGCAGAGCTGTTCGCGAAAAGCGGTGTGGACCCGGCGTAAGAATGCGCTCGGAGCTGCTCCGATCCACTCCGCTGCTGTCCCGGGTTCTCGCTCTCGACTTTCGTGTTTGAAGACGGATCGCGGTTTGACCAGCGAGAAACGGAGACGCTGCGAAGGAAGAAAGAAAGAGAGAGAGAAAGAGAGAGAGAAACGGAGAGGCGGGATAGCGCGGAAGCTGGAGAAAAAGAGACGAAACGGGGCTGCTGCCGACTTACAAATTATACGCGCCCGACGAGATTTACGGTGACGCTCCGAGCGAGACCATTGTCCATCCTCGCTGCTCGCTTCTTTGCCTCTTTACTCGTTCGCTCGTTCGCTCGTTCGTCTTTGTTCTTTCCCGTGGATCGTACGGATCCAGCGAGGCCCGCGCGCGTCTCTCCGCTGCAGTGCGTGGAACGGAACGGGCAGGATTTGCGGATCCTCCGACGAAACGAGGGGAACGAGGATAGGATAGTGTATTCGTCGCGAAAAAACCGGGGAATCTCGATTGAGAGAGGGAGAGAGAGAGAATCCGGTTCCGATCGAGTAATCGGCCCACGAATTCGAGCCCGAAGGATCCGGAGGCCCGCGAACGATCGATAAACCAACGTCCCGGACGTCGCGACGCCGCCACCGAAAAAGTCGACTAACGCTCGCCGGAAAGGTTCCTCGAACCCGCTTAAATACCTGTTAAATACCTGTCGTCGAAACAAACCACGAACCTTCTAATATATTTATCAAACACTCGGTCGTGTGGACGACGCGGAACAGGTAGGTAGGTGGGCGAGGTGCGACGGTACAACGTCGAGACTCCGCGCAGAAATCCCCTTTAAATCGTTGACAAATATTTGCTCGACCTTTCAGAGAGAGACCACCGTCACCTTTCGCCCTGCGGCTCTGGTATTCACTATGTTTCGCCGGTTTTACCTGCGCGTTCCAGTCGACGACGAATCCCGCGCGAAACGAGTTTCTCCGAGAAAATCGCCGCGAAAAACGAATCGGACGCGACACGACTACCGCGACGAACAACAATAAACGACGAGAACGACGAGGACGAGAGGTTGCCTCGTCTCTGGATGTTGGAACCTTGGATGGCAGGGCAGCGATAACGGTCTATCGTCGTACAAATATTTACGTAATAAACGCGGGTACGCATCTCGCGCAGCTCTCGAGCTACCGAATAATTTACTGTTCGTCGAGATACCTGGCTCGCGGCAGCAACGGCAGGCGACGACGCAGTCACAAGAAGCGCGTCGCTCGACGGCCACGGATTCCGCGGACTCCTCGACTCGAAATTTTCGGGCTCCGGAGAGGAGACGGTCAGGACCAGGAGATTTCCCGGCGACGCGACGTAACGAGCAATTTAACCGTGAAGAAATGGAACCGTAAATCTCGGGACAGGTCTTACTCACGGGGGGGGGGGGAAGAGCAGCAGTAACTACCAAAGGTGGATTTATGGCGTCATTAATCATTCCGCGTACGCGTAACGCGCCGCGTAATTGATAACCCAGATGACGCACTTCGGAACTGGAGCACTCGTTAGTTCGTCACGTTTAGAAAGTACTGACGTTAACCGACTCCGAGGATCGGCCGTTTCCCGCGTAATTACCGGCGTAAAAGTGTAACGTTCTCGATTACAGCGACGGGACGAGACGCGACGGTTCGAGAGCGCGTAATCGCCGGAACCGAAACCGAAACCGAGGAACGTGTACCTTCGATACCGTGGAGATACGAGGAAATTCGAGAGACGGAGCCTGCCATGTGGATGTCACTGACGGAGAGGAGGAATACGTACCAGAATGAGCCGGAGATAGGGGTGACGAGAAGGAGGCAGACCGCCACGAGAACGAGGCGCATCTCCATCCCCTCCGCCCCGCGGAGCAACGCTTCGACGGCCGCCGATCGCTTCCTTTCTCCGGTGTGTACGGTGGTGTCGCGTCGTCGGGTACCGGATGCCGGATGTCGAATCCCGGAATCGACGCGGATCCCAAGAAAATCGAGCTCTGTCAGAGGTGCCCCGGGATTCCTGACCTACGAGGAACCGTCGTACGACGTGCGGCGAGCGGCGAGCGGCGAGCGTCGAGGTTCGATCACAGTCGGGTTCTTTTCGGAAATGTCCGAGAAGTCTCGTAGGAGAAATTCTTTATCGAGCACCCGATCTCCTCGACCGTTCACTCTCGACTACTTTCTCGTATCTGGTCTTTGCTTCTGTCGACACTTCACCGAAACACGATCGTGTTCTTCCTCTTCTTCTTCTTCTTCCTCTTCGTCTTCTTCTGCTTCTACTTCGTCCTTCTCCTCTTCCACCACCTCCTTCTCCTCCTGCTGCCGCTGCTGCTGCCGCTGTTGCTGCTGCTGCTTCTGCTGATCTTCCTCGACGTGGTCGCAGCAGCCCTCTTCTTCCTTCTCCACCGCCGCCTGTTCTTCTTCCTCGACTTTTTCTTTGGCCGCTAGGCGCTCGGGATACGGCCGATCAAAGGGAAACAGCCTCTTTGAAACACGCGAACGGATATAAATATTGAGTGCGTCGAATCTTCATGATCTCCTCTTTCCGGAGTACCGCGAAACCATGGAAAAACAATCAAGTTGTACGGTCTGTTTTGCTTGGTGGATCGTAATCCGCCGGCGCAATGGATTGCAAATGGCCGCTGTCACGGAGAACCGATCGAGGAACGGCCGGAAGGAAGGGTAGCGAGAACTCTTCCGGTTTCGCGGACCAGTGCCGCGCGTTCCCCTTCCCCGTTCGCGTTCCCCCTTAGTCCACTTTTCCGTTACGGTTTCCCCGCTTTCAACCCCTTCCGTCGACGCGACGGTACACGATCGGCGAAACACGCGATTCCGTCGGTGCCCGTCGGTTCCCGTCGATCTCGATCGAAAGCACGGCCGATGAGACGCGGTCGGAATCTAGGAAGCTGCCGTTTTCTTCCGGCGGGGACAAAAACCCGTCGCGTTCCTGCCAGAACTACGTCACCACGAACTTTGAGTGTTGCCTTACCCCCACCAGAAAATGTACCGAGCAGTAGAGAACATCTGCCCCACCATTCGCCTTGGTTCTCTGCTGCTCTTCTTCTTCTTCTTCTTCTTCTTCTTCGCCGTCGTCGTCGTCCGTCGTCCGTCGTCGTCGGCGTCGTCGTCGTCGTCCTCTTCTACTTTTCTTTCTTTTTTCCTGCCGATTCTCCTACCCCTGGGCGGACAGCGGTTTCTCTACGACATCACCGTTAGCACGTTCACTGCACCATCGTGATCGACGTCGACGTCGACGTCGACGTCGTCAGCCTCACCACCGTCGCGACGTCGTGCTCGAACCAACAGCGGCGACCACATCCCCCGCCGTCGTTCGTCGAGCAGATTATATCTCGGGCCTATCGAACGGGAACAAGGAGAAGATGCGAATTATTTTTCTTTTTTCTTTCTACCGGACGACGATCGAAGGGCGCGTGTGCACGAGATCGCGCCTGGAGACCGAGCGAAAACCGGGAGGAAATCGGGAGGAAATCGGCGAACGTCCAGGAGAAGGGAGAGCGAGCCGAGAGAACCAAAAGGACGGTGGAAGAAGGGAGGCGAGAAGAAGGACGAAAGGGTAAGAGAAGGGTGAAGGAAGAAGGTCGAAAAGCTCGCGCGGCGTGGCGCGATCGTGCGGAGGTGGAAAGCAGTCGATGGTAGGGGAGAGGAGAGGAGAATCGTTGGTCCGTGATCGGCGACGAGGCTCCCGGTCGGAGCGAACCGTACGAGACTGTTGCGGACTAGGCAGGTGAGCGCCGCTCGGCGGCAACGAGACGCAACCGAGCCCCTCTTTTCCTCTTTTAACTCTCCGTAGAACCTCTCGGCTCGGCTCCTCTCCGCTTCGCAACCTGCCGCCTGCTGCCTGCTGCCTGCTGCCTGCCGCCTTGCCGTGCCGCCGAGAGAGGAAGAGTGATAGAGCAACAGAGAAAGAGAGAGAGAGAGAGAGACTCGCGGAGGGAGGACCGAGCCGCGCCGCTATCGTTTTCTTTTCTCGACCTTTCTTCGGCTCCGCGAGCCAACACCGCGTTTCGAGCAGCAAACGCGATTTAAGACGATTAGCCTGGACCCTCCACTCTGACGCTTCTTCGCGCTCTCAAGGCACCCGGCAGATCCGAGAGACCCGAGGGACCCGACACGCATGGCCGAGCAAATCCTTGCGACGACCCTTCCTTTCGTTTGCCTCTTTTCCGCGCGAACTCCTCTCGCTCCCGGGTAGCGCCACCTCGAAAGACGCATATCGGTTACAATGAACATTCTTTCCGTGGCACTCTCGGTACCGTCCCGTCCCGTCCCGTCCCGTCCCGTCCCGTCCCGTCCCGTCCCGTCCCGTCCCGTCCCGTCCCGTCCGTCGACGGAAGCGTGTCACCGCTCTGCAACTCGATCCTGAACGAAGCGACTCGGTAGCATCGTCTTCTCCGTTCGCCCTGCTCGTCCTATTCCCCTTTGGATCTTCTTGTTCCGCTCTTTGGGCCAGCAGGAAAGTACGAGCGGCTGCGTCCACCTTTCGCCTGTTTCGCCTTCGAACGCTTCTCTAACCTGATCCCTGTGCTCTCTCTCTCTCTCTCTCTTTTTCTCTCTCTCTCCCTCCGATCGTGGCTCGCCGGTACACGGTACACGGTACACGGCGGACGCGCATCGTACAGGGCTATCGAGGGCTTAAGCTGTCGGCGTGTGGCTCGCTACATCCTTTTCATCTCCGCCGCCACGACAAAAGCCGCGGTTGCTCTCGACCAGGTACCCCTCGCCGATCACGATCCTTCGAATACGTCTCCTTTTCGGAAAGCGTATCGATACCACCACCGGCGCGGTGGCGAGGGCCGATAAACCGGTGATCCACCGGTGGCATCGGGACACCAGGAAGTCGGCCCCTACCGGTTTACCGGCGAGACTAGTCTTCCTTCTGTTTCACCGTTGCCACCCGTGTTCGACGCCGGCCCAGATAGAAGCGAGACGGGTCGAGAGTGACCCAATTGCCGGATCTCGTTCGCAGCGGCGCCGGTATCTCGAGCTATGGGTCAATTGCTTCGTTGACCGAGACAGAGAAAGAGAGAGAACGCGGCCAACTCGGTGTCACGATCGTTCTCCGTTAGTTCGTGGAATCGGCGAGAACCGTTCGACGATTCTCCCCGGTGAGACCGGTGGTGGCTGGTGTGCGAACGATGCGCGGGATTTTCCTTGCGGATCGATCGGCGGAGTTCGAATTCGCCGACAAAGCGCGGCCGTCGCGCGGTGCCATCCGGCGAACGAAGAAACGAGCGATAACAACGACGATGAAAAGAAGCAGGAAAAGCAAAAGCGAGGAAGAGCGACGCGGTAAAAGGAGTTGTCTGCCGTGGCCGTATCATTACCGTCGAATCCTACCTCCTCGAGGGACGAGGAGAGTTTAGCGCGGCAGCGGGGAGAGAGCCCGGTGGAAAGAGTAGAAAGAGACCGACAAACGGCTCGGCGAGGAAGAAACGAGACGGGACGAACCGGGAGAATAGTAGGAGGAAGAACCGAGGTGCCCGGAGTGCAAGGGGGTCAGCGGGGGTCCGTATTACAGCTCATTTAGCAGCGGGGTCCTGTGCCCCTTCGGCGGCTCGAGAGATCCTCTCGGATCGGACCGGACCCGTGGACCTACGGCAAAGTCGAGTTCGTTTCGTTCCCATACGCTCCGAATTCGAATTCGGGATCCTTCTATCGGCGACGATCGCTTTCCCATCACCCCGTTTGCACGCGTAGATGACGCGCGGTGCGGCGATTCGCTAGAAACGCAGCGCAACGTTTCGCGCGAGCTTAAAATAGCGCGAGCGCAACACGTTCGAAAGAGGCGAGCAGAAACGCGAAAAAAAGAGACAAGAAAACGTACGCGAAAAAAACGGTGGAAATGGGAATGGGTAGACTGCACGGTGGGGAACGGAGTAGCAGAAGAAGGAGGAGGTGGAGGAGGAGGAGGATGAAGCGAGGACGTTACCGAGTTGTGACCAACACAGACACGGAATAGCCAGTAATTTATGGGTGAGACTAATTACCGGGGAATGCCGCTCCTCCGACTCTCCTGTGGTCCTAAGGCCGCGCGTCTCTGTCTCCCCCAGACCAGTTTTCAGAGACTAGCCCGAGCTTCGTTTAGCCCAGCTTCGTCTTGGTTCGTTGTTGCCTCCTCGTCCCTCCCCTCTCGATCTACCATTTTCATCGGTGTTCGATCCCGATTCCGGGCGCGCACCCATCATCGATTTCCCATCGCGGGATCGGCTCGTCCCGGCGTGATCCTCTTCTCCCCGGCGCGGCGGTCGGGCGGTCGTTGAGCGCTACAAAGAGAAATCGTTATTTCGAGAAAGGACGAAAATATCGGGCGAGCTTGCTCGAGCAGATAATGGGCAAAGAAAAAAAGAGGCGTGTTCCCACGAGCCATCGCGGCGAAGGAGAAGGGTGTCGGAACAATACCGAGGCCCCGGTCCTCGATTCCCGTCCTTCGTTTCGACATTAGCCTGACCTAGCAATTTGGAGCAAGCTCTCTCGGTGTGCCACGCCGGCTACCACACGATTCCTCTTCGTTAAATGCCATTATACGTTTCAGAGTTGGACACCCGGTCGTCGCATGAGTCGTGAATTCCTGAGAACCTGCTCGAACCTCGACAGCCAGCAGCGCGCCGGTGGCTGTCGGCCCTTGGGACGATAGAGGCGGACCAAAGCGCGCAGCCACCAACAGATTCCTCTATTATGACGAGAACGAATCGAGGGAGAGGCAAGGATAGGCAGGGAGAGACAGGGAGACACGAGGAGACCATGAGAAAGAGAGAAGGGGAACCAGCCCGAAGAAAGAAAGAGAAAAAAGAAAAAGAAAACGGTACACTGACGTGGGCGCGTGACGAACTCTCCTCGATAGAGCCTTGGAGGAGGCGCGTTCTCTTTTCTTTTGGTCCCCGCAGAGCCCGTGGACACCGCGTCGATAAAACCTACATTCAAATTTCGCGATCGGCCGCAAAAACCTTCGACGAACTGCGAGAAGAAAGGCCAACGTCGGGGATAGAAGAGGAGAAGAAGAAGAGGCCGGTGCTGCGAAGCGGCCGGACTAGGAGAATGAAGGAAGAGAATCGGAGAGAACCGCAAACAGTTTTTGCCGCGAATCTCGCAAGGCCGCGTCGCAGACGGTCGAGCCGAGACCTCGTGACCGAGTGGTGGAGTCGAAAGCAGTGCGCGGACTTGGGACCGATGACACGGGATCGGTCCCACGACAAAGAAACAGCGAGACGAGCTTGGATCCGACTGTTTTTCTGCTCGGTGACGTTTCGCCAATTTATTGCGTCTCTCCCTGTCATCCACGGACCGATATATCCTCGAGGAATTTCGCGTTGGCCGAATCCTCGAATCTTCGAATCAGCCTCCCTCCTCTCGATAACATTCGAGCTGTTGCTCTCGCCCGCACGCGCGCGCGCGCGCTCAGGTAAATCAGGCCCCGGGTTGCACGAGAATTTTGCGCGGTTTATCTTCTAGAGGGGAACGGGTCGAATAGATTAGTGCAAAGCTGGTAATTACGCTCGAGAGACGGACCGGTACCACGCGACGACGACGGTGCTCGCTCGCTCGTAACTTTCGATATCGGAGCGTTATCGCGCGCTCCACCGGCCCAGGGAAGAACTGTCTCCGTTGCATACGAGCGCGGCGTATAGCCTGCGGTGTGCGCCGCCAGCAGATATCGAAACTAATAATTATTCGATTCGCGTTTCATTCCTAATTACCGAAGGCCACCGTGTCGAACGGTTTCGAAAGAACCGGGGCACGGTGCGTCGTTAAATACGAAGCAGATACCGATCGGCAGCCAGTTTCTGCGGGCAATAAGCGTGCTCTCCTGCCGAGATGGAAACCGATCCGAACGATCTCGAATGGGCGTTTACAGCTCGGCGTTTCGCGATCGAACCGGGTAAACAAATGCACGAGTAAACGCGCTGTAGCAATTACACGGCACTTACGTGCCGGCTCGCGTATTCAGCCAAGCCTCGGGATACTCGACTTGGTTTCTCTCCGTTCTCGCCGATCCTCTTTTTCTCTCCCCATCTCTCATTCTCTCTTTCTCTCTCTCTCTCTCTCTCTCTCTGCGTGTATGTGTGTGTTTTCACCAGGCAACCCCGAACTTTTTATCGTCCCTCTCCTCGCAAATGCACGCTCATACCCCTCGCTTCTTCCCGCTGCTCCGTCTTCTTCGTTTTAACGTTCGCGTTCCCTCTCCCTCTCCGCGGCTCCCCCGAGTTTCCACAATAGTAATTACGAGGCAGACCGATCGTAAATTTTACGTAGGCTAAACGCACGCACGACCAACCGCGAACACCGCGCGACCACTTTCTATTTCCCATGGGACCTCCTCTCTCGAGGCGCGCGGCTCGCGGCTCGCGGCGCGCAACCAGCCGATACGTTTCGATCGCGGGGACCAAACGGGGACCAACGGGGACCAGCCGTGGAAGGGGACATCCGGCACGACCCGACTGACCCGCCCGGGTTAAACGAGTCCGCGTGCCCCGTGTTCGCCACTTGTCCCCGGCTCGTTCGCCTCGTTTCTCTTTCCGCGTTATCGTTGTTCTCCCCCTCCCCCCGGAGGTGCTCTCTAGGTTTCCTCTTATTCGTCGAACGTTACGTTCGATCGGGTACACGATCCAGAGCGATCACGACGTCTATCCGCGCCGACTCCTTATACCCCACACGAACACGTTCTCACAGGTTTTGGCACGATGAATCGCCGATAGGCTCGAGAACGATGTAGACGAGGATCGCGACCAAAAAGAAACCCGTGACCATGCTACGAGACGGATAGGAAAGGAAAGGCTAGGGGTTCGGTTGTATTTCGTCGAAGAAACTACGCGAAGGTCGTCGTCGTTGTTGCGGTCGTGGTCGTAGTCGTCCGTTCCACGAGATATCGACCGAAAGAGGGAAGCGATCGTGTCTTGTAAGCCGCGAGTTTATAGGCCACGGCCTAACAACGACCCGTTCCTTATGATACGCTCGTGTTTCCCGGCTCGATCCGTTTCGTTGTACCTCTCGAACGGCTGTCCGATTTATTGCGCTTAGAGCTGCCCCCTCGCGTGGCAACCAACCACCGCCATCACCGTCACCGGCATCCAGCCAACGATCATACCACCTCCATCGTCACGCGGAAGCGCGAGCGTAAGAGGACTCGCGTATATCCGAGAATAGCGGAGAAACCACGAGGCTGGATCTCGTCTCGGCTGAGGGTAGGCCTCCCGAGATCCACTAAATGTTCGGGACGTGTCTCGAGCGCATCAAAAGCAGACCTGGCCGCAGGCCGGCGTTATAATTTCAGGCGGTTTCAGGGAGGTCCGATGCCGGAGGGCCAACCGAGACCAGTTCAATGAAGTCATCAGCTAGTCGAGGCCGGGGTGCTCTGTTATTATACCGTGGTACCGCGGCACCATCCTCGCTCCTTTCTTCCACGCAGCCCGGGTCCTCCCCGAACATCGCCGACTCTCGCGTCCGCGGATTTTCTGCTTTTTGCTGGTTGTTCCTCTCACGGATTACGAACGAATTATCGGCTGGGAAAACGTTGGGTTGCTTCGCCTTTGGGAAATTTCGTGCGCGGAACCTAGAAGACCGGCGATAACGGAAAACGATAACGATCCGTTCGCTGGAACGAATACGTCGACCAAGAACTATGCGGAAGTGACGATTAGAGGACCGTAAAACGATTGAAACCCGAGGGATACTCGAGTAAATAGAGGCAGGTTTCACGACAGGTTGGATAGCAACGTTGAAAGGGAGATAAGCTTCGGAGGGTACGCATACATCTACGCGAACAGTGTACGTATAACCTATACGTACAGCTAATCTCGAGACTGGCAATAAGGCCGCCCGAGGGTTTCTTTTACAATCGGCCCGGGGGCCAATTAGATCCAAAGTTCTTAATCCGTTTATCAGTCGAGCCACGGTGCACGAGCCTCTTTCATCGGAACGGATAAAAGAGCTTTCGAGAGTTCGGCCGGAGGAACGCCGAATCCGATCGTAACGAATGCCCCGCCGTTCGTGTATGCGTGTGTGTGTCTGCGCGCGTTTCTGTGTGCGTGCGCTCGAGAATGCATTATGTATTAATCGAGTTTGCCGTCTTCCAGGGGGAGCCCGTAGCCCGACCAGCCGATTCGTGAAAATTCGAACGCTTCGAAGCTGGTAGAGACGTCGAGACTGGTCGTGTTGTAAATTGCGCGGGACTGTTCTTTATCGCGTGCGAGTGGAAACGGAGAAAAAAGAAAGAGAGAACACGAACGAGAGAGAGGGAGAGAGAGACAGAGGGGAGGAGAGCGAGAAAGATTTCTCACTCGTGGGTAAAGACGGGTCCGGCTGTTGATAGAGGGTCCAGAGGAGGGCCACGGACCACGGGGGCCTCCGGCATGGCATTCGTGTGGATATTAGAGCGATTGTCGTGCCTGATTCGGTACGGTCTTGAAATAAGGCCCCCGCGGGCTGACAGCGGCGAACGCTCCTCGTACAAAACCGGCTAACGGTGCCCACCCTCCGACTCTTCTGCACGAGATGCCCCACCGTCGACTTCTCTCCGACGCCTTCGAGTACCCTAATCTTCCTCTCGAGTTACTCGAGCCACTCCCGCTTCTTTTCCTTGTTCGCGTTCGTTCCTTCCAGCTATTTCGCGCGGCCGCAGAAACTTTACCCGTTTGTTCGCTCGATTCGCGACGATTCTCGTCCGCGGGACCCGTCGATCGTCCGCCACGTGAAAAAATAAGGGGGGGGGGCAGAGCGAGAAGAGCGAAAAAGGCAGCAGCGCCTTCCGCGATTCAAAGTCCTGCCCCGGAGGTCCGACCGTTGCTTCCTCTCTGTCTCTCCCTGTCCGTGGTCCATATCATCCTCCGAAGCCGACGGTACCGGTCGGCATCGTGTGAAGTCCGACCGAGCCATTATATCCCCCTTGGCCGCCTTCGTGGTGTATATACCCATCGAGGCATCTTCAGTCACTACGAGAAGGAAGAAGAGGGACGAGGTGGGTACGAGAGACACACACCGGTGCGGTGCGGTGCGGAATGGCCCGTAGGGTGAGACGGAGAGGAGGCGAGGGGAAGCAATCCTTTTCTCTCTCTCTCTCTCTCTTTCCCTTTCACCCCCTTTTCCCTCGAACGCGCGCGGTCCGGGGCACGGAAAAGAGATACGAGCAACGACGGGCCCCGGAGGAGTGGCGGAGAAACGGAGGAGAACGGAGGTAGAATAGCGAAGGAGCGAAGAAGAAGCACCGGGGAGAAGAACAAGAGCGAGGAAGCGCGAGGTGAAAGATGCGAGAGGAAAGTGCGTGCTGGATCGCGGAGCCGTGAGGTGTCGGGGCCCGCATTAAGGGGGCGGAACGCCTCGAAGGGGCCCCGAATTATGACGTCACGGACCGCACACGTCGCGATAAGGCGAGCCGAACACGAAAATGAATTGTTCGCCGTAGTACCGCGGCACGGGGACCTAACGGCCACGCTGCTCCGTAGCCTGTATAGCCCGTCCGACGAAATGCTGCGGGGTCCGCTCGCTACATTGAAATCGCGAGCGACGAAACCAAGCGTCGACTTTCGCGGAAGTCCGCTCGGACCGGGTCTGTTCGACGAGGAAGAAAATTCGGACGGAACGAGCGAGATCGAATGAGATCGCACCCGGATTCTCGGTCCCACGACGGACATTAACGAAGCGAAACGTGTGCTCAGCGGGTCGTGCCATTCTAGCGGACAGAAGAATCATTCGGTCGATTATAAGATAATGCTGGCTCGGCCGATGGACGAAAAAAAGAGTGACCGAGTCACGAGAGAAACGAACAGTGTGGAGGGGAACCGAGGGAGAGAGAGAGCGAGAGAGAGAGAGGGGGGAAGGGGTTCCGAAGAAGGAGAAGGAAGAGGAGTGACAGGGAGAAAGCTCCTCCTTTCGAAACGATCGCTGGATTCTCGGAGGAAGCCGCAACGCGTGTGAAACAGGAGATCGACGACGCAGGAGGAGCAGGAGGAGGAGACCGTGGAGGGAGGCAGCCAGAACGGTGAAATAGAAACCGAGTAAAATAGAAAGGATCCGGTGGGGATCGCCTTCATTCATGAAATCTTTTATCTCGATGGATTTCGACGGAAATTGGTTCCCACAGGACCGGAGACAATGAGAAACATCTTTTACGACTGCGTCGTAACCGTAGGTGGCCAGCTCATTGTGGGCTTTAAAGGTTGCATTACACGCCGCGTTCGAGCTCGCGCGAAAACAGCCTCGTCATAGGTGCCCGGTTACCTTTCGTCTCCTTTGTTTTTCTTCGTATCTATGATTCGGCTGTTTTGCGACCCCTAGGCACCCGAGCAGGAAATTGAGTTGTACCGCATTCCACCGTGATCCTTCGAGAGTGGGGAGGGCCAGAAACCGCCTGTGCTCTTCACGGAGGCACGTCCGTTTCGCGCCGATTAACCAACATCCCGAGACCGCGAGAGCAACCTTCTTCGACGGCCTCGGAACACCGCGGTGCCCCGCGTCGATACGCGTACGCGATTAATAGAAGCCTGGAGGAGCGCGAAAGCGCAAGAGCGCAGTTGCAGTGGCGCGGTTGCACGCCACCCGTAGAGGCCGGTAGCGTGGGAACGGGTCAAGCATCGTGGCCGGGACGAATCGCAGATTGGACCAATCCTGCGGGATCCGGCCGGTGCTCGCTGAAATAGAAACAAACCCGGAATTATAATCTTGGAAATTGCGGAAGCAACGGCGCTCGAAGGTTCGGTTATACGGCGACCTTCGTCTCGCAGAGTCTTCTTTATTGGCCGACACTGTCAAACCGTAATGCTCGCGAGTTTATAGCGGTAATCCGTATAAGAACCGTCGTCTCACTCCTTAATAATATCGATCGTCTTTCATCGACTTACAAGGTATCGCGCATTAAATTCTCCCGTGGCGGCTCCGGCGCACCACGGTCACGTGGAACAGCGATAAATATAGTTACGAGCTAATAACGCTCATTAATTATGTACACAAATTCGTAATATACGAATCCGCCACCCGTATAAGCGTAACGAAGTCGACTTGGGCGGTGGTGGAAATGTCGGCGGAACGGAGCGAGACCGTACGGTGAACGAGGCAGAGAGAGAGAGAGAGAGATCACCGGCTCTACCCGCACAAATGAGTATTTATGAGCGCGCCACGGCTCTATATTATGCCTCATTTTGCCGGAGGATCGATTAGCTCTAATCGAGATGTACAAACAAAACGTTAATAAACGGTGCTCGTTCCTCGTCCCCGCCGACTTCTTTCGCGAAACCCCGCGCCACCGACACACACACACACACACATACACACACACACATAGACACGCATGCGCCGACCAACGCAACGGAGAAAGAAAGAAAGAAAGCTAGAAAGAAACAAACCGGCCCTCGGGATCGAGCGAGTCCTGGCTCGCTCTGGCTGCCTCGCTCGCTCGCTCGCTTCCTCGACTGCTCGCCTGCTCGCCTGCTCGCTCGCCTCCACCCATAGGTATTCCGCGTGTGTATGCGAGCCCGCGCAAGCACGTGACACGTGTTTCTCGCACGTGCTGCACGCACGTGTACGTGTACGTGAGTAAGAACGCGCCTCGCGATTAAGTATCGATTAGTCTCCTCGGACGCGGACGATCGAACAACCAGACGAACCGATGGTACCGGGACGAACCGGTGTCGTCCAGCCGCCGAAAGGACACCTCGCGACCGGTTCCCGTGTAATAATGTTGCAACATTGCCGGGGGATCTATGCAACATTCGCGCCCCAATGAGATCTATAATTTTCTACACTTGCCACCTCGGGAGTCGGCGCGAACGCGGTAGAAAGTTACGAGAGCCCACATATTAATTTGTCCGCTTTTATACAGGGTGGCTTCTTTAGTCCCTAATAAAAATACGAATAGACCAGTTTGAAGTAAGATAGAACAGGTGGCAAATAGAATTACCAACCGTCGTCATTTCGATGGGAGTCGATGTCCTTGGTGATGGAAGGTCGCAATAGCACGGTCCAACGCGTTCCGATAGTTTGAATAACGGATTAAGTGGCAATAGAGATCTGTCCGCGATCTCGTACAGCGAGCGGGACGACGGACCTACCGCGCGCCACTCGGAGCGTCCTCTCGATCTTTTCGTGGCACTGGCTACGATCCGATCGAAGGGGTCCACCGTCCGATCGCATCGAGCGATGCTCTCGGATAATAGAGCCGCATCATCGTATTTAATAATCGTACAATGGTCGACAAGGCCCGATAAGATCGCGATCGTTTCGGTAGACGGGTGAAGCCTCGATAAGGCGCACGGCCATAATAACGCAATTAACACTTCTTTGTTCGATCAATTTCCATCCGCTTGTCCAATCGAGCGAACGCCTCGCCGGACGATCGCGAAACGAAAAGGTTTCTCTCTTTCTCTTTCTCTTTTTCTCTTTCCTTCGTTTCTTCGCACAAAAATCGTCGGTGTCTCGTTCGCTCTCGACAAAAGACGAGTGTCTCGTCCGTCGAACGGAATACCAAAAACGCTCCTATTATATTTTAATTAATATATATATATCTCTTCGTAATTTCCGGACACCCTGAAACGCTCGACACACCGTCTCGGGCCTCAGCCCCTCCGGTTGATTACGATCGTTTACGACCGGTAAATCACTCGGTGTCCCTCCCTCTCCACCCTCCCACCGCCCCCTCCCCCGTTTTTTTCTGTTTATTCGCGAAACGTCACGATAGCCCTAATCGTTGAAACCGGTAGTAAAACGATCGTTACTAGTCGCGACAAAGACACCGCCACCTCCGAGAACAAACGAGCCAATAAACTCGTTTTATCGGCCCCTCTCCTTCCTTCCGTTTTGCCCGAGACGTTCCCTTCGAGAGGCCTCGCGAACCCTTCCTCTCCTCGCGTATTTAACATACCGACTAAACGCGGACAACACTACCGATACCGAGGAACAAGGATCGAGGAGACCCGTCCGAGGGTCCGTGGTAGGCGAGAACGGCAACAGAAACGCGTTTCCCCGATCCGACGGGTCCTGGCGTGGGTGTCGAGATCCTAATCTGTCGCGGTCGCGAGTAGAACAACAACGATTAGGCTCTCATCCGGTTGCTCTTCCAGCGCTGTTACTCTTTCGAGGTCGTCCTCCTTCTCCGAGGATCGGTCCCACAAGCTTTCAACTTGCATTCCTCCAAAGTTGGCAGAAGAAGAAATATAGAAGATGGTTCCACGTCTCGAATTGTGTCCCAAACAGTTCTTGTTTTTGTCGTTTAGCAATAATTCTTTCTACACGCAACATCCTCGACGCTTAGTACCAATCGCAGATCGTGACGTCTCTCGAGGTTCTGACGATAATCGATTGGAAAATTGCATGTCCGATAGGAAACGCGCAGAGCCACAGGTATAAAAAGAAACGGAGTTGGCTGGAAAGAGGGAAGAGGTAAGATGGGAAGATGGGAAGAGGGAAGAGAAACGGTCCGATCCATAAGATCGAGTCCGAGGCGTATACATATGCATAGCCAGATAGCCGGATCTGCAGGGAGTGTGAGATCCGACAGCTTCGGAGGTGGCAATGAGCTTGGGTCCCGCCTGCCGCCACACCCACGCGCATATATCTTATTTTCCCTCTTTATTTATTCGAATTGCCGTTGGTCGAGGGCCACTCTTCGAATCCCCATGGCTCCTTTGGCATAATAGGCGAGCATGGTGGCCCATCGTCTCCTCGGCCTTCCCTATATCTCTCGGGCTGCTCCTTATTTTCAGCTACGCCATTCCCTCGCCCCCTCCGGGGACTCCCCGGGACAGCGATTTTTTTCATCCTTCCTTTCAATCTCTCTCCTTCTCTCGTACAGCTATTCTCACACCGTCCCATCCTCCGCCCCTCTTCTCCAATGCTAGAGGAACGGTACACGCACGAATCGATAATGACGCGCGTCATGCCGAAAACGAAACGCGCTCGTATCGAGTTGTTTGATCATCGTCGAAGCGGATCCACTCGTGCACAGGTTGTTGCGCGAATAACACGGTCAAGGCAGCGGCGCGGCGAACAATGGAACAACTCGGAAGCGAAATCTCGATTAGATCCCTCTTATCCTCTTAAGTTGTTACAGCGGATCCACGGCGGATCAGCCTCAGCAGTCTGCTCGGTATCGAAACAACGAGCGCAGCCATTGTGCGCGAAGAGGAAGCGATCTGTACGAGCATCTCTCTCTCTCTCTCTCGGTAGCGAAGGTCGGGAAAACGCCGCCTCCGACGTTTCCCGTATTTTCCTCGTTGTCGGACCGGGAGTAAGACCTTCTTTGAAGTGTCAGGACATTTCACAGATGCGTGCGCCCGGCTACGCACGAGGGCGCACCGAACAAACGAGTTTCCTTGCTGTTTTTCAGCGAGACACGGAACACGGCATCGGGCACCGGGCAAATAGGAAACAGCCGGACGCTCGTCTATGATCCTCGAAAGCAGATTATCCGGGAGCTACTTTTAGCCGGCAAATCGATCATGCCCGAGCGCACTCTAACAAGTGGCTTTTAACAGAAACGATGCCCGATCATCCGCGCTCCGGTGTATCTCGCTCGTCGATCGTGCGATCGAGCGTTACAATTTTGTAACGGATATCTTTTGGACCGCCGCTGCTCGTCCGGCAAATGGCTGCCGACACCGAGAGGACCGAGAGAAAGAGAGAGAGAGAGAGAGAGAGAGACAGGATCCTTTCTTTCGAGCGGTTCTCGACGATCCTCTCCGCGCGTTCGGCACGCATCGTTTCCAAAGAAAGAACGGCGTACCCGATCGACAACCGTTTAACGACGCGTCTACTCCGCTCTGCTCGTTCTCTTCCTCTTCCCTCGATGAATCGACGCTTCCCTTTTGCGCGTTGTCCGAGACGATAATAACGTCTTGGTTCGACGCGACAATAGCGTACGAACGGGGCGGCGCGGGACGGTGAGCCCGAAATTACGGTTACCGAGGCTCCGGGAACGTGCAGGCACGAGAAAAGAGATGTGCCCGGGGAGCGTCTATCGCGTTCCGGTTCTCTCTCTGTGTGTAATCTCGTCGAGGAATTCAGAGCGGACGTTTTAGGTAAGCGAGCCGATTCCAGTGGACGCGAGCATCCGGCGCGGAATAACACGGGGAATGCGGGTCAAACGAGGAGTCGCGAGAGCAAACGGAATCGCCGGGAGAATGCTCTTCGAGGGGAACACCTCTTCGATTCCTTTCCGGTAGGTACACCTTTCATTGGCCGCGTCTCGTCTATACACGCTCGTACCGAAATAATCGCGAAGAACAAGGCACCGAGGGCCGCCGAAAGGATGGGGGCGTGACGGCGGCAACGTTGCGCGCACATTTCTCTCTCTCTCTCTCTCTCTCTCTCTCTCTCTCTCTCTCTCTCTTTCTATCTCTCCTCTTTCCTCCCCTTTCTTCGGCCCAGAAGAAGGAGCAGGCGTGGGTGTTGCGTTCACTTGACGCACCGTTCCACGAGACATAATGCCGAACGACGGCCCGGGCGAATTCGTCGAGCGACGCGCGATCGTCAAAGCGGCACAATGTGTTTGCCCCCCGAAGCCTGTGTTCAGAGAGCTTCAGACAGAGCCCGGTAGGAAGTGGGACGTACCCCGCGCGTTCCTTTTCTTCCACCCTGTATTTTACCAAATATTGCTTCCATAAGTGTATCGCGTTACCCTCGCGTTCCCTTGCCCGTTCCGACGAATCATTGTGTCGCGATCACCGGAGGGAGGCATTCTTTTGCACCCAAGAAAAATAGCTGGTTAATTATATCAGAGTTATTGTGGTGCGGCCCGCAGGGCCAGGGTGGAGCGCAACCCTCGAGGAGCTTTAAACGCGCCCAGCCAGCAGGAATGCATATTATTAAAACATTCCGGACAAGTTCTCTGTCGGCCGGAGTATCCCGCGGAGAGCTCGCCGTAGCTCCCAGCCGCGGCTCCCGACGTTTCCATGGCGAATCGTTCGCATTACTAGGATGATCCTCTCTCTCTCCCCTCTTCCTCACCCCTTTCTCTCTCTCTCTCTCTCTCTCTCTTACACACGAACGCACACACGTACTTTCCGCTCTCCCGTGCCGATATTTTTATCAAAGATGCTCCCTTCGATAATCGGTGCCGGCCACGCTCTCCTTTCGTGCGGCGGTAGCACAAAGGAGGGGGACGACGCGATCGACGTTTAGCGGCCGATCGGTGCTCGACAGCGGTGCTTTTTCCGCGTTTAGGAATCTCTCGTTAACCGGTCGACGTCTCAATTAAAGTCGAGTAGTCCCGCGAAAACGAGTCGTGACACGGGACGACCGAGGAACGATCGATTGTCACGCTCGGAACGTGCTCCCCTCGATCTCGTCGATCGCGGTCGAGACGGGGGAGAGAAGACCACGACCGATCGCGTTCGTGAGCTGGCGAGAGGAAGACGCGTAAGCGAGGCGAGGCGAGGCGAGGGTACCGGCGTGAAAACATGGGAACAAGGGTGGAAGGGAAGAAGGGAAACAAGGGAAGAAGGCGCGATAACTGGCGCTCACCGGCGAGGTAAGATAATTCGTTTATCGGGATTTCCGTGCCTTCGAAGGGGCAACGAGCCTTTGTGCGGCTGTTCGCGCCCGCGTTCGCCGGGAAAACGGCAGTTTTTGCGGGGACTCGCGCGACCGATTATGTCCGCGTCGAACTGAAATTTCGAATCGGCTGTCCGCGACCGAAGGGAAAATCGAATTTTCCTGAGGGCGAACCCGGGGAACGGAGGAGAGAGAGAGAGAGAGAGAGAGAGAGAGAGCCGGCTCTCGCTACAACCCCTGTTCGAATACCGGCCAATTAGGCTTCCGAGCAGGAGTGCATCGAGACGCATTGCACGGCGATAGGATGATCGAGTGGTTCGATGGTATCGGTGCTCGCGTGCCAAGATCATGGTCGGGACACTCGATAGCCCGATAAGTAATGCACCCAGATAGGATGACGGAGGGTACACGGTGAACTCGTCGAAAGGAGGTAGCGGGAGAGCGATTCGGAAGGGAGGCGAAGGAGAGGGCAGCGGATCAGAGGGTATCGGAGGGACGGAGAACCAAGGAGGGACTCCTCTGGAAGCACGGACGATCTTATCGCGGCGAGGTACCTGGTCCGGGCAATGAGCGTCCGCTACCAAACGAATCGAAGGAACGTAGTCGGTGGTTTCCTCTCGCGCGCACAAACAAAAAGAGCCCGTGGTCCGCGTGCCTGGACAAATACTTTTCAACGGTATCGCCTCGACTACGAAATCCGTTTGCGAACCAACCCTCCTTCTCCCAGTCTTCGAGGGACGGGAGAGAGAGAGAGAGAGCACGGCGGCGCGCGAACTCGTTTGTTCGCTCGAGGACTCTAATTAGCCGCGGCTAATAATTCGCCCATTCGCCGATCTATCGGCTCGGGTGGACGAACGGATGGACGAATGGAAGAATGAAACAGCGATCTTCGATATCGCCCCCTCCCTTCGGCTATCGGTCGATCGCTGGGCGACGCGTTTCCGTTGATCGGCGCACGAACTCTAATTAGACAGAGGTAAATTGCAAACCGTACCCGGTATTAAACGAGTGCGATCCGATCCGACGCGGTGCGGTGCGGCGCTACGCGACGATCGCAGAGCGAAACCGCATCTCTCCGGTGCGGAGCTCGCTTTGTATCAGGACGGCGTTTGATCTTCGACCACGTGCCACGCTGGGGTGAATAGAGGCCCGAGGTATGCGAACGGGGTTGTTGCGACTAATTGCCAGCTCAGCGACCACGTCACCGGGACCCGCAGCCGCGCTTCCACTGATCCGACCGAACCGAAGGAACGATAGCGGAAAAGGGACGAAATCCTGGACAGGAGAAAGGGGTGAGCGTGCCCGCTGTGTTCTAGATCCAAGGGGAGCCGGGGATATATCTCTCTACCCGTCGAGGACTCGGGGTGTTTCGGGGATAGCCGAGAAGCTTCTGCGACGAACGATGCTCGTTCGCGATGCGTCCAACGACTAAAGAACGCCGGAACTCGAGCTCCGATCCGACGGAATCTGCGCGCCTGTGCAGAATTCGACGGAAACGAGCAAAGAACGGGAGGACGCGGTGGGGTCGAGTGGGCGGAAAGCCAGAGTTAGGGAACGAGATAAACCTCAATTATGCCGATTGAGCATCCTCCGGGGGATACCGGGTAGGGGAAGTTTGCTCCTCCTACTTTTCCTGCCACGTGATCACGGGCAGCCTTCCTCGCTTCCTTCCTTTCTTCCTTCTTGCCATACGCTCCGTGCTTCCTTCCTTCCTTCCTTCCTCTCTTCCTTCCTCTCTTCCTTCCTTCCGCTGTTTCTCGCTGATCCGACGGAGGAAACGTCGCTGAAAGAAATCGACTAATCCAGAACAGACGCGAGCGGCGGAGTCGATCGATATAGATTTCGACGAAGAAAATTTCGAGCCGGAGAGGGAGAAGGACGGCAAGGTGCAAAACAATCGGAGTATCGACGCGAAATACCTGTTGGTCCGCGAAGAGGCGTTTTCAGGCAGTCCTTCGAGAAACCGAGGGAGAGAGACGAAGAGAGAGAAAGAGATACGAGCCGATAGAGATAGAGAAAAAGAGAGAGAGAGAGAGTCACGAGGATAGCAAAAGAGAGAGGAAGGGGTAGAGATGAAGAGAGACGGTAGAAGAGCGCGAATTGGAGGGAAAAGGAGGGTCGGAAGTGGGAGGAAAGAGAGGGAGATGCAGAAGCAGCCTACAGGCTCTCTCTGTCCGAGCATCCTCGTCTCCTCGTCTCTCGTTTGGTCTCTCTCCGTCTTACTTTTGGTCTCTCCTTGTTCTCCGTCTCGGTCTGCGTCTCCGTCTCCCAGGCTCTCGCGTCTTTCCGTCTCCGTCCGTGGTTTCACTTGCGATCGTCCATCCTCGTCCCTCGGTTTGAATCTCAGGGTGGTGGCCGACGGTAGTGGTGGTCGTGTCCGGATGGTGGTGGTTATGGTGGGGGGGTAGTTGGTTTCTTCGTGCCTACCGCTCCCTATCTCTCCTTTCTCTCCCTATGGGAGGGCGAGGAGGGCCCCCGTAGCCGCGCACTGCGCACCGAGTTCATCATAGACAGACCGATCTCCCTGACAGCTCCTCGTCGGGCTTGAACGGAGGTGGAATCATCAGATTCTGTCCATCTCTTCCTCGGCTCGCAGTAGCGTGTCGGAATAACGAACGCGGAAACACGGGGACAACGGAAGTGATAGCGCGCGCGGCCCTCCGTCCCTCTGTGGTCTCTTTCTCGCGATCGAGTCTCGCGATCGTTCGTTTACATCGCCGTACCGGCGCGTCTCGTCTCTCGGCTCTCCCTCTTTTCGATCTCGTTTCACACCCTCGGCCACTCTTTTTTCCCCCAACTTTCCTCGCCCGTTCCTCGACTTTGTCGGTCCGTCCATCCGTTCTCCGTCGCGAGCTCGGACCGTCCATCTCTCGACGCCCCTCCCTCTCGATCGGCTCCGCGCCGACTTCCAACCCCCTACGGTGGTTGATCTTCGACCTCGTTCGATCGCGTCTGACTCGGTACAGTGACGAGTCACGGGTCAGATCCGTCTCCTCCGTACGAAGAATCGCTCGCGATCGGTGCTATGAACGCGAAACACGACCACGGCTAGTTTGCTATTCGACTGTTTGCACGGACGAAACGATAGCTGCGGTGGTGCGCGCACGAGGGGGAAACAGAGCGAGAGAGAGAGAGAGGGAGTGAGAGAGAGAAAGAGCGAGAGAGAGAGAGAGAGAGAGAGAGAGAGAGAGATAGAGAGAGAGAGAGACAGATTACCGGTGGAAGAGGAACACGAACCGTAGGAGGGGGATGAGTGCGTGGGAGGAGTAAGAGATCCCGGAGGGCGACTTTTCTTTTATTTGAGCTTGACACTTCGTCGTGAACGCGCGCACACACCGGAAGTACACAGAGCCGTGCGACGATCTTCTTTTTCTTGGAACGGTTCGCGCGCGCCTCGTCCGCGCGCTACGAACTTCGAGCTTCGAGCTTCGAGGTTCGAGCTTCTCGATCGAGCACTAGCGAGCCGAGAATCGGAGGAGCGAAGGAGCGGAGAAAACGCGGGGCTCCACCGACCACCGACCGCCGAGCACAGAGCAAGGACCGAGCACCGAGCACCGAGCACCGAGCACCGACCACCGACCGGTCTCCGCGCCGTCAAGGGTGCAAGGAGGACGATCAGAATGTCGCGATACCTGGGAACGAGCACGGCGGACGAGGGTGCCGCGTTCCGCGACTCCGTGGTCGCCCGAGGATAAACACAGAACCCCCTCGTTAACCTAACCGAATCGTTTCTTCCCACCGACAGATCCGGAAGTGTGACTTTCGATTCGCGGGATGTCGCGGAGTGATCACGGAGCCCGTCGATCGCGGGCCACCATGCAGCCGCGCGACGATGTTTGATTCCGCGACGACCATAGTGTCCAGTGCCAGTACGCGCGAGAACGGGTTCGCGGGAGCCGACCACAGTATTCGTATCTCCAAAGACGACGACAACGACGACGGCGGGGCGAGACCAAATAATTCTAGGACACCGAAGACGGGCGACGGACCGCGGACGTCGAATCCGCGGACCGAACACCGAGGAAACGCGAACGTACGATTCACGTTAACGAAACGAACGCGAAAGGATAGAAGAAAAATCGTAGGAGAAGGGCGTTCGGTCGACGAACCGTTCGATCGTCATCGAGGATATTGTGTCCCGGGGTAGTTTTCGGAGCGACCCCTCGAAGCGGCGAAACTGGAAGCTCTCGAATCGTGTACGGAACGTCAAAGCAGAAGCGCCGGTGCCCGGGGCGAGGAGGAGTCCTCGACGCGTGCCAGGCTGCTGATCACAGGCACCGCGCCGGAGACGAGAGACGAGAGACGAAGCGTAGGAGAGGGATTCGAAAAAAAAAACCGTAGAGAAACACAGAGAGAAAGAAAGAGAGACGCGCGGCACCGTCTCTCGAGCGAGGGGTCCTTCCGTTCGGGTGCTAGGGGTGTGCAGCCCTGGACGAGGGGTCGCACTCGACTCTTTTAAAGTGGGCAAACCGCGCAAAGAATAAGCGAGAGACGTCCTCGGGGCGATGACAGGATGCCTCCTTCTCGATCAAGACGTGTCTACGAAGGACCACCGTCTAGGATCGCGACTAGAATCGGACCGACCATCGCCCTGTTGCTCATCCTTCTCGAGAATCGTCGGTGAGTACCAAAACTCTTCTTGATCCCCGGGCCTGCTCCGTTTCGATCGCCGACACACACCGGTACAACAATCGGAAACCGTAGAAGGCCGCTCTTACTATCTTATCCGCTCCGAAATGTTATTATTAACTGTGAAGCTGAGCAGGACCGGTCTCGTCGAAACGAATCGTTTGCCACCCGTGGTTGATATCTCTCGCGTCGCCTCGTGTCGCTTCGCTCGGCGGCTTGTTGAGTCTTAATCGTACTCGAACTATTTATTTACGCCTCGCGAGACGTCTCGGTAAACAGCGAGTTTCTCGATCGAATCGAATTACCGGTCCATCGGGACGTTCGCTCGCGGCACGGTTTCGTTTCCGCTACCAGGAAACCATTACCGGCGTTTCGCGCGGCCGTCGTCGAAACGGCCCGTGAAACGACAATCATCGGGCAGGAATGGTAGCGAAACGGCACCAAAGCGGGAACAACGATAGAGACGACTTCCAGGTTGAATAGAGTTACGGTCGCAAACTGTCGGGTCCAATTACGCCGAGAAAAATTTACGGTCGCGGCGGCAACGCCAGCAACCCACCTTCGCTTCTGCT
The DNA here is from genome assembly GCF_050948215.1 of Halictus rubicundus. NCBI lineage: Eukaryota > Metazoa > Arthropoda > Insecta > Hymenoptera > Halictidae > Halictus > Halictus rubicundus. Next base: position 9,277,914 of record NC_135164.1, on the reverse strand, counting down.
GTTGCTCGGCTCTCTTCTCTTTCTCTCTCTCTCTCTCTCTCTCTCTCCGTTCCACTCTTTATGTTTGTTGCGGAAAGAATCTGTCAATAGAGAGGGCGCGTGAAGGCGGCGGTCGCATCGACGGCTCCGAGTAGAGCACAATGACGGAGTGCAAATAGGTCCTTTCAGCCGACTCCGTGGCACGAACAACGAACGATCCCGCTGCGATCTTCATTATGCCTCCCCGATCTCGCTCCGTTCCTCTGTGTCGAGCGCCCTCCACGCTCTAATCGAATCTTTCTTTCGGCATAAAGTCGGACGGTGTCGGTTCGTCTCGCGCGAACGCTCTTCTTTGGCGCGCTCGCGAAAATTATCCGTTTCCCTCGCTCTGCGTCGCGAGACCAATCCTTCCGGTTTTGGAAATCCTTCGAATTCGTGGAGGTGGCCGCGCGACTCCTCGTAAATAATTATGAACAGCTTTCGCAAACGGTCGCGCGGGCACAGGCACGCGCGCGAACAAGAGCAAGAGCAAGAGCCAAGAGCCAAGAGCAATAGCGCAACCGTATCGAATTGCCGCATCGTATAATTCCCGCGATGGTAACGATGGGTAAACCAGTTTACCGATACGAGCGACACGAGCGCTTAGCACCCCGACGCGAGTCCGACTTCGCTTCAGATTCGAATTCCGATTCCGATTAATCGAGCAGGACTCGTCTTCGTTTTCGATGTCGTCGATTCGACGCGCCGTCCCCGAATCCCGGGGAAGGAGAGTCGCGGCGGGTACACAGTCGGTGCTTCCTCCCGTGCAAATAAAAGCAGCGAAGCGAGTTCGATATCTACCGCAGGAATTCTCGCGGGTCAGTCGTAACGAGTTCTCTCTCCGCGGGTATACCTCCATTAAACGCGAAATTCCGTTCCGTGGTTCTTTATCTTTCTCTTTCGGTACGCGAAAGAGATGCGTCCGAGTGCGTGCGAGTGTGCGCGCGCGCGTGTAATTCGCTTTCTCGTTCCCGTGTCTGTTCGCGAGCGAGCAAGTTAAATAAAACACGTGCATCCGTTCCGCCATCTTGGATTCCTCGACGACCCCTTGGATCATTGCAAAAATGCAGGACGCGCGGCTCGCGTCTCCGACCCATTGATTTGCTCGACGATTTCCCACGATTTCGGTCCCCCGAGCCGAGAGGATCCGAGGACGCGAGTACGATTCCCGGTCAATCTCCTTTCTTCTTGCCGTACGATTTCCGGGATCCGCGGAGGGATCTATGATCGGAGAAATACCGCGTGGTCCAGAGAAACCGGAGAAAGAGCGAAAGAGTAACGGTGCAGCAGCCGAGGTAAAAGAGAAAAGGTAGCGGCGCAGGAATCCATCGACGCCGTCAGACTTCCACAGGTACGCGACCTCGTCTTCGGTAATTTGTTTCGGCGAGTCGAGATCATTAATCTGCTTTCGGTAGATCATCAATAGCGCGAAAGATAGCAATGGTGCAGCGGTGTATCGGTTAATGGGAGCCCTCAATAACCTTTGCGACCCTAAAATGTTGGTCCTCCTCCACCGTCCGTTTCCCACACTACGCAGAAACCGAGCTGCCAGGACCTCGCCAGCCCGTCCCCTCGTTTCCCCGTGTCCTCCGGATACGCTCTTCTTCTTTCCTTTTCGTCCCCCCGAAAATCCCCCCGACATCTCACCGTCTCCATCTCTCTCTCTCTCTCTCTATCCTCTCGTTTCTCTCTTTTGCTCGTTCGTGCGGGTGCTATACACAACTTTTACTTTAGGAGAAGCTCGTCGGCTAATTTGTACCCGCAGATAACCACCGTCCCGCCGGGAATCTCGCATCCGTCCGTGACATCCTTCGGGACCCCGAAGAACCCCCGGGATCCTCCGGAGAAAAAATTGACCGTCCACGAACCGCGGCGGCAAATAAACGAATCTCTCGCGACACGACACCGGGATCCATCTACTTCCGTGCCGCGCTTTGCCGCGCTGCAAGGGGCAACCATAATGGTATGGGGGGGGGGGGGTAACGAACGGGGGGCACTCGCTCGAGCAACCCCGAGCCTATATTTTTTCGGCGGGCCTCTCTCCCGCCGCCGCCGTGCTCGCTGCTCCTTTCGTTTCTGCTTTTATCTGAAAATTAATTAACACCCGGTACTTTGTAATGTACGGCCATTAGACGGAAACTGTCGCTTAAGATAGCGCTTTAAGAGCTCTTCTTCCGAGAGGCGAACGGCGTTATCGCAACGATGCGAAAGGGCAGACGACGAGGGATCGGAAAAGGGTAAGGGACGCGGCCGATACCGAGTGTACGGGTGAACGCGAACGAACGAACGAGCAGAAGGAGGAGATGGAGGAGGAACCGAGCAGATATTCGAGCGGCTCTTTGAAAGTTATCGCGCGCCACCTTTCGACCCCGGTCTCGTAAAGTTGCCGAAAGAAAAGCAGACGCGTGCAAGATGCACGCGCGCTTTCAGCCACCGGGCTACCCTCTAACCGTTTATCAAGTATTTCCTCTCTCGGCAGCGCGCGTACGTTCGCGTCTCTCTCGGATCCTCTCGGCGGAGACGAGCGCAAAACTTTCGCGTTTCGGGTTTTTGGCGAAAACGTGGAACGAAGCCGTGGCCGCAGGGCTACTTAAAGGCACGGTGTTTCTTTAATCGGCGATGAATCCGAAAGCATCCGTGTTCGCGATCGGGAATTCGATAACCGTGGTCCACGCGGCGTTTGAGGCGAGGCGAGGCAAAAGAGGAGCGAGGAACGAAGATCAGTGGAATCGGAAGGAGATCGCAGGCAGCGCGAGTACGAGGAATGTCCCCGGCTGGATTCCCTGAAAGCAGAATCATTCAAAGCGATCGAACGCGCGTGCGCTTCGTGGGAAAAACCGGGACCGGGGCGGCCTCGGGGCCGAAATCGAGCGATGCGAACAGACGAAAGAACGAGAACGGTTCAGCGCGGCGAGAACGTTAATTGGTGAATTTCGTTTGATTTGCAGCGCGACCTGTTTAATGAGCAACTCCGTGGACGATTGGGTGAGCGGGAATGCCGTGGTCTGCAACGGTATTCCTGGCCTGACAAAGGAGCAACGCGAGCTATGCCACAGAAATCCGGACGTGACGGTGGCCGCGATCAAAGGGCTGCAGATGGCTATATCCGAGTGCCAGCACCAGTTCACGTGGCACAGGTGGAACTGCTCGTCCCTGACGCCCAGCAGCAGGACACAGCAGAGCAGCGTTCTTCTGCAGAGAGGTAAGATCTCGCGGCCGGCGCGACCGAAAAAATGTTAAATCGACGCAAACATAGGTAGAGCGGTGTCGTCGCTGGTTCCGTGCCCCCTCGAGGGGAGGTGGGGGGGACACGAGCGCACGAGGAAAGGTGAAATCTTTTACGACGTCGTTGACGACCACGAAACGGCGTAGGCGAGAGACCGTCTGCTTCCTTAAATCAGAATACACGGTGTGTGTGCGCGCCTCCTTGGTCGCGGTCACCTCCGAGAACCTGTCCCCAAACTCTTAGGAGAGCGAGAGAACGAGAGAGAGAGAGAGAGAGAGAGAGAGAGAGAGAGAGAGAGAGAGAGTGAGAGTGAGAAAGGGAGAGAGAGAGAACAGGGTCCCGGTGAGACGAGAAGAGATCGTGCCCCCCTCGACTGTTCTATTCCAGTGTGACATATAAATTCGTCGTGGCGCGTACGTGCGCCGAAAGAGGAAACATATATCGTGTCGGACGAGTGCGCGAGAGCGCGACATCGAGCGCACCTGACCTGAAAGCTTAAGTTCGTCCGTCCGCAGCCACGATCTCGGTGCCCGCCACGTCTGTCTCTCCTCGTTATCTGTCTCCGTGGATCGGTACACCTTCTTTTTTGCCGACTGGCCAACCCGAGGTGTCGATTCCACGAGTCTCTTTCTCCCGGTTCGCGTCGACCGATGAATTCTCATCGAGGTGCATCATCCGCCAGAGGAGAGGAGAAGAATCGTTGTTGCCGGTTGTGCTCGACTTATCGATTATCCCGGGAGATAGAACGGTCGGCGGAGATCGGCGTGTCCCCGGGTTCGCGGGGAAGTTAGAGGGCACCAGCTTCCGAGAAACGGACCCGTACCTTGCCATTACCAACGGTTCCACGCGCAGCTTTTCAAGCCGGCGACATCGGTGGCCAGGGTCTCCCGAGGGTCCCGTGGCCATTCGAGAAATCCACCGTGTCAAATTCGTGCCGGCTGCGTATCTCGAAAAGAACGCGCGCGCGCGCGCGCGCGTCCGCGCTCGTCGTTAAATCTTTCGGACACGATCCTCTCGGACTCTCGTTGCTTCTTCTGCCGTTCCTTCCCGGCCGTGACCGCTCCGTCCCTCTCGGCGTCGCTCTTTCGCCACGTATTCGTTAAACCTCGGCAAAACGGCTTAATGTATTATGAAATGTACACGAAACGAACGGGGCCCCCTTTCTCCTCGCGTGCCCGCTTCCAGGGGCCCACACAAGGCGAGACTGGCTACGAGACACGATACGCCCGACATTCGCCTCCTCGCGTGGAACGACGACAAGAGCTACATGCTCGCGAATGCCAGCCCGAGATTTGCGCGGAACAAATTCGGGACGGCATGGCGTGGCAGTCCGTTTCCAAACATCGCGCGCGATACGATGCGCGGTTTTTCGTAATCGTTTCCGAGCGAGTCGGGAGTCGAGGGCCGCCCGAGATCGTAAACTGGTACGCTTATCGGATATCAGTACGGTAAAACCGTGTGTACACCGCGAGAGACCCGGAGGACTAATTTGAAAACCAGTCACCCGGCAATGGTGGAAAGAGAGCGTCGTCGAAGCTGCGAGACAGGGGGCGACCGAAAAGAAGGAGCACGCTCCCGAGAGCACGTGAATGTAACCGAGGGACCTTGTACCCGGTTACGTCCGCTATCTATTGAGTTATCTAAGCAGTGATTTGGGCTTGACACGGGGTAGCAGGGCAAGGGCTGGCTGCGCGCCATCCGTCACCGCGTCCCTGCGTCAAGGGCCGAAGAGTAAAGAGGCATCGCGGCCCTCTGCGCACCTCGTGCGCTCGTCCTCCTGTTCCTCTTCTTCTTTCTACCTCTCGGCTCTCCTCTCCACTGTCCAGGAGAAGAGACGTACAACTCCCCGTGGAGGATTTATTACGAGTCCCTCATGCTCCTCTTACCATCGGACAGTAGCAGCAGGAGCAGGAGCAGGAGCAGGAGCAGGAGCAGAAGCAGGAGCAGGAGAGCGAGCAGCAGCGGTGGTTGCAGTGGCGACGGCAGTAGCAACGGCAGCTCTCCGGTAGCTATCTGCATTATAAAACAGTTGCTGCCAATAGCCGTATAAAGCGTAAGCTTTCAGCCACCCCTCCCACCGAGTGCGCGAGCCCATATAAAGAGCTGTTTTCGTCCTCTCTTTCTCTCGCTCTCTCGCCGTCTCGGTAGCCGGGCCAAAAGGAGTCGCCCGGAGAGGGTTTTATCATTCTCCGAAACGGAGCCACCGATATCGACGGCTCCCGAACACGGTCCCTTCACGATCGATCGCCTCCTCGTCGTCGACGTTTTTATCGGGGCCCGGCGATCGGCTCGAAGAATCGGCTCGATTCCGGTCTTCGGTGAGCCCGACGAGAACGCGAACGACCGCGAAGGTCTTTAACGTCGTCCCAGGTTTCGTACGATCGACGAAGGGCGACGTAATCGAGCCCCGGCTGTCCGAGATCTCGCTCGGCGAAGCGGCTCGTCCTGTCGAACGTCGAACGTCCCTCGGTTCATCCGCGGATCCGACGAGGCAGCGACGAGTCTCCGCGGCGCTCCGGCCACGGGAAGAGTATCCTTCGAAGCGAAAGGAGACGTTCGGAGGCGCACCGAAACGAAGTTCGGTTCCGAGCGTCCCGGGGATATCGCCTCGACGTGAATATCGATAAAGACGAAATTAAAGGGGGTTCCTTCGAGAATCGCGGCCCCTGTCGCGAGTCGCGCTCGAAACACGGATCCGAAAGCGAGGACAATAAAGCCGAGGGAGAGAGGACTCGGGGTCCTCGGGGAGAGCCGAGGGGGACGAGAGACGACGTAACGACAGGCGCGCAGTGCCTCATAGGGTGTCAGGAACGAATACCACAAATCCTTTCGAATGTGCCTTTAGCGCGTCTCCCCGGTATCTCGCTCTCATGAATACTGCAAATACCGCCCGGTATTCGTGGATTGGAGTAGCTCCTTCTCCCGGGGGAGGACCCGAAGGGGGGCAGAGTAATGTGTGGGCATTGTCGAACAGTCGCGGAGAAAGGGACAGTTGGCTCCGCGGCACACCGAGCCCGCGGGCAGTCGTGTGTCGTATCGTTTGTAAGGTGACAGCCACCATTGCGGTTTGACGATCGGCCATTCGTCAACGCGACTCCAGCGACGAGAGACCTTGGAGCCACCGAAGAAAAAGTGCGGCCGATGTCGCATTACGCACCGAAACGCTCTCCGACCGAGCCCCGTCCTCCCTCGAGCTCGTCGATCCACGAACTTCCAAATTCTACGAACCGCGATTTTACGAATCCCCTCCTCCCTTCTCTCTCTCTCTCTCTCCTCATCCGATTGTCGCGCGAACTAACCGAGGGAAAACAGGGGAAGGGGAAGGTATCGGGGGCTGGTTGGTCGATCGTCGACGGAGAAAAACGTCGCGACGCGACAGGTCGCGGGCAGAGTTTGGTATTGCGTGTTCGGGAACCCCACCGGGTGATCGTTTATACATGCAGTCAATGGATGCCGGCCGGCCGCCGCTGCTGATGGCCACGCTTTGTTTTGACGGACGGCTGAATAATCTGCCGCTGAACTTCGTCTGATGGCTGTCTGTCGGCCGATCCGTCGAACGATCCGTCGTCGAACTCGCCCTTCGAAGGCGAACCTCCATCTACGGAAGCTCGGATGGCTACGGATGGCTCGGGGGCTCGGCTCCACCGGTGTCCCGCTGTTTCCCGCTGGTTCGCGGTTTCCCCCGAGAGCTTCGCCCTCCGCAGAAACGACGAATGCGATCTCTGCTGTCGCGTCCTGATCGTTTGCGCGTATTACTCTTCGGCGCGGCGCGGCGCGACGCGGCGTCGTCTCTCCGCGCGGACGAGCGGCAATTTGCTAACCGGTCCGATCCGGGCCGGCCGTGTGTCTCGTTCGCCGAAGCGAAACCCGACGAGACGGGACCAGACGGGACCAGACGGGACCAGACGGGACACGAGGCGAGCAGAGTCGATTCAGAGTTTGATGCAGTAAAACGGTGATGACGTTTGGTTACAGGTTACAGGGAGACCGCGTTCGCTTTCGCGATTTCGGCGGCCGGGGTGGCGCACAGCGTGGCCCGGGCGTGCAGCATGGGCGGGCTGCTCTCCTGCGGATGCGACCCGTCGAGCTACAAGGGTAAGCCGCCTGCCAAGGCCAGGGGCACCCAATGGAAGTGGGGCGGTTGCTCTCACAACCTCGACTACGGCATGGAGTTCTCGAGACAGTTCCTAGACACGCGCGAGAGGGCCGGGGACATACAGTCGACGGTCAATCTCCACAACAATCAAGCTGGCCGCTTGGTAAGCCAAGCTTCCGATCGATCTTCCCTTTCCCAGCTGCGCTCTCTCCTTCTCTTTCTATCTCACTCTCTCACTCTCCCTCTCTCTCTCTTTCATTATCTTGTTTTCTCGCGTGTTCCGGGAAATATTTCTTTCCGGCGATTCCTCGCCGCGTTTCAACGACGATCTCGCGGTCCGAAGCGAAACGAGACGGGAAAGGTCGAGAGAAACGAGACGGAACGGCCGAGGGGGACAGAGAAAGAGAGATCGAGCCAAAGAGGAGAAGAGGTGGCGAATAGGGGTGGAGAGGAGTAGGAGAACAGTCGTGCCGAGTCCGTTTCTCTCCCCCGTGCACCTCTGCACGCTTGGTCTCGCCTCGACGTTATTAAGACGAAGCCCGGGGCTGGACCACCCAGCCGTAGACTCATTAACCGTTTGGTGCGCGACACCTCTTTGTCTAAAAGAAAATTGCCCCCTTTCTCTTCTCCGTCTGTTCGCGGCGCGGCGCGGTGCGGCTCCTAGTCCGCGCGAACGATTCGCGCGTCGCACAGTTGGAACGCGAACCGCGCCAATTTTCGACGCGTTCCTCACCGACGTTAACAATTCGATTACGTCAGAGAAAGAGAGAGAGAGAGAGAGAAAGAACAATCGATCGATGGAATTTCAGGCGGTGGCGAGCAACATGCAGGTGCGCTGCAAGTGCCACGGTATGTCGGGTTCCTGCGAGGTCAAGACCTGCTGGAAGGTAGCGCCGGACTTCCGGGTGGTGGGCAAGACGCTGAAGGATCGTTTCCGGAACGCCGTGCTGGTCGCTCAGAGCAACCTGGGCAGCGTGACTCCGTTGACCAGAGTCAGGGGTTCGAGGAGAAGAAGGCCGGACCGGCAGAGGCAGAGGAAGCACCGCGGCGGCGGCGGCGGCGGCGGCGGAGGAGGAGGCGCCGGCGGAAACGGCCGCAAGAGGAGGCCGAGGGACCTCGCGAAGCAGCTGTTCTACTACCAAAAATCGCCAAACTTCTGCGAGAAGGACCCGACCGCGGACATACCGGGCACCGGGGGTCGCAAATGCAACAAGACCAGCTCCGGCGGGGACGGGTGCGGCAGCCTCTGCTGCGGCCGGGGTTACAACGTCGTCAGACAACGCCGCGTCGAGCTCTGCCGATGCAAGTTTCACTGGTGCTGCGTCGTCAAATGCCAAAACTGCACCGTCGAGGAGTGGATCACCGTTTGCAAGTGAACGAGCAACTCCGGCACCGCGCGGACGCGCGGATTCTATCGCTTCCATCGGCGACCCGACGGCCACCGTCGTCCCGTCGCGTCGCTGACAGACCTAAAACCAGGAGTACGAAAGACCGGTGACAGGTGTCGTGTGATCACGGACGATACACCGATTCGATCGGATCGCGATCCGATTACCGCTTTGGTTCGTTAATCGCCTAAGAGGACTAAATTAATCGACGGACGCGACGCGAGCTAGAAGAAAGATTCCACGCAGTGACACCGTGGTCGAATCCGCTCGTTGCCCGAGTACGAGTCGGAACGTAATTCTTGTTAACCGCGCGAGTAATATAATTTAATCCGTAGACTAAGCGAACCTATAATTTATTTATAACGTTGCTCTATTTAATTAGCGAATAATTTGAATATCCACACACCAACTGTAACACCTCCGCCACAGTATTATTAGAAGAAACAGAGTGCGTGTGTCTCGAGATTGCGAATGGATGCGATCGATTGTATACAATTCAATAATGCGCGTACAATAAAGAGTTCCTTCGACCGACAAGTTTCTTCGTGCTGTTTTCTCTCTCCTCTGGCGACCGTACGACCGGTCCAATTACCGGCCGATTCGCGATTCCCGATTGAAAACCGGCCGCGGCGAGGCGATCGCGATCGCCCAGAAATCCTTAAGAATCGCGACGCTAAATCTCGGGTAGATTTACAGACGGCCGAAGCCATTCCGATACTTTTATTCGTTGCTCCGGTGGATTCGTACGACCTTCTTTCCCATCGATCGAACGATAAATTGTCTCCCGTTACAACCTTGGGAAAATCTGTGTCAATCCCTCTTACGTGCCGAACGAAACACGACCACCGTTCCGATATCGGAACGAAACCGTGAGACGCGTGTTTCCCGCCGTTGCGTGTCTCGTTGCGATTCGATTGATCGCGCGAGCCGCGAGAATCCGCGGAAACTGTTTAGTCCGCGAACCCCGACATCCGATCGTTCGCGAGCTCGAGCTCGAGTTCGAGTTCGAGTCCGAGCTCGGCTCGACGAATCGAATCGACCCGCTTCAAATCCCTGGAACTCAACGACGGCAAATTAGGTTTTCCGGTCTATACGCGATGACTAGAATTCCGATTAGATTAGCTCCGAAATCGGACGAGGATTCGCATAATCGTGTTTTACGCGGATCGGTGAACACCGCGACGTCGACCCCCGATAATCCGGAATATTACCGAGACAGTTTTCAGTAGGTTCTCGATCGACGGTGGGAATCTCTCGGCATGCGCTGAACCCTTTTGTTTTTCGTTTTTCGTTTTAGCGTAATTGCGCTCGGCCTCTCCTCTCGGGCGAGGAAGACGAAAATCACGGAAACGCGACGCAAGAAGACGCGTCCTCGCATTAAAACCGCGGCTCCCTTTGACAACTGCGCCAGCCAGGACGACCCTGAAGAAGCCGCGATAAAGCGCATTAATTTATCGCACGACCCTCGGGAGATCTTTTTCAAGGCGCATCGATCCGTCCAACGAGATTAGAACCGGGAGCACGACGCAACGCTTTTTACCGCTAAATGGGTACCCGCGCACCGCGACCACAATTACCTATGCCCGCGTACCTCTGCGCTTCTACCGATTCTCGACACGTTCGCCTCGTCTCCGTCGGATCGGAAACGGAACGGAACGGTACAGAACGAGGCTAGGCTATCGTCGATCGTATAGCGTCGACCGCAGTCGATTAATAGGCAAAGCCCTCCTTCCTCTCTGGAATCGCGACGACGAAATTCGTCGGAGCGGAAAAAGAAGAAATTTCCGGGGGAGAAAGGAGAAAAAAGCGTGCACGAGGGGAAGAGGGGAGAAGGGAGAGAAAAAAAGATAAAGAAAGAGAAGAGAGATCCGCGAAGACAAAGACAGAGAGAGAGAAAGAGAGCGTCGGAGCTGGACGACGATCTCGGGGACGAAATCAATGAGCTAACAGGCTTGCGAGTTAGCAGTTAGTTAATTAAGTCGGCGTTATTGGATCATGGAAGCCAAGCACCCCTCCCCAGTAGCACCCCCTCGACGCAATCGTGACTACACCGCCCTACACGAGCGTCGTAGAGCTCGGCTCTTACTCCGGCACACGAGCGTTGCGAGCATTGCGAGGGTGGACGCCGTAGGGCTTGCACAACCTCCCAGACGTTTTAATTAGAGGTGAGTTTCATCGTGCGCCACGCTAAGAGCACCCGTTACCACTCCCTTACGAGTAAGTGTTTTGCACCTTCCGCGGAAACCCCTTCGTTCCGTTCGTCGCTAGATCTTGTACACAGGGCCGAGTCCTCTTTGCCGCCTGAGCCGACATCGCCGACTTCGCCGGCTCTAGCCAATCGCGGGAAAACAAACTGTCAAGAACGTACACGGTCCCTGCGTAATTAGCCGCGTTTCGGCTTCGAGACTACGAAGACTGCGAGAACGATTCCGATCCGCTCGGTCGCCGCGCTGCACCGTCTCCGAGCAACCTGGAACACGCTCGTCCAAATTTGGAAGGCAATCGCGAGCAACCGCGGGACAGTTGGACGATATTCGGTCCGATCGGGGAGCCACCGCGGTGCCTGTGGCCTGCCACGACCAGCCGACCCCCTCGAGATGCCAGAACGTCGCGACAATCTGCACCGAGCCCGGTCACCGAGACTTTATCGCTTTCGGATCGCGAATAATGCCGCAATTAACAAGTTTCGCTCGACAGGTCCGAGTAGAAAGTGAGAGGGGGGGTGCCGGGGGAGGAGAGAGACGAACAAGGAAAGGAGAGACAGAGGAAGGAGAACGGCCTCCCACGGGAGGAGCTGGAGGAGGAGGAGGAGGAGGAGGAGGAGAACAGAAGGACGAGAGAGCAGAAGAAAGGAAAAAGAGAAAAAGGGGGAGGGGAAAAGAGAAAAAGAGAAGAAGAGAAAAGGTGGTGTATACGCGAGGTGCTTTACGTTCCACGGTGCGCGTCTCCGAGGTGCCGGAACATGTGTTTCTGGATGTTTTGCGAGGAGCCCGGGAAAAAGAGAGAAACGGAGGGGAGAGAGAGAGAGAGAAATAGAGAGTAAGAGAGGGAGTCGGTATCTCTCTCTCTTTCTATCGCTCTCTTTCTCTCTCGCGAAGCGGTACAGGTATCGGAGGTAAATCCAAGGCAGGTGTCGTCTCGAGCCAACTTCGGTCGAGCAAGAACGACGAAGACGGACACACGCGGTCGTTCGACCGACGTATCGGTATTTCCGACGGGAACGCGATGGTAGACGGAGACAGAGAGAGTGAAAAAAAACGTCGAGATACATTGTGGTAAGACAAGAAGAACGAGAACGAGGAGGAGATCGACGACGACGGGCGACGACGACGACGAGGTGGAGAAGAAGGAGCGGGAGCGGGAGCGGGAGCGGGAGGAGGAGGAGGGAATCGCAAGCGCGAGCCGGGAGGCCGAGAAGAATATAGCGGAAAGTTAAATGTTGCATGAGCTTCGGGGAAGAAGAACAGCGGCGAGATTCCCGGTATCGATTAACCCCCTGACGGAAATAACGTACGACCGGCATGGAAGCAGCGATTTTTCGCGATCCGAGCTCGATCGCGAGAACACCGACACCTCCGCCACGGAATCTCAAAGAGGAGAGGACAAGCGCGTTATCTGCCGAAAGGATCGATCGTTCGGGGATCTGTAAAAGGTCCGAGAGAGAAGGATCCGAGGCGCAAGAAGCGGAAGCCTCGTGCCTCGCGGACGGAGCGTCGATATCGTCGCGAGCAAACCTACGTCTCGATACCACTTTTTCCATCGTCGGTGAACGCCACGGTGAGCGCACGATCCAGCCACGGACAAGGACCGCGAACGCGCGCCGTTGTCGCGTTTCACATTTCACGTTTCACGCATTTCGCGTTTCGAGCCGAAGGGAAGCCGAGTCTCCGAATCGAGAGGCCAATTCGATTAGCGTCTACTAGTTTTTCCGGGTAATCGGTCGCGTCTCGTCTCGTCCGACCGTATCGACCATCGAGACTTCGACTCGGAGCCCGAGTCGATTGCGCGTCCTGCCGAGGAAGCACCGCTCGCGGGACCGCCAAGAGAAACGCGAGAGAACGGGCCACTTGTCACCAAGTTTACCGTACTTTCCGGCGAAAGGAGTGTCGAACCCTTTTCAACCGGCCCGAACCGGTCGGCTGCCGATCGTTTTCGGCTTCTGCGCCTCCTTTTCTTTCTCTTTTTCGCCTTGTTCGTCCACCGCCACTACCGTTGCTGCTTCTTCCCAGGGATTCGCGGTGCTAACATTCCGCCGCTATAGCGGGGGACCCACCTCTCGGCCAACGAATATCAACTTTCCCACAGCTCGTTTCGGAGAGCGCGCATTCGAAACTCGGAACTCCGCCCCTCTTTCGTTTCGCTTCGCTTAGTCTTATCGAGAGCGAAGGGAGGAAAACGAACCTGACGAGAAATAGGTCGATCGGGCCCGAGATGCCCGAAGGAGTCAACGTGGGACCCCGTGTGCGCCGCGGCAGACACGGAACACGGAACACGTCGAGGACCACGACGAGGAGGAATGTCGTTTCGAAGAAAATCGTCCTCGGGCCCCTCGATTTTCGATCGAGCCGTTCGTCCGGGCGAGTTCGTGCGCGAAACTTTCCCACAACGACCAGCGTTTCGTCGCCCCCACGCTCCTTCCCTTTTAAAGAGCTCGAGCCCTGCACGGGTTCGCGATCCTCCGCCGAACGAGGACAGCGGACACGGAGGAGGAACGGAGAGGGACGAACACGAGAGGAGAGAAAGAACCGATGGGCCGAGTGGCACGGAAAGCTTTTTCTGAAATCACAGGACCCGTCCTAACCACCGGTACTCTTCTCTCTTTCTTCTGGCTCGGCGTTCTCGCGGCGCACGGTCGAGCATCAATAATTTAACGCCCTGCCGTACCAATAAACCTACACGGCTCGACTCTCGGCATCGCACCGCACGGCGCGGCGCGGTACGATACGAGCGGATTCGCGCAACGAGGAAAAGGAAGAACACCGCCGAGAAAACCGAACGAGTCGAGAGCCTCGGTGCAGCCTCGTATCGCATGCGACCGCGCCAGAACGGAACAGAACAGAACCGAACCGAACCGAACAGAGGAGAACAGAACAGAACAGAGGAGAACAGAAGAGAACAGTGAGGACATCGTGGATCAACCAGAGTTTCTTACGTGCGTCTGTTCACATATAGTCAGTGACGCGTCGCCTCTCTCCCTCCGTGTCTCTCTCACCCTTCTTCCACCCTGTTCGCCTCTCTCGCACCCTTTCTCCCTTTCCCTTTCCCTGTTCGATTACAAGCGGCAAGAAGCGGCAGGAAGCAGCATTACACGAGACACGTCGCGCCGACAAATCGACGGATTATGCCGGACGAGCGCCGACCCACCGGGAATAAATGAATTGGCTAACGACGCGAATCCTCTCATTTCTCGCCCCTCTTTCTCGTCCCTCCCAGTCCTCTTCTCTTTCTTCCTTTCGTTTTCCTCGCGTCGCGGCGTGTTACAGCGTGTTGCGGCGGCGGCGGCGACGACTCGATTCTATGGAAACGGTCGCGACGTTTAAACGTTTCGCAGGGGTGGTTTGCAGTCGTCGCGTCGCGTCGCGCCGCGCCGCGGTCGATCGTTGCCGCCGAAACGGTTGCGGGGACGGTTTCGAGTCTTCGAAGCTTATCAACTGCCAGCACGCCGATCGAGAGGAAAGGAGTTTCGCCCTCCGTATATGTACGTGTGTCTGCGAAGCTAGAAGCGCATCGATCGGTCGCGTCTTTGCCAAAGCGGCTAAGCGAGCCACCCGTTACCCACGGACTCTCGTAACCCATTAAATACTCTTACGCAATCCGTGGGATCCGATAAATGGGATATGTATTAGCTTGCAGCGTTTCCGCAGCCGTACAAGTACACCGGCTGGGGCGCGGACAGCGAGAGAAAATAGCGGCGAGACGGCCGCGCGAGCGCGCGCACCTTCGCCTTTGTAGTCGATAACGATTTCGGTTTTCGATTCATTCCGGATCAATCTGTTGAAATCGAGCAGGTTCTTCGCAATCCCGTCGAAATCCACGGAGAAGCAGCTTGGGAGCCGTGGTCGTCGTCGAACCTCTCCAGGCCTGGATGACGCGAAAGGCCCGCGAACTTGTGTTGCTCTCGCACGCGAGAGCGCATCGTCCCACGAGAGGGACGCTGAATCACGTTCTCGAGCCGGCTAGGATATCTTTCCGCGGCTTTAGGCATCCCTCGTCGAAGCTTTCAGGAAGCGAGCTACTAATTAGCGATTACCACTCGTTCACGCGGCACTCGAGAGAGAATATAATTAGCACTCACCTTTGTGCCGATGCGCCGTGAGGCCCTCGACCGGCCGAACCTGGCCTCTCGTAAAAAATCCTGTGGAGCGTTCGTTTCAACTCGAAGAGTCATTCTCGACCTTCCCGTCGTAGTCGTCGTCGTCGTCGTCGTCGTCGTCGTCGTCGTGGTTCGAACACTGATGGAAAGAGGCGAGCCCCGGTCCTGTTTTCCCGTGAGCCCGTGAGCCCGTGAGCGCGACGACCTCCTCGTGTCCTCCCGTTCTTCGTGTACCGCTCCATCGACGACGAGCACTTCAGCCTGGAAACGAGAACGAGATTAACGAACTCTTTGTCGTGTGCAGCATCCGCCACACGGGCTGCGTCCCGCGGACTTTGCTTTTTCGTTTTTTTTCATCAGCCGATACGCGGCTCGATTGTCACCGTTTAAATTTTATTCCTCGATGCCTTCTCTTTCCGCCGATCGGCTCGACAACGCGATTGCTCGTTCGATCGTTTCGAACGAGCGCCCGATTATCACGCTCGATTTCGTCCGCGAACACCAGCTCGACGCGACGTCTTCTGTTTCTCGTCGCTTTCAGGCGGAGAGACGGTGGTACGCCTCGAAAAATGAACGATTATGGCTACGGCAAGAGACGGGGCGGAGGAAGCAGAAGCGAGGACGGCGAGTACGAGGAACGGGACAGAAGGACCAACCTGCAACGACTGGACAGCGTCCAGGACCCCGGGAAACGATACCTTCTGAGAGAGTGCATCGGTTCCGGCGTCTGCGGAGACGTCTTCGAAGCTATCGATCAGCATGCGGGTACTATCGATAATGTTCCAAGAATTTTTAGAAACAGGTGTTCGAATTACGGCTGGGTTCCGCAGGTAACAAGAAGATCGCGGTCAAAGTGCAAAAGCTGACGGCCGAGTCGCAGCCGTTCATCGTGGAGGAGTACAAGGTCCTGCGAGATTTAGCGTCCCACCCGAACCTGCCGGACTTTTACGGGATTTATCGGAGGAGGTCCGGGAAGAAGACCGAGTACGATCAAATATGGTTCGTCATGGAGGTAAGTAAGACCTGTACCGAACGATTTGCGGCGATGCGACCGACGCCGAGGGTACATCATTATTGTCACGATCGGCATCCCGGTTATTTATATCGCGAGCGCGATATCGCGTCGAGACGGCAATCGACGTCCAAGTATATCCGTACCGGCGCTCCTTTAACATCATAATTCTCCCGGGGGAAAAACGAAAAGCTCGGTGATCGAGAACAGACACGAAACACGCCAGGGTGAGGGTGATCGGGGGCGGAGGGGTCCTGAAAGAGAGAGAAAGAGAGAGTGAGAGAGAGAGAGAGAGAGTGAAAGAGACACGGGGGAGGAGGTGAAGAACGAGCGAGAGCAGAAGGAGGTGAAAGAGAAGGAGGAGAAGGAGGAGGAGAAAGAAAAAAAAAAGAGAAAACGAATGCAGCGGCGAGGGAAGAGTTGCTGTACGTACCCATGCCAGGACCCGGAGGCAATTTCAAGCATTTGAGACGGTCGAATACACGGATAATTTACGACACGCGCGGCCATTAAACAATCATTAAACTCGTTCGTGTACGCAGGTGAGCCCTGGCACGTCGCGGCCCTAATTTACGGGTGGACCTCCGCGGTGCGCACGAAACATTATTACTTATCTCGAGCAAAGCGTCGATATTCGATTTAACGTTTACGCGTACACCGCTCGCCTATCCCAGCGGTCGTCGCGACGGACCAGACACGAGAGGCAGCAGCGATCAGCGAAACGTTACCGACGAAAAAGCGGTCGATCCGAGAGCAAACTCTCTGCCCACCGAAATTTCCTCGGCCGGGCTGTGCAAAACCGGGCTGTGCAAAGAAACAGATGTGCAATAAGAAGACGTCGCGGGGATTTTGCGAGTCGATCGACTCGAGTAAAAAGCTCGTAAAGGTTCACCGACGCGAGGCCAAACTGGAAGAAAGGGGGCCCCGGGGACGGGTCGAAAAAGAGGAACGACACGCAACGACAATGTGGCGAAGATTTATCGGCGACCGTCTTCCATATCGCATCACGGCCGAATTTTACGGGCACGTACAGAAACGGTCGGCAGTAGTAGACCAAGTTTTCGTGTTGCGATCGTTCCGCGCCCTCGAAAGAATGTATCGCGTGCTGGCGAAGCCCGTCCCGAAGCTCGAACATCGAAGCTTCTCCCCGTCGCGTCGCGTCGCGTCGTCGCGGCCGGAATTCTTCGCCGTGAAATTGTACCGAGACGAATTCATAAGAATGCTTGGGCATAATTAGAAATTGTAGAGACGCGGACGCGCGAGATCCCCGCGAGATTAGAGCCGTTGTCTTAAAATCAGAACCTCGAGGTCTCGTGCAATTACGTCAAATGAAACTCCGTGGCGAATCGCCGATTTAAATTGCTTCCGCAATCTCGCGGACAAACGCGAACCGTTGTCGCGGCGAATAATCGCGTTGCATTTGCGATTTCCAGCTATGCGACGGCGGAACCGCGCTGGACCTTGTCAGGGGACTCATCGCCATGGACAAGAAGCTGCGCGAGGAACACATAGGCCACATACTGAGGGAGGTGATCAAGGTAAATTTCGGAAAGCGATCTGTCCGCGCGAGACGACGCGGTGCTAGTAGCCGGAGAGTAGCTTGCCGAGGGAGAAGACGTTATTACGAAGCAATTATACCGGCCGGTGTGATGCCGCTTTTGTCTCTCGCTGTCATTACGATACGTTCATAGGCGTCGCAAGTCGAGCACGGTTTGCGGGGAACATCGACCAAGCGAAACGAGCGTCCGATCGGTAGCCGGAGCAACGCGATCCGAACCGTTGCGCAGTTTCTGCTCGCGACGAGATAACTCGCTCGATTCTTCGGCATTCTGGCGAGAGCATTCGCGTTTACGTGCGCGCTAAATCGGAGAACGCGAAGGATCGCGGGAGACGCGCGTCAATGGGCCGCATTCTACCGCGTATAAATTACAAATAAGACAGGCGAGATGGCTCGCTAATTAACCTGCTCGCAAATGAAAGGCTGCCCGCTCGTTCGCCCTTCTCCGATGTTGGCGCAGCCATCTCTCGACTTTCTGTTCTCGGCTCGCGTTCACGTTCACGTTCACGTTCGCGAAACACGGCATCAACGCGCCGTGAAACACTTCCGTTCCGTTCTCCGCGTTCGAGGGAACCTCGGCGTTACGGTACGTTTATGCTGGAGCTGCGATAAACGATCAAAGCAAACGATGAAAGCGAGGCGTATAAATGCATCCTATTCTTGTGTAATGAAAATGTTTACTGTATCGAAGCAGCAGCGGGCATAGTTTGCCGGATAATCAGCAATACAAAAGACGAGTATCACTTTTGTTTCGCTATCGTTGTGGAATCAGAAAGACAGAAATCATCGTAACAGATTTATTTTGGATAAGTTGCGAGATGAAATAAACGATGAAACTCTCTCCAAAATTCCCACGTACACTTATTCCCATGTACATACTGTTTAGCGGAGCTCGAAGGTAATAATTGCGCTTCGAGATCGCTTGTGTTCGAGAGACGGAAATTGTACTAGTACCAGGACTCCGCTGTGAACGGCTAGAGGAAGGCATTTTTATAGCTTCTGTTGTAGCTTCTATCGCAGCAGCAACGTAAACGTACCCCTACTCGTACCGAGACAAAGAGCAACGGGGGATGGAGCGAGAAACGCGAAAGAGACACGTACGAGTCGCGAGCGAATTGCAAACGTTTCCCGTCCCGAGATCTGTAATTTTCCTAGGGAAACGATTCGCTCGGACGCGATGAGGTAATGTTCTATAATTCCGTCCTCCGTCCCCGCGGAATATAATTTCGCGTAATGCTGTGCGAGACGTTCCGGCCGCCTCCATTTGTCGCGCAGCCACCGGTTACTCGTTTCGAATGGAAACCGAGAAGGAAACGATTCGGAAAAAATCCTCAAGACCGAAGTGGACGGGTGTCATTTGCCCGTCAAACGCCGCAACCTGCTCGGCGAGGCGCGGAATGCCGCGGCGGTGTCGAGGGTAGAACGCTCGTTTCCGTTTCGAATCGTGCGTCGCCTCGCGTTCTATCCCTTCCGGTTGGCACCGTGGATCCGAGAGCTCGATCCGCGGTTCGTATCGCGACGATCTCGGCAAAAACGCTGGACCGCGTAAAATCGATGGGTTCTGCTAATTATCTTCGCCGTGGGAACTCCGCGAACCCGATCCCTTCGAATCCGCCGTGCTTTCCATCTTGGACTCGCGGCGCTCGTCAACCTATCGGTGCGAGTTCATCCTATTAACGATCAACGGACGAATCGAAGGGATCGCGCTCGGAGAACGATCGACGCGTTTTCTGTTGGCGGTGTGCTTCGAGGATCGTGCTGCGGCCAGTTTGTCGCTAAATCATTGCGCGAGCCCGCGTTTCGAGTATAGCACGCGCACGCACTTCTCGCGCTCCTCGTCTCGCCGATGCTGTTCTCTCTCTCTCTCTCTCTCTCTCTCTCTCTCTCCCTTCGCTCGTTCCAGCATCCTTTCTCGTAAAGCGCACGCAACCCCTTCTGCCTCTTCTCCTCGTCTTCTTCTTCTTCTTCTTTTCCTTCCGTCGCTCTCCTCGTCTCGTTCGCCTCGGCGAAGTTCTCCTTCTTGTTCGCGTTTTGGTACGTGTTCCATGGAGCCAGTAGCGATTCGTCCACGGTCGCTCGTGCGGTAAATCAGGCCACGTTGACGTTTAATGCCGGCAAATTACACGCGAAATAAATGCTGGCGAGGAACGAGGCACCGGCATGTCTACCGCCGGCGAAATCGCAGCTAAGGGAAACCTTAGAGGAGAAGAAAGCCGGGCCGGGCCGAGGCTGCTCGATCGAGCTTTCTCTCTCGTTCGTCGCCCTGCCCTCCTCGTTTATTCTTCGCCGCGAATTAGTTTACCACCCGATATCTCCGGGCTTTGCTAACGAGTCGCGAGATCAATCCTCTCGTTCCTCAGGCAGTCATGTATCTGCACGAGAACAACGTGATGCACCGTGACATACGCGCCAGCAATGTCCTGCTGACCAGAGAAGGAGAGGTGAAGCTGGTCGATTTCGGGCTCTCGAGATCGATTCAGGGCGAAATGGGGAAAAGGTACACGTGCGTCGGCTCACCGTGCTGGATGGCACCGGAACTCGCGGTCAGCAAGGAGAACAGCTCCAGCAACGGTTACGGAACTCGTGCCGACGTCTGGGCGATCGGGATCACGGCGATCGAACTGGCCGACGGGAAACCACCCTTCCAGGACATGCACCCCACCAGGGCACTCTTCCAAATCGTCCGCAACCCTCCGCCGAATCTCTACAGGCCGTCCAATTGGACACAGAACTTCAACGACTTCATTGCAGAGTACGTACGTCTCCGACCTGTTACCAGTGAATACGAAACTAGGAACCTCTACGTTCTTCCAGGTGTCTCGAAAAGAACCCCGACAACAGACCCTTCATGCCCGAGATATTCGAGCATCCTTTCCTGTCGGAACTACCCGACAACGACTACTTGGTAATGTATTCTCCTATCAAGCTTCCAGACCGTAGACGAAAAAGAGAATAGATGTACTGATACAGCGATTTTCAGAAAGCGCAAGAGCTCAAGGTGATGATGATGGACGCCTGCCCGAAGGGCAAGCTAGAGAGGAGAGCGGAAGTGCTGGTTCAAAGAGGATTCCTCAAGGTAAGACGCGCTTCAATGTTCGAATTCGAGCTGTTGTCGCACGAGGTTAAACGCTCGTTGTCGCAGACGCATCAAACCGATCCTCTGGAGCCGATGTTCATGGAAGACGTCGCGGCGCTCGAATCGCTGACCGAGGACACGATCTTGGACGAGCTCCACGAAAGACTGAGGCAAGGCTACTTCCACAACTTCGTCGGGGACATTCTCCTGATCCTGAATCCGAACGAGCAGCAGGATATTTACGGATCCGACGTAAGCGAACGCCGACGATCAGGACACGATGATCGCAGAACGCAGAAAGTTGAACCTTGAAAAGCTAACTCGCGTTCGGGTTGCAGTACCACACCAAGTACCAGTTCAAATCGCGGTCGGACAACGCGCCGCACATCTACTCCGTGGCCGACAGCGCTTACCAGGACGTGTTGCACAACGAGGAAGCTCAGAACGTTTTGCTGGCGGGCGAGAGCAATTCCGGCAAGACGACCAACATGCTGCACCTGATTCGACACCTGATGTACCTCGGCAAAGTGCGTAGAATCGTCGTCCCGAAAGATTTTCTCACCGGACACGGTCGTTCTTCCGTTTCAGAGCTTGCAAGACGTCGGGTCGAGAGTGTTCCGGGCGATCAAAGTGATCCACGCTTTCAGCAACGCGGCCACACCCCTGAATCCCAACTCGACCAGATGCATCCTGCAAATGCAGGCGACTTTCGGGTCCTCGGGGAAAGCGTCCGGCGGCATATTTTGGCTGTACCAGCTGGAGAAGTGGCGCGTCTCCACGCGGGACAGGTTGTTCGATCCAACAGTTTCCTTTCGATCCTTTCGAGCACGGTTTGGCCAGTGATTCAAACTTCTTTGCAGTTCATAATTTCCTAAAAAAAACGAAAGAGTCGTTAGAAGGTTTAGGATTTTCTAGGAGCAATAGTGCAAGGGGTTAATCAGAGGATCGCGTTACAGAAACCAATCGAACTTCCACGTGTTCTACTACTTCTACGACGGTCTGGACTCGATAAGCAAACTGAGCCAGTACCATTTACCTCCGGGGAGAAGGGCGCGATACCTTCGGATCAGCGACAAGGGAACGGAGCGGAAGCGATCGTTCAAAGTACGGAACGACCCGCGGGGTAACGTGGTCAAGTTCGACGAACTGAAGGAAAATCTAAGGATTCTGGAGATGGAGGAGTACTGCGAAACGATCTGGAAGACGTTGGCGGCGATCCTGAGCCTGGGCGAGATCCGATTCGTGGAAGGGAACAACGGGGAGGCCGAAATGGACAACAGCGAGCCGGCTAGCAGAGGTGTGTAAGAGACGAGTGCGAGCACACACGCGCGCGATCGAGTATCGCGGAAAGATTACAGATTTTGTGTCGCAGTGGCCACGCTGCTGAACCTTGACGAGAAAAAGTTCTCCTGGGCGCTGGTCAACTACTGCGCGATCGTGAAGGGCACCGTGGTACGCAGAAAGCACAGCTGCGACGAGGCGAAGGACGCGAGGGACGTGCTGGCCAACACGATCTACCAGCGGCTGGTCGACTGGATAGTGAATACCATCAATCAGAAGTTTACGGTTACCCGCGCATTATTGTGAGTTTCGACTCGGAATCGTGGATCCGCGGAGGCGCGAGAAGCGGGAGAGACGGTTAATTACGGTACGTCTGGGTTCTTTCAGCGGCGACAAGTACGCCATCAACGTGATGGATCTTTTCGGGTTCGAGTGCGTCGCGGTGAACCGGCTCGAGCAACTGATAGTGAACACCATGAACGAACAGATGCAGTGCTATTACAACCAAAGGGTGTTCGCCTGGGAAATGGTAAGTCCCGAGAGAGAAAATTCTTCGAGATTCGATACGACCTATCGAAAAATCTTGTTTTTGTTGCTCTCTGCAACGATCCTGGTTCGCAGCAAGAGCAAGAGGAGGAGGACATACCTGCGCAACGTTTGCACTTTTACGACAACAAAGACGCGATAGATCAGCTGATGAGCAAGGACAGGGGACTGTTCAGTATAATCGACGACGCGTCGAAAAACATGCTCGATTATCAGTACATTCTGAGCAAGGTGCAGCAACAGTCGAACAATCTGTTCGTCAAGCCGGTGAGCTCGCACGAGTTCACGGTCGCCCATTACACGGGCAAGGTGATGTACGACGCCAGCGAGATAGCCGAGAAGAATCGGGACTTTGTTCCGCCCGAGATGATCGAGACGTTCAGGCAGTCGAGCCTGGTGCCGATCAAGGAGATGTTCACCAACAAGCTGACCAAGTCCGGCAACCTGACCATCGTCGTTGAGCATCCGAAAGTCGCCGAGAAGAAGACCAGCAAAGGGAAATGGGGTGCTCTGATGCAGGAGACCTCCAAGCCGAGAGTGAGTGTTCCCTCTGCGAATAATTATCTGTAACAGAGGAAAGTCAACTAGACTAATTTTCGTTTTGCCAAGCAGAAGTTTAACACCGCGTCGCGAGGACAATATTCGCAAACGAGGAAGGTCAGGACATCCGGGTCCACGTTCAAAGCGGTCAGCCTCGAGATCCTGAAGAACCTCTCGAGCGGCGGTGCAAGCGGCGGGATTCACTTCGTCAGGTGCATCAGATCGGACCTCGAAGGAGCGCCTCGCGGCTTCTACAGAGAGGTCGTGAGACAGCAGATCAGAGCGTTGGCGATTCTGGACACCGCGAAAGCCAGGCAACGCGGATATCCGTGCAGGATATCATTTCAAGAATTCCTTCGGAGGTAACCGCGATAAACGCCCACCGTCGACAACCGTAGACCGTCTGATCGCGTGCTGTCTCTTCAGGTACCAGTTCCTCGCGTTCGATTTCGACGAGAACGTGGAAATAACGAAAGACAACTGCCGGCTGCTCTTGATCCGACTGAAAATGGAGGGCTGGATGATCGGAAAGACCAAGGTCTTCCTCAAGTATTACAACGAGGAGTATCTGTCGCGCCTGTACGAGACGCAGGTGAAAAAGATCATAAAGGTTCAGTGTATGATGAGAGCGTTCCTAGCGAAGAAGAACATGACGTCGAAGATCAAGGGAACCAAGAAAGAAGTTGGTAGGTAAACCGATCGTCGCGGAGAGCCAACGTTGGTGCGAGCCGATTCTCCTTTCCGACGTGACTATTAAAAGTACGTTTATCTTGGAGCTGCGACGAACGATCAAAGATGCATTCGTCGCAGCTCCGACACGAGCGTGTTCGAAGAGTCTACGTTCCCCTTCCCGTCTCTCTTTTTTTCAAGAGGCTCGTACGTTTTTTGCCCACTACGAGAAATTTAACGGGTATTGTTTCAGTGAAGCAAGCGTCATTAAAGAGGACGGAGACGACGGATATATCGGAGGAGGATGCGGCGCTGATATTGCAGAAAGGTAGGGTGCGCTAGGAACGACTCGCGTGGTATTCGAAAGAGATTTGATTTTTGACGAGCCTGATAGTCCGGGATGTTATCGTTCCTACCGATCCGTCGCGTCGCGTCGCGTCGACCGAGAAAATCTGATCGAACACGGTGCTTTCTATTCCCCGGGGAACAGCGTACAGGGGTCATGTAGTGAGGAAGGAGACCGCACCCCTTCTCGGCAAGACTCAAATGTCTCCGGAGACGATGGACATGATGAAGTTCTACAGCAGCAAATGGAGGTCGAAGAGCATGTTCCAAGTCCTCCTACGCTACCGTGCAGCCCGCTATCAAGACCTCGTGCAGTTCTCGCAACAAGTGAGCAACGATCTTTCTTTATCCGTGTAGTCGTTGAAACGATAAAGCTAAACTGAAACTCGGAAATTTGAAAACACAGGTGCACCTGTTCAATCAAGCGATAGTAGCGACTCTCGAGGCGACGAATGAACGAACGGTGTCATTGGGCAGGATCGACACGAATGTCTCACCGCAATCGTACCTAGGCCAGATGAAACCACCCCAAGTGCACAAGTTACCTTTCAACTTTTATAGCGAGTTACCCTTTTTCGATATGAAAACTACCAGGGAAATGAAAGGTCTTGGGTAAGTTGATTTGTTGGTCCGTTGTGTCGCGTCGTCCAAATCCCTCACGTTGACCGGATAGATAACTAATTGTTAGCGAAGCGATAGATATATATCATCCATCATTGATCTCTCATCGTGCCGTGCGTATATGTGTATTTACTAGTACAACCATCGCGTAGGACCGACGATTATTGATACTCTGTACAATCCCGACGTGCAATATCCACGTCTATGTATATTGCATATTACGTACTTGGGTAGTGATTTGCTTTTGTTTTCTCGCGCGCTTCGCGTTTCTGCCTTTTCCTTTTTTCGTTACGTTGCGCGCGGGCTGTTTTATCGTTGTTTTTTTCGCTCTCCGTTGTGTGCCGTCTCTATCGAAGTAAGTGTCGCTTATGACCTCTTCCGGAGACTTCTGGCGTCAACTGAGAAATACGTTCTCGCAGATCCGCGTCGTCTTTGGCGTCTGACGACGAGCACGAGGCCTGGGACGCGCCATTACGGAGACATACGGTGCCTTGGGCCATCAGGAACACTCGTACCAGAGGTGCCTATCACGTTTTGTTTTATCCGATCAGGACGCAGCGAGAATGACACTCGTCGTGAATCGTACGATTCTACGCTCGCGCGAAAGAAAACGCGCCATTTATCCCAAACACTATCTTCGACAATCGCTTTTCCCCTCCCTTGCTGCACGCGTTCGAGTCGGATCGACCGTTTCATTGAAATCGTTCCCTCCCAGGTCGATTCGTCGACATTCACGAAAACTCGATCGTCCGACTCGTCGCAATTTACCGTCAGACTACCATCTATCTGTCCCGCTTTCCAGTCGTGTGTTACTCGTAAGTGGACAACAATCGCGTAACCGTATTGATAGTAAGTGGATAACGATCGATTCTTTCGAGTGGCGACTGGTTTGTCCTCCGAGAGAGAGCTCACTTCTCCAATCGGATTGCTCTGCATTTTTCAGACGTCGAGGTGCAAACGACGAACTCGCCACATCGAGTGGCGCACTCGGGCACCGAGGGAAAGAGTCTGATCGACACTCCGTTTTCCAGAGACCCGAACACCTCGGTCCGATGCCCGCCGGAAAACACGTCCGGAAGCAGAATGGGTAGCTCCGGGTATCAACATCCTTCTTCGAGCAACCGTAGTCCCGCGCCATCTGCTAACGTTCATAATCCTCGCTCAGTAAGTCTCCCCCGGTGATTCTCGCCGATCGTTCCCGATCGCGCATCCTCCATCTCCGATCTCTCTTTTGCAGAACGATTACGATAGCATCGGGTCGACACGCTCTAGAAAAAACGCACCACCTCCGCCACTTCCGTTCGATCAGACACAACCACCCCCGCCCCGCACCGATCGTTTCAGTACGAATCCTCGAAGTAAAAGCAACGTGACCACCGGTAGCAACGATTGGGAATTCGACGACAGAACGAACAGAAACACCTCCTCCGGCAACCCTAATCGGTTTGATCGCGATTCCTACATAATCTCGGAGAACCCTCTAAAACGCGATCGAACTCCCTCTCGTTTTCTCTGTCTGTTGCAGCATCAATCCGATCCAGGAAATGCAGATGATGGGTCGCAAGAACAACAACGAGAACACGGACGAGCCGCCGTTCAACTTCCAGGTCAGAAGCCGAAGAAGTCATGCCGAAGCAACATCGAACAACTTTCTGTCGCCTTCCCCTTGCTTTACCGAACAAAAAGCTCGACGTTGCTTCAGCGTGGAAAACAGTAGCGTAGTATCAAAAGGGTTGTAGTTAACGGATTGGTTGGTTCGGGCAGGCTATGCTGAGGAAAACGAGTCACCAGCGGGCGTCGATGAAGCGCAATCCCGTCT
Source organism: Halictus rubicundus (assembly GCF_050948215.1). Lineage (NCBI taxonomy): Eukaryota > Metazoa > Arthropoda > Insecta > Hymenoptera > Halictidae > Halictus > Halictus rubicundus. The sequence continues at coordinate 9,251,406 of NC_135164.1, read as the reverse complement.
ACGATAGCTATTCTCCGTCACCACTGCCAGGTTCGGGATATCGCGGGAATCGCGAGACCGAATCGAACGTCGTCTACAGAAGCGGAGGAAGCCGCAGAGACTCGGCCGAGTGGAGTCCCAACGAGATGGTACGGATGTCCGAGAAGTACGGGAGGGAGGGAGCCTGGGGCGAGGACCGTGCCGAGGACAGAGGCAACGCTGCTACCTCGGATAGTGTCACCACCGCCGAGATTGCTCCGGGAATCGTTATCGAGGGTTACGTGGCCGAGTTGTAAAATTCGAGCCAACAACCGAAAAACTTCTTGCGCGTCGAACCAGAACAAAAACTGGACCAGTTGGAATTGCTAATACCGCGAGAAGGAAAGAGAAAGAGAGAGAGAGAGAGAGAGAGGGAGAGAGTGAGTGAGCGAGTGAGTGAGAAAGAGAGAGCGTGCGTGGAAAAAACGGAAGAGAAGCCCGAAAGATACCTGTAGCTGTCCCGACGGAAACAAATGCGCGGACTCGTATGATTCGAACGAACGATACCCCCAATCCACCAATGTTGCTGACTCGAAGAGAATTTCTTTTTACCTCCACAAAATATGTACATACGATATATTTTCTATTGCGTTTCTTCTCTGGTTTATAACAAAAATAGAAAACGGACTCTTCTATCGCCGTGGTCTTTTCGTCGGTGAGAACTTCTTTTGTAATTTCCGTACCTCGAGAAACCGTGAAGCCGGTGCATCTCTGTCCAATGTACAATAACTTTCGTCGAACACGTTTCCATTCAGACACGCGCCAAGTTTCTCCAACAGTTAGCAATGCTCCTTACCGACGCGAATATTTGATCGCTCTTTTCACATTGGCTGAACCAAGCGAAATCGCACGACCGACGTTTCGATACGCGTCGAACGAAAACGAAAAACCGATAACAAAACCTAAACGAATGCAAAAACAATTGTATCGGAGATATCCTGCGGCAGACAATCTCGAATAAAATTCTACGAACGATGGACGTTCGCGTCGTGCGACCGTTGCGAGGCTAGGGGTTATTAAAAATTCGTGTTGAAATTGTAAGCAGCGCCTTCGCACCCTTTTTATCGCACGCAACGGTGTTCATTTATCGAACCAATCTAACCAATTATCGTACGTAACCGACCGCAACAAATTACCGAAAAGTTTAGAACCCCGCACGATCGGTTCTAATAAAAGCACGAAAACTCCCGTCACTTTTACGAGCAAAAAGATATTCATCGAAGTTTCAATCGACTGATGCACTATACTGTCAAGAATATTTAAGAAGAAAACAAAAATAAACGATTCACAAAAACGCACGATCGTTCGCTTGATTACTTGGTCGCGTGAAACGGTCCTGCTCCTTGTCCCGCGTTCATACAATTTGTTCCTGTTTCCTTTTTATTGCGTAAAAAACTCTTGTTAATACAACAATAAAAGTACTGTGCGCAACGCAGCGCGATACTGGCCGTAGGTAATCACTATACAAGCGACATGTACAAAGGATATAACGACAATATATACACGTATATAATAAAAACTTCATGAAAAAGGAACAACTGCCGCAGAGGTGCGCAACGTGGCACTTGTCGAAAACTGCTCCGATTTCGTTCGATAACAAATTTTTTAGCGCACGAGCCGTGGTTACAAATATCTCGAATATAAAATCGCGCGGCCCGCAACGGGGAATGGTTCGTTGCAGAAATAAATACGCGTGCGCTACGGTGTCTCGGCTTGAAACAATACAAAATCAGAACACGTTCGGCGTCGACCGCGATGTACAATCTTGTTTCCGGAACCGTCTATAAAAGGTAATGAACTGTTATACAGATTACGATACACGTCCCACCGCGAACGATACTCTCAACCCTTGTTGGACCGAGGATTCTCCTGACTACTGTTCTGCTGGGACGTTTGCTTAATTATGTTGACTAACGTGTCTAATCTGGTGGGACGCGCGATCTGCAGAACCATGTGCGCTTCCTCGAGGATCAAGAGAGCGTTGTGCGCATCGATCGCCGAGAGATTGTGCGCCACAATCACGTGTCGTCTCCAAGCTGCGTGCGTGGGCAGGACCTGAAACACGTATGCGTTAGACTCTGAACCGATCGAGGGACGGGTGTGCACCTGTTGCGAACGTACCTGCAAACACCATTTGCAATTGAGGGACGGTGAGATCGTGTGGACGGCTTTGATGTGTCTTCGCCGGAAGCCCCAGCTCGTGTACGCCCTGTCGCAGAAGGGACAAGGGAACGGCGGGAACGCGGTGCCACCCTTCTCTTCCGGAAAATCGGAATTGCCGGCCGTGGGCCCGGTGCAGCTCGGGTAACCGGATCGCAGAACCCTGCCCTCCCGTTCGCCGAGCAGATTCGCGGTTGCGGGCTCCCGGTGCTCGGCTATCGACTCCGAGCACGATATATTCGACGAAGGGTGAAGGTCCTCGATGGTTTTCGAGGACGGAGTCCGATCGAGGCCGATCGGACAGGTCGCTGGAGACGAGACCTCGCGCGCCTCGGCGATCACGGTTACGGTCGGCTTCGAAGATCCTGCAAGTAATTCCAGTCGGGCACTTGAAAACTTTTACTCCCCTTCGGCGTAGCGGCGAGACTCGACTTTTTCTTTGGTGACGCTTCGTCAGGAGGAACAGGAGGACAGGCGTGGAACTTGGTGTGTTGGTTGATTGGTTCGACGGATGACGCGCGACGGAGAGAACGGAGGAACAATGGATTCTTGGAACGTTTTCCTTTCTTCTAGTCGTCTAGTCGTACCTGCTAAATGTTCTACGTGTCGTCTACGGACCCGCGCCGAGTCGGGAAATGACGAGACAATTAAAAATGTAAAATAGGTTTATTTGCAACCAGTCGCGTGTATTTCGTCTACAGTTGTATATTTATATATATATATATTTATTTATATATTTATATTATAGTTTGAAACAGTATAGTCGACTCGAAGCGTATCGTACCTTCGCGAGATCAAACGACGAAACGAAAGGTGGCAAATAAACGCGCGACAAGTAAAATGGTTTCGCTCGATCTCTCTTTTGTCGATCTCGAACGAAACCGCGGACGAAAGTATCGTACGCCGTCGATAGGTGCGAACCGATCGCGGGAAAATCTCACCGCGACGACTCGTACTCTCCTTTAAATATTCTACAAGCATGCGTTACATTAATATTCTTTCACCGGCGAGGGACACGAGATTCCGTTCGTGTCGCCCTCGGTACGCGTGCTCAAACTCGGTTCTCCCATACCGCGCGTGTCTTTTACAGATTGCTATAAACTCGGACTTCGATCGTTCCTAGTACGCGACAGTACACCGAGAAACGTTCACCTAGGTGTGTAACTATGCGCGTGTACAATAATGCGTGGTGATCGTGGATGCCGTGCCTTCGAGCGTAACAAGGTCTCCGCTTCGACGTGTTCCTTATGACACGGCGCGCGGCGCGGTTAATATTATTGTAGTTCGTGTTACGTAGATCGTCGTCTACGACGAGAGTGCGTACTTGCGTGAACACTGCAAACGAACAACACGAAGGAATGTTACGTTTAATTGCCATAGGTACATACGAGGTACGTGGTACGAGGTACGAGAATACGACAGATAAGTCTGGAACATCGAAGGATCGGCGCTGTCCTTGCGAAACAGCTAACCAAAGAAACGAAAGAAGAACTAGTTGACCCGTTTGCGTACCGTTCACAGAACCGAAAGACCGAAAGGGGTGGTGCAGAATATTCGTTTTTCGAAAATTAATTGGAAAACGCTAAGCGCGTGGTTGGTTATCCAATAAGACCGACCCTGTCTAAGAATGCTTTCCGTTCCCCACTGTGTCTCTCTTCGAAGGTGCCTATCGTTATCTTTTCTCGGTGATTCGCAATCAGCTTTTCCCGTCGCTGATCCTTTAATTCGCGTAACTTATTCATCGGTATCGATATCGGTATCGGTATCGGTATCGGTATCGCGCGAGTGACTCTCGCGTCTCCCGTTATCTTATCGTATACTGTGCTCGTCCGTAGGACGATTCGATCGGTGATCGAGAGACGACGAGAGAAGAACGATCACGGAGGAAACAACCTCGAGGCGATCCGAGTCGATCGCAAGACGATCCTAAATGTTTCCGGGCAGTTCCGATCGGAACATTTCGGACGAGACTGGACGAGTATTTTCGTTCATTCTAGCCAGTGAAAACGTTTCCGTTTGATCCCTGACCTGAAACGCCCTAGTCATTGAGTGTAGACCGACCGCCTCTGGAACAAATATCTTTTCAAGCCCCTATTGCTAGTGTCGATCTTGGTCACGCAGTTCTTCCATGTCTCTTCCCATTCGACGCTATTTGGTGCGATACCGCTAAAGTGCAACAGAACTTCCCTTATCAAATGTATTTTGTTACTATCGAACTGCTGTTTGCCCATCTTGCCGTTTACGTTACAGAGAATCCTCTCCTCCGGGGTAAAGAGGATCTTCATAAGGTCACAGGCCAAATGATCCATCGGTCGAGAAGTCGCCCAGGTTGAGATAATCTCCGGGCTCGGCAGAAGATCGGCGTAAGGTAGCTGCTGATACGCGTAAAGCAGCGGCTTCACGTCCGAGAATCCAGTTAGGCCGGATAACCCAGATAAACCGGAAATGTCTTCAGCAGGGCTGTTCCCAGACCCTGCCACACACATCAGAGCACAGCCTGCTTTAAACACGGATCCCCCTGACGCGCGTCAGTTTGGCTTGCAGCGAATTGCAGCGAATTGCAGCGAAGATCGATCGATCGCGTGCGTCTATCGTTCCATTTATCTTCCCGTTCCTTTTTTTTCTCCCTCTCTCTCTCTCTCTTTCTCTTTCTCTTTTGATCAGAGACCCGACGACTCGATACTACCGACAAACAGAACGATCCTCTCCAATCATCGTTGGGAGCTCGGCAGATGGCACAGTCCGTGATTAATCCCAAATATTAAGGAGGATCTGCGTTCACAGACAAATAGAATGAAGGCGTACGAATACAGTCAAGGGATGTCTCGGGGTTGGGGTTTTACGGACGATTCGGACAATTTGGGATGTACAGGACCACCTTCCATTACATTTCTATCGTCTCTGTACCCACTCCCGAGCTCCCAACATTACTTTTCCCTCTGATCTAAGTGCTAGTTTTGCTCTAACTCGATGCAAGCTGACGCTGCGTTCACCTGTGACCCCTACAGCCAAGTGCCCTTGGATTATTTGAACTGTTTGCTACGCGCGCGCGCGCGTTTTCCTGCTCTCTAGCGATTCGCATCGCGCAACAACGAAAAACAAACGAAAGAAATACGTGCGACACCAATCTAATAAAGCAGAAGTAACGATCAAAGCTGGCTCAACGATTCGGCAAGCGACCAAAAAACAAAACGATACGCAACAATCGAGGGAGTGTATGATGCTTCGTCGCTTTAGATTTCACAGTTGATTTGAATACGCGTATGCATCTACCGCCGAGGACCTTCACGTACATGTTTCTTTCCTCTTCGTATAATCGTGCTCCTTTGATGCAACCAAATCCCACAACCAATTGATTTGAATCGATGGAAATCTTCGGATAGAGCAACTTATTGCGTATAGATGTCTACAGTGCCTTTTCTCTTTCGCACACACACACTCTTTCTCTCTCACTTTCTGTCTCTCTTTCTCTCTCTAGCAAATGTACAAGTCTAAGAAAGAAGGCGATAATATGCACAGAAACGTGTAGAACATAAAACATATAGAAATTACAGGGAACGAAATCGTAATGCGTTTCGCAAATAAAATACGAATGCTCGAACGTGTTTTATAATCGCATCTACGGCTTCGCTGAAGTATCTCGTGTACTCACCTTGGTTTCCCTCGGCTTGGCCGGTGTCCAGTCTCTCTACAGGGTCCTTGTCCACCGCCGATTGCTTTTGAAGCTCTTCCACCGCCGACTCCAATGGCTCGATCTGAAATACAATCAACTGAGTACCCGTGCCGAATGTTTCTAGTCTTCAAACATCCGTACGTAACAAACTTTTACCTTCATTTCTAAACGCTGGTAGACCGGATTCTGAACAGTCTTCTGCATCGGGAAATCCCCATCCTTTCCGCTCTGATCGCTGGTGGTCGATTCATCTGTACTTTCCAATTGCGATACGCTCGGTGCCAGCACAGTCTCCAGGATAGAATTAGCCTGGTGCTTCACCTTCTGTTTCTTCTTCGGCGAGTCTTCCTTGACGGCAGCTTCATCTTCTTCCACGGCTTGCTCCAACTCGGCCAATCGTTTGTAAGATTCTTTGGCGAATATATCTCCCCCGGACAGTCCACGAATCTGCAAGGTCTCCGCTGCTTTCAACAACGCCGGCAAATTCTTCTGTTCTATATTCACTTCTCCCTTGTATATAAATATAAGTAAGGCTTCCAACTCGCTAAAGTGCACATCTTGCAGTATTATAACCGGATGTTGGCACGGGTTAGTCTGCAACAAAGAAAGAGAATGATGTTCCAAACGTACTAACCGTAGGTAGTGTACCAATTCTTAACTCTTTGACTGCGAAGCACGCGTGCATCTTTGTCAAGGGTTAAAACCCACCTACAGGGTGTTACAGCAAGGACATTTCTGAACCAAGAAACTCTATGCATCGATGATACGTGCAAACTGACAGGATATCAGGAAACAGATTCGCGTTAACTAAGATTTTATTCTATTCTCTGTTGATCCAAAGAAATTTTGCAACAACCCAAAGAGCTAATGATAAAGTAACCTATAGAGATCGAAATTTGCAGAAAATATCGGCGGTCTGGTAGCAACAGAGTGAATTTGAAGAGAGGAAGCCAGCTGTCAAAACGCGAACGAGCGCCGCAAAATAAAAGGGAAAACAGAGAGACCTGAAAAACTTTCTTGAAGAACGGGCTGCTGGCAGAGAGGATCACTTTGTGAGCCGTGAGACATTGTCCGTCGCTTGCCAGGGTCACGTCGACGAGTCCTTCCTCTTCCCAGAGGCTCTCGAAGCTGGTCGCGATGTTGTTCAAAAAACTGTTCCACTTCAGGCATATTTGACTTGACATCTCGCCGATAGGAATCGTCGACTCCGTTCGAATCTGAATCGCAAATTCACCGTTTCGGTGATTGTAACGCGTCGACGACAATTAGGACACAAGTTGTACAACAACGTCAACGACGACGTCCACGATGACGACGACGACGACGACGACGATGACAGCGACCGCGATGTAACAGCGATCGTGCCAGGCACGCACAAACATCCTTGGCGCTGGGTTGGCTATACATAGTCAATATGGCCGCCATACTCCGCTCGTTGAATTGCGCGCGAGCCTTAGAAACGCTTATCGACGTACTCCGCGCTATATTCCCTATTATTTGCCCGCCTTCCAAGTATTCCACCCGAAAACAATTGGAAAATATATACTCCACCGGTCCTCTCTCGCGGTATTCATTTCGCATTTAGTTTTGTTCGAATTATGGCATACATTTACTCCTTTCACACGTTCCTTTAACTAACTTTATCTAAGATTCGTGACATCAAATTTAACTTGAGTGAAGATTTCAAACAGGACCTGCTAAAGACGAATGTTATGCCTACCTTTCAGGTCAAAATCGAATTCTATTCTTTTGTAATCAATACGTAAGAATTAAGGGATATGCAGATATAGAATAAATATAGTGTTACTTTTTTTTATGGAAGACAAACAAGTTCTTAACACTAGAACGACCGGAGCAGTCAAAGTGACTGCTTCCTAATTTTTTCTTTTACAATTACTGAAATTGTAAAAATGTTTTCATCGGAAATTTTTTAACGAATCTCTTCATTGAAGCACATATTACAATAAAAGTTGTATGAAGTCTGAATGGGCACAGTCTTGTCACTGTTACAAAGCAATATACGTCAGTCGCATTTATTGCTCGGTCGTTCTAGTGTTAAGAAACATCTATAATTCATGGACGAATATTTTTTAACAAATTCGATGACAGCTCAAAAAATCAATTTAGTAGTTCAATCCGATTGGTGCCCGATTGAACGACCGAATATTCTCAACTGTCCGTTTGTAATCGACGGAATTGTTAATTGAAAATAGTTTTTTAAATCTCCAGAGGTTCAGACCGGAGTAACGTTTATCGGAGCGTTTGTTAGAGGGTTGTTAGAGGTTAAGATCTGTTTTAGCGATAAAGCGAAATACGAAGAAATTGTAACCGGTGTATCGATATGTTAAGAGTACATTGAAATAGCAAACACGTTTACGTACTGGCGTGCATATGTACATCGTCGAATGTACAGGTAGCACAGGTGTGTAGGAGCATCGGTTCCCTTGTGCGCGCACTCTCGCGTGTCTGGTTGCTTGCGTGAGTTCGTATCCCGCAACAATGTTCCGTAATCGTTAAGGTTCCACCTCTTTGCGTATCCAACGCGGGTACACTGAACTACATGAAAAAGGATCTTTTATACGTGCGTAGAGAATAGCGCTTTAAAGTCGCAACTTCGCCGATTTCACGATTACACATTGTTAGAAGGGAAAACCAGTTGTTCCAAACGTTCGACATAAACAAACTACCTGTCCAGGTAGATCGGTTTATACCTGCAATATTGCGCCAATGGTGTCGTAGGTGATAATTACCGAAATCGGTTCCGAAACCTCGCCGGTTCCAGGTAACTTTGCATTGTCGTCAAAACGTACGAGACTTTTACAGCTCTATTTTCTAAAGAAGCATGTTCCCGGTGAAAGACTCGAAATTGTTTCGAACGACCCTAACGACGGCTATTCTCGTTCCGCGATTGAAACACAGGCTGTTAAAGGGCCTCGGAGACTTTGGGATTAAGGGGTGAACAAGCCGGCCGTTATATGCACAGCGGCGATCGTTTCGTGGAAAGTTTAAACAGTCCGCATGTTGCACACTTGTTGTCTGTGTATACTCCGCGTATGATATACGCACTTGCAGTATGCGGACTGCCCCCGCACATTCTGTCGGTGCAGACAAGACTTAAAGCAGGAAAATCGACGGAAAATATCTAGAAAAAATGTTGTCAAGGTCATCATTCTGACCAACTTTTCCCTATACAATAAAAAAAAAAAAATCGATTCTTTCGATCAGTCAGACGAGAATGCCCCCGTAACTTCGATTATCGATTAGAACCGATAAGTCTGATAATGATTGGCGGACAGTAATGCTAATCACTCGGCATCCGCGAAACGATCTCTAAGGGAAAAGATTCTGTAATTTAGCTAGAGCGAGTGTGGTCGTTTTAAAAAGCTGATCGACCTCGGGCCACTCAACGTGTCTAATTATAAACGGCGAAGATATCGAGGGGAGTGAATTGACCTGAAAGCGAAGAAGTAGAAAACATTACGGCGAAGACACGTCCGGGGGGGTAATCACCCTTAAGTCCTTTCGGGCATCGATACCAAGTTCCTCCTTCTCCCTTTGGGCAGGTAAACCGACCAATCAGGGGACAGAATGCACCGATCGGCACCGACCTGGTTCCGTACAAATAAAGCCCGCCGAATTTTCCGGCTCATTTGCAGTTTCTCAGGTGAACCGTGTCGAAGTGTCAAGAACGGGAATTCGAATCGATCGGTTTTCGTTTGCCGGTGGTATCACCGGCGCGGTAGCGATTGTGATTACATGAGCTCGAATTGCCAAAACAACCATGCCGAAAGAAAGCGAACGCCAGAAGCGGCGAAGTAGCAGACGTCAGTACGTAAAGGTCGATAACGTGAGTATTCGAAAGATAGTCGATCCGAAGCTAGGCGGCGATCGTTTCACAATAACGCGAGCGATTGCACTTGTACGCACGCAACTCGCTGTCTCATCCGAATCGAAGGAAATTCTGTTAATTGCCGTACGGAGCGAACGGTGCGCGGTTGCAGTACCAGCAACAGTCTGTGACACCGGGTGACGTCAACCGCTAGATAAATCTTCGTTAATTATGTACTAAATTATCTGAATTTTAACAACATTTACGTAACGATACATTCCGTTGACACTCTCGGACGCGCGCCGTCGCTTTCGACAACTATTATCTCGCCGAAAAATTCAAGTGAAATTCGTCAATTGTGTTTCATCAGGCGGCGAAATTGCAATATACACTGTGTACGCACGCTTCGATTCTCAATTGTTTGAAAGTCTGCAGATCCGAGCCCGTGGATGCACAACAATTTTTTTCGCGTTGTCTCTATATCGTATCCGCGTAGATCTCATTTTCGCGTAATAATCTCGGTTGCAACATCGTTCGCATGTACGAAAGATAAACAGACTTACTAAAACATCATCGTTTCTTTCTTGTAGAACAAGGAAAACAGTGCAACGACAAAGAAACAGGGATCGAGGAAATCTTCAACCGGAAACGAACGGCACAACCCTTTGCAAGGAAAATCCTCCGAGAGAGAGCGCAGAGAATCAACACTGAAGAAACAGAACGTAACAATGACATCGACCGAGCTTTTACACTCGATAAGCGGCGGTCTTATCGAGAGCGGTATCAAGTACATCATGTTTCCGCTGCATCTTCTGCGCTTCTGTATATTCGGGACCAGCAAGGTCTCCGAAAAGCTGGCTATTTGCAAGGACGACAAAGGATCGAAGGATTCCGGATCGAGCGTCAAGAAAACTATTAAAGAAGAGACAGAGAGCAAGTCCTCCAAAAGTAAGGGGGACAGAAACTCGAAAAACGACGAAGCTTCTTCGAACAGAAGATCTTCCGAAGAATCTCGGAAAAGTACAAGATCTGGTTCCTTAACGGACACGAAAAACACCGGGTCGTCTCGAGGAAAGGACTCGAAGGAAGTGCGTAAAGGCGACGACAAAGGACTCAAAGAAAAATCACTCGTAGTTGCACTCAAAGAAGAATCCGACTCGTCCGTCGATCAATGGAGCACCGCCTGCAACACGATAACCGAAAACATTTGCATGGACATTGACAAATTCGTGACGTTCGATTCGGTGGAGCCTATGGACATATCGATGGAGGAATATACCTACGAAGAATCTCAGATCGTGACGGAGTCTCGCGATCAAAGGCAAAACAGCACTTTGTCGGTGGACGCTGAGATCGCGAAGATTTTTCAGAAGCAGTGCACATCGTCCGAAGACGAACATTCGTCTTCCCACAGCTGGACCTCGTTAGAGAAACGTGAAAAAACAGGGGGAAAGAATTTCCTTTGCCAGGCAAGGACCAGCCACTCTGCTGCTACCGTTCCGTCCAAATCGAAGGAGGAAAAGGTTGTCAAGGAACGGAAGAAGAAAACGTCGTCCGAAGACGTCGCTCATAACAAAAGGAGGAAAGTGTCGCAGGTCGAGAACAAACCCGACAAACAGAAGGACGGAAAAAGCGACGCGAAACGCCGCGAGGAGAAACACTCTTCCAAGCAGGACAGCCCTAGCAAATCCAAAACGCGATCTCCGAGAACGCCGGTGAAGAGCAACGAATCGAAACGAAAGGATGTCCAGTACAAAGAAATTGCCACCCAGACGGACAGCGCATTTTCGGATGATGATGTCGAGATGACCCCAGTGGATGCAAAGCTCCCCGAAGGACGATTCTGCTGCAAGCGTGCGGCCTACAGATCTCATCCAAATCTACATCTGGTAAGTGCGTTCTCCTTTCATTTCAATAAAGATGAGCGGATCGAATTTAAATGGATTTCTATTTGCTTTCAATTTTTATTTTGCACGAAGACCCGCTATCTGTTAATTACCACCTGCAAATAGATACAGAGCTCGCTGTAACGGCCGTTGTTTTCCTTTTTTTACAGTGCTGGGGAGCGGAACACGACTGGAATTACGTGGCCGACAATGAGGATTCGAACGACGGGTTCGCGAGCATCGCCCGTAAACGGGTTTCATCGTGCAGCACTTCCTCCTCCTCGACGGATCTTGGCTTTGACGAAAACGGATCCCCTCCGAACTCGGATGTCGGAACAGGCCGGTATCATACGAATGCCCACGACACGATCACCAGTTATCGGATGTTTAATCGCGCACCGCCAGGCTTTCCCAAACTGCCGCAGAATCCACCGTTGTTATCGTACACGCACACCGGTTGGTACAAAGTCGCGACAACGTCTCTGCAAAATAACCCTTGTGGCGTGTTGTCCGTCCCAACAATGGTACCGCGCGCTCCTTCGCCCATGAGACACCTGTACTACAATTATCCTGAATTTATGGATCTTCCTACGACTGCTAATTCTTCGCAAGTTTTTAGTAATGTAAGAAACGACTATTACCGGTGACGATATTGTGATAATCAAAGACAACGATATATATATACACTTTTATACGTGAGAGAATTAAAAGCAAAGATTTTTTCAATCAACGTGTTTTTCTTCCCCTGTCGATAGGCATGTTTATTAGAAATACAACGTACAAAGCATCAGCAATCGAGGTGTACCTTTTTCACTCTGGTTCACGGCGTAGGCATAAACGATAGGTTCATCGGTGACAATTGATTTCCTGAAGTCGTGTCCGCTCGCTCTCCTTGTTCTATGACAGGATCCGTTTCGTTCATATCCTCTATCTGAAGAATAAACGTAAGGTTATAATTTCATAGCATGTATTCTTTTCTCGGTGATCCGAAAGGGTTTTATAATTACCACCATCAAAGTTTCCTCGACTTTCACTCTTTTCTGAGCGATCGTTCTGAGCAGCGCTTTAGCTTCCTCTTTCGTCTCGTCGAATTGCAAACATTTCTGAGCGTAGTGATTCGCTTGATCTAACTGTTCGCGTTTTAAATGGTACTGCGTTAGATACTTGTACGCGTGACTCAAGTCTGTCCTATCCGCGTTTCTAATCTCGTCCATTACAAAGTCGGTGTAAGCTGCTGCCGCGCTGTCATGTTCACCCAATTTTTCGTACAACCTGCGGAACATACGATTAAAACTGATGCTTTCGATATTCGATTCCTTCCGTATTCGATCGCGGTACGTACGTGGCCAACTTTAACAATGCCATCCCTTCGATGTCACCGACACTGCACGCTTTGTAGTAACACTTCAGTGCGTCTTGTATTTTGTCTTGTTTCTCGTACGCCTCTCCTAAAGCCAACACCATTCTACTGTCGTGCGGTCTCAAAAGTTGTGCTTGCTTGTAATAGGAGATCGCATAAAATGGCATCTTCAAAATTTCATACGTTTGCCCCAGACCATACCATGCCCTATAATCTCGCCTATTGACCTCTACATAAAAGAAAGTCATTATCAGATTGATTCTCGTGTTTAATCTCGCAAGTGTGCGCGATATATACCAATAGCTTGTCGATAGCTGTGAATAGCACCATTGGTATTCTTCATTTCCATGAATTCGTGACCGAGCAATGTCCAAGCAGAAAGGTACTGAGGATTCATCTTCAAAGCCCTGTGGAAATACAGGACTGCCTTTTGATGATCGCCTCTTAAACTGTAGTAATTGCCTAAAGAATATTTGTTCTACCGTATAGTAAGGTGACGCGCTTTTCATTTCTGTGCTTGGTCGATCGGCAAACTTACCCACTATGCAACATGTTTCCAATCTATATTTATCTATCGCCGTTGCTCTGTGAGCCAAGTTTGCCAGCTCGACTCTCATCTCCTTTACGTACAGTAAATTCGAATATGTATCCATGTTATCCAAACAACAAGGATCCTCCTTTATTATTCTTTTAAACGTTTCTATAGCGTTATCAACATCTAAAGAAAACACCACCCATCAGTATACATACGAACTCGAAACAATATTTCCATTCATAAAAGAAGAAAGATCTTGCCTCTTTTGTAATGAACAGCGATCGCGGTCTGAGCACGAACGTAACCATTTGTCTCGAATCCCATTGACTGCAATTCATAGTACAAAGCTAAACCTTCATCTATTAGTTGTAGTTCTAAATACATGTGAGCCACAAAAAAATGCTTCATCCAGTGGTCTGGTAGAGACAGGTTCTCGAGCTTTTCCCTATCTGTTATCAAAGAAGCTAATTCTAGCCAAGACCCCCAGTGCATAGGTTGCTTGTGTATCGCTTCGACCAATACATCCATAGCTTCCCTCGCCAAGTGTAGCTTCTTCAATGTCACGCCAAAAAGGTATAAACCAAAACCATCCAGTTCATCTGCTGTATGATCTCTTCTCAAATCAGAGCACAACAATTTTAAGCTATCATTTTTAACAGGATCAGGAGGCACAACCGGTGTTTCATGTATCTTCTTGGTTTCCCCTGATAAATAACGGGAATATATATGCAAAAACCTAACTTTTGGCGTTTTACAATTCTCCGTGAAATACGCGGCTCTATCATATTCTTTCGAATCAAAGTAACATTTTGCCAAAATGTATGTATCCTCTTCTTCGCACGTGTCTGCCAGATACAAATCGGCGGTAATGTCGTGCATATTTAGTTTGACGTCTTTCAAGGAATAACTCAATTCCGCAAGCCTGTCAGGAAAACGTATATTTTAGCTTTCTCGTATTACAATACAGTTCATCTTTCATTTTCTTTCCTTGAATTGTACATACCATTTTGCGGTGTGTAACAATCCTCTTTGAGAGCATTCGTTTATCGCGCGCAAAAGGTCAGTCTTAACCTCTTTTGTGTTGAACTTTATAGATTCTTCCATGACGTGAAAACAAATTCATAGATTCTTCAGTCGGCTTCGTAAACTGTCAGTGAACACAGTCAAGTGTCATATAATAGCTACACAAACATATTTTGTCGCCATCTACAATGTAACATTTATAAATTCATTTTGGGATCTTTACGTCCACGTGCATGGATATACATATATTTTTGTTAAAGATATTCTTGACCAAACAAAGGAACAAGCAACAATGAGTTACTGCTTAATTTCATGGGTAATGTATCTATTCGATTTGTTATTCTCTGCACATGAAATCTACGGTTATTCTCGCCAGAGAGGAAATGAGAGTGCTCACGGTCGGGGAAGGTAGGGTAGGCGCGGTAATTCTAATAAATCGACCACGAATCATACAATGTTATCAGATTGAACGCACGTAGACGAGTGCATGCAACAAGTGAACAGGTGCGCCACAGACGAGAGTAAATCGAATGTCTTATTAACTTTTATGGTAAACAGTTGGCTGCCTTATCAACCTAAAAATTAAAGCATAGACAAAGTATATATACGGTTACGCGATTGTTTTATATGAATCTTGTTACGACCCTGGAACTGCCACACTGCTCTCTTTCCTCCTCCCTCGTCGTCACTTGTCTATTTCTTACCTGGTCCCTTTTCCTCGACAAATCCTTCCCTAATCCCTGGTCCCTTAGAATCATAATACTTCGAATAATTGACCATAAAATATTTTCGAAAGTGAATTGCGTCAAATTAGGTTTCCCGTTTGTTCTGCAGGGTGCTAATTCTCATGGCCAACTCGGGCAAGGGGTACAGGTAGAAGAATGCGTGCTACCCCGCGAAGTTGATTTATCTGGTTGCTCGTTGGAGTCGCGAAAGATTATTAAAATAACCGGTGGAGCTGGTCACACGTTAATTTTGGACAATGACGGCCGCGTTTACTCCAGCGGCTGGAACAATAGAGGTCAAGCGGGATTTCCTGTAAATGAGCAGTCGTTCTCCTTTCGGGAAATAGAACGAAAATTAAAGGGCAAATATGTCGTGGACGTAGCTTGCGGGTGGGACAGTTCGGCGGCTGTTACAGTAGACGGTACTTTATTTTTATGGGGCTCAAACTGTTTCGGGCAATTAGGAACTGACCCGACCACCCTGCAATGGACGTACGAGCCCCTAGAGGTATCGCTCGATCGGAAAATCAAAAGAGTCTCCATGGGATTAAGACACACAGTTCTAGTCACCGACGATCATAAAGTTTTAGTCGCAGGTTCAGATAACAAAGGACAATTGGGTTTAAGCACTAAGAAGGGTGAATTGTTCGGCAAGAGTACGGTTTACACCTTCACAGAAGGTACGATGTGGCAGGTCTATTTAGGTGACATTGATGACATGATTTCACGACGTGTTTTCCACAGTTCCAACGCTACGAAACATAAAGAACGTCGCTTGCGGACAACACCATACGGTTGCAATAACCGTAGATGATCATTTCTATACC
The DNA here is from genome assembly GCF_050948215.1 of Halictus rubicundus. Lineage (NCBI taxonomy): Eukaryota > Metazoa > Arthropoda > Insecta > Hymenoptera > Halictidae > Halictus > Halictus rubicundus. Next base: position 9,235,370 of record NC_135164.1, on the reverse strand, counting down.
TTCGGTGACAATAAGCATGGCCAATTAGGCCTCGACACTGACGTTATTTCGAAAACATCTTTTCCAATATTACTACCTGACGTTCGGTTCGATTCCTCGGTTGAAATAGACAGCGGATGGTCGCACATGCTCGCGCTGACTGGTAATTAAGTATACAAAGAATTGTTTCCCAGCAATATATTTCTTTACCTGAACACTTTGAAGGTGCCCGTCCACTGTCCTCAGGTAGTCGAGTCTTTTCATGGGGGCGAAACACGTACAGACAGTTAGGATCCGCGTCGTTCGAGGATCCATTGTCTTGGAGAATTACGCGAGTCGAGGGCCTCCCAAAAATTGAGCAAATCTCGGCGGGCTCGGAACACAACGTCGTTTTGACTAGTATTAACTATTTTGATATTTCAAAGAAAAATGTAAGCAGGGCGTGCTCGATATTACCATTATACGTGTATTACAGGGGATGGGAGAATCTTTTGTTGGGGGTGGAACGAACACGGAAACTGCGGGACCGGTCATACAAGGGACGTCAAAGCTCCGGAACAATTACCATACTCAGCCAATTTTACTGGAACACTTGTTGGCAGCGGTGCGGGTCACTCGTTTGCTGTTATTAACAAAGCCTAATTAATTTTCGTACCGTGTACGCAGTAATTGTATATTTGACGTTACATTCGTCCATGTAAATTCGCGACACATGAATGTACAAATAAACAGTACACTACCTACAGTTTAAACACTGAGTTCATGGTCCTACTACAGTTTTCCAAACGAAATGTCGGAGGAGGGAACAATAGTTTTGTTTAAACAGATAAGAAAACATATGTAAAAGACAGTTAGAATGAATGGAGTATAGATTAAAATCGATCTCACCTGCGGTCACAATGCACCACCTGCCAACAGTAAACTATCAGCAGGGAGTACAGGGTAACGCAACGTGAAAAACAAGAATCTATTTTGTAGAGCGATTTTTCCCAATTTCTAAAAAGAAAAATAGCAATTACATTGTAGAAGACAAAATGCTGCGCTCAAGATCGCAGGGCAATGTCTGGTAATTATTTAAATATTTCGCACCGTTTCAACGAACAATTTAACGCAACGCACTCGTTATTTTCGTTTCTTAGGGAACACGAAGCGAAATTCGTGCAAGACCGCATTTCCAACGTGGAAAAGCATTTCGCCGAGCTGTGCACATCGTTTGCAGCATATACGAGAAAAGCCGCGAGGTTTGTAATTAACGATTTTTACCGCACATGCATTTTCTCATCGTATCGATTATTCCATATATTTTAACAATTTCTGCTTTTATTCGTAGATTACGCGATAAAGGAGACGAAATTGCGAAGGCGATTCAGGTATACGCGCAATCGGAAACTGTTAATCGGTCACTGACAACAGGATTAACGAATTTTTCCACAACGTTATCGGTAATAGGAGATTACAGGTATGCGTCATTGAAAATCGAGAACAGTAAGTGTAGGTGATGATCGTCATTATTATTATCATTGACTGGAATTTCTTATGACCAGGGATGCCGAGGTACAGCGATTTGATGCGAAAATAGTTGCACCCCTTTCTCAATATGCAACGATTTGCAAACATGCACGCGACGACGTTAAAAATACATTCACAGCTCGTGACAAAGAGTTGACGAGGAAAAGACATCTCGACAGACTTCGAGAACGAAACCCTAGGAATAGACAGATGATTGTATCCTTAATAAGAAGTATGTAGTAACGAAACGCTGTTCTAATAACTGTGTATCTGCTGTCGGGCGGTCCTTAATTAAATGAACGCAGTCTCACGCCGAATCAGAGTTAATGAAAGCATCCGTCGAAGTTTCGAGGGTAGTCAAGAGTTTGGAGGAACAGATCGACTCGTTTGAAAAACGAAAGCTGCACGATTTGAAGACTGTACTTTTAGATTTCGTTGTTATCGAATTAAGTTTCCACGCCAAGTCCCTGGAGTTGCTGACGAAAGCTTATCAGGATATTGCTGAAATCGACGAAACTAAAGATTTAGAGGTGAGTTGTTTGCTTCTTGTGAAATACCATTTCATTGAAATATACAGTGTCATGCCGCTCCGCTATTCTACGACGGGACGATACAAATGACTTAACTTTAGGATCATTTTAATATTCTCACAGGACTTTCAAACCATAAGAGGAAACATGAATGGGGTAAATTCTTGCTCAATCAACCCAATCATTTTATCGACTTAAGCTTACGATAGAAATATTTCGAAAATAATTACACATTCATGGTATTCGAACTCGTAATTGTTCATTTAATTAGGAATTTCGTGAAGCGATGCGGGTGCCCGATTCTATCGCTAGATTATCAACCGTTGGACGAACTTCGTTCAGGCAAGCGTACTCTCTCACCAATTTGGCCAGTCGTTTCACATCATCTCCCATGATTCCACAAAAATTGATTCGTCATACCGCGGAGTCTATAGTAAGTTAATTAACACTGCTAAACTGCGGATTTTATGCATTTACAACAAAAACGGAGAATAAAGATCTACAGTCTAATCATTGAAGATTGGTAGCCATAGCCAGTGATTAGACAAATATATTTCGCTTTGCAGGACTCTGCGAAATCTAGCTCAAAAACAAACTCGTCCGAGTCTGTACAAATCGAGGAATATGGAGACAGTTCAGAAGAAGAAACAGACTCTGAATCGATTAAAGAAAAACCTGTGAGAACCAGGCACAAGTCTATGTAATTATTCGTAATTTGCTTACACTTGTACATTTTCTGCAATTTTAGATCAGGATGCGTGGAGGTTCTGGCCAGAAACTCTTAAAACGGTTTGTACTGAAACCGGTGCCACCCATTCCTGCATACCAAAAGTCCTTAACGATGCCTATGGCTGTTAATTATGATTGATACGTGTATTTTCATACTTATTAGTAAAGTGCACCTTATAATAATTATGTATAAAAAAGAGCAGAATTATATTAATCATATTATTGTAAAAAGTGTTATTTATTTGTTGGTAACCAAAAGATTCATCGTTTCATCAAAGTCATACAAACATTGTTTCCACGCAATTATGTTTGATACTGTTGATGCAGATTTTCGTCTTTAAATATCAAAGATACGTTTTAAATAAATGTAATTATTTGTCACCTCCTTCTACACCAGCCTGTGTCATCAAATCTGCAATATTTTTTTCAAGATCGTCTATTCTATTTCCCATTTCATCTATTGTTTTTTTATTAAGGATATAATTACTTTAATGCAATTGATTTACCAAATTAATACGATCAACAGTCACTTCCTTAAATAAGCTCAATGATTTATAAATATATATATGTATATATAATTGACATTCAGCTACATTGATACAATGGAGTGTACACTTTCTTATCTTTGAGGTTATTCAAGGAAACGCAATTATTTGATGTGAAAAGGATATTTCTTCCAAGAATTTGGTCCGACATTGTTTGAAATTTATCCTGCATATTTTGTAACAGCGTTTGTACCTAAAAACGAAGTAAAATGAAATGTCAAGAGTAGATGACAAACATCGGATTGTCTACGCTACGAATGTCACAACAACAAAATTATATCGTTCAACTCACGTATTGCGTTAGTTCTTGCATATTTTTTGGATCGGCACTATTACCCATTCCATAATTTTCGGTATCCTCGCCTTTGTGATCCTGTTTGATATCTGCCATTATTAAAAAATCCGCCTCCTTGCTCTGTTCGAAATGTGAAATGAATTTGATTCCGTCGAATACTTCGGTGAAGCGCATGCGAAGATTTCCAATCGACCAATGCGTTTGCTACAAATAACGCGAAGCATTAATTCATTGATTTAACAAACATGAATTATACGTCATTGTCATGTTTCGATCAAACTTTTCTGATATTATTCAGAGACTCGATGTGTTTCTTTCGTGTGCGTTATCGTCGAATAAATTATTCTATTGGAGGAAAATGTTATGGAAAGGGAAAGTATCTCCCACTTTCGCATCCTTTGTGTTTTTATACGAAACGATAAATCCTTTAATTAACTTATTATATATTACGGGATTTGTGATAAAAAATACATTTGTAGTAAATACAGCTTTATGAAGAAATGGGAAAACAACTCGTGAATATAAAATTATTATTTTCATTGGTCTGTACAAGATGATTACAAATGTACCATTCATGGCAATTTTTTGTTTTGTAACAAAGAATTTAATAGCGTTTTTGTATATACTTAAAAGATTGTAGAAAATTAGATTGGTTGCGGCTTAAGTATTATATCTGTACATTCAGGTGCCGAAACATGCAGTAGATTTATTGTTCCAGGCATTCTATGATTTTGTCCAAAGGAATTTAGATATTTCCTATCATTTTTATCATCCTTAGGAGACAGAAACTTGCAATATACAATGTACCAGAAGCTCTGTACAACATTCTTCATCAATCCTAGAAAAATTCATCGTATTGAAAATACTATTAATGTTATCTTCTGTAATGCAAAAAAACGAATATTTACCACTTGTAACAAAAATGCCTCCAATTGTAGCACATAATTTCACTAAAAATTGACATACTGTATCACGTTGCTGAGTAACTTTTATTTTAAGTGCGCTCATGTCGTATTTAAAGAAGATTCCTGGAGTTCCATGAGATCCTTTTTGATGATCAATTGGTCTTTGATGATCTTTCACGCTATACTGATACGTTTTAGATGTACTCAATAAAGTTTGTATGTCGGTGGGAACAACTTCCACAAAATACTGATACAAGATCATATCTGAAACAAAATTTCACTATGAACAAACATGCCTACTAGAAGATTCATAGTTAATAGGTTGCAATAGAAACTTACTATCATCTGCAATTTTTTCATCTCCCTCTAATGGGTGAACAATACCTGGACTAGGTCCTCCGAATGAAAATTTATTTATTCTATGAGTGAAATTATAATGTTTATCGGTCATAAAAGCTGAAATGTGAATATGTCCTCTGGGAATGGACAATGACTTTCCTGCTGTAATATGAAAATTTCCTGCAACTTTATTCACGTGCAAGCTGCCGTGAAGACGACACGCGTTTGGTGCGTAACTAGGCTCGTGCGTTCTCTTTGGCATTTCACTATATAATGTGACTTGATTGGATTTCCATAATACTTCATGAATAGCATGGTACTCCTCTCTCAAGTATGAATTCATGTGCTTCAAAGCTTCAAAATGAGATCTCTGTTCTTGTGTCAATTCCCACCATGTATCTTCTTCTTCCAGCGTTTGATGACCTACCATATTTTGATTTAGGGAATCTAAGACATCTGCACCGATACGACCACATGGCATTGCAACTGTTATATCAATATTTATTTTTAATTTTGCATCGATGTCTGTATCTGGTTCAAATGTAAATTGCAATCTGCTATCAAGGTAATAATTTGTTTCTGCTATAATTAAATACGCAATTGTGCAGATTGTAAATATGGAAACTGTAAATCAAAGTTTATGGTTACACATTTCAAAAACAAGCTGTCAAGTTATGTATGTAGGAAACTTACAAGTCCCTCCAACTGCAGTTTTATCAACGTATGGTTCGAGAACTTTCGGAAACGCATCCAGTTCTTTAACAGTTTTAATATTAACTTTCCGCCTTCGTAACATTTTTCTAATTTGTACAAATTCTACTCCAACGAAGGTACATATGTTTACATTCGATCGTTGCGTGTTAACCTATATCGGATGTAAAAAGAATGATAAGCAAAGTGTTCAATAAAATCGCAAACATTTTACAATCTCCTCTATTCTCACCTTAATTCTACGTTAAACCATAACAGTATATACATATTTACAAATATATTTCTGTCGGAATGATGCGAAATATATACTTCACACTATATAGCTTAAATAAACACGTCTGACGTGTCACGAATTCGCATGTTAATAAGTGTATGTTTCTGCATAAATTATATACATTATCGTAACAATTGCGACTCTTTTCGACGCAATTGCAAAAGTTGGATTGTAATAATATTCAGTGCGCCACTGTATCTATAGCAAGAATACAAGACTTGGATTAATTAGAATTATTAAACTTAGAGTTCTATCATAATACTGAATAAGATAAACTATTCGAAATATTAAGAAATATATGTGCGCGATAGGTGTTTGATAGTAGTCGTAAATGTACGGTCTTAATTTTAATCACTTTGAAAATGCCTTTTATTTGATCGTATTATAGTTCATAGAACAGCTACCTGAGTGTGTGTGTCACACTTTCAATGTGATAGTTAGTTTCCTGCTAAAGTATGCTTCTCGTTATCGCGTCAATGATTTAAAGCACTTTTCTTATCTTGAATGATTTTCACATTTAATATTCACCAAGAAGTCTAAGGTGTTTGCAGTTACAGACGACTACAGATTGTTAGATCGTTCCTAGTAAAAGCTTAAACATAAAGAAGATATTATATATTAGTTAATTATAATTAGTTAATTATAAATTATAGTGCACATATATAATTTATCAAAATTCACAAACCATACAGTTATGCATATGTGACATTTTCATGGTGTTTTATATATGTTAAGAATAATTTTAATCAAAGTTTTTGTCTATTTTGTGTATAGTGAATCAATGGTTTCTGTAAAACAGTGCAACTGTACTACAAACAATGGTATTTCTATCACAAATCTTCCAATATGTGAATTTATAAATATACATGAAGTGTTTTAACAACAAATTACCTACCAAAAGAATATCTGCAACAAAAAGTATTAACTTTAGAAGATACGGAATTTCATTTAAATATATATACAACAAGTTATATTCATGTAAAATATTGCATATACATAAAATACTACAAAATTAAGACTTCAAGATGCCAGGGACTTTGACCTACCCGATATATGCTGACGTAGAAGTATCTCCTCAAAGGCAACGGTCTTACTCGTTTAGCTCCCAAGATCATCCCACATCTCGAGCATCAAGAGCTAATACAAGACCTGGACGAGTGTCACTGCCGGAACCTGTGGTAAATAAATAAATGCATTAATCTCTATGTGTTGAAACTGTATTGTCTCTCATCGGTCACCCCTCTTGAAAACCATTTATTTCCTATGGTTTTGCTATGAATTTTTTATTGTTAGCTCGATTAAGAAAATGATTGAACTTTATTGTAAAGGATATTTTAATCTTTTTATCGTTGTTACCATGAAATCCATATCAATCCCAAGACAATGCTTTGATAATCAACAAACTCTGTGAGTAAGATGCACTCCAATGCATATGAATCACATTCTACACACCTAAGAGATTAAACGACCTTGCGGCAACGTCGAGGGATGTTTCTGTTCACATTAGAAATTCAGTTCTCATGGTTTCGACGAAAGTGTTTAACTCACCGCGTACAACGTCGAAAGACAACTATTTAGACAAATTTGGAACGGACGATCGCAGGCGCATTGGGAATGACATGTTTCTTTCGACAATATTTAGGAACGTTTTATCTATACACCTTTCTGAAGATCTTCGTTTTTTTCGATGTATGAAAGATTAAAGACCAGTAATTTTACGACGCGCGTATAATTTTTTCGTGCTCCAAAACGGATTATGCGCGAAAATCGAATAGGAAGAAAACGCTTTAACGATATTTAAATATTTTGGAGGAAGACGGCCATCTTTAAACGCGAGTATGTCATATCCGTTTCGTTCGTGCAATAGTGACGGAGAGGGGTTAAGACAAAATAGATTTCTTGATGGCATATAAGAATCTGTGAACCTCGTTAAATTGTAGGAAGCAGAAGTCGACGATTCGAAACAAATTGATTACACATAACGTTAATGGCAGAGGAACATGTTTACGGATATAATCCGCCATCCGGTGTTGACGGGGAGTCTGTACGTAACTATTTTGACAGTTTGACAAGTACAGGTTGGATTTTTGATGGATAGACTTCAGGGAGGGTGTTTTACTTCTTGAAATTTGTTGATTTTACGATTAACAATACTATTCCGTACACGAAAACATGTTTTGCGTGTTTAAGAATCAACTATATTGTTGTCTGCTCAACGATTATTTACTTCGAAACGCAAATCACGTTTGTCAATACCAACTCCTTTATGTATTGATATACATATACGTACAAACTAGAGGATCGTTTTTTTAACACGAATGGTTCCCCTTTAAAATATGCACGCGATAACGATACAATCGAAATGAATTCGATCGTAAGAACTGTGAAAATGTTTATAGAAAATAATTCTGCATTTATACACCAAAATAAGATGCTACCAAATGACAATTTTTTTGCCTGGAATAGGGAGATGACACTACCAGAAAGCTGAGATTGAAGGTGGTCGCTGGGCACCAACTGGCAAAAAAAGACATCTTTGGTGCAAGCGATCCTTACGTGCGCGTTGATTTGAATACTGTTACTGGCAATCAGACAGTGGATTCTGTGCTTACAAAAACTAAGAAAAAGACTTTGAATCCTGTTTGGGAAGAGGAATTTATATTTAGAGTAAGTATATCGTTAACATATGCTGGTGATAATGTACAGTGATTATCTTGTCAGAGGTCTCAAAACCATTATGTCGATAGAGTTGAGAATTTCCTTATATAATCTGGGTGTATATACAAAATTATAAAAAACTTTTGTTATCCTTTAGGTGAAACCTGTTGAACACAAACTGGTACTACAAGTATTCGATGAGAATAGGTTGACAAGGGATGATTTTCTTGGACGTGTAGAGCTACCATTAAATAATTTACCAAAAGAGCAAGCAGGTCAAACGATTCCTAATAGACGTTATTTACTTCGGCCACGTAGGTAAGCACTTGCTTAACATGTGCTTAAAGCTGAATATTTCAAAATGTTTTTGAAAATTTCATTTGTTTAGCTACTCTCTTATATAATTTCTTTTATTAATTATTATTTCTTATTATTTATTTACTGTTATTTTTTCATTTTGTGCACATTAATCCGAAATTGTTTTAATTAAATTTGCCATATTTATTCATTCGATTTTATTGGTTGCATCTCACCGATTTCAATATTTCGTTCATTAAACATATTTGTTTACTTATCTTTGGTTTGCGAATGCAAAATGAATAATTTACGAGGATATGGCTAGAATTCATTCCAGTCAGCGTTCGAGAGTAAAAGGTACGTTGGATCTATACCATGCGTATATTTCGGATTCGACTACAACAGAAAACGACAATGGGGATGCGGCATCCGACTCAGGGGGGTGGGAAATGGTACAACCGGTGAATGCTAATCGTCCTCCACAAACAGTTACGTGTACACTATGATTTGTATTAATTATTTACGAAGGTTATCGTCGTTCTTTTGTACGAAGAAAATTTTATACGAAATACCTTCCAGGTTGTTTTTGATCAACCACTACCACCTTTGCCACAAGGATGGGAAGAAAGACAAGATGCGAACGGACGAACATATTATGTTAATCATATAGCAAGATTTACACAGTGGGAACGACCGTCGGAATCGTATGTCGTAGATATTATGCGTTAGGAGATTATAACTGAATAGTAGCTGCATTTTTAAAATTATAAAATCTAATTGCAGAAATACTTCGCCCACTGGAAATATGGCGGTGGAACGAAATTTCAGTACCGCGGTCACTGAATTTCAACGACGTTTTCATATTAGTGCAGACAATGAGAACAGACACAGAAGTTCGATTAATCAGGTAACGTTCACGGCTTTCGTAGATACCTATGAATATCACTCTAAGACCCCCAAAGTAAGAAAGAACTGTAGAAAACAAAAAGAGAAAAGGAAGCAGCAAAACAATTTTTTATATAGCAACTTTTAGAAGTATATACTATCAAACGGAGTTTTGGTAATATATATGGACATGTAGTGTGTGTTATTTGCTTTTTTTTTATCTTACTTTCGTATGATATTAATTCTGTTTACACATACGTTCTACACGTTATTTTCTGTCGTATATTTTACTCGATTCTAGTTACCAATTGTTCAGTCGTTTGCGTAGATTGCAATGTTGAAGAATCGGTACTCTTTGCTTTCAAATCTCCATGTTATTAGGAAATATTGTCCCAGAGTGAACGTTTCATTGTGTCATTCTTAATATAATCATGTTAGGCATATGTGTGTAAACAGAAACACACACACACGCACAAAATATATATATAGATATATAGAGCCTAACTAAAACTTTGCAGATGGAATTTTTCTCTATAGTCAAACGTAAAATAATGTACAAAGTATACTAGATTAAGGTTCAATTACAGGACGCTTTCTGTGTAACATCATAAAGGGATAAAAACAGAACATTGATCATATACATTAATTGCATCATCTATTTCTGTAGGTCAGCTTCTAATAACCACGAATACATTACACATTGTTTAACGACTGACTGACGCTGTAGTATGCATCCATGATAACAGCTTGATACCTTAACAAAATATTTATATTATATATATATAAGAATGATTTACTAATCAATATCATTTATCTAGCGATAAATATGATGAATATAATTAACTCGACAATATAATCAATTCCTAACAAAAAAAAAGATAATAATTGGCATGCAGTATGTAGCAATTTTGTGCATGTGTGTGTAAGGATGGTGAAGTTCTCCGCGAGGAAGATGAAGATTCGGAAGCAAGAGATTATGAGAATGAGAATCATAGGGGAGGGGGTATTGGGGATACGTCTTCAGACTCTGGACGTTCTGTTGATCAACGTGGCTACCATAGTGGATATGAAGACCAGGTACCCATACATGTAGACATGCTCTGTTTCAGTTTCAATGCTTTTATTTATATTTTCATATACATACTTATTATTTCATCAAATTGAAATCAATATATACATATCCAGAAATTGCATTTATTACAGAGTGCACTATTATTTCTTTTGTAAATCGGTATATATTGTAGACAATATTAAGTATAAAATTTCATCACATATTTGCGAATGAAAACAGATGTGCATGTCTTTATACTCGATATGTATATCATCTTGGTTCTCTGTTACGACAAATGTGATAGTTATGCATGTTTATCCGAAACTTTATTCTTTATTTTTGAAACTAGTACACAGTATGTTTTTGTTCAGTTTCATTTCCATAGTAAAGAATGACATTAATGTAAAAATGTATGATATTTTCTCATATTGCACATTAGTTTGGCAACATTGAATCAGCCTATTTGTGGTGTAAATGTATCGTTGAGGTCGTCGCTCGTCTAACAGCACCATACCAGAATGTCATCGGACCAGCATTGACTTGTTGATTGATCATTGACAAATGCTGTCACATGTAAATAATAGGAATACGTCAATGTTGGTCCAATTCTGATCAGTCATTGTTCTGTTACATGAGCGATAACCTTCATTTAAATACGAATGTAACCTTTTGTGAAGAGATATTTTGACATTACGTTTACAGAGTGACGATAACGTGGACAGTCCAGCTGGTTCTAGGCGTTCATCTGAACAGGCGAGTATAATCATTAGTGAGAATTAATTGGTATGTTGAATTATTTCTACATGTCTTGTTACTTCAATGCACAGATTGAAAGTCCGAAACCCAGCGTTCCTGAATTCAGTCATTTGGAGGGACTACCACCAGGATGGGGTATGCAAACAGCTCCAAATGGCAGGGTCTTCTTCATTGATCATTATTCGAGGACAACAACATGGATCGATCCTCGAACCGGGCGTCCAAGTTCAATTCCTAATCACATTGCTCCATCTACAACACCAAGAAGCGATATGGATCAACTTGGACCTCTTCCTGAAGGATGGGAAGAGAGAGTACACACCGATGGAAGAATATTTTTCATCGATCACAGTGCGTTTTCATTTTATTGATTTTATTTACGTCCACACTGAAGAACCATCTAGCAATTTTTTGTTGCCTTCTTCTTTTTATACCGACAAAAAGTTGCTCGATGTTGCTTCAGTGTGGACATAGCTTAATGTATGATTGGTTTGTCGAATGACCTGTGTTGTGCGATTGGTTGAATGGTAGATTCTGTAGCGTGCTTGGTAAGTGATGTCGTTGGTGTGCTTGGTATGCAATTCTTTGTTCTGTTCTGTTCCTGCCTCTTGTGCATAAGCGTCTTGAGTTGCTGTAAGAAATTATTTTGTATTTTATTATTAAAACTTTACGGCCGGGCTTGAATATATCCGTGTTCACGTTTCCGAACGTTCCAGACCGCTCACGGGTTAACTCGTGCTCATATCAAATCTTTATCAAACTACAAAAGGTCGCTTTCATCACAGGATACTTTGTTTCGTTTCAGATACAAGAACAACTCAATGGGAAGATCCACGCATGTCGAATCCTCAAATTGCCGGCCCGGTATGTGGAATATTTGCAAGATTAAATATGATACTTTCGGGACAAGCATTTTATATTGTTTTGATTTTTTACAGGCTGTTCCATATTCGAGAGATTACAAACGAAAATATCAGTATCTCAAGTCCCAGCTGATAAAGCCTGTGAGTATGTCCGAATGCGAAGCGACGAATTCACTTTGTCCAATTACGTTTTCTACGTGTGATAATGATTATCCTTTCAGAACAATGTTCCTAGTAAATTCGAAATCAAGGTTTGCCGGAATAATATCCTGGAAGATTCTTATCGTAGGATTAGTTTCGTCAATAGGGTGGAGATATTAAAAACAAAGTTGTGGATCGAATTCGAAGGAGAAGTTGGTCTAGATTACGGAGGACTTGCGCGAGAATGGTTTTTCCTGTTATCCAAAGAAATGTTCAATCCTTATTATGGGTTATTCGAATACTCTGCTACGTAAGTGTCAGCGCGTTATGCAATGGGTCAACATTTTGGTCTGTGTTAATTGGGATTAAACTATTCGCAGGGATAACTATACGTTACAAATTAATCCTTTCTCGGGCGTGTGCAACGAAGGACATTTAAATTATTTCAAATTTATTGGTCGCATAGCGGGTATGGCTGTTTACCACGGAAAATTGTTAGATGGTAAATATGATCGTATTATATCATGGTAGAGAGTACGTGTTACACATGCAATACGAGATACCAAGAAAACTATTGTACGATTGCAGCCTTTTTCATTCGGCCATTTTATAAGATGATGTTGGGCAAAACTATCGACTTGAAAGACATGGAAAGCGTCGATTCCGAGTATTATAATTCGTTGTTGTGGATCAAAGAAAACGATCCCAGCGAATTAGAACTGACGTTCTGCGTCGATGAAGAAAGTTTTGGGCATACTTCGCAGAGGGAACTCAAGCCGGATGGTGCTAATATACCGCTAAACGATGAGAACAAGGATGAGTATATAAGTTTAGTTATACAATGGCGGTTCGTGTCGAGAGTTCAGGAACAGATGAATGCATTTCTCGAAGGATTTAATGCTCTTATTCCGCCGACATTGGTCAAAATATTTGACGAGCATGAATTGGAGTTGCTAATGTGCGGTATTCAGCACATTGACGTGAAAGACTGGAAACAGAATACTTTGTACAAAGGGGATTACCATGCTAATCATATAGTTGTTCAATGGTTCTGGCGGGTAGTTCTTTCATTTAGCAACGAAATGCGCTCTAGACTTCTGCAGTTTGTTACCGGCACTTCGCGTGTACCGATGAACGGTTTCAAAGAGATTTACGGCAGCAACGGACCACAGTTATTCACAATCGAGAAATGGGGTACACCGGAAAACTATCCAAGGGCTCATACTTGGTGAGTACAGAAATTTCGAGTATTCTATATCTTGCGTTCTCGAGTTAGTAAAATGTGACCGAACGGTGCAAACGGTACAGAATCGAATTTAACGTCTAACATTCCCTTTTTAGTTTTAATCGTATCGACCTGCCTCCTTACGAAAGTTATCAACAACTCAGGGAAAAATTAATAAAAGCAATCGAAGGTTCTCAAGGGTTTGCTGGAGTGGATTAGCACGAGATACCCCTTTTTATGATAATATCTGTAATATAATACACACAAACACACACAAACAAACACACGCGCATATGTTTATATATTTATACATATGTATATACACATATGTATATATATAGATATAGAGATATACATATATATATATATACACACACACTGTATACTGTCTAATACGATTAACTATTTAACAGGATTAACATTTTTCTGCACTCCGAAGGACTTAGGTGTCTCTTGACTGCTAGTTACATCATTAAGACAAATCAATGAAAAAGTGTGTTTAAATATTACATAATTGTTACCAAGTAATACAAAAGAACCTTATGCATAATGCACTTTTAAAAAATTGTAATACTATATTTAACAGAAAAGTTTACAAATAATCTCGAATGCTGTCTGAGCAATTGACGAATTACGATTTATATTAACATGTTCACTTTTTAAATGTAATCACATATTTTTGACTATTACACTTTCAAAGGATTTTTTGGGAAGCATGTTTCGGTTGTCTATAATGGAAGAATAATATTCTGATATTAATTGTAAATAACTTTAAGCCGATGTTCGATTTATCGCTTGTTCTGATTTGTTGATTGCGCGAAAAATGTTACCGAAAGAACCTAACGAACGCCATATGTTCGCAAAACTGAAAAACTTAAATATCATTTAAAATTATAAAGCACATGAGAAAAAAAACTGATAATAAGAACAGAAAATTCTAAAAACAAAACTTAGGAATTTATCTTGTATACAATGATGTTATGTAATTTTAAAGAAATTTTAACGCGTTAACACTTTTGAACTTTGACTGTACATTTTCATTGTCCGAGATGCAAGCCATTGATTTTGAAAAGCTCTCGCATGCAATCCGAGTTGAACTTTCTCAATGTTTTGTAAAAGAATGTACAGTAGAAGATTAGTATTTCTTTCTGTAAGTTATAATACCGACGAAATTTTACTTTCTTTCGCATAAAACTACAATACATATATTTGAATACTTAATTAAGAAACTATTCTGTAGATCTTCTATTACGGTAATAGAGTCGAGGAAATACATTGTACCGATAAAAAGGAAACATGCTGACGAAAATCAGAAGAGAAAAGATTCTAAAAGAAGCGAGTGAATTATGGTATTAGAAGGTATGACAAGAAGAATTATAGTCAGTGTGTTATACATATATTTTGTTGTAATTTTTTGACCAATCGATTTATTTAAAGAAAAAAAAAGACGTTGTTTAATTTTAGAGAATATACAGGAATTTGATAGGGACCGTAGAAATTCTTTATCGAGGCAGACGTATCTGTTACACGATTTATTTGACTCGGACATAGGACAGTGTTCTTCTTGTACATTCTTCTAAGGACGTCTGGTAACAGCTACTTTTTTGATTAGGTCGTTGTACATGTATAGTATTAAGTAAGATGAAAAGATAAATATAAAATTGCTTGAACGATGAAATTCAACTATTTGTACATTTTGACAATATATGATGAAAAATAGGAGATATTGAGATATTCGATTGTGTTATCAGAAGTTCTATTCGACGCATACAGTTAATTGATTGCAAAACGCCGCGAGTGACGTGACCTTGTAAATGCCTACTTTGTACGATACAGTATTCCCTCGTTAGCGTCGCGTAATGGAAATGGCGGGACACCATTTCGTCAACTACTGCGTAATGTCTCCTGGCCAGGGACGAACAGGGATAATATGGACCCATGGAAGCTGGACAAGGAAGAAAACGGGACGCTAACAAGGGTTTACCGTAATAGCTATTCCAAGAATGTAATAAACATTCTAGACGGTGTTTAGCACTCGACGCTAACGAAACATTCCATCCTGTTTGTACAGCTTATTTTATTGTAAACAGATACGTCCTGTTAGATAATAAATATTATTATTATAACAGAAATTTGGTGGCCTTAAATCTGGTTGCTTCGAATTTCGTGTATTTCACGTTTTATTATGGTGTATATATAATTCAATGGTGTATCTGTAAACGGATAACTGCTAAACGGAGAAGCGACCTCCGGGGCGTATACAGTATAGTATTCGTCTTTACGAGCACGTTAAGGGTTTTTAATCTATCTGCTAATATTCAAGCAAAACTGTAGTCACACCTTCGTTAACCCGGTTGACGGATCTGTAGTTTCGAGCTTCGTCAATCCAACAGTTCGTTTTAATCTCGTTTACTAGCTCGGATAACGAATTTCCTGCGATTGCAAGATTTTCTAAGTAAAGGGGTTGCAAGTTCGATGGAGAGAACGACTTCGCTTCCTTCTAAGATTATTTGATCTTGTATACACACGACGGATTTGTCTACTTACTCGGGCACGTGCGCGTGACTCGATTCTGCTCGAATTCACTTCCATTCGATTGCTATATGTAAATACAAAAAGGTGCAGGGACACGCGCGAACCTTATTGTAACATACCGATATTACAACAGGATCGACGGCATTTTAAAGGAACGCGTCCTTGCCATGCAGTTACAACTATTTACTAATTCAAAGCCCGACGAAGTTTTGCATCTTAACGTTTAAGTACCGAGTACTAACATTACCGATTAAGAAACTCGCGAAATCACTGAATGTTCTTGTACGAGCCTGTGGCAAACGAGACTATACATGCAAATAAATTCTATCACGAAGCGTATCGGTGTTTCTTTATTGGACCAGTCCAGCGTTTGTCTAAAACGCGGAAAAAAACTTTTCAAAGTTATCGATGCAATGATCAAGGTCAAGACCTTCGGATGACCTTGAGCACAAAAATAAATGGAAGTTTCTTTGTCAGAGGTAGTTCGTGTACGACGAGTTGTTAGGATGATTACTGTGTCATTACAATTTCTTCCTTGAAACGGAAATTATTTATATTTATGACTCGTCGCGATAGCGCAGTGCAGAAAAAAAAATAACGAGAAAGATAAGTTTGCTTGGCTATAATCGCACTTTAATCGATTGCGATGCGGTCGGATGCGAGACAAAGGAATCGGAACGCCAACGTAGGTGATTCGCAGGTGAGCTGCGTAAGTAAGAAGAATTGGACGCGAGGAAGTCGGTTAATATTCCATGATTAGTCTCAATTAAGGTATGTACCAATGCAGTCTTTTCTTATGCAAGATCTTTTACGCTCCTCCATTCATGGACTTATTCGAATACGATTGTGCTCTGAACAAATTCAACATCGCTATGACCGGCAAAAGTTGTGCTGAAATTCTGCTAATGCATTTAGCACTTTCATATATGTACATATATTGCATGCAATTATAAGTTTTCCCTGCACTATTTGATGAAACCTCGAAAACGGCACAATTAAAAAGGCTGTTGAAAACGTTTGTGACGTACATGGAGAACATGTTTCAAGTGCAGAAAATGCACTTCTTAGGGTCTTAGTAATTCTGAGGACATTTTCTAGTGAAAGTAACGGCGAAAAATCGAGAGGATTTATGGGATGACCCGAGGATGGGGTGGGCAAAGTGTCGTGATCGACCGTTCAAATGTTCCCGGTAAGTCGGTGGGGGAACGGCGCGGTTCAGGCGATCGCCGGCAGATGTCGTTGGCCGCGAGCACATCCGCAGAATCAAAAAAGACAGCTGGGAAGTGTAACATCACACATCGATTCGACGGCCCTGGCGAGCCCGAAAAATCCTCCGTAATTCCGCGTTTCGTTGGCTGCGGCCCGCGTCCCCCGTGAAAGAAAACACGGCCCGTTGCGCGCCAGAGACACCGAGCCGTGTGTGCCTTGCCGTAGAAAGTGACCGTTCCGATGTGCCGATACGAAACGTGACTGTTGGTTATGCGGTGGTTCCTGTCACGAACACCAGCCCTCGTTCAACCCCCGTTACACGACGATCGCGACCACCTACCAGCCAAACTGCCGCGGAGTTCACTGCATTGCGGTGAGTACCACCAATCTCTCGTTATTCCTCGGTTTGAACTCGAGTAAGCCGTCCATCGGGCCGACGAGCTCTCATTTTTCTATGTATATCACGATCCGATACACAAAGCAGCGGGGTTCATTACCCTCTGCGATCGACGATATCTCTCGCGGTACGCGCTCCCGAAATTCAACGCGTTCGACCTACGCTCATCTCTGCTCTTATTTTTCAGGAGAATCTCCCTTTCGGAACATTACAAAATACATCGCAGAAAGATGCTAAGCAATTTCGACGCTCTTCGGGGTTAGAGACGTCGTCTTACACGCGCTGACTCTCGACCATATTTGTGTCGCGTAGGTACATGCGATACGTATTATTAACCCCTTACCTTACTACCTTTTCGTCTCGAATCAGTTCCTAAAAGAGAACGGAACTATATACGTGTTTATTCCGTGTCCAAGTATACTTTAATGTTTAAAGATTTATCGGAAAAGTATAGAATCGTATTTTGACTTGAAAGAAAGGAATTACACGCGTATTTAGTCAATTCTGTCACGAGTGCGACTCGTTATTACACGAGAAGGGGTTAATAGTAGTAGCAGCAGCAGCGGTAGTAGTAATGGTGGTTTTGCTCGCGTTTTTGAGAGCACTTTTGCGAGAAAATAGAGGCAATCGTGGTCCTCGTAAGGCTCGTTTCCGGTTGGATCTTGAGCGATTCATGGACGAGGCACTAGGGTAACGCAGGAACGGACCGTACCACCGAGTTTTCATTCATTCGACCCATTGCGGGGGTCGAACCACGAAAATTCTAATGGGAACGCCTCCGACTCGCTCTCTCGCTCTCTCCAACGCTCTCTCTCTAGCTCTCTCGGCAATTTCTGCCCGCGAGCTCGCGTGTCGCGTTTACCATGCAATTAAATTCGTGTCCGTTCGCAGGCAGTTGGCATTGAATTTTCGGGCACGTACGGCCGCATCAAATATTTCTGCATTCGGCCGCGTTACAGCACACGTATATTCTCGAGGCGATGTCCTCTAGGCTGTTGATACTGGCTGTGAATCGTTGCGACGATCAAACTGTACACCACAGTTCCGTCGTTGCGTCTCTTTCAAATGTTCCGTCCGACCGAGCGAACCAGCAGCGAGAACGATGTTGCTTTTAACCTGTTAACACACTCGCTCTTCTCACGCTTGTCGTTTGATCACCAGAGTCGTTGGTTCATCCTTGGATAGAGGTGTCTGTACCCATTCCGTATTTATTTCCTAGCAGCCATTTGAAGACTAAACAATTTTTTGAAAATTCGAAGGTTTTCAAAGAAATCGTACGAATCGACTCGTCTAGCCCGTTAATGGGTCAACGGGACACAATATCTGTCTGGTCCTTGTTGCTTTGGTTCTTCTATCGGAGCCTGTGCGGATAGTCGCGAGGAAAAAATCCTCTCTCGAGCTACGGATCGAGGAGGAACGAGTCGATCGACGAGGATAACGATTACCGATCGCGAAATCGAATCCGCACCCCGGCAGTGTCGTCCTCGTTTTGTTTGCGTAACGTGGTCGTAAACAATAAACGCCGGCAGAAAATAGACGCGTCCGGCGTGCACGGGGTGCGTCGAACTCGCTTTTCCTCCTCTCGTCTCCTCTCTCCTTCTTTCGCTCTCTCTCTCTCTCTCTCTCTCTCCTTCTCCGGTCTACCCCCCTGTCGTCCCGCCGCCCCTAACCGAGCCATATATCGCGTTCCTGTACCAAGGATATTTGTAATCGATCCGTACGATCTGAAGGTAAATCCCGGTCATTGTCGTCCCGGTACATAGGCCCGAGCGATACCAAACGAAATAAGCACAATTGTTCGAGTTATCGGATAACCGGGAGCGTACGGACGGTCCGAAGCGGATTCGAAGCGGTCGAGAGAGCCGAGCCATTTGCAACGTTGTCGGTGTCGGTTTCGGTTTCGAGCAGGGGGGTTCCGATTTTACCGCAAATCCCGAGCAAAGTCGAGCCAAGAACGTCTTTGTCGGTTTTATTTCTCTGTCGATTCGACTACGCCGGGACAGAGAAGAAAATATCCTATCATCTGGTCGCGATTGTAGAGGGTGCAATCGAGCAAACACGCTCATGTATCTCAAATCGTTGATCAGCGAACGACGTTCCGGAAGGGCCAATTCTTTCCGTTCCCGAACGATTCTTTCGAAACGATCGAGGACTTTTTGTAATTTTGTCAGCTGTTATAACCGTTCTCACGTTTAACAACGGGGCCGGGTACGTGCTTAGCGGATAGAAGAGCGCCGCGCCGCGTCATCGTCTTCTCGGTTGATCAGGCCGCGAGCTGACGCGAGCGTGGTCGTTACCCGGCGATTGTTCTCCTCGCATCCTCCAGAATATTTATCAAGCCGACGCGAGGCCACCGGAACAATCGTAATCCTGCGCCAGCCAGGATCTTTAATAATGGGAACGCGATGCGGGGCCGTATCGATTTTTGGGCGCAAGCTGCGGTGCAAGCCATTTACGGATCGGGTACCAATGGAGATTAATGGAAAGTCGCTTGCTCGCATCGGCCCGTCGAACGTCCGTCGATCCGCCTTCCCAGCCTCGTTTACTTTAGCGTACTCGAACCGTTCGCCTTCGCCTTCGTTTTACATGCATTCCCGATAACGGACTGCTACTCCGCGTATTTCGATATCGCCGATCCCGCGAAAGGCAACTCGGAGAAACGACTCCGGTCACGATCTCGACGATCCGGCGTGCTCGCGTTTCGCCCCATTTATTCGCACTTCCGTCGACACGACTCTCCGCGATTCCCTCGAACGTCTCGTAAGCGCCGCGCAATCGTATTCCCGCGAAATTAACGCGGCCGCTGTTTCCAGTTTCCAAGTTACGCCCCCGCGCGGGCTCCGGGAAACACGTGTCACCCGATTCCCTCGGTGCAGGTACACCGTTCGCGGTAATTCCGCGCATAACTGGAAGTCGTTTTGACCGCTACGATCCTTGGGAACAGATCGACTCTATGCGGTTTCGTTCGGAGGCTCGTTAAGGCAAAGAGACATCGACGAATGCGCGAAGTTGTACCGTACAAAAATGATCGAAGAAATTCAGTGGTGAATAAAACCGAAGCTCTTGGAGGGAGCGTATCCGCGAAAAGGAAGCTCGGGGAGTTACGTGGCGCAGCCTGCATGGCCTTCTCGACCGGCGCTGGTATAGGGTAGCTTCGATTACGTGGAAACGTCCAAATGGTCATTCGCGTCGCAATTCCGCGACCGGCGCTGTCGCGCCAGAAGTCTTACCCGGAGAGCCCGCCGCGATTTCTTTGTCTCGTTCCGTTCCGTTTCACTTTGGACCCGCACGATACCCGATGCTCCCGGTCAATACGTTTACCGGTCAATCGTTATCGATTTTCCGTTTGCACGGCTCCCTTTGTACGCCGCGTTCTCGCATCAGTGATTCACCATCGCTACGGCACGATAACAATATTTTGTCGACCGATAACGCGATCTTCCCGGACAAAGGGGAGCGTGGCGGAGCAGAGGGCAGGGTGGCAGGGTGGCGGGATTGTAGGACGGCAAAGGGTGGCAGGGCGGTACAGCGGGGAGACGGCCGGAAGGTGGTGGCCGACCACCTCAAGCCGTTTGTTCTCGATCTCTTCTTCGTAGGGTTGTTCCGTGTTTCTTCGACGTTCCATCGAGTTTAAAGGGATAAAATTCCGAGCGTTCGATTCCCCTACGTTCCTTCCCAGCCGCCGCCGCTTCTTCCGCCCCTATCCCTAGCTATCAGATTATCGTCACGATTCTGTCGAGAACTCGCTATAGCTCGCCTCTTCAACGCACGTCGGCGTTGCGCGTATTCCGAGGGAATCGCGGTAAAACACATTACCCCGAATCCTAAACGGAAAATATAATAACGATACCGGCGAATAACCCCCGAATTCGCGCGTCGAACTTTCCGAGTAGCGCGCGCGCGCGCGGCGTTATACTATTCCCTCGTCGTTCGACGCGGCCAGACCCCGTAATGGAACACCGGCCAATATATCCTGGCAAAAAGACAGCAGCGGTGTATAAAAAAAAACTTATCGCGACAATAACGGTTTTTCCGTAGCTAGGGTTCTCCTACGTAAAACCGTTTGGACCGTTCGTAAAAAGCCTGGTTCCATTGAGACGCGTGGGACGGGGGTTGCGAAGCGGGGGCGGGCCGATCCGTGAAACTGCCGGAGCCGTTAACCGACTCTGTCGGGATAAAATTCTTTTTGTCGCGAGAAAAAGTTTGTCCAACGAAGGGTGAACACGGCCGAGACGAACGGTACGGAATGAAACGGTACAGAACGGTACGGAACGGAACAACGTGGAAGCGTATCGCGAAAGGCGATCCGCGCGCTTCGCCGGCGCTTCGGTCGTTCCATCAAAGTCGTCCGTTCAAGGCCGGTCAGGCATACCCTTCGTTTTCGTCGCTGGCCGATCCTCCTTGGTCCCGTCGTGCGATCAATCCGAGTCTTCATCGTTCCCTCGGTCCTTGGCTTCTGTCAATCATGCGAGCGTGTAAGGGCGTATACCTTGTCGCACGACGGAATCTCTGCCAGCTCGAAACGCGTGTACGTGTTATCGACAGGAATTTTCATCGAACCTGAAGGTTCTTTTGCTTCAAGGATAGCACTGCCGGACGAAAGCCGAGGACCTCCAGGGTCTCGACCAGAGCCGACTCGGCTGCGATTCTCACGAGATCTCGCATACATCCCGACATCTCGCCCCGCGATATATTACTCCGTGGCAATGTAGGCGCTTGCATATAGCTTATCAGAGGAGACTGAGGTCTCTCTCGAAAATGGCTGCAATTCCGGGGGCGTACCGAGCGTTCCGCCAGCGTTTAGTTCCGCGATCTTCCGGCGTCGGTAGTTACGCCAGCCGTACACATGCATCCAGAAACCGGGTCCAAACCTAATATCGTGTTTTGACCTTTCCCTCCCCTGTTTGTTTCCCCTTCTCCCCCTCTCTCTCTCTCTCTCTCTCTCTCTCTCTCTCTCTTTGTCACTCTGTCTATCTGTCCGTCTCACTTTCTCCCCGCTCCTCTCTGCCTCTATCCCTCTAGCCGGTTCACCGGCGAACCTATACACCCTCTCCAATTCCCTGTACGCCACCCTCGACGTAATCGTCGTCCTCGATCACTCGTCTCCCCGTCTCTGTCTCGCTTTTGTGCTTGCACAGGACGACACCCATCGGCAGTCATCGACACACAAGTTCGATGTTTACTGGCTGCGGTGGTGCGTACCGTACACACTCGCGTATGCAGAGGCACAAAGTGTTAAAAAGCTCGTGTAACCGCAATGCGGATATCTCGTGTGTCTATCGTCGCGCGTATACGAATGGCGACGCGGTTCTGGTTCTCGCTGATTCAATAGTCGTCGGTTGTTTTCTTCCAATCGACGCGCTCGCCTCGCTTCGTCTCGCCTCGCCACGCCATCGAGAGCGGTGAACCCGACGCGAGCCACCACCGTTTTCAAACCGCCGCCGTTTCCGAGAGAAGGAGAGAGAGAAAGAGAAAGATAGGTTCGAAACCTTTCCTGCCGCCGGATGAGAAAAACCCGGGAAACCAGCCACGCTCGGGAAAGTTTCAACTTTCGTGTTTATAGCCTTTGGAATTTGTTCGAGTGAGGCGTCGCAGTTGCAGGATTTTAGAGGCAGCGGGGTTAAATCTTTCGAAAGTATCGCGAACGAAATGTACGACGGCGAATCAATCCGTACGACGAACGCTCGTTCCGTTCGGAATCGTGCGACGCGTTTCACGGTCTCGAACGTTACACCCGGGATCGGTGTCTTTCAATTCGTCGGAAATCGAGCTGTCAGCCTGATAATGCGTATATTTTTCCTGGAGCACAGCGAGACGATTTTCCTCTCTCGTTTCCACCCGACCTCTCCGCTCTTTCTCTTTATCTCTCCCGTTTCTCTGTTCGATTCCGTCTCCGCGGACTTGCTTTCATAATCGTCGCGCGACAACGGTTCCGCGGCGAAACGGGAGTTTGATCGGGAGAGAGTGAAAAAATTTCAATCGGGTAATTTAGCCCCGGCGAGAAAGACGATTGTGTATCGCGGGAGGGAACGGAGGTCGAGGTCGAGAACGAGCGAGAACCGCGATTCCGCTGTCGGCGTATTTGCTCGTAAATAACATTTGCCTCCTCGCGTACGAACGAAGTTACGACCGCGGAACTTTGCATAAAGAGAAAGAAAGACGTCCGGCTGCCGAGGGGGTGGATGGGTAACGGAATGAACGAAAGCTTCGAAAGAAACGACGAGCAGCAGAGTGCGCACGACTCGCGCACAAACGACAATTCACAAAGCGTCGAAGACCTCTTCTCGGGAATCAAAGAGCGCGTACACTCGGATGGCTGCCCTCGAACGAAAGACTCCGCTACTCGTCGAACCGTTTAAACTCGCCTTGGAACGCGCCGAGACTAGGGCAGAACGAGGAATCGCGACGTATGCGTGCGTGCAATGCGTGCACGCGTGCGTGCATCCCGATCGTGACGCGACGCTGCCGCGGTTTCCCTCGGAAACGCCGAGGGATTCTTTCGCGCGAAAGAATACGGTGTTTACGGGGCTTGTGGCAACTCGATCGACGATTCGCCGGGTTTCGGGGAATATATGGAAGGCAGTCAGAAAGAAAGAGTGAGAGAGAAAGCCGAAGGAGCCGCCCTTAAAGAACCCGTGGCGGTGTAGGATCGAAATGCACGCTACGTAGGCGCGACACGAGCTGAAACGAAAAGTCACGGTGCCGGTAACAGGATTTATCGCGTTCGTAGATCGTGCATCACGATATCGGTGAATTTACAGCTCGTTCCCGTGCCCCGGCTAAAAATCGATGAGAAGCTCTGCTCGAGAATATTGGAGGAGACTTTCGACTCCGTGGGTAGCGAACGAGCCTCGCGAGAAACGACCGAAGCGACGTCTTTGTCAGGAACACGTTCGGCGACTGATTTACCAAACGCGGAAAAACTCGGTTCGAGCGTTTCGCGTATCGAGCGAGGAACGTCCAAGTTTGTGTAGCAATCTCGGTGGTCCCGCGAATCGTTACGCTAAACAGAGGGGATCTGTGGGAATTTCTGGCAAGCCGGTATAGAGGTCTCGGCGAGAAAAAGAATGGCGACTGAAAGGAAGGCGCAGCGAGACGCGGATTAGGAGAGGAACGCGGAGGAACGAGGCAGAAAACGGGCAGAAAAGGAGGACACGGCGAATACTGGATAGCGGATAGTGGGTAGTGGAAAAAGAGGAAGAGGGCGGAGCGGCGAATAGGTTTCGAGCATTCACGCACAGGGGGAGGGTGGGTAGTGCGCCGAATTCGTCGATATTTCGGTTTTCCCCATTCCGGATTCCGGATTCCGGATTCCGGATTCCGAACTCGGGGTTCCGGATTCCCCTTCGTCCTTTGGAATAGCTGAACGGGCCGCGTCGCTGTACTTTCGGACGCGGCTTAATCACCGTGAAGGCTTCCCTACCGTGCTCCCAGCCAACGGGAAAGGATCCGGTCTTTATCTCGAACGGCACACGTTGCGTCGCCGCCAGGATTATTCTGCATCCATTCAGTCGGTTCGTTAATTTCACCCATAGAATTACGGTAGCTCGGCTTCCGAACGCGATATCGAGCCCGAAAGTGTTCGGTTTTCTCCTCTCTCACTCTCCCCCTCTCTCTCTCTTCTCGTTTCTTCTCATCCCTTTTCCCCCCTTCCACCGAATCGATGCACGCCTTCGGCTAATACGGGGTATCGGTGATTCAGTTTGTTCAACGCTGCCGCACGGATCTCCGAGCGTTCCAAAAAATTGCATAACAAACATACCGGGTTTTTGTTCGCGCGATTCACCCGGTGAATCTTCCTTTTCGGCAGGATAATTCGATCGACGGTTAACGCGATTACGATTCCCGGTTTGATTTCTTCGGATAAAACGTCGCGGCTCCCTATGTATTCCGTCGAAACTTGCACAGAACGCGTGTACGGGTTATGCGAGGATATTCGTGCATACGCTCGTCTATGTATCTTCTGCGCGATGAATTTCCGTACCGGGAATTACGTATGGTTGACCCACATGCGCGCCTGGTACTTTGAACTCGACTGTTGGTTCGGTGCTGTACAAATACGTTACCTATAACCATAAAATTTTCACCGAGCGATTACCGTTATCGCTTCATTCTCCGCCTACGCAAGGATAGCCTCGCGCTCGCACGCAATCTCGCAAACAAATTGCGCTTCACGTCGGCCTTGGTCCACCTTCGGAATCCTTGGCTCTCCGATCGATTAATCCTTAAGCGTTCGCTCCGTGCATTATGCAAAGAGAGAACCGAGGTGCCCGTGCGCCCGTGGGACAACCATAAACATGAAGAGGCGTTTGCCGTTCTGGGCACTGTTGGGATCCGACCGAAACCGAATAAAATACGTACACCCTTCAAATAGAAGGTTTATTTATCTCATAAAACTCCGGTACATCTTTACTCTCGCGTCTCGCTGACTGTTCAGCAATTTTCGGGCAACTTATGTAGGTCAAAAAAATCTTTTGATTACGGAATGAAAACTGCGTCGAGCGCACAGGGTAACTACAAATAAGTATCCATCCAGCAGCGGTCGATCAATTTTTGCGAGTCGAAATGGAACCGTTTGCGCAGCACGAGGTGTCGCTTCTCGCAGACGCGGCGCGGCGTATCCTTTCCTCGACCGAAAGCTCTGTTTATCGGTCCGTTGCGCTGCGCCGGGTTCAGTGGCTCGCTGCATCTTTACCTCGAAGTGTACGTCGAGGCCCATTCACCCCGATGTTTTTCTCTCCTTGGGCACGTAGATGTAATATATTCGGCTCTCCCGACCGCGTGCTCCTTTGCGCAAACGCTCCCTGTAATTATCTCTTGCCTTTTGCGCGAGAGCGGGAGAGAGAGAAGCAAGCGAGAGTCGGAGCGGCGGCAACCCGCGCGTTACCCTATCCGTGTTCTCTGTTTCCGTGTACCTGTGCGAGGGCGAGGGCGAGGGTGCGTGCTCCTAACAGTGTATTTATCGTTTCCGGATACACGCAGCCCGCTACACGCTCCCGGAATCTCGCACGAGTTTCCATTTCCTTCCTCCCACGCTTCTTTCTTCCAGGTTGCTGATTTCCACCGAACGCCAGATACGCTTTCTTCGGGTTCAGCCTCTCCTCGACGATGATTCGTGATCCCCAGCCAAATATACGACGCGATACGATGCGAGGATTCTGTTCTCCGACGCATACTTTTCCTATCTTCGGTAGTTAACGTTGCGCGCAACACAATATCTCCGGGCCGTTAGCCGTCTCGCCATTCATTCCGCGTTAGCGCGATAGACCTCTCGGAATCTTATCCGATCGAATGGTGCGTTCTATGAGAGAAGAAAAAAGGGAATCGTCCTATCGTTAGCTCCTCCGGCTCCGCTCCGGGCGAGGTTAATGCGGATACACTTTGAAATTTATTTGGCGGAGGGGACGCGACGGATTCGACGGAGTGCCGAGGGGATCGCGTCGAGACGCTCCGCGAAAAACTTCTCGATCCACGGTAAGAAGATTTGTACGAATAAGTTTCTTCGAGAAGGGATCGCGATCTTGGGGTTCACGCGGTTTATACGGGTTGCGATGTAAATCCGCGCGTTTTCCACCGAACCGACGACCACGCCGCGCAACTCGACACCGTGCGGATTCTCGCGTCGACTTAATTGCTAGCGGTGTAAGGAATACTCTTTTCGAACCCCCGAGCAGGTTCCGAGGCGTGTCACAGCGTACCTTCGGATCCCCTGGGCTCGGTCAATTTAGGTTAAATACCGAAGCAACGGTCGACAGGAGGGGTCAGGAGTTGCAGCGTAGGGTGCAACAATTTTTCGTGCACGCGTGAATGGAACGGAGCGTCGCCCTCGGTGCTTTGCACCGTGAAACACGAGAACCGACCTGCCTTGTCGACGCGAACGGAGGATTTCATCGGCCAGCTTGTGTGCACGGAGCGCAACGCGCGCTCCCCGTCTCTTTCCTTCTCTTTTTCCGTCTTCTTTTCCGTCTCCGTCTCCGCCACGCCGCAGTGCGTGCATATTTTTGCTCGCGGATGCATAGCTAACGAAGGAGGAGCGCTCGCGCGAAACAAATTCCGTCTACTCGAACGTAACGCGGTTTTCTCGAGCGGCCGATTTCCACGAAGAACCACCGGAAAATAATTTGCCGGGACCGGCTTTCGGGAATTGGCCTCGCGCCATCGATGATCGCCGTGTAACCGGTCTGTTTGTTTCGTTCGCAGGCTGCGCGCGATTTCTTCGTTCCGGCTCGCCCTTTCGCCGGAATCCAGTTTACTTCGACGCGTTTGCATAGGACGTAATCGGATAACTTGGCTCGTTTTATGCGATAAACGAGGAGGCATCGTTTGCTCGTCCGACTGATCTATCTTCTGCCCGCGTTTTCTGCGATATTCTGCGAGCTCGCGTTGCCAGCTCGTCGATTCGAGCTCGACGGGGGGTCGAACAGATTTCGGGAAAACGCATAAATCTCCATTCTATTTCGCCGCGTCGAAATACCCTCTAATAGATTTCTATGTTTACGACCGCTCTTCTCTTGGCTCTGGCTCGCAAGCGTTTGTCCGGTTCGATTTTCCTCGCGTTACAGTGAAGATCGGCCACAACGGTGGCTGCCAGCGTCGACGTATCTTTGTGCGACGGAAGATGCGCGACCCCGGAGCAGGATCCATCGTATCGAAGCGTCACGGTGGATTTCTATCGGCGCTGAGTGACACGGCGTGGTCTGGCGCGAGAAACATTGAAAAGCACTTTTCTAAAATATGGAACAGCGGCCGCGATGCAGTTATCTCGGTATTAAGCGTTAAGCGGCCGGAGTGTTTTACCTCGTAATATCGTAAACGGCACGCGTAAAATCCGCGGGCATAACTAACGACGAATCGATCGGGGCTCACCGGCTGCGAGGCCGATATAGACAATTAAGAGGGTAAAAATTACTCGAATTTTCAGCGACCCCGACACCATTTGCCAGGCCGCTCTCTTTCTCTCTCTCTCTCTCTCTCTCCGTGTAGCTGTGCTCGCGGCTCGCGCCACGCCGAGCCGAACTGAACCGAGCCGAGCCGCGGGTATCATTCATCTCGTTTTCGTATCGAACGAAAAATTAACGCCGTGTAATTAACCCTTCCATCGTGCCGGTCCGATATGCCGGGCACGTTTAATTTCACTAATTATACGTGACCGGTTGGGATTAGCTGGCTGTCAGAGCCAACAGCCATGTCATTACGCGATATCGTTCGGAACTAAAAGGATTAAAATCGCACTACAGAGGAAAAAGACAGACGTCGAGCGTGGAAAATACGAGGCGCGGCGGCGGTGCATCGGTGCAACGGTGCACCGGGTGCTGCGCCGCTCGCAAAAGATATTGAAAAGGCTCGAAAGAGTTAAGCAGCGAGCAAAAATCAGACAGAAGAGTCGATGCAACCGGTACGGCGTGCATTAAATGAGGGCGCGGTACACGGGTCCGTTACTCGAGTGCATCGTGCAGATGCAGGACTGCACATCGTGCCGCAACAAGGTGGCCTCTTCTTCTCTCTTTCTCTTTCGTCACCACCTTTTTTCCCCTCTTCTTTCGCTCGTTCTCCCTCTTTCCCTCTCTCCGTTCTCCGAGGTTGCATTCACAAGAGAGCCGCTCGTATTTCTATCGTAGATGCTTGCTGAAAACCGAAACGCCTCCTCTCTTCTCTATCTCCTCTCCCGCTTTTTCCCCTTTGGCCTCTGCCCCCACTTCCGTTCCGACGAGACACGATCCACAGGAACGATACCGAAAACATCGCCGATACGCCGAGGCTTGCCGGATTAGAATTTTTAAATATTCAACAATGCATCGTCCGCGTCGAAGATACGAGCTCGCGCTCCTCTCGCTCTTTCCCGTTCCGCTCGAGCGTGTCGGTTCTTTGCTCGTGACGCGCGTACGTGATCGATCTGGGTCGCGTCCTCTCCCCGTATTCTAATATCGAAATGATCATCGTCGTTAAATTACATTTTATACAGCGTTCCGTGATAAATTAGATTTCGCGCGTGCCCGCGCAACAACGCACCGATCTATATTCTTCCGGCGATGAATTTTTCGGATCGCGTCTCGACTTTATGGACGAGCCTGGAAATTGAAGAACGATAGGAAAGACGTACGCGTATGCACCGCTTCGCTTTTAAAATCGGATCCGAGTGTCGCGAAAATCGCGTAATCGCTTCGACTCCGGTATCGATCGATCATTATTTTAGCAGGACCCGGCGCTCGGCGAACGAACGAAACGCGTATCGATTTTCACTTTGAAATCGGTTTCTGGCGCGCCCATAGTCCATTCCGACGACCAAGACGCAATTCGAAATTTTGTTCCCCCGTCGAAACAATCTTCGAGGATTTCTCGAACCGTGACGCAGCGCCGCGACGCTACGTTCCCGCCGTACCTCGTTAGCGAACGTTTCATGAAATTTTCATTCTCGAATTGTTCGATTTTTGATACCGAACACCGGCCGCCGAGGCAGCGCGCCAACTTTTCCACGAGCGCGGCGTATTACAATTTTAAAATATTCAACGTCCTTCCGTCTTCGCGAGGAAATACGGGAGCGGCCGGTGTCAGCCGCATCCTCGATATCATGATATATCGGGGCGATCCTCGATCTTAAACTGCGTTTCGCACGGAACCAGCCACATAAATTCCGTTTTATCGCGGTTTTTCCTTTTCCGCGGCGAGAATCTGCGATTACGATTTCACGAAAAACCGCTGCTTTGCATTCGATAACGCGCACCGATAATGACGCAGAGCCGCGTCCGACGCAACAGGGATTTCGCGATCGATAACGCGATCGGTCTTGCAATGTTTATTTTGCACAAAGATCCGCAGTCTGGCGATGATCGTCTGGTAATAATCCTGGACGGTTCAGTGGCCCGTATATCGCGGCAAAAATAATTAGATTATTCTGAAAAACAGCTTCGATCCGGTACTAAGTATAACAGCGTAGAAAACATGTTATTTACCCTGAGCTGTAGAACAGTTGACGTACGCTTTCGGATTGCTCGGGGATTGACCGGACGCAGCGGGGAACGGATGAGCTTTTTAAATATTGAGGAATTTTCTTGTCAAGAGGAGAAGAGCGAGGACGTCGCTGGCCCCGATTTCGCGATAGTCGCGCTCGCCTCTCTGGCACGGATATATCCACGGAATACGAAATCGCGCATAACAGTAACGCGGGATACGACGGTGTCGTTCCCGAAAATCTATATTTCACGTCGAAGCGAAATTGCAGAACCGATCGGTCGTTATACTTGGAGACGGTCCACCGTTTTCCCCGTTGATTCTTCGACGAAGGGAGAAGTTTTGACGGCGGTGTGGCGCGACGGTGGGTGCCAAGTAACTTTATTGAAAAGTATCTAGGTAAGTCTCGAGGAACAAAGGTAGTGCTTCTCGCGCGGTTCTTCCTTCTCCCGGTTCGCGGCGCGTTTCTTCCCTCGTCCCGGAGGTTTGATTCTCCTCTGGTTCGACCGTTCGCCAGTTCGCCCGCTCGACGGCCCTGCTCTGGAACGGAATATTGCCTTTTCGTCGTCGTGCAAGCAAAATCCTTTCCTCCCGCTCGAACACTCGCTGGAAATTGACTCTGCTTATATCGGCTTACCGGCGGCTTTGCAGCCTCTTGGCCCGCCCGCGTTTCCTTTCTCCTCTTCGTCATCGTCTTCATCGTTGTTCTCCCTCCGTTTCTCTCCTCTCGTCATCCTCGTCGCCATCGACTTGCGCGATTCTTTCGGCGACCGCGCCTATCGCCTATCGCACATCGCCTATCGCCTACCGCCTACCGTCTGTCGCGAGTCCCAGGCCCCTTTGTCGCGTCGTTCTGCTGTCTTCGCCCGTGCAAAGTGGAAACGCCGTCCCAGACCACGAACAGGGACACAGGGACACAGGGACACAGGGACACAGGGAACACGACACCAGACCGCCGAACCCGCCGTATTCCGAATCAATTTTCTTCCGATTCCGAGCTTCTTCTGCTCAGAGGATTTTATTTCACGTTCGAATGAATAATTTATGGTTACGAAATTTCGCTAGGATATTCCCACTTCACCATATACCCTCTATCCGTTTTCTATTCCGGTCGGTTCGTTACATTAACCTTACGTTCGACGCGACATACTATATTTAACCGGCTCCATTATCTCGAGTACGGATTAACGTTTTAACGGAGATTCTAGATATAGCACCGCGTTGTCCTGCTTCGAGTCACCAGTTCGGTCGACAAGCTATCGCCATACCGAACTACATAGCGGGGTGTACGACTGTTCCGTTGGCCCTTGTTCTCGGTGAACGGATCAAAGGAACACGATAACTGACGGTTATCGAATCCTTTACGTTCGACGGCCAAACACTTTCTGTCTCGTATCGAGAATTCGTGGAAACAAGTAAGTCAGCCAACTGGTTTCCGAATGTACAGAGCGTCCCAAATATGTGACACGATGGCAGCGTGTACGTGCGTTTATTCTAGGCTACCGCTTGATGGGAAAATCGCGGAGGCCGAAAGATCCGATCGTCGGCAGAGAACAGTTCCCCTCCGGTTCTGTGTGTTCTAATTGCGAAGCTTGTCGTTCGAGCAATGAGGATGCCGTAACCGGAGTAAAGAGCAAGTAAATAAGTCGCGTTGGTTCTCTGTGACGCGAATCCAGCATTCAGCATCCAGCGGCGCGCGAGAGGAACAAAGCCGGCGGAGACAGAGGGAGCGAGAGACGAAGAGGAAACGTACATCAGCTTTATGCCTTTGAGCGTGCGAGCGACGACACGGGCTCGCATGGAATCCACGCGTGTTCTTCTAATGACTCGCACCAGCCACGGTATACATATATCTTCTTTACGGGTGTTCGTGCGTGACTTATCTCCCCGGGTGAAATTTACGTTGCGTTAATGCGAAATTAGGAGCGCAAAGATACTAATTGTAGCTCCTAATTACTATGCGCACGGCCGTCGTTATTGCCGGCGTATTTCATCGTAATACCGGCTCCGGCCGGCTGGAAAAGAGTCGCGATCGATCCGACGAGGATCGAGCGTATCGGTCGAACCGATTCGCGAACCGGTCGCCGCGAGATTTCACGCAAAAACCGTGGACACCGAGCAGATGCGTTTGCGTCGCATCCGCGTACTCGCGTGGTGCGCTGAACGCTGCGCTCGCCACCGCGCATGCGATGCTCGATGACTCACGGTCCCACGCACACGCGTAAAACCACGGTGCACTTTCCTCGTTTAACCCTCCTCTAATGTTCTCCGCGCCCTTTTTCCAGACGATCACTCGCAGCGGACCGGCGAACGTTAACGTTCCTTACGCGCAGCCCTTCTCCTATCCTGTCCAAAGTTCTGTTTTCGTTAGCTCCGCGCTCGCTAGTTTCCCTTCCTCGTGTTCGCCGCGTGTACGCCTGCACGAGCATGGAACGTGGACGCGGACACTTCGGCTTCAGCCTCCCTTCCCCTTTTCAGCTGGGAAAATTTATGCCCGGGCTTCCGTAAGAAATCGTTCGGCGCAACCATACCCCGCCCATTCGATAGCACCGAGCCGTTTCACGGCTGCATCGCGATACGGATGCACCGAGATTTTTCTTCGCGAGCTTTTTTCGCCCGGCCCGAGACCCGTGTTCCCAGTTAATTCGAGCGAAGTGCTCCGAAGGTTCGTAAATAGCCGTAGAAACACACCGGATGCGTGGGAGCGAGAGAGCGGGGCAGAGAGGCAGAGAGAGGGGGAGATGGAGAGAGAGAGCGACGCGGGCGAGAGTCTCGGTTAACTTCTCATACGTTTAAGAAAGTTTCGTACTAATTTCGCTCGCTTCCACCGCAGCAACGTCAGGACGCGGAGCGTTGTTCCTGACACGGAACGAGTAGCGTGCCACGAAATTTGGTTCGAATAAACTGCGAAAAACGCGGTTTTCTCTTCTCCGCGTTTTTCAGCCCGTGCCCGTATCAAGACGTACAATTATTCGCCGGGATATATCGCTTTTCGTGATACTCCTTTCCCGAACGTTTCTCCACTCGATCCTGTTCTTCCTCTTTAAAGAAAAGAACACAGACTCGAAGAAATCCGTAAGAAACGAATGGCCGTCAAACGCACCGTTCCATTGACCACGTTTTTATCCTGTTAGAGTCAGACTCGCTACGAGGATTTCAAACGGAATCCACAGTGTACGAATAAATATATAAATTTTCCTTTCCTTCTAGGAAATTCCAATTTTAGAATGTAGCGATGCCTTTTGATCTAGAAACACTATAATAGCCTACAGGTCCTGCCTACAGGATTTGCTTGGGTATTGAATTTTATGTAAAATTTATTTCAACGTCGATCAGTGTGATCGACGAACACTGTTTCATATGCGGCAATCTAATAATTGTAGTCGCGGAAGGGAGTCCGGCAAGAAATAGATTTGTCCTGTGGTTGATTCGATCAACTTTGAAATTTCGTTCAGGGTCGGCACCGTGCCGCGTAGGGTGGGTGTCGATTAAAATATCGGCGGTACAGGCGGCCTCCCGATTTTCAAGCTCGCCAATTTGTCACGGACTATCGTGCAGCTATCCAGGCATCCGCACCGCGTGCCACGTACACCGTCCTCCCCATTCTCCCTCCCTACTTGATCGGTTCAATCGAAGTTTAATACCCCATCCAGGCTTTTATTTCCTGCAGATAGCCCGACATAAATCTTGCCGCGTCCGCGAATTCGCGATACCCGCGTGCCGGTTGTATCGCGAGCGAGCAGCTCGGCGCGGCGCGGCCCGATGGCCGACCGCCGTACTCGTTAACGGGTAAATTTTCAGTTAGAAACGAGATGATAACGCTCGGTTTACTCGATTTCGCGTAATTCGTCTTGCCCAGACGGAAAGTTTGCTCGAAGTTGGTTGCAGAGCTCGCGGAAACGGGATGTTTTTCTTAGCAGTCGGCGGGTATGCTTCTCGGTTTGCTCTTTCCTGGGGACGTCGCTTATCGCGCGATCGTCGACCGGGCTTCCACGAGCTAACGAACACTCCTCGTCAAACGTTTTACGCGTTCGCGCGTTTAAATCTAGTCCGAGCTTCCGAGCTTCCGGCTAAGAACGGGGCTTGCTCGTTTCGAGTCGAGCTATTTTTATCCCGCCGTAAGCCCGGCCGCGAAAAGCCCTCCACCTTCTTTTCATCCCATGAAAATGCCGTCGCGAAACACGAGGAGGAATCTCTGTCGTCGAGCGTCCGGCTTCCGTCTGCAAAGAAATACGCTTAACCTCTCTCTCTCGTCTCGATACTCGTTACACGGGCTGGCCTTCCGGAGAAAACTAGAAGATTCGAGTATTTTCTCTCGCGGAAAACGCGAGGATCGATGGCGCACGCTATTTCGGTGTGCGCGTGGCCGCGCGCGACCTCCGTTTAGCTTTTCAATTCGTTTAAATATAGTCGGCTAGATTGGCGTCGCTCATGAAGAAATCAACCACCGGAGTGCCCGAAGACTTTCTGGAAAGCGGCGACCTTAAGGCTGTAGTCGTGCCTTGTACATAATTTCTGAAACGGCCGACGATAGCAACGAGGGGAACACGGTGCTATTCATCGGTTACCGCGTTACGCGTTACAAACAGCTCCCTGGCTCCCTAATTCCGTTCCAAAGAATTCGCGTAAACTGCAATGGACTTATCGCCCCCGGAATAATGCTCCCCGCATATGTGCGTTTTCGTAATGCCGGCATGCCTGTACCGCGCGCTTGCGACGAGAGCACGTATATGTGTACACAGCGTACAATTTGCAACTCGCGATCCTCCCGCGTTGCCACGGAGTTTTATTTTTATCGGTCTCGTCGACGGGCGAACGAAAATCTTTTTCGCCAGCAACGCTGCTACGCGGCTAAATGAACTCCAGCGAGCATTTTCAATGAATCGCCTCGCCGCTCCGTGCCGCGCCGCGCCGCGCCGCATCAGGGAGAATCGATTCTTCTATTTTTCGAAGGGAACGAATACGTAACACGACCTCGTCGATCGTGGTATTCCTCAAGAAACGCGGAGTTCACCATTTTCTGCAGAAAAGTCTACAGCATCTGTTGTCTTTGCGATAAAGACAACCCAGCAGGCTTACAAATTCCACAAACGCAGTGAAATAAAACTCGAAATGTTGAGATTTGCGATGCTGAGAGTACACTCTAAAGCGAATCGCGCTCGTTGACTGTTTGCTTGTCGATCGCCTTTTGTTCTCGCGTATTTGTAACCCGGGGCCGCGTTGTAATCGCCGTAAACGGATTCGCACGCGCAAATCATCGTTACGGCGTATCGGGGTGAAATTCAATTTCCCCCCGGCCTGTAGCAAAGCCGGGGGCGCGCGGCGTGAATCGGTTTCGCGGAGGAAACATTCTTTCTCTTCTCGAATGGAAAGTCGATCGCGCGAACGGGGGCGGCATGGCGCGATCGAGGAACAGGAACGAAGAGAAATCGAGGTGGAAATCCAGGAGCACCGCTGCAACTCGGAAACGACGTAACGAAGTTTCGACTTGCCGTTACGGAAGTCGACCGATACTTCTGCTCGTTGCGACGCATGTGCGCGCATCCAGCACCCCTCGATGTCTCTTCGAGGCGGTCATGATTTTTCTGTTTCGCCAACTCGAACGCGAACGAGAACGCGCCCTTTCGAATTCCAGGCGAGAGCCCCCCCCCCCTCTCTCCCTCTCCCCCTTGGCAAATTGAAATTTCCGTCGGTCCCTTCCTTCTTTCGACCCGCTCCCTTTCTCTCGCGGCGTTATTTCGAAGACATTTCGAAGTCACTGGGACAAATCGATACTCCGCGCTTCAAGTTCATCGAGCACGGATTTTATCGTGCGCGCGGAGCGAGACTTTGGTCGTTTCTTCGTTATTTATTCCACTTTGTAATTATTCCACGCGAGGCGCCATACGGGCTTTCCACGAAAGCTTTTCAGCGCAAACGAGTCGCGACGATTTTCATGAAATTTTTATGAATCCCCGAAATCTGCTGTAGCCGTGGTGTGGGGGCAGCTCTAGTTTCAACTGACTGGGGTCGTCTGTAACGCGGAGCGCGAGGAGGGATCGGAGATGCGCGCGAATCGAATTACTGCCGTCGGAAATGATTTATATTCGGCGGATTCGAGGAGCTTCCTTAACCCATTTCTCCGAATTTTTAAGGCGCGATCCTCTGTCTTCGCTTGCTCTTCGGCTGCGCCAGCTCTCGAACTCGCTTCGTTCCCCGTTTCCTTCTCCCAGTCTTTCGTCGATCTTTCCTCGACCACCTATCTCTCCATCTCTCGCGAAGAAACTCTTCGAGAAGTTCCCCGTGCGTTACACGTTTCCGCGAGCGGAAATTGTCCTGTCTCGCAAATCATGCTCTCGTTTCTCCTCCTACTCGCGCCTCCCACTTTCTCGGTTCCGTCCCCTGCTTCTTCTTCTTCTCGGCCGCGAATCGTGCTCAAGCACGTTCACCGCCGCGGTGGTCACAAGATTAGTAATGCTGAATATTCGTTCTGAAATTGACGAAACTATAAGCAAGACTCGTATGAAATACCAGCTCAGAATTCCAGCTCAGAATGAAATACCAACTCAGATCGTTTTAAGGAATTCTCGACACCTTGCCGTCCAAGGAATTCTGGCAGGACAGAAGATCCAATTTAGCAAAACCAGCTGCGT
Organism: Halictus rubicundus; assembly: GCF_050948215.1. Lineage (NCBI taxonomy): Eukaryota > Metazoa > Arthropoda > Insecta > Hymenoptera > Halictidae > Halictus > Halictus rubicundus. The sequence continues at coordinate 9,197,957 of NC_135164.1, read as the reverse complement.
TGACGCGTTTAGGGGATCCCGTCGATAGAACGGATAGGATCGATTCGAGTTCCCCGAATCTGTAATATCCCGACTAATTAGCGAGCGTGCTAATCTCAGAAGCGTAACTAGACGGACAGATTATCCCGAGGGCGATCTTTGGACTCGCATGCATGACACACGACTCTCATCAGAGCAGGGGTCGCGTTGTATGCGTGTCGCAGACCACTCTGACTATGGTTTCGTGGCTTTGCGATTCCGGTTCCTGTGCGCTGCTCCTCCCGGCGATTACTTATCGAACGGATGCCATACGCGACGGAGATCCAAAGTTTGCCCCGCTCTCCGGTCCAAGGAGAGCACGTTGATTACGTCGTTTGCGAACGTTACGCGATTCCCCGTTAAAAATTTCAAAGCGGAAAGACAGAGCGTCTAGCTCGACTCGAACGGGTTTCAAAGGGAGAAATCGGTTTAGAGCGGTGGTGGTTCGATTCTACTTCTGTTCAGAGATATCCCAACGCGCCTGGAATAGCTTTTAATCGAGGGTCGAATGGTTGATGCGCGACGACGAAAGGTAAAAGTTGAAAAGGGCCGCGAGAGAAATACCAGATCCGAACTCCCCGAGGACAGTGTCGATAAAAATGCTTCCGCGCAACCGAGGATGCATCAAGTGTATTTTGCCGGGGAGCGACAGGTGACGGGGGAGATTACTTTTGCGTTTGTACGGCCGGAGACGGACGTGTGGGGGTATTCTGGTAACGAGCGTGTCGCACGCCCCGCGGCGAATATCTTTCTTGTAGGTCAGCGATATATTCTGCCTTCGCCAAAGGATTTCAATTTTGCGCAATCTCTCTCTTTCTCTCTCCCTCTCACCCCCTCTCGCTCTGCCACGTCCCTTCTATCCGTCGGTCGCTCGACAAACGATTTTCGATCATCGTGCCACGTTCAAACGCGATCCATCTTTTTGGCGGGGTTTTGCGTGGAAAAGAAAACGCGGTCCGTTGAATTTTTAATACGTTGCGCAAACCGTACCGAAACTTCCGTAACGTTCGACCGATCCTTTGGAAACGGAGGTTGACAACCGAAACGTTAAATTACCGGGAAGGACTGTTCGGTATCGGGCCGAGAGCGGGGCGAATACGCGAACAGTCGATTCCGATTAAAGCAAGCAGATCGAGACAATAGATTTTCGATCGGACCGAGCTTTCGCTCCTGGCATGGCTTGCTCCCGATTCTTCCGTTCCATTGGAATTTCGTTTAATTGAGTCTAACATGCAGAAAACGTTTTTCCGCGCAACTTTTTCTCCCCTCCCCCTTCTGCCCCTCTTCCTACCTTTCTTTCTCTGGCGCACACATACTTTTTTCTGAGCCGATAGTCGACTACGTCAGCCCAGCGGTATACGCGGACTCAGCTTAAATGGCCTAACCAGTTTCACCCAGAAAATGTTTTTCGTGTAACGGCCTGGCGGAAGTTGGACTTGGACGAACTTAATTGGGTTTTGTTCCACGGCCTTCGATCGGTCGTCTGGCCGTTACCGTTGCCACTGTCGCTGTCGCGACTTTTGCCCTCTCTCGCCCTTCGTGACGAGTGCCAACGGAGCAACGTATCCGCGTTTTCCACACGTTTTCCATCGGGATTTGGCCCGTTGTTCGGCTATCGATCCCATTTCGTTCATCGCTCCTCTCGCCGACAGTTCTTTTTCTGGGAACGCGCAACGGACGACTGCGCCGGGGCACGTTTCCTCAGCGCCAAAAATCGACTCGGAGGAAAGCACTCTCGCGGGACGATTCAACTGGTTTTTATTTTTTCGAACCAGCCGCATTTCCAATGCCACCGTGCCGGCGAAACGCGCTTACCCCCGACGCCGGTACCAACTTGTACGGAAACGAGGATCCGCCCCCGTCTAGGAAGGTCGACGAAAATAAGACGGAAAGCCGCAGTTGTTGATTCGTATCGTTACCCACCGCGGAGCAACGTAACCGAGAAGATATCTCGTTTGCGAGAGATTTAATAGCGTGCTCGCGCGCGCGCGCGCGCCCCGGTACCCGTTAACGAATCTACGATGGAATTTGCGAACGAGCCCGCGAGTGGGAAAAGATCGTGGGCACGGTTCGTCACGTGCCCGAAGTTTGCTTTCATAAACGAGTTTTCCCGAATTCGAACGCGTAATTCGCGCCGGTATTGAATTTATACAGAGGCGAGAAGAAGTTGCTTTCGTCAATAACGTATCGCTTTCCCGAGAGCAACGCGCGGCACCGCTGTCGGCGACATAACTCGAAAGGAAAAATTAGATTTTATCTCTCGTCTGGCTCGTCCCTCAGGGTCTGGCACCGTACTTTTTTCCTTAGCAGGATTTTTCTTCTGTCGTTCGAATATCGATCCGTTCTCGGCCGACATACCGTCGACGGAAAGACGTGGATTGCCACGGCACGGCGAGGAAGGGGCTTTAGCCAGCCAGAAAACGCAAGGTGCGTAACGTTAAGCGGCAGAAAAGTCGGTGTTCGCGAGGCGTCGACGTCTACGTCGACGTTGACGTCGACGTAGACGTCTCGCGGGACGATTTTCCAAGCGTATCTCGCACACCCTTCGGAACCGACCCGACCCCGACCCTACGGTCCCTTCGACAAGATCTTTTTCCCCCGTATTCTTTCTTTCGCGCACCGTCGACGAACAGGTTCTCAGCCTCGATCGCCTGTGATCGTTCTAGTGCGCGCTGCATAGCTTTTAAGCAAGAACCGTTGACTACAAAAGCTCTTTCGACGCGGCGCGTAAAGTGGGCTCCTTCACCTTTCTCCGATTTGCGAGCGAGCTATCCAATGACGCGTCGTCGAACGCATCCACGGACCGATTCTTTCCTTCTATCGTTTCCCGCGTTCTTCCTCCTTCGTTTTCTGAAAAACGCGCCCGTCGTCGAAAGACATCAAATTAAGTATCCTCATCCGGGCGAGAAAGCTTCGCCCAGCTTTTCCATTTCCCGGCGAATACGCTGGTTACTTTGTGTCCGCTTCGCCAGCTGCGGCTGATCGCGATAGTGGAAATTAGGGGTTCGACGCAACCGGCTACTTTTAACGCGGTAAATTAATGAGCAGCGTCGATGCCGCTGGCGCAACGACCACCGCTGCATACGGATAGCTGCAGGGAACATTCGGCAAACGAGGGGCACCGGTGTTCTTGTAACGTCGTTATGGCGCCGCGGGCGAATCCTCCCGGGGAAAAATCAGCGCAAATTTTCCCGAATATCGCCGCTGCATACTGGCGTTGGCAGGACACACACCGGCCATGCTTTCTCTCGGAACATTTTTGTTTCGGTTAATCGAACGTCACGCGCGCCGTGATTCCGTCTAATCGGCGGGGCTCGTTCATTAAGAATCTGTAAGTCGGCGATCGTTTTTCATTCGTGCGTAACGGGAAACGCAGATATTTGGTTTAGCACCGGGAACAAGCGGGATATTCGGCAAATTTCTGGCGCGCAGAAATAATTTGAACGCGGTTTGATTGCGCCGGATAACCTTTTTTTTTCGCCCGACTGGCGGAAACATCGATGGAAATCATCCCCCGTCAGCGTCGATGGGAGAGCCTTTATTAAATAAACACGGCGTTTCGATGTTATTCAACGCGCAGGCCATCTTTCCGCGAATATCCGCAAAACTTGGTACACTCGAGGGCGACGTAACGAGGTGATCGTTAGCCACACGTTTATTACGCTCTCTCAGCATCCTCGAGCAAATAAAGCGTGCTGAAATTCGTGCTGGCGCAAATGTTCCGACGGAAATTCGGGTCAAGAACTAACACCGAACAATCCTCCGAAAAAGAGCAAGGAACTACGAATTCAAACAACCGCCGTTTGCTCCTCCGCGCTTACCGATCCGTTTCGTTTCTCGTTTCGAAATTTTTGATCGTTATCGTTCGATGACAACAGCCTCTAGGACCTGTTTTCGCACCGATCGAGAGCAGGACGACGGTCGGTAAAGACCGACCAGAGGTCGCTGATATCGATCGAGCGGAAGTCGGTTTCCGAATGTTTCGAAAGATCTAAAAAGCGATAATATAGAAACGAGACAACGGAGCAACGACAACGCCCGAAAGACGCGCGGGTACGGAACAAAATCGATAGAAAATACGGTCGGCGATATTTTCCGTTATCAAACGACGGAGTAGCAGCGCCGTATTTCGAGAGCAAATAACCAAGTCTAGTTTCTATTTTTTCTGATTGCAGATTGGCGGCGCTGCAGTAGCGTCGACGACGAGATACCGAGGACAAGGACGAGGACGAGGACGGCGAGAATGTCGAGGATGTCGAGGATGGCGGCGTGATCGTGTCGCGGGGGTGGTGGGGTTGAAAATCGGCGCTTGCCCGGTGTCTCCTGTGTCTATCTCTCCTTTTCTCTCTCTCTCCCACTTTTCGATCCTCTCCTCTCTTTTTTTTCCGCCTAGACTGTGCCCCCCTATTCTTTCCGGCCGTGGCTCTGGCCTGGCCTCCTCTTGCTCTTATCCACGTGCGTGAAGAGATAGGTGTGCGTGCGTTGCCGGCGGGTAGGCTCGCACACGCGACTCGCAGGACAACGGCTAGAATAGAACGGTTCGGAAGAGAGAAGAGCGAAAAGCGAAGAGCAGAGAAGCGAAGAGAAGAGAAGAGAAGAGAAGAGCAGAGCATAGAAAAGAGAAGAGAAGAGAAGAAGAGCGAAACGGCGCAGGCCGGCAACGTAGTCTCCGAGTCTGCGCGTACCGGCGGCCAATCGGTCGGAGTGGGGGGTCGCGCGGAGCGCTATTGGTGGGGGACTGTCACCTGTCTTGACGCTGTGTGGCGTTAGTGTAACGGCGACCGTCGCGGGATTCGTATTGTTCCGTGACGCGTGTTTCGGTCGGTGACTTTTCGGTGAGTCCACAGGGAGAGGGCGAGAGAGAAAGAGAAACGAGAGGGGGAGAGAGAGAGAGACACGCCGTTGCATAGGATCGCGCACGCAGAGTGGTTTGGCCGCCTCTCTGTCTCTCGTCTCGTCTGTTCTCTGTTTTTCGTCGGTTCGGTCGGGGTCCACGTTGCGCGTAGTTCGTGGCGGAACGGCTCCGAGTTTACGGGATCCTCGGGGGTTCGTGATTCGTGATTCGACGCGAGGCGCGTGCAAGCACGACGCCGCGTCCGAGTTCTCGTGAATGTGCGCGGTCAGGAAGCCGATCGTCCCGAAGGAAACATGCGTGATCATCAGAGCTGGAGGACAACGACTGCGACTGCGACTGCGACGAGGAACACGCTGCACGTGACTGCGGCGCCCTCGCACCTTCTGCTGCAGTGAGTGGAGAAACCGAGAGAAGAGAGTGATCGAGAGAAACACGGTTCTTTCTCCGATTGGTTCCGTTCTCTGTTGCCGCGATTTGAATCGCGGGGGCAGCGGCGGCGGCGGAGGCGGAGGCGGCTGTGCGTTGTTCACGGGGAGTAAAAAGTGCCGGTGGTTCTATTCTATGGTGCGGTATTTGTCGTGAGTTCCGAATTTCGAGTTGCGAGTTTCGAGTTGTTCCGAGAGTTCCAATTATTTGGTTGGTTGCGTGTTACCCTCGCGGAGGAGACTACGAACCCTGGCACGTTTCCGGACCTGTTCGAACCACCCGAGAGAAGATGAGGCGTACCATCTTGGAAACGAGGATGCAGCCTGTGTTGTCCTGCTGGTGCTTCGTCGCCACGGTCACCATCGCCCTCGCGGCCTGGCAGGAAAACATCAGGCCGAAGATGTACGTCCAGCTCGGTAAGTCTGCAACCTATTTTCTTCTTTTCCCATTCTTATCGCAGCACTTCGTTTTACGTGTTTCTCGCGCTGTCTCGGGCCAAGGTTAATCGTCTCGAACGATAACAAAGGGGAGCTGTTCGAAGAAAAGACGAGGGAAAAAAAAACTACTTACCGGTTCGAATAACGCGGGGGCGCTTCCGTTGAACGGCCAGCAACCCGCTCCTCACCTCTCCTCGTTCTCTCGCACGTTCGTTCTCTTTCGTCCTTGTTCTCTCGCGCGCATCTCTTGGGAAGGGATGAGAGATTCCCGATATCGAGATTTACCGGTTTTTTTCTCG